>NC_133825.1:22771381-23396381 GCF_047830755.1 Zonotrichia albicollis | reverse complement strand
AGCTATTAGGGCAGGAAAACAGAGCACTAACTTTGCAATTTGGATAAATTTGAACAGTGCCCCCTGCCTCACTGCGAGCAGCTGTGCTCAAACACCACTGATGCATTTCCCAAGCTCAGAGCTCCAGGCTGTGATTTGTGAGCGAGCCTGTGACCTGGTCTCACCCAAAATACAATTTTTGTCTGTTCCATGAAGTGTTTGAAGTGGGGAAGCACATGCAGCTTGAGGCACAAGCCATAGAGCTGCTTATCCTAAGATCACGGGTGTCATCATAGGCACACAGAGGAACATCACATCCTGCTGGGTACCTGCTGGGGAAATATCCTGTCCTGCAGCAGCAGAGATGCCAGGAACAGTGGTACTTGTGTTTCAGTGAGAGGGGACAGAGGACACACAGTGTGAAGAGATGCTGAAGGAGCCTGGATGGTCTCAGGGGGTCAGTGGAGATGGCTCAGTGGTTCAGATGCAGCTTCAGCCTTGGAACATCTTGGATAACTTTCAGTCCTGTAGTAGATTTGTGGTACCAGCTGTCCTGGTTGGTGTAGCAGTTGGTGTAGTGTGGGGATTAAATATTAAGAACATTTCAGTAGGCTATTTCCTCATTGACAGAAACATCCTTTCTGGAGGAGAGAAAAATAACCTTACCACCAAATATTTTTGATAAATGTGACAGGATTAGAATAGAGTATTTCAATTTTTAGTTTCAGTGCAAGATGCTTTTTTTCAGTGCCCTACTTTCTTAGCCCTTTTTTTCTAATGTTATTTTGTGTGGCTAAGAGACAAGAGCTTTCTTGTCTTCCTCAAGTTATTTAGAGCTTTTCATTGACTAATGCCTTTTGTCACAAGTGACAGTGAAGGACCTGTTTGGTAATAGAGATCAATGGAGATGAAGGTGACATTTCTGAGCAGAGTTTTAAAACTAATGCATTGCTATTTATCTGACCAGGGCACCCAGGAACACTGGCTCTCAGTCTAAGAGCACTCACTGCAACTTCTGTCCCTGCTCTCCTCCTAAAAATGCACATTTCCTGTATGTGTCACTCTTCTCCAACCCAGTGCTTTTCATATTTCTTGCCTGTTTTAGAACACTCTTAGTCAGTCTGTGGTCCCATGAAATTTTCATCAGGAGGTTTCCCACTCTCTCAGTGCCTGTTGGCTGGATGGGGTTTGTCAGCCAGCGATGGGTGACCTGTTTGCCCTGGGGAACTGCACCCCGTGCATTCTGCAGGGACAGAGCCTTCAGTGCTGGGGAGCTCCAAGGGCATGAGGAGTGCTACTTCCTCCCAATTCCCCACTGAGAAAAGTGTGGTGTTGGCACTGAGTAAGTTAAGGAAGTGTGATTTCATGCTTCAGCTCCTTCTTCAGTTCCAAATGCACTGAAGATACTTGTGAGAAGTGCTAAAGTGATAGCGACTGAGGAACTTAAAGCCCCTCTGTGCCCGGAGAAGAGGTACAGTAGGAGCTAATGGTCATCCTACATTATCTACTGGAGCAATCAGTTTTGTGTGTCCAGTTCAATTCCAAAACACATTTAGGATTTAATCCACACTTTTTTTGCTAAGAAATCCAGGAAAGGTGGCAGCTTTCAATCCTGCCGTGATCTGAGACCACCATACCCTCAAAGTTTCAAAGCAGTGGTCACATTAAAGCCCTGCCAGTGTTGACTGGCTTTGAGTGAATAATTACTGCTTTGATTCCAGCTTTGAGCTTTGCCATCTGTAGCCAGAAATACTGGCTTTGTTTGGTGGCCTGTTTGCTCAACATCCTCTCCACTTAAGTCTAGAATAAGAAGGTCAATTTAGATAAAGCCTAATGCAATTAGGTCTCAAACACAATCTCAGTAATTTCTGTACATAAATGAAATGAAAACACATTAATAACCTCACATACAACCTGCCTGGCTGTCTCACCCAGTGTCATGGCAATGCATTTAGTACAGCCCAAGCAAGAGAAAGACAGATTGCTTTCCCTGAATTCGCTCAGTTAATGGAGAAAAATCCACCCTGATCTAAGCTGGCTCCAGCAGTTTCTCAGAAATATTAATGTCTCAAGCTCTCATGACCTTAATAAAGTAAAATATAATGTATTTCAATAGAAAACAAATCCCCTATTTCTTTTCTCCTGGCACTAGGCGCAGCTGATAGCTACAGTGTTGGTTTCAAGCAGAGCATGCTGAGCTAATTATATTTCTTCTAAACATTGTTGATTTCTTGATTGCTAATGTGGTATTTGAGAGTCAGTGATTCTTAAATGTCAGCTTAAGAATCCATCTTTACCAGTCTGAAACCCCTAAATGCAGATCTTGTTTTACCAATATTCCCAGTAAAGAATTACTCAACTGCTTGTCTGGCAAGTGAGACAAATAAAAATTTCCAAAGGCTGTATGTTTGGGGTTTTTTTGCTGCACCACATTTAATTGGTGGGAGCATGGAGACACAGAAACATTTTCATTAATGCTTCATTATTAATCAGTAAAAGATGGATGCAACACTTGAGGGAAGCACTGAATGGTGAATTCCCTAATCAATTTACTGTAGCTTCCTTTGCCCTATTAGTGTGAATGTTACAACAGCACACTGTGAATGTGCTCCTCCTTTAATGTGCTCTTCATGAAAAAGGAAAAAATCCCTGTAACTGGATAAATCTGAACTGTTTGGTAAACAAACACTAATGATATTATTTTTCTTGATTTTTCCAGGGTTCTGGTGGGCACAGCATTCACACAGTTTTGGGATGACGAGTCACATAAATATTGCCTGCATATTTTTGTTAAGTTTCTCTTTTTCTTTATTTTGCTTGTATAATATTTTCTATATTATTTCCTTTCACGTGAATTGCAACATAACAGTAACTAAGCCTGGGGTACAGATATATTCAGTTGTCCTGTAGTGAGGGTTTCCCATTGTGAATCCTCCTGGGAGGGCAGCTTTCCTCACTGCTGCTCTGCCAAGCAGTGCCTCTGCTCCCAAACTTGCACCAGGCAGCAGCTGAGCACAGTGCAAGGTCTCCAGCTTGGAGTTGTGACTGTGAGTGCAAAGCCACATTTCTGTGGGAAAAGGGGAGGCAGTGGGAACCAGTCCCTAATGGCTGGCATCAAAGTACTTAAAAAACGTTTTGAAATCTAGCTATGCAAATTCTTATCCAGTCCTTGCTAGAAATCTGCCTAAATGGGAGGCTCTAAAAATTAGCCATGGGAGTAATATGTGAGTTCAGTTGCTCTTGTGTGCAGCACTCTTGATTTTTTGGGAGCTTTTCAGAAAATACCCTATTTATGTAAAGAATTCCTTTCCTATCAACAGTAATGCAAAGACTAAGGAACCATGGCTTTCTTCTATACTGCCTTTATTGAAAGGCAATAACAGGCTGATGGGATGTGATGGATGGAGCTGTGTCCAGACAGCAAACCATGGGGGTGTTTCTCTTTGGGGTCCTGCTGAGTCCCAAATCCCCCTGCTCCTCCCTCAGCTGCCCAGCAGCAGCGTAGCTCTGCAGGGAGAGCTCAGCATAGGCTTGTCAGGAGGCCATGGCAGGGCTGGGGCTCTCCTGGAATCAAAGTGACCAAAGCAGCTCTCCAGCATCTGGCACGCATTACTGGATGCTGAACACAGAAGAATCCACTCTTCAGTCTCAGTTTAGCTCCATCCAGTGTCCTGGAACCTTTAACTTGTCAGCTGCTTGAGCTGAACCTCTCAGACACAGCTGTCCTCCTGATGTGCTTGGTGCTGCACCTCCTGTCTGGGTGCTGTCCAACTTGCTCTATTTTTCGTCAGCTGATGCTTGTAAGCTAATTGGTCTCCTTTCTCATTCCAAGACATGGGGGAAGCATCCCATTATCCTGTTGCTCTGTCAAGTAATATTCAGGCATGACATTGCAGACTTGTAATCACTTTTAGATGAGAATATCTGGGAGCAGAGAAACTGAGGAAGGCAGTTAGATTGAAGATATAGCACAGCATGTTTTCATCCAACATGGAATAACATTGACTGAACAAAAATAAAGTAGCACATCTTTTTTGCTTAGTGTTCTCTCTCATGGGATTTACTTTCTCAGCAATGCAAATCAAATCAGATACATCCATGAGACTATTTACTGCTTCCAACCAAAATTGGAAGAGCACCAGGCAGGAACTGGAATATTTATTTTCTGTTTAACCCTTAGGAACACGTTATAAACCTGGGACCTATCATGATTGAAAAAGCAAGTCATTAGATTATGACTAGTAAACACATTGTATTAAAACATGTGTGATAAAATGTGCATTAACTAACCAGCATTCTAATAGACCATGAGTCTAACTCCTTACCCTTTAATTTGGTCACAGGGAAACCTCAAGCATTTTCACCATTATTTCAAAAATACTTTAAACAGACCCCACTACAGGGCAAGAGCTTTTGGAGAGAGATGATATTTTGCTTTGGCATAAAAAGGAATGTTAATAAAAAACTTACTGTGATGTAAAACATAAGCACAGTTTCAAGCTACAATGTCTGAGTTCTTTTTGGTTTCAGCCTTCCCCTCCCTCTCCCCAGTACTTTCCTTCACTCCAGTTCCTCTACTACATTTTATCCCTTCCCACTGGCTGAAGAGGCATCAAGCTTTTGTGTTGTTATTTTGATGCTTCACCAGACCTTACCCTTCCAGGTTTCTGAGTCAGCAAAGTCCCAGACTGTTGACCTTGAGCACCCTCCCATTCCTGTATCCCAAGGAGACTCTGGGACTGTGCTGATGTTAGCAAAGAGTGCAGCCCAAAGCTCTGAGCATGACAGGAGCTGGCATGGTTGGAATCCACCCTGGGCACATTTTAGGGGATTTAGCTTTGTGCAGCTGCTGGGCTGATCCTGTGGGGAGCAAGCAGAGCACACCTTTCAGTTTAGTTTCATCTGAAAGGGGCCCAGTTTGTGTGCCCTGCTCAGTGCTGGAAACCAAAACACAGGGATTTGCAGTGCTACAAGGGCAATATGAGCTGGAGAGTCAACACAGGTTTCCTCTTTCCTGGCTTTGCTTTTCACTCTCTCACTCTTTACTTTCCATCACCCCTTTATCTGGTCAAGGAACACTTTCTGCATCTGCCAGGACCCATTTGAACTTAATGAGTGCCTCCCTTCCAGACATGAACTTTCCTCTCTTACCCTTCCTTCACCTCACTGCTCAAGTTCCAGCAGGAAGAGGAGAAGAGAAGGTGCTCACCCAGCCTGGCACCAGCCAGGGAACTCCCACACACCCAGCTCTGGAGCACTTGCCAGCATATAGGTAATTGTGGTATTTTTGGGGAGGAATGATGAATCTGACTCCATGTTCTTAGAAAGCGAACTTATTATGTTATGTACTTATATTATATTAAAGAATGCTATACTAAAACTATACTAAAGAATAGAAAAAGGATACAGACAGAAGGTTACAAAGAATGATAATAAAAACTCATGACTCCTTCAAGTCCTGACACAGCTGATGGTGACTGGCCATTAAGCCAAAACAATTCACATGAAACCAATCAAACAACCCCCTGTTGGATAAACAATCTCCAACCACATTCCAAAGCAGCAAAACACAGGAGAAGCAATCAGATAATTATTATTTTCATTTTTCTCTGAGGCTTCTCAGCTTCCCAGGAGAAGAAATCCTGGGCAAGGGGATTTTTCAGAAAATATGACAGTGACAGGTAATATTTTCCTAGGCACATGTCTAGGCAATGACTGTATTGCTATTCCTTCTTCAAAATCATGAAGTGTATAAAATCTTTTGATAAAGCAGTTCCTAAAAAAAATAGTTACAAGGAATAAATTTCTTTCCTTAATCTTAAATTTAGCCTGATTTTTAATTTTTTTTTTCAATATGGCCTAAATAAGGGAAAGCCCACCTTGGTTCAGCCATAGAATGAGCCCTGGATCTACAATCTTGTGATAGGAAATAACAAATGTCTGTACAATTAAGTATTAGCACTCTTTTCCTTGTGCTATTGCACCCTAGGGATTCTCCAAGTGTCATAGCTTTAGAGTTGATAATAATTCAATTAACATTTATGCAGCAATATAAATACAGGGGTTTTGGGGTTTTTTTCCCCACCAAGTCAACACACAGAACTTTTCTCAGTCGCAAATCTGCCAGAAGTGCTCAGGAGACCAGGAATCTGGAGGTTCTGAATCAAAGGTGCTTGCAGTGAAAGCTTCTTCATGAACATAACTTGAGTGACCTGCTCTGCTGATGTCTGTGAAATTACATGTACAAAGGGGAATACTGGAATGGTTTCACACACTGACAATAATTGTGGGCCTCTGTATGAAGCAACTTTTCTGTGAGATTCCTTTTATTGCTGTGAGGGAATTCTTCTAGCAGCAATCCAAATAGATCTTTTACATTTATAAAATCTCAGGTACCCATTTGAGATGTAAACAGCAAGAGATGAAAGGTGTCATTGCTACATGAAAATACAGAAAAAGGCATAAAACATTTACATGGGATGAAAAGAGTAAAGGATTTTTGGGAATTACATCTAATGTGGAAGATGCAGCATCACCATCCTTTGTGGGTGATAGTCATATTCAGTTATTTTCTTTTTGGAACAGCTGTTGACATCTTTTGATATATGCCATGTAACAATTCTCTTTTATATTCCTTTTCTAGTCTCGTATTTTGACTTTTGTTTCCTGGCCACATACTGTACATGTGTACTGTACTGTGAAACAAAGCTCTCATACCTTGAAAAGAAATTTCCTTTTCTTTCAATTCTTTCTTTCTTTCAATTGTGTGAATGGAAGATTTGTATGCATTGCACTTTGTCTGAGCAGCCATTGAATAAAATTCACCAAGTGGCACCACTGTAAAAAACCTGCAAGTATTCTAATCAATTGGCTTGCCCATATCCAAAGAAAATGAAGGGACAAAAGGCAAAAACTTGAGATGGGATATATAAACAATGACTTTGTCACGAATAAAGAATTTTCTGAATCATCACTTTCCAACAGAGATGCAGCCATGAGACAGGGGTGTAAATCTACAAGTTAAATAGCCTCTAACTCTCTGTGTAAACCAGAAACCAATTAGAAGTATTACAATAATCAAACAAAGCACCAATGCCATTTGTTGCTCTATATATTTCTCCATTATAAATGCTGTCCCTTAGCAATTCTCCAGGACAAAACCTGTGTCTCTATAATTTAGTGAGAAACTCTTAGGAATATGTGAAATGAATATGGAAAGTTCCAGGTGTCCAAAATTCCCATTCCTTTGGTATCCCTGTTGGGCCCAGGCTCTCTGCCTCTCCACTTATATTTTTCTCTGCACACTCCTATAGAAAATCAAGCAGAACTTGGGTCTAAAGTACCTTTATTAGTGTTAAATTGGATTATTTAAACTGTTAGCCTAACATACTTAATTTGGCATTTGTGTTTTCCTAAGAGCATGAGTTTGGTTTAATTTGTTTCATTTCCTCCTGTACCCAGCTGTCTGTAATTTTACTATCAATTTCTATACTTTTATGGTGACTTAGATAAATATTGCTAAATTATGGAGGTTTTATAAAAGCCAAACAGGTAATACCATTAACCTCAACAGTCAAAAATAATCCTATTAAATTTCCAGTCAAATTGCCTTGTAATGAATGTGCAGTGAAACTCACAAAAATTAACCATTTCACTGCAGATCAGTAAACCATGTACTGAATATTTTTCTTCAGCCATTGCTGCAACAGCCTGTCACCAGAGTTGTCAGCAGCCAGTGGATATTAATACAAGGGATCTCCTGGTCTGAGGGCCACCTTGAGTACATTGGTGTTTTTTTAACACCAGAACCTGTGTAAATACACAGCCACATTCTCACTGCTTGTCTCTGGCCACAGGAATGGCTTTTCCAAAAGCCTTGAAGGCAAATGAAGTACTAATTTTTATGGTTTCTTTTATTAGCCTCAATGGACAAAAGTCTTCCTACATTTTGCAACTCTTCTGTTCTGGAAAATGCAAGATTTTGATCAAGATACACCTGCTTTTCTCAAGACTCTGTAAAACTCTAGGAATAGGAAATGGAATCAGCACAAATAATTTCCACGTGGAGATTTCTACTAATAGCTTTGCATTTTTATTAAAGCAGGATAGCTCTTTAAGCCTCAGGGATATTGATGGGCTGAAGGAGAAGTTGGTTGGCAATTTCTGCTTTGCAGGGGTTTTCTGGGGGCTGAGCTCTGGCTGATTAATCCTGCCTGATGGCTGATCCAACAGATGCCTGTCAGAGCCTCTCAATGATACGATCCCCTACAATCTGGCGAGTTTTTCTCTTCAGGTCTCTCTTAGGGCTTAACATCTCTTTGCATAATTGGGAAGAACCACAGCTGATGTTCATAATGGGCAATTGTCACTCCAAAGCCCCCAGGCCCCTGGTGATAGCTCTATGCATCCAATGACCTTCATCTCTGGATGAAAAATGTGAAATAATTAGCCTGAAGAGCAGCATGTCTGAAATATTGTTCCAAATGCTGCAAATTCCCAAACCTGGCAACGACTGCCTGCTTTTACCAGGAGACCACTCCTGGATGGTTCACAGTTTATGTCAGTGAAAAGCTTTTGGACCTGGGCCTCAGTGTGAGCTTCTCACATCCTTTTCTCTTGCTTGAATTTGGAGTAAATTCTGCACTCCTCACCCCAGGGCACTCTGCTGCAGGAACAGCTGGTCAGGAGCAGGTGAGAGGCTCACAATCCAGGCAGCTGCTCATGCTCTCTTTATTTCACCCTGTCCCTAGCAAGGATCAGCTCAGCCCAGAGGTTTTCGGCACTATCTGCATCTCCAGCACCTCTGAAAAAAAAACAGAGGAGAGGAAAATACCTGGAAAAATATATTGGGAATGGGAGTAAGAGAGCTGCCAACAAGAAAATAAATGTATCAGGGAGGAGATGGAGAAAGAGGAATGAAAGCATGAGAGAAGATAAAAACATATATAAAGAATAAAGGAAAAATTAGAGGGGGGAAAAACCCACAAGTCAAGACGAACAAAAAAATAAAGGAGAAATGGAAACACATGCTGAGGAGAGGTATGAGCCACCCAGAATTTTCTACTACTCTACTAAAGGAATTCAGCAGAGAGATAAACATGGGAAATCCTGACTCAGGACTGTCTCCTCCTCTAAGCTGTTTGTGTTACAGATAATCAATGCCCAGATTGTTTCTTACAATCTTTTCTAGCGAATACACTTTTCTTTTGCCTGAATGATACCTCCGTTTAACATACCATCTATTATTATTCATGTGATAAGTACTGTTAGTTGAAGACAGTGCTGTGCTTTCCTGGAGTGTGGTTTTGTCTCTGATCCCTTTTCAATATTCCAAACTGTAGCTGCTATTACTGGTGCAGAAATGTGGCTTTTGGTTACCTGTTGGAAGTAAAGCAGCAAAACCTGCCTGACAGTTGTGCAGGACACACAAGGGCTCTAAAACATCTCTCTGGATGGCAGCTACAAAGGACAGAGTATAGTTTCAACCTATTTAAGTAGATAGAACTTTCAAGGTACAGTGCTATCCATTTAAAGAATACCCACCTATTAAATAAATTCTTTCATTTAGTACACAGGGCAAAATGTACAAAATTCCACAAAACTCTCTTTTCACAGCCTACAAATCATGTGCATTTTGCAGCTTCCATCATGCCCACAACACATACACAGCCTCTGTGTAATCATTATCCAGCATCTACCTTATCTTCACCATGCTGGAAAAAGTAAATCGAGAATTTATTTAATCCACAGAGGAATAAGCAGCTCATAAAGTGTCACCCTTCCTAGAAATCTTCATGTACTTAACATGCACAGTTGTTGAGTTTTTTGAGGGCTGTATAAACATGACTAAGGATTTGATGAACCTCTGAACCTAAGAAATACATTTGTTCATAACATACAAATATAATGGAGAGGAGACAAAGTGCTAAATGGTCAGCTGGCAAAAATCCCCATCTTTTCACTGCCTTCTGGTTTTCATAAAAATTCATATGAAGTTTTATAAAGGTTCATATGGTTCCATAAAAGAGTCTTACCTTTGGGTTTAGACAGAAGCATTTTGGCTTAATGATTTTTCTGTTTCAGTTTATTTGGCCTTAACAAACTCATTGGCCATTGCATTCCTCATTGCATGCACAGAATATGTGTACTTCTCACAGGTTTATGAGTATTTTGAAACTCACACATTTAAACAAGAAAATCAAATCTTTCTGATATCTAATGCCCTAGTAACTGTCAGTGCCTTAATTAAATCTTAGTTCTGATGCAACTCCGAAATAATGTAAGGTCCTGGTTTCCTGTAGGAGCTCTCTGCAGCTGAGATCTGACCCAGAGCAGGGCTCAGCACCAGAAAGGGACAGCTCACACAGTGCTCACTGGAGCTGGCTCAGCTCAGGTTCTGCCTGCTTTTTGGGCTGCTGGTTTTTGTTTCAGTACAGCTGCAGGGCCCTGCCTGACTGGAGGCTTCCCCTTGCTCCAAGCCCCAAGCAAAGCTCCAGGCATACGTGCCTAATCTAAAGAGACAGGCTTGGGAAGAATTGCTACTGCACACTTGAAAATACAATGCAGAGGAAAGTAAATCTGCTGTTTAAGGTATTATTTGACTCCTAGGTTTACCTGAGGTGATATATGAAGTCTAGGGCAGAGGAGAGAGATGAACCTTAACCTTCCATTCAGGTGCATTTAACCATAAAACTGTCATTTGTCATGGCATGCATGATGAATGCACAAACACAACTGCTTTCCACATTGTTCCTCGTGGAAGATTTTACAGCCATGACACTGCACAGGAATCAACTGGCTTGATTTAGTTGCCTACATCTGCTGTAGAGCCTCCTCAGTGCTGTGAGGAACCAGCCCTGAAGGCTGACATGCCTCTTCTGAGACACCATAAAAATGCACATGGTTGTGTTTGGAAAGCTTTGTGGTGGGAGGATGCCAGCTCTACTGAGATAGATAAAGACCTTTAAACAGCTTTGGAAAGCTGCTTCTGCAAAGTCTTTCTTTGCAGTATTCAAAAGCTCTCTTAAGAGAGCATCAACACTGGCTGAAATTAAGGAATTAAATTCAAGTGTGTGCAACAGTAAAAAGGAAAACCCCAAAACAAAACAGATGCCCCATAAGGGAGCTGTGCCTCTAAGCTTTGTGAGTTTTAGACAGGCTGGATATAACTCATACCAAAGGTGTCAAAATGCTTGCTGCCTCAAGGGATTAGTAGACTTTGTCTGTAACTATGTCACATAATTCCTGTGACACCTGCAACCTTCCTGCCTTTATCCCAAAACCAATGTGAACTTCTGAATTTCCTGGAGAGAAAAATCTTTCACTCCCTACACTGGGCCAGTAGCTGGTTCCTGATGCCTATCCTCTCTTGTCTTCCATGTCTGCTGTTTAGAGGGAGCGTGCTGCAGCCTGGGTTCCCTGAAGGACACTGCCCATGCTGCTCAGCTGAACCCCTGCAGCATCCCTGCTGGCTGCACCTGAGGAAGGAGGGAGATGTGCCACTGTCCAGCCTGCCCTTGGGCTGGGCCAGCAGGGAGGGAAAAGCCCTGGTGGCTCAGGACTATGGCCAGGAGAAAGCAGGTCTTGTTTTAGTGTCACCATCATATTTTCTGAAAAATCCCCTTGCCCAGGATTCTCCTCCTGGGAAGCTGAGAAGCCTCAGAGAAAAAGGAAAACAATAATTATCTCATTTTCTTCTCCTGTGTTTTGCTGCTTTGGAATGTGGTTTGGAGATTGTTTATCCAACTGGTCGTTGTTTGATTAGTTTAATGTGAATTGTTTTGACTTAATGACCAATCACAGCCAGCTGTGTCGAGGCTCTGGAAAGAGTCACAAGTTTTCATTATTATCTTGTTAAGCCTTTTGTAAGTATCCTTTCTCTATTATTTAGTATATTTTTAGTATAGTATTATTTATTCTAATTATAGTAACATAAAATAATAAATTAGCCTTTTAAGAACATGGAGTCAGATTCATCTTTCCTCCTCATGATGGGGGACCCCGAAAATACCACAGTTTAGCAGCTCTGGAAGGGTTTCCTTTTTCTTTTTTTCCTAGCACATAGATAGGAACCAGTGTTTGAACTTTCCAAGAAACCATAATTAAAGGAGAAAACATCAGTCTACTCTTCCCTTTAGACTGGTACCACATGGTTATTTCAGATTTAATTCTGCTGGTCTATTATTCTCTAGTGTCCTATCTCATTTACACCCAACAGTATTTTCTTTCAGATGCTGTAGTTTAACACCTTACCACTTCACATTATAAGGTATTCAAAGCTTTTCACATTATCTTATTGCAACTTCAAAAAAGGCAAGTTATTCAGTGTGTCAAAGGAAATAGCATCCATCCACTGCTGGGGCTGAAGGCAAAGGTTTGTAATCTGTCCTCAACTTTATTAAAAAACATAAGGCATCAGCCTTCATGTAGCTGAAATACATTTCCTTGCGTGGTGACAAACCATGTCTGATACCGCAGAATGAACTCGATATGAATTTCTATTCAGTGCACTCAGCCTCCTGAATACCATTTAACTCTCCAGTGCTGTGTGATTGAACACACTGATCATGGACTCAGAGTGCTGGCTCAGCCTTGCACTGCTTTGCTTTGCTCTCTCTTGGGGTGTTTTGTTGTGGTGTTTGTCCCTTCCTGTGTCTGGGGGCTTAACCTTACCTTCCATGAGTGGGAAGGATTTAACTCTCAGACCTGCCCTTGGTCCCAGGATTGCACAGCCCTGCCTTGGCAATAGCTCAGCAAAAGTCTCAGCAGCCATCCCATGCTCTCATAAATAGAAATGTGGAAAAGCTGGAAGTCTAAATGCAGCAGAAATCTCTGTTTTGGGCTGTCTCCAGGGGCCTTCTGTGGCAGTGGCATGAGGGCTCTGGTGTCACTGCTTAGTCCAGGCTCTCAGTGACACCCATGGCTCAGTGACACCCAGGTTCCATCTCCTGGCTCTCAGGGGTATTTGACTTGCTGGTCGTGGTATCATTAAGTTTTGACTTGGGACATGTGCCTCAAGATTTAGAGCAGATACTAAAAAAAAAAAAGAAAATCAGATGATTTTATGTAATTGGGGCAGAAGCTGGAGAAGTATGGAGGTTAATAAGGGAAAGAAGTTTGCTGTTCAGGCACAAGGCCCTTATTCCCAAGTGAACCCAAGCTATCAGCTTTTCCACAGCAAATCTCCAGCTATGTACATCTATTTCTGAGCTACCTGTGCCTGGTGAGTTTGGTTTTAGCAGCTATAGCAGGCCTAGGGGAATGTGGGACATGGGCAATTTACAGGGTATCAGTGACTCTTTCAGGGGCTGGGATTGCGGGAGCACTTTATGTTACAGAGGATCCAATTCCTGCATTCTCTGCCATGTCTTGTGCAGATTAAAGGGAAGATAACCTGCCCAATCATCATTATGTGCTCAAAAGCATAACTGGAAAAATCCGTGCGTATCGCTTCCGTCAGGCTCAAGGAGCTCTGCAGAGGGAACAAATGACCCACAGTAAAAAGGGATAATACTTCACAAAATTGGTACCTGGGAGCCATGTGGCTAAACTAGCAGTAAAAATGACCCATTCTTTTCAACATGAAATTACTTCTCTCTGGAAGTATAGAAAAGAGATTTTTATGCTGTTTTACCACCTGCTCCTCATCGCTGGGATCTGTGTATTCACTTTTGATTTATGAGGGAAAGTGGGGGGAATCAGATGAATTTTAACTGGCATATATCAAGATCATAGTGGTTTGGGGTTTTTTCTCCCAGGCTATATAATTTTTAATCTATTTTTTGTAAAAATCACCATTTTTATTTCTTGTAAAGCCATAGAATTTTTGGTTTCTTCTCTTCTAATATTTTATCCAGTGCTCCTCTGTCAAGCATCATTTTTACTAAGAAATAAAAACAAGGTTTTTGATATATGGAGGGACTTGCCAGCAAATAATTCAATCATAGGTCAGCTCAACTGTTACAATCATTTCTTTCTTATTTATGTTAATAACTTGTATGAATGTGTACAAGTGTACCCATGGGTGTATTTGATATTTCCAAAAAATATTAATTTAACTGGTCTGGCATCAGACATGCTGGGCAGCAGTGGAGTCATTTTGTCATTACTCTTCAACACATTAAACAGAGTATGCTGGACCCATTATAAGGTCATTAAAAAACAGAAATAATATTTTGGCTGGTTTAAAAAAAATAAAATAAGAGCAGTCTCACCCTCATGGAAAGCCAGGAGCCTCAGTATGCAATTTGCCCTCAAAAACTAACAATTAATTAACTTAGGTGAATGAACTGCACACTTCAGTCCCTGTGGAACAATGACATCAAAGTCTATTCTCAATGACTACCAGGAGGAAAATTCAGGAGGGTTTTGGAGTCAAAGTGCTGCAAATGGGGTCCAAACTCCCCATACAGGGCAGAAAAAATTCAGTTACGTGTACTGTGAGTATATTTTCCTGTTTAGAGCTGAGAAATTACATGCAGAGTTTTTAGAGAGAGTTCTTACACTTTCTGGACCCAAGTTCCCAGTTAAGAGGGAAAAAATGGAGATGGAAAAGGCAGAAGAAATAGAAAATAGAAATAGAAAACTCTGTTTCCGTGGATGTAATCAGATTAGCTGACATCGAGTTTAATGACTGATATTTTTAGGCAATCTGGGAAATTTGGATATAATTGATATAAAGGCTCAATCAGTTGTAAACACTACTGGTCTTTGCAGATAAAATTTGGTGCAGGTTCTTTACAGAAAACTTTGTGAAAAAATACTATTGAAAATTCTGCTGAAATGTTTTATTTCTTCTATAACTTTTATTGTAAGGACCTTTTTTATAAACTCTCTGTTTATCACTAAACCTTTCCTGTATTGTAGTCTTAATTGAAAGCTAATATTTTCAATTTTCAACTCAAATTGTATGTCAGGGGTAATGATCATTTTTTAGGTCTTGTGAATAGAGAATGAATGAATTAGAAGAACAGAGCCTTTATAAAGACTTAGTTTTAAATACAATATCACTATGTGCTTTTCCAAAAATCCCAATTTTTCTCACAGTAATGGTGTTATTAATGTTTCTTATTAAAAACATCCTGATGGGAAGAAATTGCTCTCCCAATCAAGAGGTCAGGAAACAGAGGGAAGGAATGAAGAGCTCCTACCCTGGAAATGCCTTTGTAGAAATTAAATATATAGCAGTCCTCTGGGGTATTTTGTGATTAATATCTGCTTTTGAACCTTCTTGTTGAAAGTCTAGTCTAAATCCAAACTAAATTTGTTTTGAGACTGTAACAAAGAAAGTATTTTTAAGAAATGTTGTTTTTCCTGCTGTTTTTCCATATCAATAGAATGTGGACTGCACGACAGAAATGGAAGTCCAGGGTGGAAAATACATAAAATTTTTAGAAGTGTCTTTTCAAGAGAATCATGCCTTTTATGTCACTCTTTTTTTTTTTTTGTTTATTAGTTTTTTTGGTGAAAATTGTGATATAGACAAAGTATTTAAACAAGCACCTCAGATGGAAAGTATTAATATAATGGATTTTTGTCTTTGAAAAGGGAAAAGCTTTAAAATTATCCAATTTCAAAATTCTGTCTTTGAACAAGCTTAGAATTTTACCCTAGTCTTCTCTCTTTTACTTTTCTTTTTAATATATATGATACTTTGAAACTCTCTGTAGTAAATATATAATATTTTTGACATTAATCATAAATCAAAATCATCATAGACACGGAACTTTGCACTGTTCTTCACATACACCTGAAATTACTGTTATTTAATTATTGTAGAGAGAGATATTTTACTTGAAAAATGACTAAATACAAGAGCATTGAACTGTACTAAAAAATAATAAATTCCATTTAGCCTGTTTGTTTAGGCAGCTGTGCTTCTGAGTGGTTTCTTAGCATGGGTAGGAGACTTCCCAAGGCATGATTTACTGCTCAGGAGGTGTGGATTTTGATCCACAGTTCTGGATGTGCTCTAAGTGGTGCTGTTTGATGAGAAGAACGAGCTATTATTTATAAGGGGACCTGAGTGTAGAGAAGTTTCAGGATGAATGAAATATATTCATCTATTTCAGGGGTGCACAGTTCCTGAGTCTGAAAGAAAAAGAAAAATCAAAAAAAGAGTTTATACAATAAAGCAGAGCAATTTGGATTTTCACAGTTATAGCAAAGGATTCTTGCATGGTCTTTGAACAAGCAGTGGGGTTCAGCCCTGGATGTTGGCTTGCAAAGATCTTGTCCTTGGGGAGATCATTCCACACCTGAGCATCTCCTCCAGCTGGTTCTGGTCCCACAGCCCCTGTGTCCATCTGGATTTCTGCTTTTCCAGAGGATGCAGGGCACACTTGTTCCTGTGTGCCGGTTTTGTGGCTGAGGAACAGGGCAGGACATGCAGCTGGTGTCCTTGGTTTGACTTGGACATTCTTGTTCACACAAACCCTGTCCTGACTTCCTCAGCCTGCCTGGAATTAGCTAAATAAGACCAAAGTCCCACAGATTCATTGCAGCACCTAATTCAAGTCTAATTTTCTCCTTTATTGATCTGTATTTGGTGTCGTTATCTTTAGAAGTCATGTCCCTATTTTGGATATAAAAACCTCATCTTTCATAGTTCTCCTATCTTTGCTCCTGCTTCTTTACCACCATTTATCTTTATCAGTTTCTGCAGCATTATGGCCAGAACAGAGCACAACAGAGGAACAAATCCAGTTTGTGATGAGAGAGTGAATTCCACCACACACGGATGCAAAATTTACAAAATCATTTGTCCACTCTCATTTCTCACTTTTAATGCTTTATTTTTTAAGACATTTTGTTAAATATTTATTCTGGCTTTCACAAACAGCATTGTCTCTATTTTTTTCTTATTTCCTTATAGATATATATATAATATATATTTCTTGTTTTCTCTATTTTTTCTCTTGTTTTTTGTTTATACAAGATGCAATGTATAAGATCCATACTGTACTTAGGGGAAGAATGGTAATGCACACAGAAGGGGTTATCAATCTAAAAGCAGGATTTTTTTGTTTGCTCTGTCCAATCAGCATTAACATGATGCTGTTTTAAGTGCTAATGAATGAGAACTGAAATTTCTAATTGTGATGAGACTTTCTGTAGGAGAATAGGTAAATAGTGAATATTAAAGGGAAATACAACTGAGAGGCAATGCTGTGTTGCACCTGAAGGCTCCTAAAGGGACTGGTTATGGTTATAATTGGGGATGTTATTAGACATCATCATTTATCTGGCCACATATTCTCTTTCTCTCAAATTAAAGTAAACTACCTCCTTCAAAATATCAAGAAAAGACCTGTATGGCATCTGTTCATCTCCTAAAGCTCTTGTTATGGATTAAAACCAGCTAAATGTAGCTCCTGTGCTTCAGGACCTCAACCAGCTGTGGCTGGTGACCAGGGTAGAGTAAAACCCCCACAATAAAACCCCTATAACAGCTGAGGTGTTATAACAAGGCTGGAGGTGAATTGCAGCCCTTCAAGGAAAATTGTGGTTCCTGTATCCAGCACTGGAGTTCTGTAAAAGATCCTTCAAGACTGCTCCCTTTTAACTCTCTCTTCTGCTTTTCTTTATCTCAGGAGATTATTTGGTAGTTTTGATTTGGTGGAGTGATGTTTTTCTCAATCCTTTTGGATCTTGCATCAGTCATGAGGACAGTCTGCTGCAGAATCCAGATTATCCATTGAACAAATAAGCACCAAACTTGATAACATCAGGATAAAGAAACACAGTTTAGCAGGAGTTTATGCATGATAATTTCCCATAGAAATCCAGGACAGTCAAACAGACTTGAAATTGAATTTTAGAGTACCCAGAAATTAGTTGTCTTGACTCTTTCCTATTAATAGATCTATCAGACTTTGAGACGTTCAGATGAAGCACCAGTTCTAATTGATAGCTATTTGCTGAAAGAGCAAGTATTTATTCCAGCTCCTCCACTGGAGACATTGAGAGAAAAAGGAAAAGTTCTGTTTTTAAGGGCAGGATTGTGCTGGAAGGTGGTGCATGCCAAGCACAGAGGGACCAGGGCTGTGTATGGATATTGGCAAGCTGGGACAAAGGCTCAAGCAAGAAGCCTGGGGACAGCTCAGGCTGCATTTTGGGGATTAAGACAGGAGCTGGTGCTGTGGATTAGACAGCAAATAGCCAGCTTAGCTACCAGGGCAAGCAAATAGGGGGGAGATGCTCACAGAGCCCAGGGCACAGCAGCAGCACCCTTCACACCATGTGTGGTGGCAGATCTGAGCTCAGGAGCACAGGGACAAACCCAGGGCACAGCACAGCCAGCCCTTCTGCAGCCGCCCTCCCTCGTTAAGCTTGCAACTTCTAATCAACAGCCAAAGGTCCCAAAAGGCAAATAACATCACTGTAATGTTCATCAGCTGGCAGAGTCCCCAATAACCTCCTTCACCACAGCTGAGAGGACAGAAGAATGGATTTCAAGGGTGTTTATTGGGCATATCCATGCCTTGTTCTCCTAGGGTAGTCAATATATTTAGAAAAAATCAGTATTTATACGCTGCAAAGGCTTTTTGATGCAAAGCAGCTGTGGTAGTATGAACTAAGCATTCACCTATTTTTCCCTGGCAGTTTAAGCTAAAACAAATATTTAAGGCACAGAATGTTGTGTTTGTAATTGTGCAGCCCAGCTGGATGTTTCCACCAGCATAGTACACTGGCTACCCAAACCTCATGTGAAGAGACATCCAGACATCAGAATGAATTACCACCTGTGCTCACTGAGCTGATACCTGCCAGAAATGCTGCTGTCTGTAGAGATATTCCTTGTCATTTTGGGGAAATTAAGTCTCAAGAGCAGGAGCTCAAAGCTCCTCTGGTGTTACCCTTTTGAAGGGTATTGAAAAAAAAGTAAAAGGGAAAAAAATCTTCTCTTTTTCATGAGAGATCCAAGAAATTGAAAGAGTTAATGGCTGGATCTGCTGTCCTTGAAATTTTTGGAACATCTCATTGTTGGTCTCACTGAGCAGGAGCCAGGTCCTGTGTGACTCATACAAGATAATGAATGGGCCCAGTATTGCCTAAAATTGATTCTTGCACTGCTTCTTCCCTTTGCTGCTGGGGCAAAGGGATGGTTCATTTCTGTTGAAATTGCCCTACTTCACAGCCTGCTCCCAACCATCCCTGGAAGCCCTGCTTCCCTCAGTGTGCTGCCATGAGCTGCACATCTGATGATTTGCAGCTCTAAAAATTACAGCCTCCATGATTCACACTGCTGGTGCTCTTATATTAGTCTAATCACCGATACACATTTTACAAAAAGTTGACAAATATGTCAGGTTATTGAGGTTCATTTTAGCTTTGGCTCTGGATGATTTAATACAGAAGGAAATCAGGTTAGGGAAAGCTCTGAATATGTATTTTCCAGAGGGAACAAAATAAAAAAGTTTTTCTCGCCTCCTCTCACTGCTTCTCAGTCATCGAGAGAGAAAGAAATGATGAAAATGACACATGAGCTGCTGCAAAGCCTAAAAATAAGACAGCTTTTATTTTATATTTGGAAAGGGAGATTAGTTTGTTCTGTGGCTATTTTTCTTTCGTTTTTTTTTTATAATCTTTAAACAAGGTGGCATTTAAAGTAGACACTCAGCACATCAAAAGAGGCAAACAAATTGATTGCATTTTATTGCCGGTGAGGTGGATAATGGGAAAAGATGTGAAAAGTGAAGGAGAGTGTGGGAAGTGGGGGCACTTACAGGGAAATGCATTTGTGTGGGTTGGGTTTAGCAGTTTGAGACAGAGAAGTACTTAGACAAATTGCTTTGCATTTACACTCAGAAATGAA
The DNA here is from genome assembly GCF_047830755.1 of Zonotrichia albicollis. Taxonomy (NCBI): domain Eukaryota; kingdom Metazoa; phylum Chordata; class Aves; order Passeriformes; family Passerellidae; genus Zonotrichia; species Zonotrichia albicollis. The sequence continues at coordinate 23,376,586 of NC_133825.1, read as the reverse complement.
GAATAGCCTTTCTCTTAAAAGGAATTACATATGAGCCATTCTTGAAGCTGGTATTAGGTAGGCAGGACTGAGGATGCTGCTGGCAGGACACTTAATGTGCAAGTGCTAATTAAGGCCAGACCAAATGGGTAACCTTCCAGGTCAGTCATAGTAAAGGTCCTGATGTTAAAAAAAGAAGACAACTGACTTCCAGGAGAATTTATTTTTTTTCTAAACTAAAAAAAATAAGTCGTGGTCCTTACAAAGAGTTTTGACATTGGCCTCAGACACAAACTGCAGAAATAAAAAAATAAAAGCCACCGAGTTCATGCTTTGAAGTTCACTAGGATTAGCCACACAAGAGCAAATTCCAGGAAGAGAAGGTAATCAAAATGCAGGCAAGCAATTAGATCTGCATATTAAGTATGAAAATACACAGTGCTGCATTGCATATTAAGTAAGTGCAGTAACCTTGTGCTTCTGGAGCTGCTCAATGAGGTTACTGAGCAAAGGAGCTCAGAGGACTCACCTCCTGAGGGGAAAATTGCTTTTCTTTGGCTATAACCATGGCTATGGTGCTGAAAATGCATTTTGTGCTAGATCTCATCACAGGAGGGGCTGGGAACAGTGAGCAGCAGTGAGGAAAGCCAGCCAGGTGTGGTGGGCACCTGTGGGCTTTGGGCAGGCTGTGAGAGGCACAGGGGTCTCACAGCCAGCCAGGGTGCAGGAGAGGTTGGTGGGCTTGGAGGCGTTTGCAGGGCAGAAGCTCACACCCTGCTTGGCTCACACTGCTCTGAGCAGCAGGCAGGGAATTGTCAAATTCCTATTATTGCAGGGGGCTTTGGCTGGAGCAGAGGAGCCTATTCTAATTGTGGAAACCAGCCCTTCCTGAACAAACTTCATTTTATCTGTGATTATTATTGGGTTTTTTTCCCTTCTCTCTGAAACTGAGGACAGAGATTTCCAAGAGCCTGTGCGTTGCCCTGGGCCCTCCCTGCTGTGCCTCACTGCAGTGACCACAGGGTGGGAAGAGATCTGACCCTCCAGGCACCCACCCAGCACTGCCAGCACAATTCCTGGCTGTCCAAGGTCACAGTTACCTCCATCACAAGGTCTTAGCTTGAGGGGCTGCCCTCTGCCCATCTGCTGTCTCTGAAATCTGTCTGTGCCCACACAATGAAAGCCAGATGGGAATAACCCCATATGAGATTGTCTAAGGTTTCTAAAAGCCCCTGTTGGTTAGGACCCAAAGGCAAGCCAAGAACTCCTGGCCTGTTGGCTCAGAAATTACTTTCTAAAATCCTGTGGAGTTTCAAGGGAGATTTTTCCTCCCCTTCTCAAGGAAGATCATTGGTCTGTAGTGAGAAACATGAGCACAGCACAGGTCTGAGGCCACCTGACAGTTTATGTGACATGGCACACATGGAATAAAATAAATGCCTGTCTTCCTCTCCTTCCTGTCCTTAATTTCCCTGTGCACCTCTAATCCTTCCTTTTATAAAAGTTCTCTTGAGGATGAGGCACCTCATTCAAAGTGGTGAGTTTTGTTGTTTGTTTATTTCTTCAAGGAACTTCATATTGTGGGAGGGAAATAAAGTAATAAGCAGAGGATGGGGAGAATGATCACCTCCAAGGCAAGCAGCTTAATATTTCAGGGGCCAGGCAAAATCACTTTGGATGAGCATCAAACATACAACACAGCCAAGATGTTTCATTGTTCTCTTTCCCCCTCTAAAATAGCATTTTTGAGGAATTGTCCCTTTAAATCTACTCCTGAGTGTCCCACTTCACGAAGCTGGAATTTGCAGTGTTTATCAGCCCTGTGTGTTGGTGTGGGTGGCAGAAATAAGCAGGTGATGTCATTTTTCATTCCCTCACCCAAGGTTTAATTGACAATATCATTCCACACCCCTCCTCCCACCCTTCTTCCACCTCTTCAGTTTAAACCTTGTTCTCCCAGGACTTTTGGGCCAACACTCTTCAAAAATGTGTTACCTTCATGCTCTTAAGTTTTCTCTAAGGCAGGGAATTTTCATGACTTCATTTTTACATCGTTCTTGGTATGGAGATGCAAGAAATATCCAATTTGAATTTAATGTAGTAATGCTATCTAGCAATAATTTCTTTGGCACACAAAATGAGGAGAGAGCTCTCTATTGATCATAGAACCTGGCCATTAGTATGCTTTGAATTATGAAGATTTGTTGCCTTCATTTTATCTTTTTAATAAACAAAACATATGCCTTCTGAATTACCTCTTCTGCATAGAATTTGGTGTTGGAGTATCTACTTTTATACAGCCATATTAAATAAATCATAGCAATAAATAGGTCCTTGGTTAAAGTATTTTATACCTGTAATACCTGTAATCAATTCAGCAGAGATTCCAAGTAAACAGTGAGGGCTTTCCCTTTTCTCTCCCCAGTGGGATACATCATTACTGGAAGAAGTGCAAATTTAGAAAACAAGTGGTTGGAAGATATGGGAAAAAAAAACAACAAAAAGGCAGGAACTTAATTGCATTGAGAGAGGAAAGGTCTCAGTGGCCCGGCTCCTCTCTTTTAGAAGGATCCTCCTGCTCCTCACATCTGAGGGGCTCTTTAGGACAAAATCCCCAAGAGCAGCAATGATCCATGGATTCCACACAGACAAATGTTCTTGGGACTGTCCTGACAACCAAAAGTCAAGCTGTGAGGCAAAGCTCTTCTCTGCCTTCCCCTCACCCACATGAATGGGAGCATTGATTGGGAACATTGATGCATCCAGCTCTTGTTTCTTGTCCCCAGCTTCCTCTGGCTCATAAATGGGGATGCAAACAAAACCACCTTCATATTCCAGTGGAGCTGAGCCTGGGAGGGAACAGGCAACACCTCAGGCACTGCAGCAACTGGGGACCATGAGCCTGCCCTTCCAAAAGCCAGGCTTCCAGGCTCCTGAGGCTGCCAGGCAAAGCCACAGCCCAGCCTGTAACCCTACACCTTAGCACCTCCCTCATTACAGGTATTCGTCTGGGATTACTTACTGAGTCAATTAATGAGCTAAAGTAAAAGTGTGAATGAGAGCATATTGGGTAATTCAGAGGGTGAAAGGCTATATTGGAACACATCTGGTGATAATTAAGTTTAACTGTACAATTTTATCTGGCCAAACATAATTACTTACAACTAAATGTGTGTCAGTGCAGCTGATTGACACATACACTGTATAACCATGGCATGCAGAGGACAAGGCTTGGGTCAATTGCAGGAAAAAGTAAAAAAGCTTCCTTACAGGGATGGAGCAGAATGAAAAAAAAAAAATATATTATTGGCAATTAACTTCACAAAGACTTCAAGACCCATTTCTTAGAAAAAGGTATGTCCCAACCTAGAGCTAGATTTTCTTTTCTTTTCTTTTCTTCTGGATTGTCTCTTCCGTCAGGTTAAATGCAGGTGTAATACATAGTTGTAGTGGTTACAGTATAGTCCTTTATTGTGGTTAATGCTATGAGTGGAAAGAGTTACTGAAGGGAAATGGTGGGTTTAGTGTGGGCATGACAGGAATCAATACAGGTGTCTGATGGAATCCCCAGGAGCTGGTGATTTGCCATGATGAAGCTGGCTAGATTTTGTCTAGAAGTGCTACCTATATGTCCTGCTTCACAAGTGTCCAAACAACCAAAAAAAATCTCCTTGAAATGTGGTTTGAATTGACACTGAAGTAAGCTCAGTTGGTTTGAGCCTGGTGCTAATGATGGCAAGGTTGTGGATTCAATCCCTCTATGAGCCACTCACTTTAGAGCTGGGCTTGAAGGTCCTTATTGGACCCTTGCACTCAGAATATTCTGTGAATAATGTTTGAAACCATTGCTACTTTCATCATCTTATCTCTCCCTAGATGTACTGCTGTACTGACCTCTCACTCCAGGATGGTTGGCAGCTGTGCAGCCCTGTGTTTGTGGGTGTCTGGCACAAAGGAACTTGAAGACTTGCTCCAGAATTCATCAGGTATTGAAGAAAGGAAATTCTTAACTGAAAATTGCTTTCCACTTCATTTTTCCTTGCCAGGAAACGCTGACTTCCCACAGGTGCTGTAATTTACCACAGGCCCTCCAAGGATGCCAGCTTTACTGAAAATTCAATCTCTTCACTACAATAGAAGGCCAGCTGAGCTGCCATCCACAGCAGCACTCAACTAACCCAGTGCCAATAGTGTGTGATTCATTGATTATCATCAAATGAACTTTCACTTCTAACTTTAGAAAAGAATTAGACAGAGATGGAACTCACTGTTAAGGGCAGCTGAGCAGACATAGTTGAAATGATGAAAAGGAATGACTACACCTCTCAGCTGTACCAAGAAACACTTGGGCCTATGCTGTTTTTACTTAAATATTATTTAAACTTCTGCAATTTTGTTTACAGCATGTCTCAGCATGAGGTGCCATATGGCAGTAGAGGAGTGGGTGCTAATAAGAGCACATGTGAGACAACTGTGTCTCTGTGTCCCCCCTTGCCAGCCATCCCAGGAGCACTCTGAGTTGAGACTTTAGCCTGCAGGCAACTGAAGTTTGCTCAAGATTTTGCCTGGCTTCCACTCAGGTGTTTGCATGGCCATCTGACACATTAATAAATGAATGAGCATTAAGATGATTCCCAGCCTGTGTTTTCCAGGGAGATGCATCGCCAGGATGCTTTGTGGTAGTGTTGATCACTGCAGAGCACTTGGAGGCTTTGGAGCTGGGATTGTCCCTGCAGGTAAGGAGGTCTGCCTGCACCCAGCACCTCGGCCCTGCTTAGGTGACACAGGCATGAGATGGGCTGCTGGACCTGCACCCTGGCAGGGCAGCTGGGCGCGGGGAAGGCTGGGACACCCTGTCCTGTCCCTCCTGCAGCACAGCAACAGCACTGGCCTTTGCTGCTGTTGGATTTCCCATTTCAGCCAGCTTAGTGGCTGTGCCCAGGCTTTGCTTTCTGCCAGATATTGCACATGTGTGTGTGTACCTGAGATACTCCACACACCAGCCTAAGGTGAGCTCTGTGACCTCTGGGTTTGCCATGGCTTGGAACATTATCTGTTAATAATTTTAATCCTGCTGGAGGTTTAGCTGGGTGTCTTCCTCACACACACAAATGATGAAAATATTTCACCATTTTTCAAGGAAGGAAGAGTTCAAAATGGAGATAAATCAACATGCAGTGGAAGGGATATTGATTCATTTCCTCACCTTTGGAATGAATACCTCCCTCCCAGCAAAAAGCTATGAAAGGGAAGCCATTGTTTATTTGAAACAAACAAGGCTCAATAAATCTTAATTCTGCTAAAAGATAGTGCTGAGACAGAAAAGTACAGCTTAGCATTACTGGAACCAAACATGACATTATCTTTCTCTGTTACCATTGGATCTAGCACTTGAGCTGTGTTTTTAATGAAGAATTACTTAAGTGTGGAACAAAATTCTCATTTTAATAGTAAAACTGTATTCTTATTCTTCTGTTTACCAGTGAAGTTTCACCTTAGTCTCATTGAGAACCTGACTTTGACCTATGGCAGCCCCAGAAGTCAGAGAGTGCTTTAAGAGCTTCCAGCAGGGTATCTCTGCTCCAAACAGTCTGGCAGGGCTGTAAAGCACAGAGTGCTGAACTATGGGCACTTGTTCTGCTCAAGAGCAAGGCCTGTCTCAGGTGCTTGGTGCTCAGGGAATGTGTCAGTAACTCCCAGATTTGGGCCTCTAGCTCATGCTGGACATATTTCCTCTGAATATTTTATACAGCCCTTTTAAAATGTATTCATTTTGCACAAATTCCTCTTGTATTTGCTTGCCATGAATATTTATGGAGGTGGCAGTGCTGCTGTGCAAAATGTGCATGGAAGGTATTTTAAATTACTCTCTGGGCCAGTCACACTGGCCTTACAGCATCCCTCCCTCCCCATCAGGCCAGGGCAGGAGGGGCTTTGTGGGAACAGCAGAGCTCATGGGGGAGTTGGGAGCTTCCTTGGGCAGCACAAGTTTCTTGTCAAATGCACAAAAATGTTCTTAACAAGTCCACGTGCCCTGGCAGACAGCACCAAGGCTGCCCCTCTGGCTGCAGCATCAGCATGCAGTGACAAAGGAGTGACGTTCAGAACATTGCACTCACACATGAGTTGGGACTGGGTGTGTTGGGACCTGCCCCAAAAAGAGCCTTAGAAGCTTTCTTTCTTCTGTAACTGCTTTATGACAGTGGCAATGTAAAACTATCTCAAGTGTGTCAGACACACAGAAAAAGTTTTGTTCAACCCAGTAATTATTGCTGCTACTCCATCCTTGTTATTCAGGAAACTCCTTCCTAATGGGCAGTCATGGAATGACCTGTGTGGGAAAAATTGCTTTTCATATCAAGTCAAATATCTGTAGAGCATGATGGCATCTCTTCTTCTATATATGCCATATATGGAAATATCTGTGTGTGTAGGATTTTTATATTTTATAAATACAAAAATAACATGCTTTATTTGTGCATCTATTTTTGAAATATGCATTATTAGACACAGTTCAACATCTGCACTGCATAAAAATATACCTACATAATCTAAAGTCATATCAAGATTACATAATTTTATCTAATATACCTGTGGAGTTTCTTCTCATTCACTTCAAATTCCTTTCTTTTATTTCCCTCCTACATCTTTGCTACCTGTGACCAGAAATAAATTTGGTGTTAATTTATTAAGTCTGCATTTGATTACATTTAAAATTTTGTTTTTTCCATACATGTACCTATAGCATTATATGTGCATTCATTGCAGATATTATACATAATGTACTGTAATGTGGATATATATACATATATAATGTATCACAATGTAATATTGTGATAAATTAATGTGGTCCAATATGATATATCAGAATATTCTATGCCACATGCCACATCACATATATTTTAGGTAGCATTCTGGAAATTGTTATGTTACAGTGTGTAACATGTGACCTGCAACACACATCATGTAATATGGTGTTTCTCATGTATGATCTGTGCAAGCCTCACAACTGCTGTTACCTTCCATAATTAAATCATGTTTTATTTCTTAAAATCTTGTTAAAGAAGACCTTTCTGAGAACAAGTATGCTGTTAATTACTTTGTCTAGCAGGAGCTTGTTCTGTCTGATTTATCTCATCCATGATAAACAGGTAGAATCATTTCACATTCTCTCCTTATGAAAGTTTTCCTACAGAACCAATCATTTTATTTCTGCGGACCTGTTTCTGCTGTTCATATTTTTGAGATGCAGCCAGCAGAACACACTATCAAGGGTGAAGGACCACTGATTTTTGAAATGACAATCTGTACTTTTTCTGTTAATCTCTATTCCCTTTTTAGCTGCATTATTGCTCTGGTTGCCATCCCACGGCCTTCGTGCACTGAGTAAAATTTTTTATGACTCCAGGTCCGCTTCCTCAGTGATCACAGTTAATGGAGATACAAACAGGAGATGGCCACAGAAGTGTTTCCTGCCTGGTGTTGCTCAGGATGAAGCACTGAATTAATATCTGATTGCTCAACACACTGGGGTCATATTTTTTATTGTTCATTTCAGTCTGCTTAAATGGCGATTGATTTGAAATTTGAAAGCCCATATTTCATGAGCTTTTGTGGGATACGCTGTTTTCAAATTTGATCAAGTATCATTAGCCTCACTAAGATTCTCCTGTCCCTCTCTCCGTGGATTCCATCAAGGTTTAGATGAAATTCCATCTTGTTCCTCCCCTACAGTGAGGTGCCAAGACCACCGAGGTCTCTGAGCTGGGAGGGACAGACCCTGCGTGTCTCTGGCACTGAGAGATTTCTCTCCCCAGCTCCCAAGCAGAGACCAAGGGACCCCACAGCCCTTGAATTTCCTATTACTGGCACACAGAGGGCAAAGGAAGCAATGGCAACAGCTTTTGCTGACCACAGTGGTAAAATCAAACCACTGATTCTGACTGAAGTTAGTGCTGCAGTAAGAATATTCAAGAAATGGACCTCAGTGTTTACTTTCCCTGCAACTGATGCCAAAAACATCCCCTATATCCTTAGCAGTGCCAGAAACAGGCTTTACCCATCCTAATGGACTTCCAGAGTGTTTTCATGAAAGAAATCTGCTCATTTGGCTTAGTTGCCCACTTCAGTCTCACAGCACCTCACTTTGGCTTCATGACTCAAGGATCCATCCCTCTGTGTTGTGGGGGTTATTTCTCTGCAAATTGGGTGTTGTGTATATCTAAATCTATATGATGCGAAGAGAGGAAAAAATCAAGTATATGGTTAATAGGCAAAAAACAAGGAAAAAGACCCCTCCATCAAGCAAGTTCTAGACTCATTTACATTCCTCAGTGATGCATAGTAGGGAAGTTGTCTGTGGTTTGAAGTTAAAGATCTTTCAAAAAGTCATAGGCACATTGTAAGGCCTTGGATTCCAACCCCTTATTAGTTTCCATGATTTTAGGCACAGCAAATGTTTTGGCATTCAGTGCTGAAGAGGAGCTGAGGTACCCCTTCCAGTCAGGGTAAATATTTTAAATGACCCATTGCTTCTAACACAGCTCCATCCTGCTGGTCACCTGCTGGGGGACACAGGTGGCAAAAGCAAACTTTCATTTTCTGCACATCAGGCTGGCAGACTTTCTGTTATTGTTCATTTTAGAGAGGCCTCTTTTATTGTGGGTGTGGGGTTTTGGGGTTTTTTTTGTTTGGTTTTGGTTTTTTGGGTTTTTCTTTTTGTTGAGCTTACATTACTGTTAGTTGGAATACTAATGGACATCAACATAAACATCATCTCCAGGGCAGTTCAACGAAACTAAGGCAGATTGTCTTGAAATTAGCTTGAGTCATATCTGAAAATTGTCGGTGATTAGCTGATTATGGTTTGAATTGAAGTCAGATTGCTACAAAAAGCCACAAAAAGTCATCTGCAGATATATTCTAGTAAATGATGCCTTGGATGCCTCAGTTGTTGCCAGTGCTTGCATTAGGGATGAAGGTCTATTACTACATCACATTTATGGTAGTCATTTTAAAATATGGATTCTGCCTGAGGAGAATCAGTCTCCTGGGGAAAATTCTGTCTTTTTATTTTTTAAGCTACTCACTAAGAGTAATAAAAAGAAAAAAAAAACAAAAAGAAAAATGGAAAAAAAGGAGACGTCACAAACAACAGAACAAATTAAAATATTCTCCCTATGAGAGAAGCTTGTTCTTCTGTAAATACAATTATTATAATTACAGAGTGATTCAATCTTGGTGTCTTACTAGAAATCATTCCTTCTGTACTGAGAGTATGTGACATTTAAAATAATTTTCAATAAATCAAAGGCCTAGTGTTAACAATGCTGATAGATGCCAGGTTTATAAGGAACAAAAGAAGGTATTATTCTACCATAATTATAAAGTTTGGTGAGTACTTCTGGTTTGATTAAATTCTCCAGATTTTAGGACTTTGATGGAAAAAAGATAGGACCTTGTAATTTCCCTGCCCAACACTACTAAGACATTCATTTGTCACATGTGTGTCCCTATTCCTCAGATTTGAAATAAATACAAAACCATTTCATGAAAATAAGCAAGGCTTTATTTCAAAACTGGTCACTTTTGAGCTGTGTCTCTGCATGGTTTACAGGCTGCTCTGCTCTTCAGCACCTCATATTTTTTAGTTCCCAGAGAAAATTCCCTGACAATCTTTACCTGTGAAAATGTATTTGAGCTCCAGTCCTTGTTGCATTACCAAGCATATTGCACAGGGAAATACTCAAATAGTACCTACAAGTCAGGAGTCATATTTAATTCCCATAAAAGTGGGCAACAGGATACTGCTGGGCCATTTCCAGCAGGTTTTTTGATTTAAAATACTCACAACTGGTTCTCATCTCTTTTTAGTGCATATTTGACTTCCCACCAGAAAAATAAATTCTTACTTGGTATCTCTGATGATGTGGGAGAATGTTAATGAGGTTCTGTGCTGGAAGCACTAACCTGGGGTGGGGACTGGGGAAAGAACAAAGACACTGACACAGCTGTTGCAGGTGGGACCAAGAGCTGGACACCAATTGCTCAGAGCCAGAGGAAAAGGGAAAGGGCTTCAGCAGCCAGCCCTGCCCCAAACCTTGCGGCTCTAACACTGCCCAGGGAACAGAAACTGGAAAATCCCAAACTGGAAAAATCCCTAACTGGAAAATGCCAGGCTCTGTGTCATTCTGATTTTTTACCAGTTCCAGGCCAGATCTTGGAGAACAGGCTCAAGGGCTTAACAGGAAGGGGATGACAGCTGCTCACTCCAGTAAATGCTGTTCTCAATGAGAGGAGCACATGTTCACGACCACAGAAAGAACCACAGACTTGGTGACTCCTAAATGATTAAAAGACAATTATTTTTCAGATATACAAAAGAATGGCTGGGGAAATTCAGTGACAGAAATGAGCGTGGGAAACCTTTACCCTCAGCCCCCGGACAGCTTTTCATATGGAAAGGCTGCCTCTGTAACCTCTGTAATGACCAGGAAAAGCCATCTTTAGGGCAGCTTCAGCACACTGCTAACAGAGAAACAACAGCACAATAAAGGAAAACTGACATGAGCAATCCTGTGCTGGGCACAGAGCACAGAGACAAGCCATCATTAGGCAACACATAAATCTCTGCTTCACTTACATCAAGTGAAGCAGAGATTTGCTGCTTGCTTTACTGCTTTCCTCCTTCTTTATCATCTCATAAAAGGGTGTAGAGAAACAAGGTGGCTAAAAGGATGATCAGAAATCCACCTTGATGGACTGAGTTAACAGGACCACTTGTGCGGCTGAACAGGACTTAGTAGAGAATGGTAAAATCTGGGCCTTGGGCAAGGTGTGTGTCAGGATCAGTCACCCCTATCTCTAAAGCAGTGGTTAAGAACAATAGAATAATATAAGCAAATGGTTGCTAGTTTCAAAACAAACAAAAGTATTTCTTCTCCTGGTGTGGTGAATTTGCACTGAGAAAAAGCAAGAGAGACACAGAGTCAAAAGCAAGCAAGACACAGCCATGGAGAAAAACAAAAACCACAGAGGACACAGAAGCCAAAAGATGGCAGGTGTGGCTCAAAAATTAGCTATCATAAATCCCTAATGGATGGTAGAGTACTCTGGGACATCAGTCTGTCCTTGCCTTGCTCCTGAGCTCACACTCAGGTGCTTGCTGGAGATCTGATGAGGGACATGGGCTAAAGCAGCCTGGCCAGCAAATGAAAGGGCTTAAAAATATTTAGTTTGCTCTTACTATTAAATTCTGCTATCACGGAATCTGTGCTTGGTGATACAAAATTTGAGCAGAAATATGTGATGTCTGTGCTGTTAAAAGCACAAGATAGACTTCTTAAAAAAACATTTTATAAATGTGTTCATGCTACTTAATACCTAAAACAGAATTCTAACCTTAGTTATGCAGTATGTGTTGCCTTGCTGTCTGCTTGCAAACAAGAGTGACTAATTATTTAAGCTTTATGAATAACTAAAATGATTCATAAAGCCTAAATAATTTCTAGATTTTTTCATGTTATTCACTAGAATTTCTCATGTTATACTCAAGAAAATGTGATTGTCTTAATTTTAAATAAACTATTTTTAAATAATTGCCTTTTTTTTTTCTACATGCTCTCAAAAGTTTTAAGGTGCATGCAAGAGACACTCCAAAAATGCCAAATCAGAAAACCTGTATCTAGAACATAAATATCTGTATCTAGAATATAAATATCTGTCTTTTAAAAGCTAAAGGCTTGCAACTAAGATGCTTCTGACATTCCCAGCCCTTCCTGTTCAGCACTATGATGGCAATAAATTGGTACTCAATTTTATTAGTTCCTCATTTAAAATTTAAGTTCTTGCATGCAGGGTACCCTTAGTGCCTCAGGACTCTGAAATTACCTACACAAACCCCCTGTAATTAGAAGAACAGATGTATAAAATTCACACCTAGCTCCATGCAGATCAAAGAAAGAATGCATTATTTTGGTTGCCTCTCTTCCCCTAGTGAGTTTCCTTCATTATCTCATTAAACATTAGAGAAGCAAAAGGCACAGACTGAGAAATCTCAGGTAACATAGAAAACATATTCATTTTTATGGTACTTCCAGAGGTGGTAGCTGGCCCCAGAAACTCCTCTGCCCAGCCAGGACACTGCAAACCAATCTTCATGGAGATGCCTGTGCAGTACTGGGGTGCTGAGCTGCTGATGGCAGCACTAAGAAGACAGTGAGATTGAGAAAATCTCTAAAAAACAGTAGTTGAGAGCCCCCCAACACCAGCATCCAACTCAGCTCTTCTGTCAGTGCCAATCACCTTTACCTCGACAACTGAACCAGGATGGCAGCCATTTAGAAAGCTTAAATATTTCATTTAGGAACAATAGTAGGTCATTTAAATAATTAAATTCAAAGGAACACTGAGACAAGCCAACAGTACCAGAAGGGTTTAATTCTGTCTGACATCACTGTGCATGTTCACTACAGGAGCACCTGCAGTTGTTAGCTCCAGTCACTTCTCCCCACACCTACACACACAAAAATACACTCAGATTCAAATAATTAGCAGTCAACAAATGGGTTTGATATGAACATTGTTGAAGTCAGTTTAAAAGTATTACATTAACATAAACTACTTATATATCTTAACTATTTCAATGTGCCTAATTATTATTTCTTAAATAACTACTCCCAAGTAGGTAAATAATATCCAGGATCATGATCCCTTAGCTTTTGTGAAGGAAAACACGCCAGGTTACATTGGCTGTGCAGAAATTTGAACCTCTGCTGTGACATGGGCACAGAGCTGTCACTTTAGCTACCTGCAGGCCTGAAGGAGAGCTTTTGTGCCCCCATTTGAAATACTGGCTTTTGGATCAAATGTCACAACAGAAGCACAGCAGTGAGGCTAAGCCCTGACCTCCACAGCTAAGTTATCTAATGCACTGAGGTACTGCACTTTTGATAAAAATCCTACTTTAATCTAAAATTTGATTTTACTTGCTAAACATAATAACTTTCAATAGTCAAAACAGTGTTGTTGTCAGTCTCGATCTCATTTACTTCGTTTACATCTGTTTGATTAGGGGAATAGACCTCTAGCACCTATGCTGGTTCGTGTATTCCTCACCTTGCCGTGAAGCTGTCAGGATTCCCAGGAGGCTCTCTGGGGCTCAGATGTGCACCAAGGCTGGCACTTTCCCTGCCTGTTGGGGCTCTCTGCTCCAGCACTGCAATCCATGTCCTGTCCTGCCCTGGGAAAGTGCAGACTGCAATCATTGAAAGGGGAAGGAGGCTGATTCTCTCCCTGCTGGTGCTGTGGACAGCTCATGAACACTGCACCCCAAGCAGCGCTGCTGTCCCCAGGCACTTGGCAAAGCTGCCTCAGGAGTTATTTCTGTGCTCTTTCCCCTAGGAAATAACCCTTGGTCCTACCAGCTTATTAGCAGTTGGATGTTTGACTTTACATTCAGTTAAGTTCTCAGAGAAAGAACAAGTGATGAAAGTGCCTTTTGGAGGAACATCAAATGCATTCCTTGATGAATTGCAAACTGGTAAACTACTTGGAAGCTTTTGAAATGTGGAATCTATTATACCTTTCAATAAAATCATTCTGTAACATACTGGACCTTTTTCCCCTCCAAGGACAGCAAATATAAAAGATCACCTGTTACTGACTGAAGCTTGTGTTTCTCACTTGGTTTTTGTGTTTTCAATTCTATTTTATATAGGATCTCAAGCACCAATTAAACATAGCCAACCAAACTCATCAGTGCACATCCAAGTAACTGTCAATAAACTGTTTTCTCTCTGAGATGAGTACATGCACACATTTTCCTGGGATCTCTCTACAAAGGCATCACTTGTCCTGCAGTCCATTCCTTAATGCAGGTGAGCTCACACCTTCCAGGAATCAGCCACAGCCCTGGCAACAGTAGTGCACACCCTGGACTATAAATACTTGTTAAAATTTAAATAATGTTTCTTATGACCCTTAAATACAAATAAATATGTCTGAGCCTAGTTTAGCTGGAAGATGTGACCTTATCAAGACTAAATGGCTATGAAAAAATCATGAGCAATTTTCTGCAGTAGATGGAGAAATGATACTTTGCACTTTTCAGCTTCTGTTGTGAATAAAATTCAGCCTGATATAGACAAACTAGGTAAGAGATTAGAATCTCAGCTCTAACAACTTCTGCCTAAAGGATAATGACAAATGTTCCTAACCTTACACTCAACAAGGTCTTTACACACAATTAGAAGACTTTTTTCCAAAGCACCTACAAAATTAACCGCATCCTAACGTTGGCTTCTCCAGCATGAAGTGAAAAAATCCCCCCAAACATAATTTCTGAGATCCCCTGCAGTGCCTGTGACTTTACTGAAAAATGGGAAAAGATGTCCCATCCTTGAATCATATATCTGAAACTGCTTTCCTAAAAGACTTTTTTTTTTAATCATGCAAGAGGCACACGAAATCTATTTTCTCATTTACTGTGCTCCAAGATGGCTTGGGAAGGGGTGTTTTAAAACTTCTTTTTTTTTCTTTTTAAAGGTCATTGAATTAAAACTGAACACACACAGGAACTGATAAACTCTTCCTGCTAGGGGCATTACCCACAGAGTTGTGGAGCTCCCCTATGTTCTCCATGTATTACTGAGGTTAGCTCTGCTCTTCAGAGAAACTTGAATCAAGACAAATTTCAGTCACAATCCCTCCCAGATTTGGCTGCTTTCAAGGCTGTGTGCCAAGGATTAATTTTCCCAGGTAGCATTCCCATTTTCCCCAAACATATGGCTGGACTGCACACCCGGCAGGAAACAACACTTCAGGTGTGTCCCTAAAATTGCTGTTTTTGAAGAAGGTGAGGCTTCCATGTGCTTTGGCACCAACACCAATAATCATCCTTGTACACAGGGAACTGTATGAGGAATTTGCTATACAGTCAGTCAAAACTTTCTTTTGACCAGGTCAAATAATTTCAATTCACATTTGAAGCCCCCTGTCCAGAGGCTCCAAACTGCAACAGTTGTAGGTTACAAAATATGTATAATGCAGGCAAGGCTTATAGGCCTCTGAAGAAGTTCCCCAACACATTATGGCACAAAGGAAAAAAAATTAGATACATTTGGGTAGGCCTCAAACAATAAAAGAGAAAAGGCCATAACAAAATCAAACCAGTTTGCAAATAATTATGTGAAAATATTGCCCAGAAGAATGGTGTTCTGAAAGCAGTTGCTTTGTGGTCGATGTTAATGTCATCTAACAGCATTTAAATTTTATTTTGCTTGTATATCCAAGCAGTTAAGTAAAAAGGGTAGAAAAATCAAAGCACCTGTAATATTGTTAGGGTTTTTCTGTGTATGTGTGTGCAGATTTATATATTTTTCTCCTCAAAGTACTGTAAATTATTTGCCATGAGCCAGAGAAGACTCACATACACCTGTAGACCCTAAGTAGAATCCAGAGATTAAATCACTACAAGATCTCTTAGAAGTGGCTGGTGATCCCCTGGAGACTCCAGGCAGAAGGGTTTTATCTCAAACAAAGAGGCACAGAATGTCACAATGCCATTTTTGCAACACTTGATCTAAAGTGTCCTAGATCAACCAGACAGTTATGGGAGGATTGGGCAAACAACCAAACTAAACCTGCAAAACCACTACAAGTCACGTGCTAAGGCAGGACAGACGAATTAAAACCTTTTGAAAGCAATTTCAGTTTACACCAATAAAACTTGCAGAGTCCACAAAATCACAGAGCACAACGAACCTTTAGAAGAAGACTCAATTCTCACTTTTTTTGATAACCAGGGAGAAAAAGGGGAAGAATATTGTGCCAAGATGCACTAGGAAAGAGATGAAAATACATGTTCATTGACATAAACTTTCTACTCAGTCTTACTCGGAATTTTCTCCAGAGCTCCAAGTCTAAAGTCATATTAATAAAAAGTGGGAAGCTCCACGAAAACATGCAACTGCAAAGCAATAGACACCTTTTCACCTGTTTGCTGTTTATTCAGTTTACAAAGAATAAACTTAGTGAACTGTTGCTATTTACTGAAACCTCAAAGCAACAAAGAGCCAGTACAAATAAATCTGGAGAGAATTTCCTACTTCAGATGTAGAAAGCAGAGATCAATACACTGGGCTAGACAACAGAGCCTCTGAATCTCTCTGTCAAGTGGGAAGGAAAAGCCTTTCTGACTACATTTCTTGTATTACTGGCTTTTTGGGTCCATTATTAAAATACTGTGTATAACCCCACATACGGTGTGGGCGATGGCAAAGAGGGAAGCTGCAGTTAAAAAACCTTCTCAGAAGTTTATAGAAGTGGATAGAGAACTGGCATTAAAGGCAATTCCATTGCTGCAGTACCTTCTATTATTTATAATTATTGATGGTTTTGTTTCTGTATATACTGATACTCTGTTTTCTCATGTGCTGTTTTCTCCTGCTTTTACTAAGAAGAAATGCACCCAGATGAGCACATCCTGATTAAGTTTTGCTAAACATCTAAAACAGCTCAGCTGAGTTCATTTGAAATTAAGTAGAGCCACAGACACCAGGACATGCTTGTGCTTTCAGCTTTTGCACAAAGGCTTGTTCATGAGGTCTCTGCTTATTATGTTCAAGCTCAAGACATAAAAACTCAGAGTTAAAATAATAATACACCCAAGCACACAATCACATCTGTGACTCTGTATGATGGAAACAGTTATTTATATATTACATAATATTAATTTATGGTTATTTAGCCATTGATGGAATGATATAGAAGATACTGACTAGAATGGACATAAACTCATATGCATGATGTGTGCAATAAAATATCTTAAAGTGACAGAAAGTGACAGTTTTCTTCCTGGAAAAAGAGAAAAACAACCAGAATGAAGGTCCAGCAGACACCCCCCCCCCATGCCCCAATCTCCTGTATGGCATAATGACACACATATTTTATTGTGAAAATCCATTTCCAGCTTAAAGCTATTTTGAAATACTGCATTATTTTAAAGATACTGATAACTTTGTGAAAAAAAAAAAGTTGAATTAAATGTTTTGTAGGAGCACCCAGCATATCCCCCAAGTTAACAACTTCTGCAAGCATACTTGAAAAACAATGTTTTAAATCAAGCATCACATTTTTTGGATGCAAACTCAGATTGTCAATGTTGAGGCTTAAATCAATATGAGTAATAATCATTATTATCATAACACTGAAGGAGTGATGTGGAAGTTTTGTGCAAGAATTTTACATCAGCTCTTAATTACCAGTTTTGTCAACATAGACATGAACTTGTCTTACAGTGAAGTGTTTTTGAGAAGTGCGTGTGAAATACTAAAAAAATACAAAATAGCTGTTGCCAGCTAGCTCTAGGTGTACTGTAAGAGTACTTCACAGAATAGTTTAAAGGATTTCATAGAAAGATAAATTGAAAAAAAAATTAGAAAAAAAGAGTATGTTCTCCTTGTTTTATCTGCTGTCTTGATGAACAAATTTGGAAAGAGCAAGAAGAAGAAACTTTGGTCTCTGGAGTCACAGAACACACCAGGCTCAGGGAGCCTCCTCCACTGTGGTGATTCCACCTGAAAAACACTTAAAAGGAGGAGAAGAGCTTGCCAGCATTGGGATCACAAAGCTTCAGAGGCATGGTGGAAAAGCAGAAACTTTTCAAAAGGCTTTGGACTGGGTGTGTGCTGGAAAGTCCTTCAACGTGCTCTTGACTCGACAGTTTGAATTCCCCACATGGTGCTCAGAAGAGAACTGGTTTCCAGGCATTCTATTTAGTTCATCTCAACCGTGAAGCCAATTTAGAGAGTGGTGTTATTCTAATTTGTTCTCTGATCTTACCAAAACCATAGCTCTAAAGACAAGAAAGTGCTCGATAAAGGGCCCATTGCCATCCTACTCTTCCAATGAGCTTGAATTTCTGTAGTGTGGGGCTCTGACAATTATAAATTATTTTATAGGAACTGATCATTAAAAGAGAACACTTAAAAAAGCTCAATTTATTTTAGAGGTTAAAGTGTGACTGGTTGTTTTAATTTGATAGGTAATCTTCAAAGAGGCAACATTTTAATTTAAGGGTCAACTTATTCTGAGAGGCTAACCAATCATGTAATCTAGATAAGTCTCAGTCTAAAGAGGGTAAAGATGGCTATGCATGATTAAAGTATTCAAAGGCACCTTTGTCAGTTCACTGCAAGCTTTTGGAATGCCTTGAACCATACTAAAGGAACACTCATTGAGGCAAACAGTTTGAGAGATCTATCATATTAGTATGGGTAGTGAATCCTGCTTTATAACAAGAAGTAATTTTAATATAATCATCCCTACGTGATGAGAATTTGTAAAACAGATTAGCAAGGTCTGATTATCTCTACTTCAGGAAACTTGAAATGTTCCATATTAAATTTGCAAGTAACTATTAGCTCCTTACAACTTTTTTGCTTGTACTTCCCATAGTTCCTTTCCTACTAATGTCACTTAATAAAGCATAACCATTCACATAGTTCTTTAAACACCACAAAATCTCATATGCTAGTGAAGAACATTTTATAAGTTATCTTTCATTTGCTTTTCATTACAAAATCTTAGGTACTTTGCACATAAGTATCCTACTGTAATTTACTGTAATCCTCTCTCCTCGTTATTTTTTAGTCAGAAAGCAAGAATTGTCTTGGAACAACAACAACAAAAAAATAATAGAAATTACAGGCTCCCAAAAATAGAACTTGATTTACATCTTCACACCCATAAGCCATCACTGGCAGCACAAGTATCAGCCAATACCTAAGTGAGCACATTCTTTGTCCTTCATCTATTAGCAGCTTTTGTGCCCTGTGCCCTGTTTCATATGCAGTGTGCCTCACTTCTATGGGAAGTGATTGAAAAACAGTTTCTTCCTATTTTCAGAAACTAATTAAGAACCTTGATCTCAGCCCTCTGGCAGAAAGTGGGAAAGAATAAACACATGTGGTGGACACTTGCTGGCTTGCACAATTACAGCAGTTTGAATCAGACCTCTTGACCAATTAATCTAAGTCCTGGAGCCTCAAAAACTAATTCCAAATCTTCCTCTCTACCACCAACACAGCAGCAGAAGTGCTTGCCAGACCTGGAACAAACACCTGCTGTGACACCCAGAGCAGGATCTGTCTGATGCCATCAACCAGGCTGGGGACCAAAGAGAGAAGGCAGGTTTATCTCTGAACAGAAAACACAAGTGAAATACCAGAACAAGGTCACAGCTAGCAAGGCAATAACCAGGAGATTACCTAAAATCTTCCCTATAATTCCCAGGTTTTTGTTTTCATGAAAAGAGATGGATAATTTTTGCAGGAAACATGCTTTATATTTGCGGTTAGTTCCCCAGCAAGCTCATTTTGGAGGCCGGCATCCTTTTAAAACAAAATCCTGACACTCAACCCCTGATCCCCCCGGCATGGTTCTCAGTTTCCCTCCGTGAAAGCAGAAAACTTCCAGCTCTTTCACAAGACAGTGTAGATATGTACCAAGCTTTCCATAAATCAGAATATAATTCTGTATTTGCACATTATGCTGACAAACAACACAGTACCAGAGCCACTTAAATTCAGACTAAATACTGACCACCTCATCTCTTTGCTACCCTCTTCCTCATAGTCTGGTTCTGTGGTTCAGAGAGAGAGGAGGTCATGTTTGACATGAAAACTCCAGTATTGCAGGCAGGATAAACATGACCCCTTTATGAAGGCTTGACCAGAGATGTGCTCAAGCCTAATTTTATGATTAACTAATAAATTTAACTTGAATGAGTGTGATCTATGGAAGCCAGGTTCACAATGGGAGGTGGTAGCTCTCATTAGGCCAGCTTACATCATCTGAAAGCACAGAAAAACCTACAGATCTCCTTTTTCATGTCCAAAACCTCTTTTTGACGTCAGTTGCAGTCCAAACCAGGCTGTGACTCCAAATTGATTGTGCTTTATAAGGCTCCTTGCCAATGTTGTGTTTGATGCTGAACCTAATTACTGATCCATCTGATATGGTTCACTGTAAATTAAAGGAGCACAGATCTTAAGGTACCAGATACAAATTAAATACTGCACTAATACAGATTCCTTTCCCTAGTGGTCATTTTGGGGACCTCCATGCTCACTTGATAGAGCAAAACCTGGTACAGTGAACAGTTCATATTAATTAATTCACATTACATTCATTGATGTAAAAATAACTACAGTTGTATAACTGAGCTCTTTATGTTAGCAGGATTTATTGTGAGAATTATTAACTCGAACAGGTATTTTATCTAAAGCAATGCCCATGAAATAGGATGACCTTTTATCTATTACCTGTTGGGTTTGCAGCACCTATGAGTTCCAGATTGATGAGTTTCCTATTCAGACTGATTTCATTACATGTTCTATTTATATCACCTTTTTATTTTCCCCCTGGACTGACAGGAGAGGAAAAAAAAAAAAACCCCAAAAAAAAAACCCCCCAAAAAAACCCCAAAAAAACCAAAAAAACCACACCAAAAAAATTCCACCCAAATCTGATATGTCCATGCAAATTTGATCAGCTAACTACAGTGATTATAAACGAACAGAACCTCTGGGCCCTTGGACAGAGGAGACAAAGCTCTGAACCTCCCAACCCAACAGGTTCACAGTGTTAAATATTGACTTAGTTGGCATAAAACATTCATTTAATGCATGAGGAGATAAGGCTCCGGTGGTCAAGACATCACAGGGATGCCTGTAGCTTGAAAACACTGCCAGTAATAGAAAACTTTAGTTTATAAGAAAACAGCCAGGGAAAATGGCCTAAGCAAGCACTGAAACTTCCAAAATGCTTCCTGACTTGCAAGGATGTCACAGCCTGGGAGTGGCACATGGCAGGCTTCATCAAAACAAAGACCACCTCTTATTTTGGGCCCTCAAGAAACAGCTGGACTTCCAAAATGCTCAGCACCAGGTAGATCCAAAGGGTACCACAGACCCATGGTAATCAGACTGAGCCAGAAACAAGGCAAATAACAAGAAAGGGTTACCCTAAATTACGTGATGACTGCTAAATTACCAGTGGGTTGCTAGAGCACAGACAGAAACTGTTTCCACTTTGCCATGTTCTCCCCTCAGAATATTGCTCAGGGGCTTTCAAACCTGGTCTCACAACACCTCTCAAAGTCCACATAAATTATAGAATACAGCAGTCATACTGTGGTGGAATTATTTTAAATAAAATCAACCATTAAAATTATCCAATCTCATAGAATATCTTTATTTCCCCTCTGAGCTTTACAAATCACACCTCCCTCTGCTTTCCTCTCAGGCTTTCTAATGAAGTACAAAAATCTTTAACTGGATTATTATTTGATCCTTTATAGTCCCAAAATTAACTTTTGTTGACTGGCCTCTTAAAAGGCTTCAAATCACAGAAACATTTCTAAACATCTCTATGAAATAATTAATAGTGCTGAAATTTGCATCATCCCAGGGTTAACAGCTGGCTGAGATAACTGAGCATTTTTTTATCATTTCTGTAGATTAATGATTTAAGACTTTTGATAGGGGAAGACCTATCTGGCTGAATCCCTCAGCAGATGGAGAAGCAGCTTCATCATAAACACAACCAGAATTTCTTTTCCTTCTTTATAATGTTTTGCTAAACAGTGAAAAATTATGAAAAAAGCCCACCCAACTAAACACCGAAAAAAATTGAAGAAAACGCAAAAAAGTCAAGTATTTGTAGAGAATTTTGGCAGCGCACACAGAGTGCCATAGAGAGAGAGCTGAGGCTCTCAATGAGTTTTCTGCTGAGTTTTCACCAGAAGATGCTCCAGCCACAGAGAAGCAATGGATGCCCCATGCCTGGAAGTGCTGGAGGCCAGATGGAGCTCTGAGCATCCCAGTCTAGAGAAAGGCGTCCCTGTCGTGGCTGGGGGTGTCATCTTGATGGTCTTTAATGTCCCTTCCAACCCCAACCGCTCTAAGACTCTCTGAAGAAACTTGGGAATTTCTAGATCACTTTTCTAGATCGCCCCTGTTTGGCCACTGGCACTGAAAAAATCACCTTCTGGCACAGTTTCTGTTCTATGTTATAAGACTGCTGTCTTATAGGAAAGTGTTTCTTGTATAATCTGCAACAAAACCATCTGGCAATTCTAACCCCAACAACTGGCAATAATTTTAGTATTATTTTCAGGTACAACACCCCAGTGTGGATAGAGCCTGTTGTTTCACACACACCCCCCTGTATTTAATCTGCTTGTGTCTTTATTTAAGTGCTTAAATTAATGGCTTCATATTCAGAAGTTCTGATTAGCTAGCAGTAGCTCATGCTGGCTTTTAACTCACTTCTAACTTTGTGAAGGCCTTTATTTCCACACTATTTCTTTTCTTTCTAAGCAGCAAATACTAATTTTTACCATTCACACTAGTAGTTATAAATTTATGCATTGATGAGAGCCTGCTTTGTTTAAATCATACCACTGCTCTGCGAGTATAAAACCACCACAGAACTTTTGGGAAAACTGATTACTTCTCCTGAAGGGCATCACAGCTTCAGAGATTTGTCTCTTCCTAGGAGATGAGTAGAATCTGCATAATTTGTACTTCATGACAAAACAACAGCACACACTCTGAATTAGTAGTGTTATACTCTGATGCATGTCAGCAATAGCAGTGAAGTGCTGGCTGGTTATTTAACAAAGATAAATTAATTTGTAGCTGTCAGTCATGTTTTCCAGATTTGCTTAGATTCTGAAATTTATTGACAAGCTATAATAACTGACATTTAAATTGTCTGTTCTCATAGAAGCAAACATGAGGCATGGACCTAAAATATGACATTTAGTTCTAATCCCTGCTGCAAATAGAGAAGAGAGATCATTTGCTGCTTCTGTAATTCTTCTATTTAAAATGAGTATTCTCAAATGGTCCAGCATCCTTTTAAAGCAGCATTTGAAGATCTTAAATTTACCTCTTCCTGAAATATTTATATCTTTCTCAAATTCCTTGAATGCAGTTGATTTTATTCTGTCAGACAAGTGCAAAAGGGTACATTCATCCCTCTCTGCTCCTGTACCACTGCCTCCTTCAATCCCTAATTAGCAGGCAGTGTGATGGTGATGGAGGGGACCTGGCTGCAGCCTGTTTGTTGCTGCCTCATGGGAATGGGATTTCCAGCTCCCTGTGTGTCCCCTTCCCTCTCTGCATGCCTGCCCTGGTGCGCACACACTCATAGAGATGGGGAGAAAAGGAACAAACCTCCAGCAGCAAGGTGCTCCAGGGCAGGGAGGGACAGCTTCATTCCATGGGAATGGATCACAACTCAGCCCTGAGGAGACATCAGGGCCACCTGCACTGCTAACAGCTGCAGGGATGCTGTAAGGATATTCTACCACAAATCTTTAACGGGAAAAAACAAACAAAAAAACCGAGCACCAGACCAAACCCCAAAAACAAATCTTTTTCATCCTCTTGATGCCAATCACTCCCCTTAAGAGGAACAGCTTGATGAGCTGTCCACTGACTTGTGTGCTCACCTCAGGCCATTGTCTGCTTTCAGAAATGTCGCAACCAAAAGGGAAAAGTAGGTTTCTTGGCTATTTTAGAAAAAGTTATCCACTACCTAGACCAATAATCCCCATCAGAAGTCCATCCTTCCATACTGATTCAGCTACAAATCATCAGACTCAAACATATCCAGGCAGTCTGAAGGGTTTGGCACTGAGTTTGGCCTGGACAGGCTCAGAAGCTCCTTTGCACAACAGGATTGAACCCCTGAACAAAGCACTCTGACAAGGCTGTGAAAGCAAATGAAAACAACCACAGGAATGGAATGTTCTTCCTGGATTTTGAACACTGGGATTTTACTGCAACCTCAGACTGTACACACAAAACAAAGGGGGAAAAGTCAAACTAAATTGCTCTGGAGAAAGAAAAAAAAAAAACAGCCCTGAAATTAGAACTGGGAGATGGCGGAAGGCTGATGCCTGACCTGCACAATACCTCTCCTCCACCTGCCTGAAAAACCTTTCTGATGGCTCACCCCTTCAATCACTCTGATTGCAACTGCCAGCACATAAAATCAGCCACTTGTCTAAATCACTTCTAGCTGATTATTTTAAAGAGGCTCCACTTCAAATAAGGGGTTAAATCCTCTTTCTGTTACATGATAATGTTTTTCTTCAAGGGGTTTGATTGGCCGGGTGCTCACATATTCACTCTGTGGAGAAGGACTAGGGCAGTGATTGCAAAAATGACACCCAGCACAGCCCCAGTAAATCTGCTATTGTGTGAGAACACAAAGAACAAAACTAGCTCCTGGTTGCCTTAAAACCTAGAAGTAATATTTTCTTTTTTTTTATTAGTGGACACATTTCTGAAAAGCAACAACAGCTGATGCTTTAAGTCCTTCACTGGTCCCCTAATGATGACCAACCAGAAAAGCAGAGCATCCTTGGCTTCCCTTCAGGCCTTTTAACTACTCCAGCTGGCCACTAAGTGCTCTCTGAAAAGGCCTCTGTGTGACACATTTGTACACAATATGGATCCTGCAGGGTTCCCAGCCCCATGGTTCCAGTTAGGCAAGAGTTCCCTTCATGTACTGGCTGTGTCCTGCCTTACAGGCATGTATCTAGATATTTTTCCCTTTCTGCCAGCTCCTCCGAATTCTATTTTTAATATTCAGTTAACTTTGTAGAAAGTAATTATATTCTGCTCATTCTACACCAGCTGGTATTTACTTCATCCTCCATCAGGCATCAACAGAGCATGGGGCTGCAAGACAGAAACATTACTCTGGCAAGCATAAATATTTCATTTTTCACACCACAAATGCGTTGATGATTTATTAATTAGCCTAAAGGCCTGCTGCTTCTGCATAGCTGAGTAGCAAAATAACTCAGCTATGACGACTGAGAAAGTCTGTGGCTCACATCCCATTGGAAGGCTTTGACCAGCAGCGTGCCTGAAGGCTAAAAAACACTTCCAATGGGCTGAGAGTAAAATTACCAAGATAAATCTTGGCCATCAGAACCTTTGGAGAGATGCCTTGCCCAATTCCAAGCAGTGGCAGCGCTGGCCTCGTGCAGAGGAACCTGTCTGGCTGCTGTCAAACACATTCTCAGCAGAACTGATACCTTACAGCAGCCATAACACTCAAGCAAGCCAATAAAAAGCAGGAAACTGAGCAACAGTGTATTATCCTTTGGTTCATAATTTCAGATTCAGGCTGGAAACTATGTCTTTTTCTTTAATAAAATAAAAATAATATATATATGCATGTTGAAATTCTCCTTTAAAAATTCAAATAATCCTTCCTATGTCTTAATTTTACTTTCAGAACAACCAAGACAGTGCCTACTTAATTTTGTTTAAAAATTCAATAATTCAGAAGTTGATTCTAGCAATCTCTGAATTTAAAATGAAAAGCAGAGACAGGAAAGATGACTATATCAAAATAAGTTACACCAGGTTTAAAGCACTCTGAAACACTATTTCAGTTCTGGAAAACATGCCAGTGTTCCCATTTCCATTCTGTTTGCCTCCACTTTTAATTAAATTAGAAAGAATAATTCTTATAATCACTGTAATGATTACTTGTCTCCAGGCGTGATTAAAAGTCTGGATGGGGCTGGAGTGTTTGGGTGGGCAGTGGTTCAAAACAGTGACACCCTAAGGAATCAATACAGGGGCACCTCCACCAGGGACCAAATAACTGGGAAAAAACCCAGGGGAGCCTCAAGGAGCTGAGCAAAGGGAAATGCAAGCCCTGCGCCCTCATCCTGGGCAGCTTTAGCAAAGGAAAAGTAAGCAGAAGCAAATTAATAATTTCCAACCACTGGGCATCAGGAAGGTTCAATCCCATGAGCAGTGCCCAAAATCCTGTCCCTCCCCAGGAGAGGGGGCAGGAATTGATCCCCCCATGGCATTGATCCCCCCATGGAGGAGGATGGAGCCCAGGAGGGCCCCAGGGAGCTGGGCTTGCTCAGCCTCAGGAGAGGACAAAGGGGGACCTGCCACAGCCCTCAGCACCTGGAGAGCCAGCCAGAGGAGATGGAGCATGACCTTTCTCAGCAGTGGTCAGCAAAAGATTGAAGAAATGCTCATAAATCACAGCTGGGTATAAGGTGAGAGGGGAAAAAAAGCCAAAGAGAACAGCATGAAAAGGTTAAGCACTACAGAGGTTGTCCAAAATGTCTGTGGAGCCTCCATCACAAAGGTGGGCAGGGCTGTGTGAGCCCCTCAGACTGCTCAATCCTCTCAGTGGCCCCTTCTAACCTAAATTATTCAATGATTTAATGAGTGAAAGAACTTGGTGGCAATTGTTATTTATACAGCCTGCTTAATAATGGATGTTATTTGATGTTTATATCACAGAGCCTTGACCCTATTCCAAAAAGATTTCTCTTTTGCTTCCCTGCAAGGAATTATCTTGTGTTCTCTGGAAAATTATCTAACATATGAAAAACTAGAAACATTTCAGTTCTAAGGTTCTCAAAATGAAGCCTTTGTCCATTTTGGGTTGAAAACACATTTAAAAAGATCAGAAATTTCCATGGAGTTAAGTTCTGCCTGCAACTCCTGTGCATGCACACACATCACTCTGACTCTTGCTAAAATAAAGCTTGTGCTTTTCACTGTCTACCCCTCTTGCCTTTTATTAAGGCTTTTCAGTAGGATATTTTGGAAAAAAAATTGAGATTAGTCCAATTAGCAATTTCCCTTTAGTTCTGTTATTTATCTTTTCCATGCAACCACAAGACCTCAGCAGAGACTTGGCAGGTGGTGTAAAATTGTGCAGCAAGGAGCAGAGAATTGATGCCCAAGAGGGGTGGTGTATGACAAGCCAGATACATGGTGGAAGGTTTGGAAAGGGATAAAGAGAGGTACCAACAACATCAGAGCTGGGAATACACTCTGTGTCCCTGGCTCTCAGTACAGTGCTATCTGTTAGAGAAAAGATGGTGAGAGGGGAAAAAAACCCATTTCCAAGTCTCTTGCTGACACAGTCTGCCTGAGGTTAAAGACAGAACAAAGGCAGAGTTAGACTTGTTCCCCAGGGTTATTTTTAAGGTTACTCCTGCTCACCAGCTGAACATCACGAGCTGACACAAGGGAAAAAGCAGCGGAGACAGGGATGCGTGCTTGCCTCTGAGCTGGCAGCAGGGACAGTGGCAGCAGCAGCAGCATTGTCACCCTGGGGTGTTGTGGTGCCACACCTGCGTGCCCTCCCTGCCAGGCAGAGGTGCCAGCCACAGCAGCACCTGCCTGGCACAGCTGGGAGCCAGCACAAGCACCTGAGAAGGGCTGGGAAATTCAACCTCAAAAACAGGCATGAGAGGACTTGGCAAGGTGACACAAAGCCCTCCTTCTGGAGGACACCCCTCAGTGGGTTATGCCCTGCAGGGGAGTCACCATTGCCAGAAAATTCCATGTCCACCAGGACTGGACACTCAGCACTGCCTCTAAAGTGTGTCTAGGGCGCCTCAAGCCCAGTGCTCCCATTCAGGCTGCCAGCAGAGTGGGCAGCCCATCACAGAGCCTGCCCAGGTGAGCATCAGAGCTGCTGGGCTGTGCTTCAGTTCCATTAATTTGGGAGAACTGGATCTTTAAGATCTTTAATTTCCCAATTTTATAGTCTATATTTTAAAGTTAAAAAAAGTAAAATGGGCAATATATTTTGCTTCAGCATGGTGTTAGCATTAATACTCATCTAGAAAGACCCTTCACAGCTGTGTTTTAACATAGCAAGAATTGATTTATACTTGGACCCATTCCTTTTTGACACCTTCTAGAAGTTCCTGTCAATTTCTGCTTTATGTTTATATTTTTCACTTTATTCTGCATTAATAATGCATGCTTTGTTATTAACAACCTTCATATTCACTGAATAAATGTGGCTTTAATAATTTTTCATTAGCACTACACTGAATGTACATGTTCCTATAATTGCAAATTTTTAGATGGACAGCTGTCCTAATGGACAGCAGCCTGTGCTTCTGAAACAAGGATAGCACCATCTCAAAAACTTACCCAGAACAACACTAAAGATCCAATTCCCAAGACATAAATTTTGCATTTTGCTATCTTTTTTTTTTCTTATTTTTAAAATAATCCTGGGTGTTCTGTGCAAAATAAGGTGCAGAATATAAGTTGTTATGGTAAGGAGAGAGGGAATGAGAAATTTGTTGGAGTTTTTTCCTATTTGAAAAATTCCAGGTTTTTTCATTTCAAATTGCTACACAAAAACGTCTGAGATCTCACACACATTCAAGACATCATCACTCTTCCTGCCAATATTTACTCAGAAGACAGAAGGAAACCAGCATAGGAAATAGGTTTGTTTATTTGCTTTTAACTAAAAACGTCAATAAAATATGATGGTCTCTATATCTGAGAAAATTGTGTTTTTACTCACTTCTAGGCAAATCCCTCATCCTATAATGACTTTTCAAGAAGAAGGTAGCATAGGAATAATTATCTTCTGATGACTTTTGCCAGTAGTGTCAACACTTTGGTTGCCCTACACCCTCAATTTTTTTTTTTTTTTGCTTGAGTAAAGAATTCAAAGTTATGAATTGCCAGTGTGCTGACTTTTTTGGGCTGTATATGTCACTTATTACAATGTATAAGGCACTGCAGCTGTGCAATGGAGCACCATGGCAACAAGGGCATGTAGGAGAGGGCTGTGGAACCAGAGGAGCAGGTGTGACTGAAGGCCTGGGGTTTGTCAATAATTCACACTTTATGGCAAGAGGAAATTGATAAAAGGCATTTAAAAAGAGTTAAATCTGTTCTATTTCTGTGATAACATAATGCATCCTTCATCGAGATGTGAACTAACACCTCTAATGAAAGGTAAAGGACACACAATTCAGTAGCTGGTCCCTTCATTCCCATTTCCATGCTGCTCCACACAAATCAAAATTAAATGCTCTCCTTGAGGGAAAGACACTGTAAGTATCTTCCCAGGAAAAGAAGGGACAACAGCCAGCATGAAAGGGACAATAACATTCAGCAGCCTGGTCTGACCCTGCCCGATTGTCTCAATGCCACCCTCACAATTCATGCAAGTGTTTGGTCCCCAGAGCTGAGGCTGAGGGCAGCAGCCGTGTCAGCAGTGACTAAATCCTGAAAACCTTTGCTCTGACATGGCAGCACCTTTGGTCTCACTGCTCTGCAGTCGGACGAGGGAGAATTTAGAAAAAAAACTTATGGAGGAAGGAAAGGTCACTTATCCAAATACAAGACGTGCAACATAAAACCAAGAATATGAACAACTGGCATAAACCAAAGGATTTTTACTCAAATGTAACACTAACTGTATTGGCTAGACCTCCCTTTTGGCTTTGGTATTTGTTCTGTTTTAAAGTCTTTGATGCATCCTCTGAATATTTTCACAAGTAATAAAAGTATTGTATTTTTGGGGTGCCCCGTGGCAGAGAGGAATGACGAATCTGACTCCATGTCCTCAGAAGACTAATTTATAGTTTTATGATACTATATTATATCAAAGAATACTAAACTAAACTATACTAAAGAATACAGAAAGGATACTTACAGAAGGCTAAAAGACAATAATGAAAACTTGTGACTCTTTCCAGAGCCCCAACACAGCTTGACCCTGATTGGCCAATAAGTCAAAACAACACACATGAAACCAATGAAACAATAACCTGAGGGTAAACAATCCCCAAACACATTCCACATGTGAGCACAACAAAGGAGAAGCAAATGAGGGTAAGAATTTGTTTTCTTTTTTCTCTGAGGCCTCTCAGCTTCTCAGGAGAGAATCCTGGGCATAGGGATTTTTCAGAAAATATGAATACCACAATAAAAGCCAATTATTTATAATAAATTAGTAATAAAACATTGTTCTAATCTGCTATTCCAATCTAGAATAAAAGTAATTTATGTCTTTATTGTAACCTGCATCTTCAAACAGCTTAGAAATTTTAAATCTGAGCACTATCCCCTAACTCACATTGGAGCAGCACAACTACCACCATGTGCTAAGGACCAAAACCCACTCTGAAATGCAAGCAGATAGGATAAATACTTCTTTATCCTCAGATTAGATTGTGAGAACTTTCAGTGTCCAAAATTAATACTACTGCACGTAAAATCCCCTGAATCAAGCCTGGTTTGTCCCCTTACACAGGGGTTAAGTACAGAGGTGCATTTCCAGGTGTCATGAAACCTTCTAGAAAGCAGCTCTCGAAGCACCCTGAAACTCCCAGTTATTAATGATTTCAAAGTTGAAAAATAGTCATTTTAAGGTCCAAAAGAGACAAAGGTTTGTGCTTTTGCAAAGTGCTGGCCTGGGACTGACAAGGTACAGGGGCTCTGCACAGGTTCCCTGAGTTTATTTCTGAGATGCAGTTCACCTGGCACACAGCACACTCAGATACACCCAAACTGCAAATCCTCAAATTACTGCTGAGCCCACCTTCATCCATGCAGGAGCAGGAAAAAGGCAAGGGATTTTTTTGGTACAGGAGCCACACAAAAATGCTACATGAACCATGACCATATTTCCTGCCTCTCAAAGGTCAGGAATTGACTTTTTACAGAAATAGGGAGTTAAAGAACAAAGGCTGGCACTTTAAAAAAACCCAGATAATGGAAACAGCCACAGTTGTTTTCTGCAGGTGAATCCTGCCAAATACTCAGTGTGAGGAAAAGAGGAAAGGCTGCAAGGGGAAGAAAGCTTAGAAATCATTTTGGTGTGTGCAGAATCAGCAAAACACTCCACCCAGAACAGAGTTTAAAAATGCATTGACCCAAGTGACACAAGTCAAGAAGAAAGCAGTTTCATCAGTTGTGCTTGCTCAGGAATTCCCTCTGGCAGCAGGGGAGACCCATTCCTCTGGAATACCCTGGGTCTCCTGCACATGCAGCAGAGCAGACACCTGCAGCACCATCCAGCTGCATCAGCACAGCAGAGACACAGCTTGAACACACAGGTTTTTTGGGTTCCTTTTTGAAGTTCTGAATGAATTTATATGTAGGTAAGTTCTAGTCCGCACACCAGCCATGCAGAGTTTTAGAAGCAGCATGCTGGAATGTTCTATGCTGCTGAAAAGCCACCTTTCCTTTCAAGTATCTTCTTAGTGCCTTGCTTTGCTTTTCTGATCTTAATGGAAAATACATTTTTTGTTCCTAACATAATGGCCAAGAAGTTCTTCTGACAAGGGTTTTGAGAAAGCCTAAAGTTGCAGGCACTCCTGAGAGGAGCAATCCATGCTTCATTCTTAGGTTTTGTTTTTTTTTACTGTTTTAAAAGCAACAGAAAATTACCTTGAAAGTCTTCCCTGAAGAATCAAGAGAGCTTATTATAATGTGTTCTGACAGAATGGAGTACAATTGTCTCCTTCTTTGCAATTTTTTTTTTCCAAAATAAATGTATTTTCTTCCATTTCTTCTTCTATATGCATTTACGATATTTTTCCATACTATTTCATGTTCAGCAAGACTGATAACTTTCTTGCTATTTTTTGTGGCCTGCTTTTATTCACTGACAAATTTACATTTAGATTATGCATTTTTACCTTTTTATTGGAACAAATGGCAATAAAAGCACATTTGATGTAGTGTTTACATCCAAATATAAATAAGCATCAGTACCTGGTCATGAATTTCTCAAGCCCTACAGCACAAAATGAAAATGCTGCATTGTTTCACCTAGCTGGCTCAGTCTGTAGGGGGGGAGCAGATGGAGACACAGGTACAAAGCAGTATTCTGGGGTGCTGGGATGTGAAAATACTCACAAAAAATCCTTGTTATGAGCTTGATTTCATCCCATGAAACTGCCCTGCCTTTGGAGGAGCAAACCATTCCTTAGCAACCTCATCAGTTCCTCCAAAGCCAAACATCACCAGTTTCAGCAGGAAAATAAACCTTCCTTGTGACAGAGAGACACAGAGGTGAAATCCTCTTTTCCTCCATGGGTAATGTGTGGTGGACACATTTGGCTCAGACCTTCAGCTGCTGAATGATTCAGGAAACAATAAAGTGTCTCCTATCCAAAAACATGAAAATTTAATGCCCTGTCCATGGTAAAAAAAACAGCTCTGGAAAGTAAGAATCCCAGAGTGTTGATTGTTCCTGATCCTTGGTAAGCTCTGACCCCAAACTAATGTAATCTGTGCAATAGGAATAGAGTTTAATTAATTCCAGAAGTATCTATAAGCCAAATTCTGCATGATCACCTCTGTGGTATTCACAAGAATACTCAAGCTGTTTCCTTGCTGATCATCCAAATGCTGGTGCTGGGGAACACTGAATTCTCAGTTATATCTTTAACAGCAAATTTCTTTAACAGCTCATTTCTTCAATAGTTTTTTTTTTAATACACTCCCACTCCCCCCACCAGAAAATACCACAGCAGAGAGCTTAAAAACCTACACTTTCAAGTTTTCACTGCATGTAATAGAATCATTCATGCTTTTTTCTTTTTTTACCTTTACTAATCTCACTTTTGAAAAGGATAACCAAAAAATGTAAACTTTCCAAAAGCTGAAAAAGATCTCTTCATCTGAATGTCCTTTTTTGCTACAGAAAGGGAGAAGGGTTAGGAAAGCTGCAATGTAGCAACACAGGATGAAAATGGGTAAGTGGATAAAAATAAGCAATGAGGAAGCATAGATATCACTTACTGCACACAACATCAAAATAGAAAATGTGTATATTTGTGCCTATGCCTTGCCAAGGTTTCTTGCAAGGAAAGCATTCAATATTGAAGCACCTCAAGATATAATTTCAAATATCATGTTGAGAAAGCCACACACACAAAAAAAAAAAAAAAAAAAAAAAGGAGGAGAGGAGAAGAAAGCACCCAAAAAATAAACACAAGAATTGTCTAATTCAAATATCTCAAAAGGGTTACAGCCCCAAGCTCCTGGGTGAAAGGTGAATGGGGCAGAGAAGTGTCACCACTTGTGAAAGGACCTTGAGAGCTTGGGGTGAGTCCCTGCTGCTGTTTCCAGCAGCCAAACCAAGGTGCCTGGTTTGCTATCCCCTCCAAAGCCAGGGCAGGAGATGGGCACAGCTCTGCTGGCCCCCAAATCCATTCCAGCACTCCCACACACTCTGCTCCATGTCCACCTGACAATAACCGCACCCTCTGCTCCACGTCCACCTGGAAATAACCACACACTCTGCTCCATGTCCACCTGACAATAACCACACCCTCTGCTCCATGGCCACCTGACAATAACCGCACCCTCTGCTCCATGGCCACCTGACAATAACCGCACCCTCTGCTCCATGGCCACCTGACAATAACCACACACTCTGCTCCATGTCCACCTGACAATAACCACACACGCTGCTCATACAGGCACCTTTATGGCAGCAGCTCGTTTTGAGGTTTAGCCCTTGCTCTTGAGTGTAGAGCTACCAGAAAGAGCAAATGATACTGAATCATCTGAGTTCTGGAATTGAAGGAACTCAACTCATGCCCTGCATGGGCTCTGAGGACTCTGCCAACACCTGGCTGGAGCACAGCCCACTACCACTGAGTGTTCAGCACTGATAGGTGAGCAAATCCTAATTCTGACAACCTTCAAGGTGCACTATTCTCCACTTCCCCAGCTCTCCCTGCTCTGGGAGGAAATGATTTAAAGCTATTAATTCAAAAAGAGAAAATAATATTTTTCTAGCAATAATAGAGTGAAGAAACCATCTTTTCACTGAAGTTGATCCCACACAGGTCTATTAACTTTAGCAAAGAGAAGACACAGCTGTTGAAAACACCAATACAGCAGCTTTTCTATCTGTTGTGCTCCAACAGCAGTGGAAATTCCCCTCCATGCCTCACCTTGCAGAGCTCTGGATGTGAGGTGCTCCGAGGGTAACGTGTTGTAGCTTGGGAATTTGGAAATCCTATTCTACTCTTTGAAGGTTGGGAAAAAAAAGGGATGCCATAAGGAGAGAGGAAAATGATGGCAGGGAATGGGCCATTTTCAACAAGTTTATCTGCAGCAGATAATTTTCAAATGTAAACCCAATTCAGTGAGAAGAAATCAAATACACAGTAAAACATATTCCCTGGTCTCCCCTCAAAACAAGGAGAGAAAGTATATTAGATCTGGTTGAAAAATCTGTAAAAAATCCCATGGCTCACATACCATAGCTGTGCTCTGTGTGTGTGGTCAATGTACACTGTGTCCTTCAACTGTTTGTTCATTATTCAGAACACACTTTCCAAACCACTTGTGTGCATATCCAGCTCTCAAACAGGAAATATGCTCTCAGTATGGCTGCATGTTTACAATTTAGGAAAAACACATGGGCAATGCCAGGTATTTTTCATGGCATGCACAGGTTGGTGAAAGCAAAGCTCATAGAGAAAATTGCCATGGTTTGTCCCAAGCTGTCATTAGTGAATAAGGTGGCTGAGACCTGCCTGCTGAGAAGGGAAAATGAAGCAGGACAGTTTGGAGGGAGCCTGGAACCAGCCAGCCAGGGCCTGAGCTCTCAGCCTCAAGCCACTGCTCTTGAGTGCAGGGTGACTTCACACAGCTTTGCAGTTAACCTCACAGTTTAGAAAAAAAATCAAAAAATGACTGGCTTGAACTCAGCATACCCACAGCTCTGCAGGGCTTTTCTCTAAGAGTACCAGATAAAGTGCCTCCTACAGCCACCACTCTGCTATTTTTCACTATTTGCTCTCCCTTTCTGACCTTCAGTGGGTAAATTAGAGTTATTTTTCTCCCCACTATTGCATTTCAAGTGCAAGCATGCTACAGAGCTAGCACATTTATGGACACTTTCTGAGCTGGAATCTCTCCATTGCTATATTGAGTTCAGTGGGGCTGTGGATAACACACACACACACCACACCAGAGCCCAATAGGCTGGGCATCACCTCCAGTGCTGCAGGCAAGGCAGATGGAATGGGGTTAGCTGCAAGGGGATCCACCTCAAGGACTCTGGGATGTGGCTGCAGTGTATGGGAAGAAATACAGCCCAAGCAGGCCAGATTTCCTAACTTGAATAACTCCCTACTCCAAGAAGCCACAATTCGGTCTCTGATCACCAGATTTTTGTCATTTTGTTCAGTCATTCGCCATTCACTTGATCAGGTTGCTCAAAGCCCCATCCAGCCTGGCCCTGAACACTTCCAGTGATGGGGGATCCACAGTTTTTGTGGGTAGCACAAAGGCGCCAAAACAGCAGAGGAGGGCTTCATTCTGCTCCCTATCCAAGCCTGCATCGTGGGATGTACAATAAGCTGCTTTTTTAATAGACCAGCTGGATTTGCTAGAGAAAAATCTTGATGTAGAGTGATTTATTCATTTTGTTAAAAAAAAAATAAAGGTAGAAGGCAAAGCTTTGTTGGATGAAAGAGATAGATGCCAAACTGTTTTAGTAAAGCTGCTGGGATGCACAGGAAAATTGGCTCAAATGCACATTTCATTCAGTCCCTGATTTATTGCTGTTTGTTTACATTTCTTCAGCAACTCAAAATGTACTTAAGTAGGAAAAATGTTTGAGCAGATTTGCTCTACTCTACTACAGCAGGCTTTCACAGGACGTGGGCATTACTCTAAGTCAATTATTTTTTGCTTCATTGTCTTTGACTGGGTTGGACTTCTCTGCTCAGTCAATGAAAGCTGTTACAGAGCTGACAAGAAATTTCCCAGCTGAAAAACACCCTGAGTGCCAGCAGGAACTTGCTGAGTGAGTTTATTCCACAGTGGAGCCACTGTGCCTCTTCACGAGGTCTCCAACAGGCTCACGTTTGCCTTGGCCTCCAACCACATTTGCCTGCTTTTAAGGCATCTTGCCCTAAGAACCAACCATAATTCAGGAGGATTTTCAAATGAGCAGTCTATTCTGGGTTGGTGAAATGTGCTCTCATTTTTTGTGTGTGTGTGGAATGAGAGCACCTGGCTTGTTTACTACAGGAAGGAAGCAGAAGTCATCTCCAGCAGTGCTCCTGCAATGTGTGAGGTTTGAAGCAGGGAGCACACAAAGGTGACGCATCCAAGGCACACATAGAGGAACAGTAGAGTTGGACAGCAAGACAGGCTCTCAAAACCCACCCCAAGGAAATTAAATAACCCAGAGCTACTTGCTTTCCAAAATTTTCCTTGGGGATATAACCTGTCAAGCAATTTCCAGAGTAGAGCCACCCCTATGAGTCTTAATCATTCAGACATTATTAACATTAAATAAATGCAACTTCCCACTGAAGGTTCCAGGCATCCCAACAGATCAAAGCTGGATTTGAATCAGGATTGTTACCAACTGTGAGTCCCCTTCTCTGTCTGTTCATCCCTGTGGCTTCAATCCTTGCCATGTAAATGCCACCTGTGCCCTGCTGATTGAAATGAATATATCCATAAATCCCTTCCAGCTTTATGGCTGATCTGTAGACTTTACTGAACTATGCCACTTGAACATCTGATGGGTTTTGTCTACACATTTCCCAGTCTCCATTTGTCCAAATTTGGCTTGGGCAGAACCACTTCTCTGTACAAGTTAAAAAAGTGGAGTGCCTATGCCCTAAGGTCAGAATTTTGTCAAAGCACAGATTTTTGACATAACTTTTTAAGGCTATAAAACATTCAAGAGACTGACAGCTCCAGACTGTCATTTGTTTCAGGAGAATAACTCCCAGAAAAGTTACTAAGGTTGCTTTTAGGCATCTAGTTTATATTCTGAACTTGATTTACCCCTGAATGGTCCTTTGTAAGCCATTTATGTTTCCCATTTAAAATAGAGCAGCTACAAATTCTTCTGTTATCTAAGCATGTCAGAAATGAAAATTAGATTGTTTTTTGCATTCCTTTTATCACAGCGGCTCGATTGCACGCCACACATGAAAGCTTGGTCTCTGCTTTCTTCTAGCCAGAAGCATTTAATCCTCTTAATGGGTGACTCACCCAGCTTACTTAGTCTGGTCAGATAGGAAATCATCTGCACAGCCAAAGAATTACAAGTATGGAACAACACTGCATGAAATTACCTCAAGGATTTCCATATGGATCTTGCTGTCTACAAGCCTATCCTACCTAATAAGCCCAGGGGATTCAGATAATATATTTACAAACCCTACTTTCATTGATTTTTTTTTTTTTTTACTCTTTCCTCTCCTCATTAAACAAGACAGATACCCAATTTGAAGTCTCTGGTTAAGAGCTAAAAGCAACTTTTGTAGGCTTTGTAGCAAGTAGGAGTGACAAAAACACCTCTTCTCTCACTTCCTGTAGGTCAATAAAATATAACATGATGAACCATCTGCTGCTTGTATAATGGGTAAAGGCTGGAATAACACATCAGAACTAATCTAGTCTTTTCAGGGTTATCTCCATGAGTTTTAAATGTAACCTCCCACTGGCTAGATGAAAGAGCTGACTTAGCTGTGGAATAGCTGAAGTCACTCTCCGTGCTAGCAATCTTATCTGCCTCCATTCTCACCATAACCAACCCATGAGGCAGTGAAAATATCAATTAAATTACCAAAATTACCTTTAGGCATTTCTCACAAAACCCTAAAATTGGCAAGCATTTTAACAAGGCAGCCAAAGAGGTAAAACCAGGGAAGATGCAGCACTAAGGGTCCCACCTTCCCTTTGGGATTGCTCGCACCTGGGAGAAGCTCTGAGGAGAGCAGCTCAGGGGATGTACCTGCTGCACAGAGGCAGAGGAGGGTGGATTTTGGGCTGCTGGGAGAGCAAGGATGGGCTGGAGGGGCCTGGGCTGTGCTGTGGGGAGCTGCAGGCCTTGGTAGGCGCACACTGGAGCTCCTAAGGGACATCCCACCCCAGCTCCTGGAGGGACACAGGGGTAACACAGATGCTCACACCCACCCCAGGCATCACCTAACCTGGTAACTCTGGGAGCAGCCCAGCAGCCTGCTGTGGAAACAATCACCTTTGGACAGCCCGTCCCTGCCCAGTTCACGGAAGCTCCCACCAGCTGCTGGATATGATTGCTCCTTGCCTCTCCTCGCTCCATGAGGCTCTGCAGAGAATGCAGAGTCTGTGGGGAGGACTGATGGGATTTTCCATGAGGCTGTGTGACACTGGTCTCTGCCTTTCAGCTGGTGCAGAAGCAGAAACACAGGAGATTAAACTCCCACTGTTCAAATCTTATGAAGGATAATGGAGAGGGTTTAAAAAACAGAGATGTGAAGCAAAGGATGTATTCAGAGGTTCTAGCTTACTCAGTAGCAGAAATTAAATTTAATTAACAATAACCACATTCAAATAGCATTAACTTTAAACCAACTAAATCCATGAAATATCTTCAGCCTAATTTGCAAATACTATTATTTAATTACTCTATCTTTCTGATATCAATTTAAGCAGAAAATTTAGTCTCTTGAGGCATGCTGAACAAAGGCTCAAATATTAGCATCAGTATCTCCTTGTTGTTTCCACAATTATCTTTCTTAATACTAATCATAAAATACAATTTTGAAGTGGTATTTTCTTTAGGTCTTAACTTGCTTTGACTTTTTTAATTCAACTGAAACAAAATAAAAAAAAATCCAAACCACAAGGAGCATTAGTCCAACAAAACAAAACTAACACAATTTGCAATCTCCCATCTATTTGCCAACTAAAAAAACAACTGTGCTGAAAAGAAAGTGAAAACCCTGCACATGTAAATGTTCTAAGTCACAGGATTTCTTGTTGTGGGTCTTTTCCTTTTTTTTTTCCTTATACTTCATTCCTGTACAACAGCAGTGGCACACTTCAGCTGGAGGCAGCCTGGTAAACACCCAAAGTGTGGCTTGCTAAAAGGAGAAATTCTCAGATTGCTCTTTCAGGGACATTTCTTCATCTGCTTCCCCATATTGGTAGCTAAACCTACAGTAAGAACACTTTAAATATTATATGTGTTTGTGGTTTTAGCCTAAAACAAAGGGATAGTAAATTTGTCACTGTTTTCTTTAAAAGCTATTGTCTGAGGTCTTCTAGGAACTGAAACTGAGGACAACTTTTAGATATTTCAGAGCTTTATAAACTGTTAAAAATGCTAAGTGATAAATGCAGCTTTTTTAACTCTTCATTTTTCAGAGCTCACACATCCCAGAAAACAGATATTAACAGGAAAGTTTGTACAATAAATCATGGCTGAGATTGATAAATACAAAATCATTCAAAATCTATCAGTAAGCTCTTCAGAGCACTGGTGCCAACGTAACACAGTTCAGTTGCTGAATGAAATTTGCCTAAGCTCAGATGGAATTATTTCATGTTAACAAACCCATGGCAGTGACATTAGAACTTTGCAGCTCTAAATGTAAAGAGCCACACACATCTGGCAGCAGTCCCACTGCAGGAAAAAATTAATAAAGTTTTCCATTTTAACAGCAGATTGTGGCCCTTAAGAGAAACAGACCCATCAAAAAGCATCAAGACAATACAAAAATCAAAAGCACTGGCAAGCTGGTGTCCCTGCACCATGGCTGTGGCTTTGTACTAAATTCTGCATACCAAGAGAAGGATGTCTTCTTCCTCACTGCCACTTTCACCTTAGACACTACTTTAAGATATTTAATACACCCACCGAAGGGACATTGATCTCGTGTCTCATGCTGACCTCCACATTTTCTCAGTATCCCCTGTGCTTGCCTGCAACAGGGGATTTCCCATCCCATTGCAATCCAGAGCATCCTTCTGCCTCATGTGGGACTGTCACACATTTCTCATGGGCCTGCTGTGCCCTAAGGCATGTCCCACCTTCCCATCCCAGGGAGCTGGAGAGTGTCAGGAGGACAAATTTTTCAGCAAGAGCAGTCCCTCACTATTCCTGTCATTAAAAACATTTAAATATTCTTAAGAGAGTGATTTATTGTCAATAAATAATTGTATGCTTTCACTTGGAGAATACAGAAAGAGTGGTTCAAAGAACACTGAAGTGCAGTTGTGTACTAAGGCTCAAAATACCCAAATCCCCAGAATTTTCCTAACTGCCCACACTGACATCAGAATCTTCTCCCCACCTCACAGCTGGAGTTTTAGATAAGTGTTCTAACCCTTTATTACTGGTGAATATTATGTATCCTCACAATGGAGGTATGTGAGTATAAATCAGGAGCAGTGTGTAATCCACAGGTTTCTGTTACTGAAGAGAAATGTCACAG
The DNA here is from genome assembly GCF_047830755.1 of Zonotrichia albicollis. Lineage (NCBI taxonomy): Eukaryota > Metazoa > Chordata > Aves > Passeriformes > Passerellidae > Zonotrichia > Zonotrichia albicollis. The sequence goes on along the minus strand of NC_133825.1, from coordinate 23,336,517 downwards.
AAATTGTCATCTCAGGGCCTCCCAGACTTAGCACATGGACCATTCTCAGCAGAGCCTGAAGTTTGCTACACCTCCATCATCCACACACATGGAGATGTGCACCTGCCTCATCTGCAACCACTGGGCAGAGATCACAGGCACAGCATCCCACCTTCACCCAGACACTGCAGGAACTAAAGATGTTTCAAAGCTGAAGGGAACAAGGAGACCACCATCACATGGTATTTCTTTCCATGTGTAAGCTCTTTCTTTTACCAGTTGGTCTTGCAGAACCCTCTTCTGCTCCCATGCTTGTTCCCAAAGCTGCCTTACCCCACTTAGCAAACACATCCTCTCCCTGTACAACCTGCTGCTTCTCCTGGGCAGTTTAGACTGGCTTAGCTTTCCTCCTCTCCCTCAGTAGCAACATTACTGATGTATATCCACGCCTAAGCCACATAATTCAGGATTAATCATTCCACTCTGATAAATGTCACTGACTTTTGCTCATCTCTTCAACACATTTTTACTCAAGGGCCAAGCAAATGGTAAAAGCCAAGGATAGCTTTATCTGGCAGATAAAGGGCAATCTGGAACTCCAAGGATATTATACAAAAGCTCCAATGGAATTGAAGAAAACTGAGGCTTAGCCCTAAGGGGAGTTGTGTCATAGTCTTCATTAAAAGTAAATTAAACAGGGGTTTTCTCTTTGCTTTATTTCTATTCAAAGTTTGAAAAACCACATCTCAAAAGACAGACAAATTTTCCCAGGCAAAGCTTGGGTGAGGACAGCACATCACCACTCACAAAGGGCCAGGTTTCTGACTGAGAGGGACCCCTTCACAACATCTTAAATATTCTCACCATTTTCCTTGAGCTACTTACCCCAACCCCAAGTTCAAAGCTATCTACTAGAAAAAAAAAAGAGCCCTGCCTGCAGATATTGCCATGTAAAACCAGGGAATTTGCTCACACCATGGAAGCAGCACACTCTGGAGTGGGACAGACATTTCTGAGCCACACTGTTATGGGAGCAGCTAAAACATACAAGGGTGTCAGCAAGCTCTGGGAAATGCTACATGCCCTCAGAATATTGAGCATGGCTTCAATGGAAACTGGACACTCAGACCTCTTCAGAGCCCCTTATCCAGTCAAAGATCAAACTGAGAATTTTTTTTATATGTGCTTTGAAGAAAAAACAGGAAAATATTACAGGATACTACTTTCTTTGCATTAAAAAGACCTCTCACACATATTTGCCTGATTTAATATGTGACTCTATAATAAATGGTCAAGAAATTTCAACAGATCAAAACAGCAAGGAAACAAGGCAATTGCTTAAAGTCTCTGCTTTTCTCTTAGGGGAGTAACAATTTTTGTTATGGAATTCATGCAAGCTTATTTTTTAACACAACATCCTGCCCCCCACAGAAAATGAAAGGTTTATTTGGGGATTATATTAAACTGGCTAGTTATTTACAGTGGTTGTCTTTCTCCTTTCTCTCCATCTCTCCCAAAAATAAAACACAGAGAAATTTCACTCTTATTTAACCTGAACTGTGTATCTATTCTGAGCAAACTGACAAAAACAACCCAACCCCACCACCCTCAAATGCCTACTTACAGCCATATATTTCATAAACCAAATGAGACAATACCTTTTCTAGCTTGCTCTGAGGAGAAATAATCCTCCTTGCAGCAAGGAGAGGAGTCCCAGCACAGCAAAGCAGAGCAGCTGGAGGCTCAGGCATTCATGTCCCTGCTGCCCTCACACCCTGTTCCCTCGCTAGGGTTGATTGGTGCTCTGAGCTGAGCCCAATTGGGGCTCACAAGGCTCAGGTGTGGGGCAGCCCCTGTGCCCTGGCAGGTGCTGCCATGCCAGGAGTGCGTGCTCCCATGCTGGGTTATGGTTGGGTTATGGATGCTGCAAATTTTGAGCCTTTTCTTACACACAGACAGGAGTGGCCTCCTGAAAATGAGGCAGAAGATCATAAAAATGTAGATCTGATTTACAGCAATATGGAATTATGCTCAGGCCCTAAGTTTGAAAAGCATTTCAATTGCTTTTCCTTGGCTAGTAGAAAACCTGGAGATGACCAGGTCTCTTAAAAAATTCATGTTGTTTTTCATGCCTTTTTCCTTTCTCCATAATTAGTAATTATCTTAACATGTGATTCTGTTTGGAGTCTGACAGTCCTGTAAAGTTGATGGGTGTGCATTGAAAACACCAAAAGAAAAGCAACAAGAAAAGAAAATGAATAAACCTCATATTACTTGGCTTCCCCACCTACAGTGCAGTGTGCCTATGAGTCCACTGCTATTTTACTTGTTTCTATTCAATATGCAAATTCTACATTTTAGATAAAACGCCAAAAAAAAAAGTCATTTATTTTGTTTGGAGTTCTTTTGTTTGGAGTTCTTTTTGATAAATTCTTCTGATTTTTTTAACTGGAGAATGTGACTTATAATTCTGAGTAGAAATGCCTCAACATTAAAAACACAAAGAGAATGATTTTAAAGCTTATAATTTCCATAAAACATTTAGATACATTTCAAATGAGCTGCTGATGAGAGCTGTTTTTTGTGTCATGTGACAGCAGAATCCCAAGATCCTTGTTCAACCATGACTCTCACTGAAATTTAGGAAAAGATTATCTGAGCCAAGACAGCAGGATTCAGTCCCAGAGATTTCTCTGCAAGGCCCTAGAGCCAAATTCATTTTTGATTTAAATCAGACCAGCAGAACTGGAGTCGATAAAATGCCACTGATTTATATCAGCTCATATTTATTGCTATAGCACCCATGCTTCCTTCCATGCCCCCACTGTAATCATTTTCCACCCTTCATTAGGTGCACATATAAAAGCTGACAGAGAGCACAAGCCCACTGACTGCTCTTCGCACAGCTCCAAATGTCAGATTTCTCTCATTTGCAAACAAGGTCTGGGTCTTACTAATGCTGGTGGAAATAAGGATTCCTACAACTCAGCCCCATGCTGATCCATTGGGATAAATGAGATAAAAATCAAGAACTGGAACACAGAGCTACTGTGAGCAACACTGTTGGCATTGCTTTGAGGTATGACATGCAGGGAATTTTAGGGCTGGCTCTTTTCTGTGATATCTCACTGGTAACTCCAGTTCTATTTGATAGTGTGAAACCTCTTAGTGACATTTCTAGACAGATTCCCTGTTATTTCCCACTCAGTTGCTTTATTTCTTTTCCTTTTATCATTGTTCTGCAGAGATGCTCAAAACTAATTTGCATCAAAATGCCCTATTATGCCATTATTTATGGAAAATTACAAATCCCTGCAGTGTCCAAAGACAGACTGGGGATGCCTGGCTGTGTTCAAACAAGTGGTTTGCTGAAAACCAGGGGGCAGCTGTGAAGGGAAACCCCTGACAGGCCTTTGGTTCTGTTCTTGGGGTGCCTTGATGCTCCCAGGGTGGATTCCTTGTGGAAGGAGCCCATGTGGTGGCTCTGTGTCACAAGTCACACAGCCCAGGTGGCCCTGTCCCCTCACCAAGGCTCTCTCAGTGCATCCCTAATGCTTCTTTCTTGCACAAAGCTTCAAAACACAAACCCTACAGGACCAGATTATCTAACAATTTCCCCCAAGAAATGCGAAAAACCAGTAGAGAGCAGCTCTGCATAAGTTGTTTTGGTCAACCAACCCGCTCCTCTGAAGCTGAATTCCTGCTGGCACACTTGTAATCACAACCTCTTCTAGGTTCCTTCTCCAGAATCTCCTCTGAAACTCTGACTATTTCATTATGTCCCTGGTAATGTCATAAACATCAGCAAAAAAAATCACTTTCAATCTGCAAAGCCAGTATGGGAACGTCTACCCAAATAAGCTGCTTTCTTTCATTATCTTAGTGAGTTGTTACAGTTCAAAGATATAATTGTAACATGATCATTTATCTTTACTCTTCCTTCTGCTAATTTTGAAGGAACAAGAAATTGTACAAGTATAGTGTTATGATTCTAATCTTTCTTCACTCTCTTTTTTTATTTTCTTTGTTTTCCTTTCAGAGATACTGCTGGAGCTTCAATTATAATAGTCAGATATCTTGCCTTGTATCCCACTGCTGCACAAAGGAGTATTCTCAACTATGCACTATACTCTGTGCTGTTTAATCTCTTAGGCATGTGCTACCTTAAATAAATTGAACAAAATTCCAAAACTAAATCTGCAACACTTTCAACCTGAAAGGAGTCTTACTTACCTGATGGAGTTATCTTTCACATGGACTGAAGCACAAAACCTTTGGTTGGAATTCATCAAGTATAATTAATCTTCTGAAAATTTCTTTTGCTCCATGCTAGCTGGTTTTTACACGAATATACCCCATTGAAAGATGGACAGATTGTTTGTAAATGAGTGAGTCAGTGAGAGAGATGATTATTCTGATGACTAAGTGTGGTCAAGGGATGCATGAGTTTTGAAAATCTTCCCCCCCTTTCAGTCCAAGTAGTTTATATTGAATTAAAACTACAGCCCCCTAGGTGCATTTCAGTATGTGTTTACTTTATGAAGTAAATCAGAATAAGGATGACACAATCCAGCAGTTTGTGCAGGAGCCAGGATTTTGAACCTGACTGAATATTCACTGGAGTTACATTGACTTTATCATTGATTTCAACTTGACTTGAATCAAGGCATTCATTACTGCCTTGAGATATCATTAAGTTGCTGTGTAAGTTTCTTAAAAGTTAAGAAACTTACAGAATATCATCTGAGCACAACAGAGCCAGGCTGCTCTTTTTTTCTTATTCAGATACATATCTAGTGTTTTTAAAAAACTTCACTACTTGCCTTATTAATGTCTTGAGGCAAGGAATCTAATGCAGTAAGATGGGTTGAGTTTAATTTCTTGATTTGTTTGAATGTCCATATCAGTACTGCACTGGAGTACAAACCCCATACATACAGCTGTGTGCTCCAGCATCTATATTAAATCACAGTTCCTTATTATTAGTCAGTACTTCTTGTAAATGTACCTCTCAAATCTTTACAGCTGTCACAGTCAACTTGCACGCAGAAACTTCTGGCTGAAATTTTGTAGTTCAGTATTGTTTGCCTGAAATAGAAAGAAATATATGTAATCTAAATGTAAAGATCTAAATATATGTAATCTATATTTAAAGATCAAATGCCTGAATACCCTCTGTTTTGTAGACTGTGAGACAGCTTCTATTAACGTTTTTCACCCATAAGTGTTCTTGATAAAGAGAGTAAGATTATAATGCAGAAGCTTAAATGGGAACACTCATCCAGCTGTCCAAATATGCATCATCTTTTCAATAGTAATAAATCCATGTTTACCAACATATACAACTGTTTTCTAAAACACTTCACATGCATAGTTCTCACTAAAGCAAACAGAACTTGTTTAGAGACAACATCAAATGAATTTGTCTCTACAAGTTCCTGTACTGATCCAGTAATCATTCCTCAAGGCTTCCCAGCTCTGCTGCCATATGGTTTTCTGTGGGGAGAACATTAGAGTCGAATTTGTTTTGTTCACAGGAGCATCCTTCACTGGAACAGAGGAGCATATATTGTCAGTAATGATGGTTCTGCTCCCTCAGTGCACAGAGCTGACACCTTTGCTGAGTCACTGCCTGTGGCAGGGCTTCCTTCACATGACTCATTGCTTGGCAGCTCCTGCTGCATTTTCATTCTCCCCAACTGACGTCTGCATCATCACCTCCTCTAATCACCTCAGCTCTTTGAGGTCCCCCTTGGATTCCTTAAAACCCTCCTTAGCATTCACAAAGCAAATCAGTGTGTGTGACTGGGAGATGACTCTGCCACCCTCACCCTGCAGCACATGGCAGCAATTATGTCATTCTAAGCAGCCAGTGTAATCTTGAATACTTAATGCACAAAGTCCTGAAAAGGCACATGGACAAGGGCTTGCATTTGAACAGAAGGAATTAAAAGGAGCAAAACTACTGCAGAAGGGAGGGGGTCCACAGGAGAGGGGACAGATGTATCAAAGCAAGGGACACATCAATGTATTTATGAGGATTTGTCTGGGATGAGGAAATTGAGCTGAGGAAGAAGGGGCTGCTCCTGAAAAGCAGCAACAGGTGGGCTGCCTGCACGGATCCAGCTCACAGAGAGTCACTGGATGTCATTTCTGCTCTGCAGAAACCCAGCTGGGGGAGCTCAGTGCTCCATCTGGCACAGGAGTCAGAGCTACAGAGGGAAATTTTAACTGTGGCCCAGGCATATATCTAAACACAAAAAGCCTTTCATGAGAAAGATGAAATTTAATTTTTCCTTGCTCTTTCCCATTTATTTTTTCCTTATTTTTTCTCATGGGGGTGATTTTCTTCATCATTACTGGCTGGACTGAAAACAGTGAAATATCTAGAGCATTTCAATTTTATCCCTAAGGGTCATGCCATTGTGAAAGACATTTGACTACTATGATGTGTAACTTGATTTTGTCATTTGTTCAATTCTAATTGTGATAAGGATCATGTTTAAATTTTAATTTTCTCTTTTTAAATTTTTTTGTACATGCTTGAGGTGAACTAAATGCTCCCCATTTGTCATCTCTTTATTTCTGCTCTGCAGTAGCATGAGAATTGGAGGATATCACATCCCCTCTAAGATGTCTTGATCATGCTTTTCTTTTCTTTGATGTATTCTGAGTGTGCCCTTTCTTTTGTCATATGCACTGCTTTCTTGCAGCAACTTTTAACAATTGTGATTGATTTCTTGGCTTTCCTTTCAAGCACAGTCTAAAACTTTAGTTTTCCAACTGCCACCATACTTCAGCTTCTGTATCTTGAAATTTTCTCTCAAGATTTTTTTAAATGATTCTCAAGAATCCATGGTTTGATAATTCTTCTCAATGTGTCTTTATATACTGTGCTTTAGTTGTGTGTAATAATAAAGCATTGAAAAAAAAAGCCAAAACTTAATTCAGACTTCTTCATAAATATTAATTTAAATACTTTTGCCTTTCATATTGCCAGAGACAGCTGCAAAGCACAGAAAGCACATGCTTGGCTTCACCTGCAATATACTGCCATGTTTCTTATGTCTTCATTCAGCTCCTTTTCCCTGAGGAAAACCTAGGGAAGGTGGAGGCTTTCCCCACAACCACAGGAAAGTTCATGATTTTTCCTTTTTCTTCTTTTTTTTTTCAAAAGGGACTGTGATAAAAATAAGATGTTGCTATAACCTGAGGGTTTCTCTCATCTTAATTCTCCTCCTGAATCCTTTCCCTGCAGTTTATTTGCATTTTGTGATAGTTCCTGTGAAACAGGATATTGATTTATTTTAATGCACAACTTAAAAAGGTGCAAGAAGGATATGGAGACAAAGAGAAGAAATTACATATTAAATTATGAAATTAAATAACCCAACCATGCTTTGCAGATGTATGATGTTAAGTTCAATGCACAAGTGCTGGTGATACACTGGATTATAAACCCCAGAGTTCAATGTAGATTTTGGATAACAGAGGAGATATTGACAGTAGTAAGAAAGCACTAAGGGAGCAGAGTATTTTCAGTGAGAAGCATCAGTTCCAGAAGAGATAATGGAATTATTAGCTGGCTGAAGGAATACAACTGGAACTTTGCCTGCTGCTCAGTTTGACTGAAATCCATAGAGGTGGGTGCACTTAACCAGGTGGGAACTGCCATGAATAGGTTAAAGCTGTAAAAATAACTCTATTTTTGTGAAGGAGTTAACTACAATTGGCAGGGGTGCCTGATGCACGTACAAATGGATCAATGTTCTTTCCTGTCTCTCTCCAATACCATATAAATCTCAATAGCTATTGGATGAATCAGCAGAAGAGAAGAACTGAAAAATCAGTTTCTCATTGACTCTCCAGGACTTAGTTCTTCTTTTTGCCTTTAGTGTTATTCAATATAGACTATTTGAAAATTAACTGGCAGTAAAATTCAATCCTTTTGAAAATCTGAGCTTGGTTTCAAGGAAAAAAAGCTCATTTAACACAAATACTTTCACATTCACTTTTCAGCAATCAGTTGCATCTGAATGCCTGTCAACCCAACCCAAAATCTGATCTGAAACTTCCCTCAGGTGTACACATAGAAGGATATTTCTCACTGAAGACATCACAATATGGAAAGTTAATATTAATTTCTTAACACACCTTTTTCTATAATATTTTCTTATCTGGGGTACCATTTCTGTTTATCAATGTGAAGATATCAAGACAACACAAAGCTGACTGGGTAATGAAGGATCAGTCACACTAATGGTGATCCCAACATCATACAGGTATGAAAAGAGCCCTGGACAGCTTGCCAGCATTAAAAGAAACAGGTATAGCTATAAAACTTTTTATCATGCCATTCTTCTTGCATGATAAAAAGATCACTGAAACCACTGGTCATAATGTCGATGGTTCAGATAGAGAAAAAAAGGCAAAGGTAAAAGTTGTCAAATTCTTTTTTTCTTCAAGGAAATTCTTCAAGGACTGATTTGTCCTTGATATCCAGGTAGGGCAAACTCACTGGCAGACAGGTGAAAAAAATTTTTTTAAACATTCCTTTCCCATAGAAGTGTGAGCAATTAAAGCATATGTGCCTGTTGAAGCCTATAGTTAGGTTTTCTAACTATGTAAAAGCTATTACTCATCAGCCTCCTCTATGTTATGAACTTAGATGTGAATTTAAAATGTTTTTTTAGAATATTTTGCCTTTGAATACACTTCATCTGATGAAATTTACACCCCTAAATTCTTTAAAGCTCTGGAGAAGCCCTTCCATGATTTATCACTTCGTAATTTTCCAACAGAAGCAGTAAGATGGGCTTTTCTCCTTTTTGCCACCCAGCATCTCTGAACTCTGAGCAGAGGCAGAATTGCAGCCCCTCACAATAAAAGGGTGACCACTGCACCCTTGTCCACCCTGCTCCAGCCCTGAGAAGAGGAAGGTGCTCTCTGCTGATGACCTGGCCTGATCCTTCCTCTCCTCAGATGGAAAAAGGACATGAGGTCTTTCTGGAGAGGAAAAAACAAAACTGATGCTGCTGTGGAGGAGCTGCAAAAATGTGAGCCCTAAATATGAATCCTTGGAGAAAGGCTAGAATCCAGGTTTGCTTCTCTAATTGTAGGCACCATTGGACAAATCTGGATTTAAGGGCTCCAGGTGACTCTGCCAACAGAGTTGTTAATAAATGATGACTTTGTGAGCCACGGCACACAGAGGCAGGGAGCTGCCTGCTGCTCACCTGGGCTCTGCTGAGAGCAAAGAGTATTTGCACAGACCTTCTCTGGCACTTACTGGCACTTAAGAAGGGGAAAATTTGTGTTTCTGCTGAAAAATGAAATGCTTTCTTTCCAGATCAGCTGCTGATAGCACTCTGTTCCTAGCAAGAGGAAGAAGAGGGTTTAAATATTGACAGTATTTCTTATGTTCTGAATGAGGAGTAAGGAGAATTCTTTATTCTCACTCTATCCTTTCCTACCTGAATTTTGCTTTTCTTCACTATGTTTCTGTTAATTTAAGAAGCAAGGTAAATGAATATTTCCTCAGTTGAAGCAACATGCTGTCCCCGATTTAGTACACATTTGCAAATTGTCTATTTAGTTTTATCTCCTTGCTTTCCTAATTCTCCATTTTGTTTGATCTGCAGCACACAGGAGGCTGGCAGGATTACAGGGAGAAAATGAGCAGCATAAGGCAACCTGTGCAGGGTGTGGCAAAAGGAGACTTGCTGCAAATTGATCCAGAGGGATCATTTTAAAGCCATCTATTCTAAAGCTCTATTTTAATGGGATTAGAGAGATGTCTGATACATATTTGATTTCAGCAACCTTTTAGAGACCCTTGCCTGCCTATGATAACTCTGTGCTCTAAAGGATGCTGCAGCTATGACATTTGTTTTATTTCAGGGTAAATTCCATGGGAAAGTAGGATATTTTAGAGCTGTGAAAAGATGTCAAGAAATCAGAAAATACTGATCATAAGGCTTTATAAATATCCCCTTTCTTTTTTTTTCTTTTTACTCATCATTGCAGCCTACAGTTGCAATATCTAAGGAAGTGCTGAACTTTCTCTTGTACATGAGACTCACATATTTTATCAGAATTTATGTTTCTTTTAAATCTACGGTGATCTCATTGGCATAATTTATGTTTTAATATAATTATTTTAATTCACTATAGACTCTAGTTATATTTAAACTGACTTAGACATCCTGGTTGAGATCTTGACTCTGGTGAAGACAGAGGGAAAATTACAATCCCTTAATTTCCCATCTCTCTCAGTAATACTTCAATAGTCTCAGCACTGACTCAGGCATTTTTTCTCAGCTTTCCTCATGCTCTGCATACAGCTAAAAGAGGAGATGTGTGTCCCACTGGACAGCTCTCCATGAAGGGTTTGTCCTGCTGGGTGGGTCCCTGTGACCGCAGTTTGTGGGGACACACAAGGCAGAGCTTCTGACAAGGCTCTGGGCAAGGCCCTGGAGTGGTTTCCAGTGGTTTTGTTAACTTTGTCACTTCTCTGGATTCAGATGTTTGCTTCTGCCACATGGAAGTTTTCCTAAATTTGCCATTGATTTTCATTAAAATCAATGGAAAACTCTTTTAGGAGTATTTGAAGGCTGCCTAACTCCAGCCATTCCAACAGGAAGATAACACATCCATGCCAATCCAGCTGAGCCCAGCCCTGGTACCTCTTTAGACAGCAGGCTAGTCCAGGTAAGGGATTTCCAAAGGATTTCCCACTAAGAATGCCTGTGGGAACAGCAAACACCAAGCAAGAACTAAAACTGACTGCAATTAGTTCTGTGTTAAATGTTAATTGATGGATTTGCCAACCAGATAAGGGTCCTGCACCTATTTCACACAAAGAAAAGGATCCAGGTAACTCGGAGGAATACTTCTATTTCTCTCCCTTCTCTTCTCTTTATACTATTTGGCTAAATAATATGAGACAGTGGGGACAGGAGAATAAGTGTTCCACAGAGAATTACAATATTATTATGCAAAACCAGAGACAAAACAATCCCATTTATTTATTTAAATTTTAGTCTGCGGTGTTTTTACACAAGACTGAACTCAAGAGGTGAAACAAGTGGTCTCAGAACAATGGCCTTCATTTACTCCACAAATGAGACACAAGAGCCCCAGCAGCAGAGACAAAACAGGAGATGGGCTGAGGGGAGGTTTCAGCGTAATTAGTTATGCTTAATGTACTTCCAAATTTAGTGTGGGGTTCAGCTCTTCCAGCTCACCTTAAAAAGGTAATGGGGCCCTTCTAAGCTGCCAGAAAAGATTTGGCTCTGGCACTGAGGGGCCCCCGGTGCAGATTTACTCGTATCATTAGAAAAGCCATTTCCTTTTACGTGTGAGCCTAATGAAAGTACACTTAATTTGTAATTTTGTATAATTATAGACCTTGATGAGACAGATGAATGTGAATTCAGTATCAGCTTGTGAGTTCATCATTCCTTGTATCATCCATTTCTCAATTATCTCTAATGGTTGTCTCCAAGAGATTTATATCTTGTCATTTTCCTCCTAACTCACGTAGCATATCCTCACAGATCTGTACCAGTGATTTGTCCTAAGGAGACCAGTTTGTGACCCACATCAAGTTTCTGAAGGTTAGGCTTCTAAAATACTTCCAGACTATCTCAGATGGATAGAGAGCCATCCCTCCAGCTCATGGTGTTCCCAATGTTTGCTTTCCACTCCAGAACAACAGCCAGGTACTCCAAGACTGATGTCTTCTCACCTCCCATTTCCATCCCCTTCCCTTCTCTCTGAAACCTTGCTCACAATCAAATTAAACCTCAATAATACAGACAATTGTTTCTTCATACTTCTTTATAGATTTATATTAGTACAATTTCCTAAATGTCCTCTGGTATTTTCCAGGTCTTATCTTTCTCTTTTTACCATTCCTCTTTTGCCCTCACAGTTCAATGGCAAAGTGATCTCCCCCCTGGGGTCTGGGCTGTATATCACAGCAACCTTTTGGGTCTCTCCTTGCTCCTCTTACTCATGGTAACCTTTCCCTCATGGTAATTTTTATTTATTTTTAAACCACCTGATCTACTCCCAGAGGTGATATTTATAAGAGAACTAAAAGGCCTAGCAGTAAAAGCAAACATGAGACATCATGGGGAAGGGCTCTGTGCATTTCAGAATTTGTTGCTGAATTTGTTCAGAAATTCTTCTTCAGGAAACTACATGTATCTGAGAAAAAACATGTTCTGACCTGCAGTTACTCTTCCACAACTCTCCTATTATGAAAGCAGCTATCTGAATAATTCATACATAAATAAAATTTTTGAAAATCCCACATTTCCAGCCTCTCTTTCACCCTTTACATGGTCATCTCCCAATACTCAGGGCAGGGATTAATTTCTATTTCGCAGTGTGCAAAAAGTAAGCCTACATATTAGGTGGTTTTTCTGTGCTCATTCATCTTGCTGACTTTCATCTTGAAAGACTTCGGGATTAACTGAGAACATTTCTTTTTATTTTTTTCCTACTGAGGTGATGGAAGCAGCAGCCTTAGTAGAAACAAATTCTTTTCCATCAGAAGGAGAAGGGTTCATAACATAGCTCTGTTTATCATCCTCCAAAATAAGAAATACTGCAGCTGCTTGGTCTGCCACTTTGAAATGTTCAGAACCAGTCATGCTTTGTCATTACAAAACCCACCATTATCTGCTAGACCAGGAAAGTATTTCAGTGCTCTCATGATAAATATTTTGGTTATGAGTACTGTTCATTTTGTCCTGTATGATGTAATTCAGTTTCCTTAAACAGCCATAAATTGTCAGGTACAGATACTTATCAGTATCCTAGCTGTTGATAGAAATGCTTGGGGAATTGTTTCTCTAAATTTAATAAACATAGTTTTATGAAACACCTGAATGAGCACTGTTTAGAGATGTGCAGATTTAAACAGGTGAAAAGGCAGAAAATAAATGTAAGGCAGATTCTATCTCACAGTGCAAGAAAAGATAGAGGTGACTTTCCATCTCCCACTGATCCATCCTACTGTACTGCAAATGCCAAAGTAGTTTTGTTCAGTTTTATGAGCAATGAGCTGGTTACTCAGCTCCACAAAAGGCTGAGCAAACCTAAGGAGGGAACAGGCAGAACTTTTTCACAGGACTGGCCTTGCCTTGCCTCAGAGGAGCAGTGATTGATGTAAGAATAGCCCCACACAAAAAAACCCCACAGCATCACTCCACACTTCCAGCAGCTCCTCGGAAATAAGGCTTCCCATTCTGCTCAAGAATGAGGCAGAAATGATGGTACAGGCTCATAGGACAAAAGGACTCTCCCAAGGGATCTCATAACTCTAATTTATTGCTAAATGTGTTCATGTTTGGATGGTATTTGGAGGAAGTTCTCATGAGAAGAAATTGTGAGCCCTTCAGTGCTGGATTATCACACATTGCCCTTGACAATGAATGTAAACTCATCACACTCTCACCTGCCACAGGAGCCTGGTGTAAGTGATTTCTAGCTTCAGATGTCTTAATTGAAAAATACTTGAACAGAAATGAGGCATAGTTCAGAGAGATACAAGTATGATTATAAGTGTGGCTACATAAATTAATAGTTACCAGAAAAAAACCTTAAATGGCAAGAATATGAATTTTGAATTAAGTTTTCATTATAAGGTAGAATATAAATATCAATATAGTTTTTGTGAAAAAGGTATTTACTGCAGTGTTCCTTAGCTGAGTAGTAATTCTTCGATATACCTGGCTGAACACTTATCATAAAAAACATTTTGAAAGAGAAAAAACTTGAGGTTGGGTCCATCATTACTACATTTCCATGATTCTTCTTCAGGCAATCCAATCCAACCCCTCCCTCCAGCACATCATCTACTCCTCTTCTCCACTGCAACTCTGATGATTAAACAGAAGCAAATAGGGGGAAAAAAAAAATCTCAAATAGTTGTGAAAAGAGGTGGTGTGGTTCTTGAGAGTTGCTCCGACACTAACAGCAGTACACAAATCTAGATTTGGGAGATGGAAAAATCGCCAGTATCCAAGTGATGTCTCACTCCTACAATAAAATAGCTTCATACTTGAAGAAACAGAATGAGAAGTGATTTTTCCCCTGAACTGAGAGAAGAACTACTCAAGGAATAAGAAGATCAGCAGAACAAAGACATTCCATGAATCACAATTTCCTCTGCTTTATTTTCCTTTTTCCATTTATAGAGTGAAATTATCAAGCATGCAGATAGCTTACCTATGTAATGTTTCATTTCATAGGGTTTTTGAGAGAAGGCAATAGAGGAAAAATACAATAATCATACCTTGCCTGTCATATCTGTAACCTGGAAGATTTAGAAAGAAGAGCAAAAACTGAAATGTTTAGAAGATTGCAATGCATGGATGTGTGTGTACAAAAGAAACCCTTGGCTAAGAAATTATCTTGTTCACTTTTCTTTGTTAAAATGTGGCGCAGACAAGAGGATGTCTAAGTAAAGCAGCAGCAATAATCCTCACTCCCCCCAACTGCCACAAGTTTTTCCAGCCATTTGCACAGTAGGAATTTATTCTGGATTTTCTGACCTCCCCACAGAGCTCATCATATGTATTTCCCTCAATTTACATAGCTTTGTTTTAGCCTTACATGCTGTGTTCTATTGGCACACAGTAGCAGTTGAGACTATAATAAGGTGTTAGATTCTGCTTTTTTCCATCCCTGCTGTAGTCATTGGTGGGGATAATTACTGTATTCCTTTCTCTGTCCCCCTTTCCTTTGGAAACCTGTTCCAACATCTGGCAATAAAGGAAATACTCAGCACTGCCAGCATCACCTCCAGTTTCCTGTTGCACTGCTCTGACTCTGCTTCCAGGAGCTGCTTATTCCATATCTTAGCTGCCCAGGGAAGATGTTGGAGAGCAGAGGGAGGGATTTGGGAACCACAGGCAGAACTTGTTGGGTCATTTGGCCTCATTTTGTCGGGAAGTCTCACTGCTTCCAGTACCTTGGGTTTCATGCTGTTCTGTAACTTTATACTTCAAATTTCACACCTCCCTCAGGAAAAGTCTGGGAAGATCATTTGAGTTGTCTTTAGTTAATTTTTTTAGTCAAGGCTTTAGGAAGGAAGAGAAAACCACCAAAGGTTTAGTTGCATCAGCTGACTCAGTTAATAAATCCTTTTTTGACATGTTAACCCTCTTTGCTTCAAATCACACTCCTACTCCTTACTTTTCCCCTTCCTTACTTATATAGTGCTTGGGTTTTCTCTTTCAGTATGGTACCAGAAAGTGAAAAAACCCTAACTTTTAAAAGCAGTATAAAAAGGATCAGATACAAAAGTCACATCTGACATGAGATATGACATCATCACTATCCCAAAGTCAGCTTAAACCTTTCTCTTGAAACAGTGGGCTCTGGAAAAAGCCCTCAAGCCCCATATTACTTTAAACTTTTTTAATCCCCACTTGCCTCAGCACTGATCTGACAAAATGATCTGCTAGTGCTGAACACAGTATTATGGGATGATTGATTGGCAGATTTCTGCTGTCTGAGCTAGAGTGGCTGCTGCTCAGCCTGTGCGCCTTCGACTGAAGAGGAACCAATGAATTTAAAGGTGCTTTGCTCTCCAAAGAGCCTCTGTATTACCCTGCAGCTCTTCTGACACTTCAGAAATACAAAGTCGAGTTTCCCCTCTGCCTTTTCACTCTTTGGGATGATTGTTTTGTTGCATTTTGGCTGCACAAAGGATTGCAGTTCAACTCTGTCGAATGGCAGAGAGCTGTTAACCCACACCCTTGGGCACTGCGGCCCACAGCACAAAAATAGGGAAGGCTGGGATGGCAGTGGGAGTGAAGCCGGGCTGAATATAGATCTTTTACACCTCAAATCCTCAATGATTTGCCAGCAGAACCAAAGGAATGTGTGATTTACCCCAACCTCAGAAAAAAAGGCTTCATTTATGACAACTGGATCTGAAGTGAACTCTGCTGTGGGCTTGGGCTAAAATCTTGCTCTACTTTCATCTCTTTTCTTCCACATAAACTACAATGACCCCAAAGACATGAGATAGGAAGATCACCTATGGCACTTCAGAAGATCTACTTCCTTTCCTCAGGAAGAGCCATTGCAATGGATGCTGAGATCCACAGAGACTTCCTTCAAGCCCATTTCCCAAATGACAGCTGCTGCATTTGTGCCAGAAGGCTTAATAGATTTAGAGTGAAGCACATATGAAGAGGTGGCAACTGAGCTTTTCTGGATTCAATCTAATGCAAGCCCTTTAAGAAAGAATTAGACCTTTCAGCTTCTGTGTACCCCCTCCAGAAGCAAAGTATGCTAAAAGAAGTTTTTCAGTGCTGAGATTATTAATTTATGACTAGCACCTCTCATTTCATAAGCTATCAGGCACTATTTAAATGTACTTTAAGTAAATATATATTCCACTCATATGTATTCAAATTTTGCTAACACAGAGCTACTGTCACAGTGGTTAGTTCATCCATTATTTACATTAATAACAATAAAAAAAATATTATTCTTCAGCTTCAGCATAGCCTGTATTTAAGTATTTTTGAAAGCTTGACAAATTTTAACCCTTACTCAGCTCCAAGTCTGAAAAATGCTATCATACCTGTGAAGAATGTGAATGCCAAATATAAGAATTTCTTCACAAGTTTCTCACTGAGATATCAGATATTTTCTAGCTTATTGTCCTTCCTGATAACCATAATATTTTCTTGACTTTCAGGAAGCAGTGGAAAACTGAAGGTAGAAAACACAAACCAAAGTTGTTTATGTGCGGCAGAATAAAAGGAAAATCTAAGTGAGGCAAACTACTGCTGAACTGGAGCTTGGCAAGAACAGAGGATTGGTACTCTTCTGTCCCATGACAATTCTTTTATTTTCAAATGTCTTTATCAGATACAGCGCTGAGGAACAACAGTGTGTGCAGGCAGGCTAATTAGTTCATTAGTGAGATTCATCATTACATCAGTACAGTACCCCAGCTTCTGCTGTTATCCATCCAAGAAAGCTAACTCAGTCACCTGGGGATTTTAATTTTTTTTTTTTATATTAAGATACAGCTTCCACCTTTGACCTCATACTTGATAAGTCACATTTTGGAGACCATTGGTGAAGACAGAAAAATAATATAAAGTGTTGATTCATGTATTTAGTAATGTTAATTGTCTTTTTGGGAATTGGGGAGAGAGATCAGAAACAAAAGAAAATTTCCAAATAATGATTTATGCTGACATGTTTTTCATCATTTTTCAATTAAATTTTTCCTTGAAACAACATGGCTGGACACCTTGTCTTTCTTGCACCAACTTCAGCTGCAGTTTATTGCTTTCTGCTCACTGTCTGATAATATTTTTGGTTGCAGGCTGTCAAGTTAGGCCTTTTTGCTTCTTTTCTCATATTTAATGGAAATACACAATTCTTTGCTGTTTTATTCTCCTCTAGCTTTAGTTCTGTGCCATCTTCAACCCCTGACACGCCAAACAGATTTATGACAGGCTGGAAGAATTGCAGCACCCTGCAATGCAAACCATCAGTGGTATCAGATTTAAATCTATTTTTTCTTTACATTTTTTTTGTTAAAATTTTGTTTGTTAAAAAATATTTTTCAAGAGAATGACTGTATTCCCACCTAGCCCATTTCAATGCTGAGCTCTGAGGCCCTACACTCCTTTACAGCCTGCTCAGAAAGAAGCACACAGGCCCAAGAAACATGATTAGAATGTTCAACCACACAAAAGACTTTGGTATAAATATTTGCAAGAGACCAGAGCTAGAAGACTGAAAGAGAACAGGATTTAAAAGAAATGCCTTAACTTTGAAACTGTGTTCCAATAAAATAAAGCTCTGGTTGAAACTGTGTTGGAATGCTGAGGCGCTGTGATAAATGGAGGAGTCAGTTCTGTTTCACCTGCAGGAGAGGGAAACAAATTCTTCCTAATGCACTTCATTAAAGTGATGATTTTGACTTTTTGTCTGTGATGGGACAATCTGTAAGAGAGAGTAATCAGGGAGTGAAGCTTTGAATTTTAATCTCTCTCTTCCTCTTCTTCTTTTCCCTTCTTGTTTTTCTCCCCTCCCTGGGCTAACACAGGATTGGATGGCTGTGACTCAGGCACACACAGAATTAAAAGGCTTGTGCAGAATTAAAAGGCTTAGCCTTGCCTGCTTCTTTATTTGCCCATGTAAGTCTATCCATAAAAGCCTCACTAGTCCCAAGAACAGGTTGTCTGGGAGTACCAATGGTGTGGCTATGTGACTCCTCCAGAAAACTGACTTGAATTTATGATCTTCAGTCATTTTATAGGAAAACCAATTTGAAATAGATTTCAAATTAAAGTCATTACACTTGGTGTAATTTCCTGATGTCTTAGAGGCTCATGCTTTGTATTACAGGTATAATGTCCCAGAGAAGTGGTCTCTATTGGATTCAGAACAAAATGAAGTAAGAAATATTGTGTGTTCAGCAGGATATTCAAATTGAAGGTATTGATTTTTTCCATTCAAGTGTTGAGCTAAAAGCAAATCTAGGAAGACAATTTCTGTAAAACAACCAACCAAATAAACCAACAAAAAAACCAACCCTGATGACTCTGGATAGAAAAAGACTTCATTGATATCAATAACATTCAATTCTAAGATCACTGTCTTGGGACTTCAGCACAGCAATGGAGTGTTGTGACAGAAGTAAAGAAAACAAACGTGTGAAAGGGAAGAATTCCAGGACCTCACAGTCTTGGCTTAGCCAATCACTTGGTGTACAACCTTGGATAAATCACTTGTCTGATTACACCTCAGGAAATCAGCTGGAAAACAAGCATAAAAGCCTGGCCTCTCTGACAAGCTGCTTGGAACAAACTGAGATGTGCTCCTGTGACTGGACAAGTATTTCTTTAGATGGAGGATTTCCTGATAGGTACCATGTGGGGGAAGGGGAAGAATAATCCAACATGACAAATGCAAAATGCACCTGCAACATTTACTGCATAAAAGGTTGAAGTTCCTGCACATTTAAATTAAACACTACAGAGGATTAGACAGCAAAAGATGATTTTCTAACGTATTTTTTTCAAATCCTACAAAAATAATAATTAGATTTAAGTGGTTGGTTAAAAGTTCAAAGTTAATCTGAATTTATCCCAACAATTTCCTCCATGCTAAATGGCATAGTCTGTATGTGGATGGGATGGACACAAGAAGTGAATATGAATCACCTGGCACACAAAGCCTTGCCTTCTGTTTTACCCAATTCACACATCACAGACCTTGCAGGCTTGATCACCCTTCTTAGGAATGAAATATTAGTTTTTGAAAAGAGCTAGGGAGCTGAAACTAGAGGAAAGGACAAATTGATGCTGTGGCTGACTAGCTGCTAAGAGGTTTGGGAGGTGGTGGTGTATTTTTTTTTTTTTATTTCAGGTTTTGGAAAACTCAAAATGAAAGAATGCACCACCCATATAGGTGAGTATATAAGAGAGTTAAAAGCCCCACAATAAACACTGTGCTCCTGATGACTCCTTAAACACTGATACTTTAAGTTGTTAAGCTCTGCTTCTCCAAGCAAGCTTGTGTATGCAACTTGGCAGTTGCTAAGGTAACAATCATTTGGGGGAAACAGGAGAGTTAAACGGACTTATAAAACCTACATAAAATTGACATGAAAT
The DNA here is from genome assembly GCF_047830755.1 of Zonotrichia albicollis. Lineage (NCBI taxonomy): Eukaryota > Metazoa > Chordata > Aves > Passeriformes > Passerellidae > Zonotrichia > Zonotrichia albicollis. The sequence goes on along the minus strand of NC_133825.1, from coordinate 23,316,871 downwards.
GGCAATGGCTTCTCCAGGCTCAGAGTAACTGCCTGTATGTTCATGAACACACATATCTAACACAAATGTTTCCATTTCCAAGGAATCACCTGGTTATATTTTTGTTTAAAAGATTAATGGCAGTGCCATTTATATTTATTCAAGAAAGAAAAAATGTGGGTGATGAAAGAAATGTACTTTTGACTCAGGCCAGCACCATTTAACACAGAGGACATTTACACCCATCCCTGCCACTGTTTCTCCTCCCAAGGGATGTGGCCCAGCACAGCTCCAGGGGCAGCTGAGGGACCTGTCCCCTCCCCAGCCCACCCCTGAGCCTGCACAGGATGCACTGAGAGCCAGGGCATTCTTCTCTTAACTCCTTTTTATTTAATTTTTTTCCCCTAGCCCAAGACAATTTGAGTGTGGTGAACACCAAGGTCCATGTCTGAGATATGGCACATGGACTCACACTGTACCCCTTATTGCCTTCCCATGAAAAAAATCCAGACTGTTTTAACTAATGAAGATATTCTGCAGCTGCTTCAATGAACCCAAAGGGTGCTCCTTCTATTTTAAATAAAATTGTAACTGGAGAATGCTTCCCTGATGTCAAGAAATCATCCCTTCACCTCAGAAATATGTTCTTTATATAGGACACCTGCATCACTTTTTTGGTACTTGTGAGACATGAGGTGTTGTAGACGATGATAACTTGGAGCTGAGTAAAACATCAAAGGTTTCTTTAAAAAAAAAAAAAAGAGAGGAAACTCCCCTGCAGGAGTTGCTAACAGTTTCTAACAGGGAACAACTCATCCCAGTGAGAGCATTTGGGGTGAGCGTTCACCACAGGCTTCTCAAAGGCTCAGTCATCATTTTCTGATAGGAAAGTAGAAAATAAGGGCGGTCACAGCCACATAAAAAACTCAAATCAGATGGAAGCACAGATGTTGGCAGCGTACAAACTAGGAAAACAACAAAACACTCCAAAATGGCACAAATCTCTGTTCACCATTTAAAAATAAACAAGTAAAAGGGCCTAGATTTCTCTAAGAGTCACTTGAGCATTCAGTTCTGTGAAAAAAAAAAGAAGAAAAAGCTATGAATAGAAACCAAGCATAGACCCTCCACCCAGAGAAGGAACCCAAGGTACTGAGACAGCTCAACAAGATGCCTCAAGATAGACATGAAAAATTCCAGGAACAAGGTTCACTGAGTGCCTTCAGCAGCTCTCAGACTTTAAGTTGAAATGGAGTCACAATTTTCACACTGGTGGAAGATAACTTGCATTGCTGTATGTGTTTTAGTTTCAGGAATGGCAGAGGGAAAATGCAAGTCCTTTGGGCTAAACACTTCCCAGATGTAAGCCTGTGCTTGTCCATAATAATAAGCATTACATTAGTTCAGATCTATTTTGTAAATGTCTTTGAACCTGTGTCTAACTGCAGGGTAGGAAAAAAAAAAAAAGAGAAAGTAAAAAGAACTAGGCAACTTTCAGCACAGAAAGATGGTCATAGCTAAAAAAAGCCTCTGTGGATCCAACTTGTGCCCCGAATATCCTGGGGGAATCAAGTTGTGTCTAGTGTTGTCTGTCTTGATTGCCTGCCTGCCTGTCTGTGCTCTCAAATGGTGATTTCCAGGATGTCAGTGGCACTGGCAGGCTCTGGCTGGGCTGCAAGGAGCCAAGAGAGCAGCTCTGCTGTTTGCAGCAGGGATTGAGCCCTGTGGCTGAGCCCAGCACAGGGAGGAGATCATGGCACAGGGAAGGGAAGGGAAGGGAAGGGAAGGGAAGGGAAGGGAAGGGAAGGGAAGGGAAGGGAAGGGAAGGGAAGGGAAGGGAAGGGAAGGGAAGGGAAGGGAAGGGAAGGGAAGGGAAGGGAAGGGAAGGGAAGGGAAGGGAAGGGAAGGGAAGGGAAGGGAAGGGAAGGGAAGGGAAGGGAAGGGAAGGGAAGGGAAGGGAAGGGAAGGGAAGGGAAGGGAAGGGAAGGGAAGGGAAGGGAAGGGAAGGGAAGGTTCCGGGAAGGGAAGGGAAGGGAAGGGAAGGGAAGGGAAGGGAAGGGAAGGGAAGGGAAGGGAAGGGAAGGGAAGGGAAGGGAAGGTTCCGGGAAGGGAAGGGAAGGGAAGGGAAGGGAAGGGAAGGGAAGGGAAGGGAAGGGAAGGGAAGGGAAGGGAAGGGAAGGGAAGGGAAGGGAAGGGAAGGGAAGGGAAGGGAAGGTTCCGGGAAGGTTCCGGGAAGGTTCCGGGAAGGGAAGGGAAGGGAAGGGAAGGGAAGGGAAGGGAAGGGAAGGGAAGGGAAGGGAAGGGAAGGGAAGGGAAGGGAAGGGAAGGGTGCTGCCCACTCTGCCCTCTGGGCAGGGAGGAAGCAAACCCCCATTTTCTTTAGTGTTGCCTCCCTGTGGCACTCAGAGCACCAGGGGTGTGCTCTCTGGAGAGAGGCTTCAGCAGTGCCAGCATTCAGGCACACAGCAGGCTGCAGAGGGAAGGGCTGTGGAGATGCAGCTGGAAACATCTGCCCTGCTCTTTTTGTCCAAGTTCATGTTTCTAATCTTACACACTAGAAAGGATGGGCTTTCCTTGTGTTTATGTGAATGTGAATGAGGCATCTGCCTCATGAAAACACAAGCACCATTGGCACAAAGAAACTTATCTTCTCCCAATGGCATTTCCTCCATGAGAGAGTTTTGTCTTTACTAGGTACCATGTTCAGTGTCTTTTGCAAGGTTTTTCCTATTTAGGAGACAGCCCAGGGTACTGCATCAAACATCTGATCTCATTCCTCACAGGGTCTCTCTGTCCTTGGGAACTTACAGCCCCTCCTCATGACAGGCACCAGGCAAAAAAATAAAAAGTGAACGCATGTGTGCACATGGGGCAAAATATTTGTCTGTGATACATTGATGAGTTTGGAACCACATGGTAAATCTCAGGGCAGACAAAAGCTGTCATTCATTTCTCCTGCTCTGTCAGTCATTTTCTACATTATATTTTAATACCATTCCTGTCCACAAAAAGAAAAATTATGGGGATCATTCATACTTTCTTAACATCAGCAGAGGGGAAATTAACATCAGCGGAGGGGGAAATCTAGGATGCAAGCCAGTGCTCCAGAAGGATTTCACTGTATGAATTCACAAAAGAAAAAAACCCACCTAGTTAAAAGTCAGTGATATTAAATCAGCTGACTAAAATCTGCAAGACAAATCAGTGTTAGAAGACTGATTTAGCAGTACAGGAAAACTGACAGCAGCAGACAGACGTCACAACAAGCTGGGACAGAGTCCTCATGATATCTCAGTTTAGGTCCAGGATACGGCCTGGCAGTTCCTCACCCTCTTAATGATCTCTGACTCACCATAATCAAATCCAAGTAACTCATTAAAGCAGCACTTGGAGAGGGCCAGTGTGCCCCAAGCCACCTGCAAATGGGAATTTCTTTAGGCTAAATCAATGGATTCAGTGAAGTGTGTGCTGGCAGTCTGAGGAGGGACTTTCAAAACTTGCCTACCTCAGATAATTTTTTCAAACCTAGAGCTACTACTTTGGCATGAGCAATAAATAGTTGAGAGTGATTTAATTGTAATCTAAACATGTGCCAAATTTTATTTTTAGGACAAATGGATGGATGGCAAGAAGAAAGAGTCACATAGTACAAAAGTAATTTAGCACTTTTTACATAACTAACAAAGCTTTTTTTAGTTTTTGCAGTGGTACCTTACAAGAAAAGTCTATTAGCTGCATTCGGTTGTATTTGAAATCTCTCTGTTGACTAAATGGAATTTCTCTTCCATGAGACAAGCAGAAATAGGTGTCCTGAAGAAAAAGATGAATTTGTCTCCTAGCCAGGAACAGGAAAATCAATGCTCAACCATCCAGAGTGTCACGGGAAACAAAGGGTTAGCTGGGCTGAAGGGCCTCAGGGTTGCTGGGCATCCTTTCAGCAGGACTGGTTTTTACACTGACATTTGGCACCTTGCACTCCATTTTATGGTGAAAAAATGGACCCCTATGATACCTCTGGTGGGAGCACAGTCCATGGAACAAAATGAATCCTGTGCTAAATTCAACCTGAGCCTCTGGCAAGCAAGCCTGACCCTCTTGAAATTATTGAATTCACTAATGGGAATCCTCTCTGAGAGGAAGGAGATAAATATCCAGACCATTTATCCCAATCAGATTATTAAACATTTAAAAATGACATTAAAGGGGACGATGCACAGACTAATGCCCACATCAGAGCTGGCAGCCCCAAAGGATGTTAGCAGCCCAAATTGCAAAGCCTCAGTGTGGAGGTGCTAATCACAGAGCTGGGCTGGGTGTCTGGTGGAAATGAACATCCATTGCCTTGGGGCTGCAGTTTGACTGCTCAACACCACAGCAAAGCACTCAAACAGAAAAAGCAAACCAATATTCAGGAGAGCTCTGCACAAAAGCTCAGATCCTCGAGACAATCACTTTGTTGTGCTGCCACACTTATTTTTAGCATATTTTGATAGGATAGACTTTTCCTTTTTTTCTCAGCCCGGTGACAGTTAATTAAATAAACATTTCACTGGATCCTGATTCATATTTTATATGATGAAGTGATTCAAAGGAAAAACCTGTTTGAACTGCAGTGGGTAGATGGTTTTTGGGGGGTGAAAGCCCTTAGATAAATAATCACATCATTTTGTATATCATCACTTAGTGTTTTTCATCATCTCTTCAGCTCTCTCTGATATTTCTTCTCTAGCTGTCCATTCAGTTTGTATTGTTAAGGTGACACATGAACAAATCAATCTGTCTGCTACTCTGAGCAGCTAAGCCCTATGCATCTGCGCTCCTGGAAGCTGTGAAAAAAAGAAAGGGACAGAGAATAAATTCCTTGCAGAGTGCAGGAAGATTTGTTCCTTTTTTTCTGGCAATTCAGTTAAACCCAGAAGGGCCATTCATTAGGTTCTGATATTGGATTTTGGACCAGAAAGGCTACTAATTGGAAGCACCAAATGCTGTATGATCACTTATGTGCCTTGACCTCAAAAGGGAAATCAAATATATCCTTAGGAACAAATAGAAGAAGACACATCCATTTCCCTTCTGAGGATAACCACCCACCAATTCTGTGAGCTCTGCTGAGTAACTTACAGGACAATGGAAGGTGAGGGAGAACTGGAGCTTTTCTCAAGCCTTCATGACCCAAACCCTAAAGAAGGGAGCGAATGTGACTCCTGTGCAGCAGGAGTGGGCAGGAAGGTGTTCTCACTAATTCTCTTCCCCTCTTCATGAAGAACCAGAACACACGCTGTCTAATTGGTTGCCTCTAACCCTGTGGCCAGGAGGTAAAAAAAGCAGGAAATAAAACATTGTTCCAAGTAATGACTCAATTGCAGTTATGTGACTTTTATCCCACACCCCAGAGAAACCTGAGTTTTGACATTGGATGTGGCTGGAAATAGGGAATGCAGCAGAGAATCCCTGATGAAGATAGCAGCTAGTGAGCATGGGTTAGCATTTCCTGGACACCAGGGGCTTTTTTCCTGTGCAAAAAATTTTGATTCTCGTTTGTCATTACAAATAATCTTAATGTATATTAACTAGCAGTAACATGGCAGGCAGCAGAGAGAAATCTGTGCATCAAAAATGGCAAAAATGTATTGTATTTCAATAATACAAATTATACTTCCAAAGACTCAAAGATTTTAAGCACAGGATAAACTTTAGTCAGTTTGTTCTAGAAAATTTAGGCCAGCAAACTTTATATAGTCGTTTCTGTAATGAGCTTAATAACTTAAAGATAAACTAAAGCATTTATTTTACAGAAAGGCCAATCTTACAGCTGAGAGAAAATTTACTGCATCACTTGGAAAGTTCTGCAATTACAATTATCCTCATTATAAAAATGTGTTCCTCCTCATTATTTAGGTGCTGTTGTTGAAAGCTTAATGGTTCACACTCATTTATATGGGAAAAAAATAAACAGTTTATTATGAAGTATGGAACTACAGCATAATGTTCTCAAAAATTAGTTCAATTTTAATGAGGCTGCAGAAAAAGTAAGTTATGTGTTCATTTTTGTTCTGGCTAGGTGCTGAAACGCAGCTGTAAGGGCTGTTCCAACCCAAGCAGACAGGCTGAATTCTCACACAAAACCCTGCTCTCTCAGGAGACAATGATCAAATTTTCATTAAGACCTTTGAATCTTTCTGTTGAAATCCTTGGGCTATAGGCAGATCCAAAACAACCTACTTTTAAACCAAGTATTTTACCTTGGGGGACTTATTTGATCTGAAACACAGCTGCTTTTCAATTTCTAAGTTGACCAAAAACTATGCATTTGAAATATACCTTGGGCTTTTGAGTTCACATACAGAAACACTTGAAAATGCAAGTGTTGCTCCATATTATTTTCCTAGAGGATTGTGGCAGGAAAAGTTTATAAATTAAGGACAGCCCCTGAATTTCCACACAATTTCCATTCACTTTCACGTGAGAGTTTTTAAATTGTCAATATTTACCTGGCAAGAGCAATTTTCCACAATGCCAAAAATGAAAATGGAAACATAACTTACAATTGCAGCAAAACAAAATGGTTTTCATGACACTGGACTGGAAAAAAAAAAAAAAATATAAAACAGATTGAGGCTAAGCCAACATTTTGTTTCAGTGTCTCACTTCATATAAATAAATCTGTGCCAGAGGAATAAGATTGCCTAGCATCACTGGAAGCTGAACAGATGCTCATTTCTTTGTGATTCTCTGTCCATCTCTGTGGAACCTAAATTTCAAGCTGATACTAAAACCTGCTACTGATAACTCCTTCTTGCCACTATCCACTTCCCAAAGCTGTTATGCACTTGGAGTAAATTTTTTGTGATTAATGCATGGAAATACAGTCTTCTAGTTTTCTCAGATTATTTTCTATTTCTGCTTTGTGACTTTACTCCCAGCTCAAGTTGTCACAGGGACAACTTCAGCATTATCCCCCTGGTTTTAAGTTGCTGAAATAACCTTATCTATTCAAGATTTGCAGTAAAAGGAAAATGCCAAGAACACTTTTGAGGTCAGAGATGCACTTCTGTTCCCCTGGACCTTTTTAAGCAGTTCCTTGTAGTCTGGGAGGAAAACTGGGAAGGGTGTTTGTGAACAGCAGAGAACCTGCAACATCTGTGATTCATGCTTTTTAAAACAATGGTCTCATGTACAAGGTTTAATCTGAATGAATTCTTGCAGCTGACCCTGAGTATGTTTTCCTCACACCCCCCTATAATATAAGATACTGATCAAGGTAAGTCAATGGTCAACACTGAGTCAGATTCCAAACCAAAAAGGGCAAAGCAGCAAATTGCCATTGAACAGGCAGTGACTTGAGACACATGGCATGCTGCCCTGAGTATTGTAAGGACTAGAAAAACACCCCAAATATAAAACCCTGGCACAATTGTATCAAATTTAGCTTTTCTTTCATTTCCACCAGTATTTTTTCCCATTTTCTTTTGCTGTATAAAATACAATCCAACAGCGAGCTTGCAAAAGCCATGGATGTCAGTTATAGATTTTTTCCTTTCCCTGTTCTAGGGCACACAGAGGTTCCTCTCAGCTTTCCTTTTCCTCCCAAAATAAAGTCAAGAATCAAGATTAATTCTTCATAGACAGAGGTAAAAATTACATGCTTCAAATTAAAATCTACTGCATATTATATCAATCAAGATGAAAAATTAGGTTCACAGTCTGAAATTTTTTGTTACAGTAGAAACTGAGGCTCTATTTAAAGGTTGTTTCAGGATGTAAAGAAATATATTAGGGTTTTTTTATGTTTTGTTTTGACAAAAGTTCTGTATATAACAAATAGTGTTCCTAATTTCAAGACAGCAGCTCACTCACAGAACCATCTGTAAGTTCTAAAGATTTCCTTAAAGCCTTAGACATAAGTTATACCTCAGCAAAGGTCAGCTCTCCCTTTTAGACTACTGAGAAGGTTAATTTGACCAGATGAATCCAGATTTCACCCTGAAACTCAGCTGACATTTTTAGATGAAAAGTGAGTGATGGCAGTGAGGGAAAGAAATCAGTCTCAGCTGCTTCTGTTCAATCAGCAGGGAGAGCAGAGCTGCAAGCATGAAAACCCCAAACTCCTCAATTACTATGCCCATATGAGAGTTGGATCCTGGAGCTCAACAGCTTCAAAGGATTTGTTTTGCACACTGTAGTAACAGCACAGTGCAGATTTCAGGAGCCAGCTGGGAGAAAGGGGAAGGGGGAGAGGTGCCTCTCCCAGTGAAGGTGTGGAATGGAACATTCCTCACTCTCTGCACTGAGGTACACGTGAAGGGCAGATAAATCTAAAATTTTAAGGAGAAAAATGTTGGAAATATTCTCTCCTTGGAAGAAACTAGAGACATATATCTCTGTGTGCACACATACACAAATATCTGTGTAACATAAATATATACATCTGCACCCACATACAGACATGTAAAGGAATTCAGCTGAAAATTCCTGAGAAACACAAGACAAATAGGAATGTTTAAGTTGCCATTTTCACCTGCAGTGCACAATGCACTTCTGCAGAGCTGAGTAATTTTTAAGCAGGCACTCTGCCACTTCAGCAGATGGGTAAGAGCACAGCCATGCCAGCCAACCAGCCTGTCCCTGAAGTTTGGGATTGCCTTGCCAGCTCCCCATCCCAAAATGCTTGAGCAGCATGTGCTGTTTCACCTCTGGCTAGTGGGGATGTGCTGCTGCCTGAACATGGATCATGAGTAAACTTGAAATTCCTCAATCAGCAGAATAAAATATCTGTTCTGGGAGGTAAAACCACCAGGGTTTGGATTTTCTGGGAAAGCAAAACAGGAGAATAAGCTACAAGCAGTGTGATGTGCTACCTGTGATGTGCCAGAGGGTTCACACCCTTGTTAGGAAGCAGAGGAGTTTTGGAGTCAGGGAAGGGGCACAAAGTGACAAAACTGCTCCTCCAGCCGTGCTGGGAACTCAGCCAAGCTGTCCCAAAGCCTCTGGGGTCTCATCCAGCATTCAGCAACCTTGGGAGCAGCTGGGTGAGGACAGGATTTGCTATGCCCTGAGTGTGGGTCAGCCACCATGGCCCATCAGGGTGTCTCTGGCCACAGATTTTTATCCCTGGGAAACTCCTGAAGATTTCCTGGCTTTTCCTACAGAGAAGCAGTAGGAATTTTCACTCTATACATTTTTCTCATCACTGCCTTACTGTCAGACCATTTATGTAAGTTCTGTTTCATGTAAAAAACAAGTCAGAAAACATGTCTTTAAATTCATTACTACTTAATGCTTTGCAAACAGCCACAAGCCACACCAAGAGCGGCAGGTGCAAAGACTGAAATCCTAGATATCACACAGCCACAAGAGACGGGGTTTGTTGTGTCTTTCTGATAATGCTGTATCAAAGCACAACAGTTAAAAGGATCTCTTATAAATTAGTCACACTGCTTTCACTTCTATTTAGGGCAGTTTTCTTTTAGGTAAATGCTTGCCTGCAAGGGGTAACCAAGCCACAGGTAACCTGTGGGAACTGAACACCAGAGGTGTTTGCAAAGTGCTGATGCAGATGGCTTTGGAAGTGTTTACCTTAACAAGAAAATAGAACAGTTTTTCTCTGTCAAAGATGTGTATGCTGCAAAACATTCAGATAAACCTGTATGCATGCACAGCTGAATATACACACAAATATACATATATTTTCATTACTGTATTAATATGCTAATAAATGTAGAAGAATGATCTGGAAATACCATCATTGGCTCATAAGTGTGCGTGCTGTACAAGAGCAGCTGACAACTTTCCTTCAATCATGGCTGTAATTAAGGAGGAGGAAAACTGCAGTGGCTGAAGGTTCATGCTAGAAGACTGACATGATGTCAGGTTTCATAAGTAGTAAGATGTGGAAAATGTCAAATTATTGTTGAGGGAGAAAATGTCAAGGATGCACTTAAAATTAGATTTCCCATGTAAGATTCCCAGTGAACAAGAGGATGGAGAGGATGATTATGACCAATGTCCAGGTGCTGGCCTTCAGGACAGTGGTGTCTGGGACTCAAGAGCACAAATCTATTGCAGTTCTTCCTAACTCCTGAAAATTGTCCTCACTGATAGCACAACAATAGGATATAACTTCCTCAAAATACTCTCCAGCAGCTTTTCAGCTGTGTTGCTTTAGTCTGAATTAGCATAGGTCTAATTTCTCCCTTTTGTGTTTTTTTTTTTTTCTTAGCACACTTGAATATGAAAGTGCATCATTTACAAAACCAACAGATCCTGAAATTTCACATCATGCCAAGGAACACTTAATGGCTCACAGGACTGGCATGCCCCAGTTTAGGGAAGTCTTCAGTGAGGCAGGACACACTGCAGTCAACTCCCCCAATTCTCTGCGATCAAAGTACTTGAAAGTGAGTAGGCAGCTTTTATCAGTAAATGCTTGGTTTTAAATCATAGCAGCTATTCAGGTTTTCCTTGTCCTTGTTTGTAAATTGCCTACTTTTTTTTTTTTTTTTTTTCTCCCCACATGTTCCAGACATCTACCAAGGGAAAAACTCTAAAACTTTATGGTGCATCTGAGGAGATGATTAATCAATCTTTGAACTTCCAACTCAGTGCTGCACAGCCACAGAAGGTGGCTGTTAGGCAGCATTAAAAGTGTGCAGCTTCCTGTCATTCAGTACACATTTCTTCTCTCCCCCTTCCCCAGTCCCTTTTAGAACTTCTGTTGCCATATTGCTAGTAATAAAATAATGCTATTTTTATGGTTTAGAGCTATATAAACTATTGAAGAGTCTTTAAAAAAATCCATAGCCACTTGTTTTCAAAACTATGTTTTTTCAAGTTTTTTACAATGCTGTAGCTAGATGAATTTCCAAAGGGGAAGCCACAATTTTCTGACAGAAGTTTAACGTCAGTAATTAGAGAGCCAGGATTTCCCTGAATTGAAGTGGGACAGTCACTACACAAGGCAGAGTAAAATACCAAGTGTGTATTATGTTTGTGTCACTGCTACTGCACACTTTTACTGCAATAGAGTGAAGGGAGGACCTCAGTGATGTTCCAGAAACCCCACAAGAGGAGAGATACAGGTGTCTCCCCCCTGGAGACCTCTGCACAAACACTGTGTGTACCCTGAATTTCACTAATCACAAACCAACTCTTTTAAAAGCGCACCCACCCTTTAATTTTGTGATGTTCCTTCTTTTTAAGACTGCAGGTTTTGCACTCCATCTGAACATGAAGTGACGCTGGTGACATCACAGAATTATAGAAATGTTTGGGTTCGAAGGGACATTAAAAAAACTTTATTTCCAACCCCCTGCCATGGGCAGGGACACCTTTCCCTGTCCCAGGTTGCTCAGAGCCCCATCCAGCCTGGCCTTGGACACTCCCAGGGATGGGGCAGCCACAGCTTCTCTGGGCAACCTTTAGGGAGACCATTTGAAGAATTTGGAATTACATTATAATAGAGGAGAAAGGACAGAAAGAATAACTGGGTTACAGAAAGAGCTATATTATGAAAATCAAGGCACTGCTCATTATTTTGTTGCAAGTAAAATGTGTCTCTGTTACAGTTAAATCTTCAATGTCCCTAGAGAGAGGAAAAATACCTCAGATTCTGCTTGTGTAATCTCTAAATATTCCATTTTAGACAATATTAACACCAGTTGGGAATTAAATATTAATATTTCTGAATTGAAATTACTGGTATTTGCACTTAAAATCCTAGTTTTATTATGATTTCAATAGTCTATGATAATTTTCCTCACGTAGATTTCAGTGGTTCAAATTTCAGTGCAGTCTCATCTATTTTTCATTTGGGATAAGAGTTTATAACTACACCTTTCTCTTTCCTACCTATTAAAATTTGAAAAAGATAGTTATCAGAAGCTGAAAATATTCTTTCATTTTTTACCTCAAGTCAAGGTAGAATTATCTATATTAATGTAAATTTTCCCAGACAAAGCAGGTGTATTCGTGTGATACTCAGTAGGAGATAATTTGGTTTTTATTAGAAAATGTCTAGCTAATAGGGGGTCACTTTTACTTTTAAATACATTTTATTACTTAATTGACTTTCTAAAGATATAGTAAAGAAAAAGATACAGAAAAAAAACCCCAACTTGTTACAAGGTAAAAATTATATATATCATGTAATTATTTCTTCTCTAGCATGAAAAATAGAAGATTCTGCTGCTGCTTGGGGCATACACCTTCTCTATGTGTAGCTGAACTGTCTCTGACCTTTTTTTTAGGCCTTTAGGTAACAAGTTGAGCAAGCAATGTTTTGCAGCCTACGCTTTGACCTTCCAGTCAGATGATTTTGGTTAGAAAGTCATCTTAGTGCAGTCTCCAACTTGCACCATGTGAAGAATATCCTATCACCTGAAATATCCATTGCATTCCCAGAAAAGCTGGAGAAAATTCAGGTGCATCAGAGGAAGTGAAGATGTGTTTAGCTGGACACCTTGGTGTCATGGGTGAAAGAGCATGTCACGGGCTGGAGGCTCTCTTTGTCTTGCTTTATCTTTAGTGCTTATTTTTTGTCTCATTTTATGAACCACAGAGTCAAAATAATGAGTTTTGTAAGACAAAGTGGGAAAGTTACTTTATATTTTATATAATTCTGATTTTTTTCCCCCCCCCCCCAAAACTCTAAAAATGTACACATCCCAATCAACACACACAATTTGACTCCAGATATTTTTATCTTTAAACTGGAAGTTTACATTCTGTTTATAACTTTTGACTTATTAATCTTAGATTGTCTCTTTGTCTTAGTGCAGTCAATTCTTTGCTGCTTTGGAGCATATGACTGATGTGTGTGGGATTGTTTTCCTGTCTCTGGAATTATTGGCTTCATTTATCCCTATCATGTCCACTGCCTCTCTTGTGTGAGGTCTGACATTGGGAGATCAGAGTAGCTGAAAAAATACAGCAGGGAGGCAAAGAGAAAAAGAAAGGAAAAAAGGGAAAGGAAAGGAAAGGAAAGGAGGAAGAAAGGGGGGAAAGGGAGGAGGAAAGGACAGGAGGCAGGATTCTGCCTTCACTGCAGTTTTACTCAGAATTTTCACTGTGAGGTAAAACCTCACATATTCTATATGTAACCAGCAACCTTTGTGCTACAAGGGTTACAGTGACAATCTGTGGAAATGCTGTTGTTTTCTCTCAGGTTTGCGAGGGTTTAATGGACCTAATCCACATTAAGATGCTGAAACACTAATCCAAGAAGATACACCAAAAGCCAAGGAACTCCTTCTTACCACCCTGCAGATCACTAAAAGCTTCTTCCTTATCTCAGCACAGATTCTAATTAGCAGTCTCATCTTTCCACACTTCACCTCCTTGTGCCATGGATTCTAAAGAAATCACAAGATCCCTCAATTTACTGATGAAATTATTTACCTGCCAAGGATGCCAGCCAAACTGCTGGAGAGAGCACCACTCAATGTCTGCTCAATCCTGTTGAGAGGATGTGAGAAAAGTACAGGTTGTGAATAGAGCTTTGCTGGAGTTCTTTGTGGGGATTAATTTCACTAGGAAAAGATTACAGCAGCTGTTAGCTCTGCTTTCTAACGAGTCCCTTCTGCTGTAGGATTTGAGGATGTTATGTCTCCCCTCACTTGGATAAAAATACTCAGGAGAGGTGCTCTTAGGCTGCGTGCCAGCCCTTGCATACCTGGAGAAGGGCTAATCTTACCTCTTGGAAAGCTAAATATCTGTCTGAAGTCAGTGCCTGCTGTCACACCCACTCCCTGGGGGAATGAAACTCCCTTCTGGGCACCTCCCTTCTGCCACTGCCCACAGGAATAGCTGACACAAAGGGTAACACTTGTTTTGGGTGAAGTGACTTAGATTTCCATGTAGCTAAGGGTGGACATGCATTTCCCCACTGCTGACCACCACTGGTACATGTATAACCTGACAGTAGTGCCCAGAATTGGTGCTTTTGGTGCTTATCTGCAAAATAAATAACTAACATTCAAAATTTTAAAAATATGGCCAAAGCACAACACTAGCATTGAAAATAGAGCACAAGATGTCCTTGGAAAAATTCAGCCTTGCTGATACAACCAACAATTGGGATTATACTCTGATCCTTCTATTGTACTTTCTCTAGCCAGAACACTTTCCTAGGGTCTCTTTGGAAATTCATTGTCATGGATTTTTAAATTTTTTTTTTAATTTCCTAAATGTTCCAGTTGGTGAGAGCAGAGTGCAGAACATGAACTGCAGCATTACTGGTCAAAGTAAGCCACAATACCTTAGATCAGAATTTGATCCCCAGGTGGAGATATGCAAAATATAGAGTGATGTCACCAACTGGAATGATAATTAGAAAGTTAATTGAACTTTCAGGTAGCAATAAGAGGTGTTTAGTTATTTATTTTCAATGTGGCACTTTTGTCTAACAAGAAGAGTTACAAGGCTCAACATCTGGAGAGAGAAATGGGGTGCAAGGTAAGAAAAGAAGAGTAGAAGGGATCTTTTGATAACAGTGAATTAAAAAAAAAAACACTTTGATTTCAACTTTTCATTGGGCTTCATAAATATCACAGAAATAGAACTCACTGAGATGTAAAGCCCTGAAATTATAAATCCATCTTTATCCAAGATGTTGACGGAGATTCACTTGGGCTTTTCCTAAGACATTGTTTTCATCTCCAGAGTTCCCTGATTGATGTGCATGTTAGAGTCCACCTCTACTCAAACAGCTTCCCAGTAATTGCACCCTTCTGATTTGCCACAGACTCTTCCCTGCCAGATGCTCCTGCTCCAACCCTTCATGGAGCTGTTGCAGGGAGGTGGAATTGTTGCCTATGCTAATCTTACATTATTGTCAACAACAAATCCATCATGAGCTGAGCTGTTGGAACATTATTCAGGAAATATGTTTCCTGATTAATTTCTCTATTTTGCATTTCACTAATGCAAATTCTCTTCTGCTGTGCTTAAACAAAGAACTCTTATACAGGTCCAGGACTGGATCAACCCTTCGCGTGTTCATCTGCTTCAAATTTCAATGCAGTTCCTTATTTTGAACTCACTCTGAATGTACTTTACTGTTCACTAAATATTTATTAAATGGACTACTTGGATGCAGCAGTGAAATTCAGCAAGTAATAAAATACTTGTAAAAACTTTTTGCTCCTAAATGATTACCTCATATTTCCCAAATGTGCCATGCAGAAAAACAGCTACCTAACAAATAGCAGAGATTTTTTTTCTGTTTTCCGTGAGCCATAAATGTTCTTCCACATCCTAGACCATGGAAAGAACACCGCATAATGATTTTTATGGATACGAAAGGTCTAATAGGAATGAAACATAAATAGACCCCATTAAAAATTTCCTGACATTTTCTCCCACTATATGAAATTTACCTCATATAGTGAGAATTAAGTTTAATAGAAGCAAAAATCTTATTTAGATATAACTCTTTATTGTTAGGTTATGTGTACTGTTCCAGTTAGCTCTTAGCTCCTACTACCTTAAAATTCAGTGGAACCCCAATTTACAACAGTGCCTTAACCTGAATAACCATCATTTCCAGTGAGAAAGTGCTAAAGGGATTATTTTCATTTGTTCACAGAAAACTAGTTTTCAGTCAGAAATAATTTAGTTTGGCTTGCCACCTTTCTGCTCAGCTTTTCTCCCTATATTTCACAGGTCCAGCCATATGAAAAAAAAGTAGATTCAGATATATTGATTTTCCTTCTGATGGCTGCCTGTCATCAGGCAGGTGTGAGAATCTCCTACAGAGGCAAATGAATGAATTTGCACACAACTTCATGCTGTAGTTTTATTTTCTGCTTTTATTTTTCTTATATATATATTTTTAAATATATACCATGCCAGCTTAACCTGAAGTTGAGCAGAAAAGCTGGTGAAACGTGAAATATGAAGGTAATTAATTTGGCCTTTGACCAGGCACATAACCTTTGCCATCTCTATGCTAATTCCTGTTGCACTACCTATTTGTGCCTTTCACTCCCAGAAATCCTCCTGAAACTGAAAGGGACACCAGTACAAAAAAGCCACTCTCCAGCATGAGGAAGAGAACAACTTGTCTTTACAGAAGAAAGGGCTTATTAACAGTGTTGGGTTGCTATTCTATCTGCATCCTTTTGGAAGAGGTAGAGAGGAAATTACACATTCAACACGCATCTAAGCCAGGGACACACTGCCAGTAGCGTTTCCAAAAAGTGTTACTGCTCAAATAAAGCTGATCTATGAGCCTCACAGCCCAGAGAGTTTTACAATGCAGTCAGCATTTTCTCCTTTGTTCCCTTGATTGAGCAGTCATAGATTTAAAACTGAGAGATTTACCAGGCAGCAAAAGAAGAGCACAAGCCATGTGATTTAGGCATCCAGAGCAGAGCCATCCATCCCACCACAAACCACGGGTGACAAAAGGCAAAGACTCTCAGGGTCACACCCCAGGTGACCCACAAGGACACAGGGGTGGCTGGCAATGGGTTTTCCCAGGGAAAGGGGCTGGGGAGCACCATCAAAGGCTGCCCAGAGCAGGGTCAAACCCCACAGTCCCATCCTGCCCACAGCAGCACCCTGAGAGCCACAGAGAGCCCTGGCAGCTGCAGTGCTGCCTGTGCCATGGTCAGTACATGATAACCGGTCAAATATTGACACAGCCTCTAACCACAATGCAAAATGCATTGAGCCAACCCTGCTGTTCGTCAGACATGACCTTAGCTGGGGGAAATTTGTGGCACTGATGGTCAGTGTTGGCCCAGAGGTGTGAGAGTGCTAACTCCATACCTGAGTGGTGCTCAGAAAGCCAAGTTCTGACATAGATGCTAACATTAAACAGTAATTTCTTTTCTTCTTAGTATAAATTAACCTAATTTCAACCGTGTATGGTTGTAGTCTTTTCCAAAGACTGACAGATTAGAATGGATTGAAACCAGCCAAGGAGGTTCTTTGTAATTCATAAAGGCAGACACGGTGATGTGGATTTAAAAATAAAAATCAATCTGAACCCTTGCTTGGAAATTAAAGGGAAACCATTCTGAGTAGTGAATCAATTACTGACAGCTTTGAACTGCCAGATTTTAAAGATTTAAATTGAATATTCCAACTCGAGTCACAAGTGAAAATGAGTGCAGACGCTTTAATCACTAAATGTACTCTTCACCAAAAGTATGATCAATGCAAGGGAGCACCCAGGATTTCAGCCTTCTTTGGCATTTCATATCAGCTCTGGACTGTTCTAGTGGACACCTGGGAGCCACCAAGGAGAAGTTCAAGGCAAGGTGATCAAATATGGACAGCACATCTCGAAGTACTGCCCCCACTGCTAGGCTGATAGAAATCCCTCGTATTTTCTTTTTTTCATTTTTTTTAAAGTCTGAACAATCAGTTTCATATTTGTCTTGTTTGACTGGTGTTTGGTTTATTTGTTTGTTTGCTTTTTTCCTCTTCAGTCATCTTTTATTTTATTGAGAACTCAGTCCCTCAAACTAAGGGAAAAAAAAGTGTCCTGTGAAGATACTGGAGAGACCTCTTCTGTGGCTCAGATCAATAGAGAAAGCCAACTTTGCTTTTTTTATCAGTTTCTGTTATGCACTCGCAAGCTGCCATGTGTGACACCCTGTGTGTGACTGACTGTGTGTGCCCTTTCCCTGCCACGCTGCTCATCCCTGCCCTCTCTGCTCCTCAATGTCCTCACACACCAAGCACAGCAAGGGAAATTCACTGGAAATTTCCTCAAGAAACACAAATCAGAGAGCGCCCAGTGCTTTAACAGCTTGGTGGCTGTGTGTCCAACATTTGGGAATACATGACAGCTGGGGAAAATCTCCTGTCCATTGGAGCAATGTTGCTCCAGCCCAGGAGCTCCATGCTGGAGAGGATTGCTCTGCACCTTCCTGTAGAGCCATGGTTTTGGTGTCATCTTTGCCTCCACACAGTGCCTTCCTGAGGTGGAATCTGAATTAAGATGTACAAAAATGTTGCTGTGTAGTGGCTGTCTAGAAAGCTGGTGCAGCCCTGTTGCTCCCAGTAGATGGATTCCCACACAGACCTGTGAGTTTGGGTTCAAACCCCACAATTATTGTCCCATGTTTATGGTGGGCTACAAGTGTGAGGAATGCTGTCGTGTGTTAGCATCACACCTTCCCTTGGAACAGATCAGAAAACCTCTGAAAGAGCAAAGTTAGCATTTTAGAAGGTGTGTAGACCTCATTTAAAGACACTGTGGCTCAAAAGGGCCAGATAAATTTCTGGAGACCTATGGAGAGGATGAACTCCAGCCAAGAAGCTGCCCTGAGGAGATCAAGCACAGCTGAAGGGTCTGCTGGCCTGGTAGGGTGGAAGGGAGGATGAAAGCCAGAAAGCATGAATCAGATTTTGCTGCTCATGAGGCAATTCCCTTTGCTGCTATGAAGAAACAGTGGGCTCTAATAATGAAGTAATTGATATTCTTGTCATTCAGCTAATTAGCTACAATGCTTCTTCCACATCCTCTGCCTTCCATGGAAGTCTCCTGCCTGAGGACTGTGATGGCTGATAAGATCTGTGGATTAATACAGAGAGCAATAGGCACTGAGCTATACCTTCAATCAGTTCAGGATCCTGGGGCTGACAAATATTTATGCAACAGTTGGAGACTAGGAGCACTACTTCCCCTCACCAAGAAAAAAAATTAAGAGGCATTGATTACTAAAAAAATCTTTCAAGACAAATATTTACTACAGAGCTGTTACCTCTCGTATAACTTTACAGCCAACATAGAAAAAAAATTAAAAATCTTTCAATGGTTTAGACTTATTGTAATGCCTATTTTTACATAACTAGCTAAGATGGTGATCTTACCTTACCAGGGTAAGGAACAGCTCTTGTATATGAGGAAGGGCTAAGCAGATTAAGACATTTCAATTTGGAGTACAGATAAGTAAGGAAGAAATGACACAGATCTATAAAATCAATGGAGCAATGGAAAAGTGCACAGAAGACAATTATTCACTTTTCTTCTAATGCAAGGATTAAGGGGAGTTAAATGAAGAGATCACAGATTTTAGAAAGCATATTAAAAAGTTCACAGAAAATGCAATTAAAACTGTGAAGCTCATTACCACAGGATGCTGGAGATGCTAAAAGTTTATGTGAGTTCTGGGAGCAACATACTGAGAAAAAACCCACTGAGACTCTTCTCCGTGCAGGCACTCTACACATCTCAAGATTTAAACTGCAACTCAGAGGATTTTTGGAGAGCATACCTTGGAAATGTGACTCTTAGATATCTACTGCTCTCTTCTGCAGGAGGTAAAATTTCTTGCCTTGATATACTTTCAATCTGGCCTGATGCAATCACCTCATGTCATTATTAACAGATTTGCAGCCACAGAGAGCTGCAAAGCTGACACACAGCTGTGGGGATTTTGCTGTGACAGAACCCACTGTGGCAATTTAGGCTGTGGGATTAAATCCACTCTACCAAACACACATTTCTAGAGAAGAGCCACACCAATGCTCTGGTCAGCAGTGCCTCTCATTTTTCCATCTGCAAAGAACTAAAGGAACTCATTTTATTTTAGCTTTTATAATTATTCAATAAAGTGATTTGAAGGTACAAAATGAACCCCAGTGACCAGAATAGTAGAAAAGGAGGCAGAAAATGGCTCATGACTCTGATTTGGGTGAGACAGAAAGTCATGAAGGACTAATAAAATGGCCTTGTTAAAGCTGCTACACACCTCAGTGAAATCCACAGGTGCCAGGAAAGCTCTCATGGATGCCATGCAGAAACCTGATTTTTGTCACTTGTCCTCTCACATGACTGAATCAAAAGTTTCATGTCCCACAAACAACACATTGGGATACATGTAATTTATGTATTTTACCAAGTAATATTCTGACAACGTACCAATTATTCAGTTATAGTTAATATTTTCCCCCTCATTGTTTTCTGACCTTTTTATTTTTCCTTCTTTTAACAGAGGAGGTAAAGCTGCAGTAATTCTGCAGAGAGAGTGCTTATCCATGTGTTTGATGTGATCTCCAGAGTGGCTGTGGCAGCATGTGCTCAACTAGATTGCCCAGTGTCTTTTGGTAAGCAGCAAAAGGTGTTCAGCTGCTCATTTTATTTTGATTGACAAAATATTCAGAAAGTTTACATCAAAAAATAATGGCAGCAATTTTAGCCATCAGTTTGGTATCCAGTAACCAATTTAAAATGAAAACAGAAAAAGGAAAAACTGAGGGGGTGGGGGTGGATAAGTACCTGGATTATTCATGAGTAAGTGAATGCAGATTAAAGATGTAGGAACCCAGAGTCCAGCCATGGGAATGTAACTGTCAGATGATGTGGAAGCTGGCTGTTTGGAGGGAATCTGATGAATGCAGGCTCATGGGAAGCTGTCACAATGATGAAACAAGCCCAGTCTGGGCTAATAGATTTATCTATTTCTACCTGGCAGATTATAATAGGATTTGGAGCCATCCTGCTGATCAGTGGGCATCTGCAGAAAGCTCATCACACAAGAAGTGTCATTTGAAGTGGATCGAAGGGGAATATGTTTTAGAGCTAGATATTTGGAGACATCATCACTTGAAGAAAAGCAGAGAAGGGAGGCTGCATTTTGGGGTATAACTTGCAACAGATTGTCAAAATGTCTGCAGAGAAGTAGCTAAAATCACTGATTTGCTGCTGCTGTCTGCTCATGAAGAATTCCCACAGGAGATTCCTTTCCTTCCCATTTCTCTGGAGACCTAACAGTGTTGTAGATGCTGCATATTTTTGACTGAAGGTATAGACATTTTGATAAAACTGAGGCTGAAATAATCAGTACTTCCAAAATCTCAAAGCCTCCAGCTGAAATGTGGGAAGAGTCAGTCAGCTTTCCCAATTTGCTAAAGATAGGTACTAAGAGAACACTCTTGGAGAGCTGGACAAAGGATTATCAAGCAGATTTTGCATACATGAAAGGGAAAAGTAATGAAAAGATTTGTTCTTCTAAAAAAGAAAGATGTTTTGAGTCAATGCTTTAGTGTAGAAAATGAACAATACTATTGGGACAAAAACACCAGAAAAAGCAATTCCCCTTCCCAAGAAATTTAAAACATAAAAAAGCAAAACATGAATTGTACAATGAAATAATATCAGCCTTATTTTCAAGCCAGAAAGGTCAAACTCAAGTACAGCTGAAGGGAAACTTTTATGTACACATAATACTGAAGAAATCCATGACAAAACAAATTTCATGCATAATCCCTAAACAAGGCTCACATTTCCTTCCTGTGGTACCCTTATGGTCATGCTGTCCCATCAAGAAATAAAATGTGCAAACAGTAAAAGGAAGACATTTGATTCAGATACCAACAGCACCAGGGGTCAAGGACAAGATTCTCAGAAGGTGCTGCAAACAGACCTGACATATCTAATGGCCAAAAGAATGTACAAGTAATTCATTAACTGCAGGCTACCTGCAGTGGCCACTGGATTTGCTTTAAGATTAGAAGGCAGAGTTGTGCTCTGTGAGCCTTTCAGTCAGTGAAAAAGATAGGAGAGTTTAAAAGAAAAACCAAGCTGGAGCCCTGGGATTGTAGACACCAATGACACCTGATGTAAAGATGTGCAGCTGCTGCCCTCCTTGGGAAAAGGAGATTGAAAAACAGAGAGGCAAAAAAAAAATGAAATTAATTGTGGTGTCAAGAATAACTCCTCATTCAACCCTTGATCTCTGTCAAGGGAGGGTCTGCAAAGACAGTGAGACTGCAGATACTCTGCAAGTACTTCAGACAACTACCTGGGTACAGCAACTTCTTGTCCTCAAATTTGCTTCTCACTTGGAGTGCAGAGTGCCAGTGACAAACAATAAATCATTTTAGAAACAATACTCTGTTTTCCTCTTTGCCTTCTGAGCACATAATCACACATGTTCTTCCACATGACTTTCTGTACCTGCAATACACTTTCACTTACAAAAGTGGCTTGTAGTGGATGGGACATTTAATGAAATCTCCTTTGCTAGTGTCCTTCAGAGAAAAATTTAGGATCTTATTGCTCACTGGGACCTGAGCCAAAACTTCTTATTAAATTCTGTGGGTGTTGGATCACAAGGCTCTAAAAAGTAATAGGAATAAATGGGTTCTCCTGGCTAACCATTCATTTTTCTTTAAAATAGCTCTTCATATGCTTGGCCATTTTATGTACACACCTTTGGCTTTGGACCAAACCCTAACTAGTGTAAATCAGTCTCACACCACAGGTAGTGGAGCTACACAAGCTAAAAACAAGCCTGGAACCAGCTGACTGCAAATAAGTTATAGATTTACCTGCTTCTGTATCACACTACTAGTTCCTGTTATTGCTTTGTAAAGTGCTTTGGGAAATTAAGGGAGTAGTAGGAGCTACATTAAATTAGATCCCAGTCTAATACAATCTGACCTGTATTTCACAAGGAAAGAACTTGTGCTTCTGAAATGCTGAGCAATGATTTTTAGAAAGTATTAAAAGTAAGGTAGTTCAGATGGCTCTGTGCTACCCTGCTCAGAATCATGTGGGAAAATCTATTACTGGCAATTCTTTTTCTCTCCTCCTAATTACCATTAGTGCTAATTAGTAAGTATATGTTAGTTCAACCTCATTGTTGCTCCATAATGTTTAGCTGCAAACTACAATAATGAATTCCAGCTTCTTCAGACAAATGTAATAAAATGGTGATTATTATTCCCCAGGGCTATGATAAAATATAATTCAGGGTGATTTAACAAGCTGGTAAGTAAAAAGTTTGATATCCATCAGGTACTGAAGCTAGCACAGTAAATATAAGGAATAATTAGCAAGGAGGTCACTGCCCTCTCCTCAAATCCAGGTGCTGTGGCCACCACGGCATGGTCAAAATTTCTTGGATCAGTATGTACTGGTGATGTCCTTATCTTCCCCTGGTTCACTTCTTGTGCCTCTATTACTCTTGAAAACTGCCCACATATTGAAATCCACCCACATCTACTTCTCTATGGAATGAAAAAAGAAAACTCCCACTTTGTTAAATTAAAAAAAAAATCCCATAAATTTATGTAGGCTGTGCATAGTTAACAAAATAGAATAAAAATTTAGCATAATTCAGAGACATCCACTGTCCTGTCAATGCACTTACAACCAAAAATTTTGGGTACTGTCCCAGATGTGAGTGCCTGTCCAAAGTGCCATCCCTCTCTTGTGACAGTGTCACAGGAAAGGTTTCTTTGGAATGACACACGGAACGACCCTGGTGAGGAGCCAGAGGCAGGTGTCCACGAGAGGCTGTGACAGTCACTTATCCTGAGGAGCTGTGACAAATGGGCCAAGACCACACTGCTCAGCCCTCTTCCAGCTACAGACTTTCCAGAACAAATCTGAAATAAATCTGTTTGCCAGGGCCATGCAACAGGCTGAACCCACAAGAATGTACAGAGCTTTTATGTAAATTTACACTTTCTGTTATCCTATATATCCAGAACTGCCAAAATTACACTTCCTATAAGAACACAGGGAGGTACAAGAGTGGGAGTTTTTGATCTCACTCTGGCAATAATCCATACAAATTCATGCCCCAGAATTCTTACTTTACATAATCCAATTTATACAAACATGTTCCTCTAGTCACATGCTGCCATGACTGCTGCCATCAAAGTGGTTACATAGATGGAGAAAGGATATAAACGCAGAATGAATTCCACCCTGACCAGCTATCCTCTCACACTGCATTGCACACCTCCACCTCCCTTCATGTTCCATGAGAAACTAAATTTTAGGCAGGATTAACATAAGAGATGCACCAAAACACGCCTTTTATTGCAGAATTAGTTTGTCAGCTGCAGATAGATCTTTAAAGTGCAAATGTACATGGAGTTTAATCTCTCCATTTCAAGCTCTGAAAATTAAATTCCTTTCTATGATTTAAAAAAATGCCAAACAAAGAAATCAACATTAACCTCCCCTTAAACCCAAGAAATTGCCGCTAAAAAAGTACATGAAAGGAGGGCAAGAGGATTGCCTTAATATACAGGAGATCTGTGGCCCTTAGTGTTTCCAGCCTCACTTCCCCAAGTGAATGAAAAAGCTCTTTAACAAGTTTACTGTAATAAAAATATATTTTATAGGTGCTCAGGGGATGCAGTGTTGTGTCACAAAGAAGTGCAAAGTATGGACTATCTTGTGCATGTACATGTCTCTGTGTATATGCAAATCTCACCAAGCTGAGAAACACTGCCCTATGCATTTTTTTTTCTTTGAAAACAAAATTTTCCTTCTCTCTCCATTCCTGTACATACAATATGAAGAAAACTTCCAGCTGTCTTTTGTTCAACAATAAAAAGGTGAATTTAGTGAGGGGGCAGCTCCAAAACTCACACTTTTGGTATTCTGCAGCACCCACTGAACCAGCTGAACAAAGGCAGTGCAGATTCACCCACCCTGTGCCATTGCAATCTGGGGGGAGACTGTGGGAATCGGACACAAGGTTCTATTCCGTGCACCTATGTATTCTCATTTTTTTCTTTTCAACACTAACCCCTGAACATTTACAGAACTTCTTCATTTACAAATTGCTCAGAGACAACACACAGAAAGAGTTTGTGCGCTGAGCACAGAAACATTGACCTTGCTGGGGGAACTGCATTGCTGCCCAGCCAGTGGGAACCTGAGCCCTGTTTCTATATGGATTTCACTCCTGTGTTCCCTTACTCCAGCCTGTGCCACCTCTTGGACTTCATCTAGAAAGGAACAGGAGGCACATTCCAACTTGCTGCCCAAACCCCATGTGCTCTGAGGCCAACCAAGTGACAAACAAAACCTTGTCTTTGTGGCCACTGATGGAGCAGAGAAAGGGTGTCCCCACCTTTCTGACCTATTTCAGCATTTTCCACTTTCTGGAAGAAGCAAACAAATGCCAAATGAAAAGCAGGTTGTTGTTGTTATAACTGGCAGGGTTATGCACAGGATATATACATAGAACTCTCAGCTTTATGTAAAAGCAAACAAACCAAGCCCCCTGTGCACTCATTTTTGCAGTGGTGGGTACTTGCAGTGAACTGGAAAGCTGTCAGAGGAGAGGTGTTACTTATTTGAATTCTAGAGCACTGTATTTGATAACTAAGTAAAAAAGTAGGAGAAGTTTCACATGTTATCTCAGAACATGTGAAAATAAATCGATGCAAATACAGGGGAGAGGGCTATCAACTTTGTGCAATCATAAGGCAAAATCCACAATGACAGCTGAAGGGACAAGTGCATGAAAAAATTGTAGTATTCTAGCACAGAATTTATGATTTATTTATAATAAAAAACTGCAGAGCATAGAGGTTTGGGCTTCTTTCCTCTTTTTTTTCTAAAAAAAACAAAAAAAAATTGTTCTATTGTTTTGACAAATTCCCTTCTACTGATTTAAAAACTGCATAGAATGTATTTTTCCCCTTCACTTGAAGAAAAATTTCCTTCCTATTAATTGTGTCTGGTTTGTCAAAGGAATGGAAAACTTACAAGGGTGAGAAGTGTTTATCCAAAGTACTTATTTCAGAAAGCAAGCCATTGAGCCTTTAAATTGTATTAACAGAAAGCCTATAATGCTCTATAAAAATGTGCAACCACAGAGAATGGGTGGCTTTCCCCTCCAGAAACTATAAAAACACTGAAGTCTCCTATGTGAGCAGTCTCCCCAGTTAAAATATGTGTATATACATACATATATATGTATATATATTTCTAAAAGAAAGGCAGAGGACTTTTGTTTGTTTTCAAAGCATTTCTCAGTAGAGTTTAACACGATGCAAGCTAAGAGTGTGAAAGAAAACTAAAATGTGATTAGAAAGAAATCCCAGAAATAATATCCACAGTGTAGCCTGCAGGCAAGGGGAGTCTGCTTTATCACTCAAATTGCACAGGGACAATAGAGATTTTATCTGGGTTAGAATGATTGCAGAGAGTGATCAACAGAAGGTCAGGAGAAATTTCAACAGTAAATATTTGTAATCACTCACTATATCTTCCTAAGGTGTCCAGTAAGGCAATCTGTATTATTTTATCTGGTCATCTGGCTCAAACTTGGTTTCTTGAGCATAAGAACAGTGGGAAGATGCAATACAGACATTTTGCAAGAAAAAGCTCCAGTTGTGCTAACACTGATCTAGCACTAAAAATTGACTATGGAAGTTAACTACCATGTTAATGTTAATTATATTTAGGAGGCAATGATTAAGTAACCTACTCATATAATTTACCTCCTGCCTTCAAGGCCTAATTCTTCATAACATAAATAGAAAAAATCCGAGCTGCATTTTCACTTGAATATTTTGACTTGCACTTTGATGTGTGGGAAGATTTTAACCAAGCAGTTGCTAATGTAGTAAATAATGAAAACAGAACCAAAATGATAAATATGGCTTGGCAACTAAATAAATACAGTATTTAAAAATTTAAAAAAAGGAATGGATAAATGGATAAGCAGGGAAAGGCTTTCAAGTGAAAATTATGATCTCAAAACCACAAAAAAGATACTAGAAGTCTGCATCACAATACAGATCCAAAGTCTTAAATTTTGCCCAGGTCTGAAAGAAAGGACTGTGTACACAGGGATTGGGTGCTGCTCAATAGAATATGCCTGTTTATCAGTTTTATACCAGACACATTTCTATGCTTTTTATAAGATGTACTTACTTAATTAGCAAGTTACTAGTTAAAAATGAGAAATTAATGTGCTATAACACATAATACAGTTGGATATCTAATAAAGAATTTACAAAGCATAGAATTTGGGATGCTGAGGACAAAAAGAAAATCATTAGGAACAGGAACGATCTAAAGTAATAAACAGTATTGTTAACCTTTTGAATGCCTTCACATCTAGTGGGAACTATAGAAATATTAAACACTTTTCCTCCAAAATAAATTTCAGCAAAGCTTCAGATCAATGTGATAGATAACTGAGAAGGGGGAAAACAGGAAAAAATACAGAGCTGTGATAGAGTATGAGTTAAGTCCTACTCATCACAGCTTCAGCAGAAGGTAATGAAGGAAAGGACCAGCTTCAATAGAGGTTCTGCTATTCCTTCAGATAGATTTCCCCTTATTGCATATCCTTGAGCTTTGCTTGCAGTGGAAGGAAGAGAAACATCAAGTTCCTTAAACAAAAGCCTTTTGGTGGGGTGGGGACAGAAGCTGGCGACACTGCTGAAATATCTGTGCATTTCATGTACAGCTGAGAGTGCACAAGGGTAAGGCTGTCTAGGGAGAGCTCACTCTAAATTTGTGATGTGCTCCAAGTCACAGCCAAGAGTTTTTTACCCAATTTTCCAACAGAAGATGAGCAGACAGGCAGCACCCACATGGGTTCCTTCAGAGGTTTGTCTGCACAGGGGTGAGAAGCACTGCGGACTGCCCAGGTACCCAAGCCACATTGAAATATTCCCCTCTTATTCCTCAAAAAAATAAATCTGAGGGAAATCAGAGGCTGTTCCTGTGCTGATGCCTACAGGAAGGTGGTGAAGAGGTCATTCAAATCCCCCTGGGGAGCAGGTGGGATGTAAGGCAGCACCACTGGGTAGGTCGCAATAGAGATCCATGCTCAGTGCCAGGCCAACAGAGCTTTGAATAAGAGTTTTGGCTGTGCCACAGGCTTCATGCTGCAGTTTGATGCCTTCAGCTGCAGCAAGGCAATCAGGGGAAGGTGCTTTGAGAAGCATTTTTATTGAATCTAGTTTGCAGAGGAATATTTAAACTAAATGCCTCCCTGTCTTGTTGGCTGTGCTCCCAGCCCGGCAGAGGCAAGGTGGCACAGGCTCTGCGCTCAGCTCCAGAGGAAGCACATTGCAGTGTTTGGAGCTGTTTTCAAGCACTGTTGAAAAAAATCCTGAGGGAATTTGGACTCTGCTCAGTCAATGAAAGCTCACTTGACAAACGAGGGTTCCCTGGCCTACACACTTCAGCACTGGTTGGTCAATTCTTTGTGCATTCCTTATCTCCCTTGGCACTGAAGCTTGTGGAATGTCCCCTGCCCATGGCAGCAGGGCTGCAATCAGATGATCTCTAAGTTCCCTTCCAACCCAAACCACTCTATTTTTCTATGATTCAGCAGCAAGCATTCTGGAACAGATAAAAGGTTTACAGGCTTGAGATTGGACTGGGTCACCCTGTCCTTGCAACTAAACATCAGTCTGAGGCAGATTTTCCTCCCACAGTGAGCAGAACAGCCTCTAATCAGCTAAAGCATTTCTTCCTCTCTTGTTCAGAAACCTTTAAGAGAGAGTATTGCTGCCTCCTCCTTTGTGCAGAGACTCCCAAGAAAAACACCCCTTTGATTGAAATTGCTTCTATTTTGAATTTCCTTTCAGCTTGCAGGCCCTGAAGTTTAACACCCTGGTTTTACCAACTAACCTGCATTAGTGAATTTAAATGCAATTACAATTCTTGGTAATAAAAACCTCTATATTGAGAGTTCATAATGTCAATTTAGTATGGCAACCATACTGAACTGTCATTGGACTTCTGGGATTTCCATTGCTGCAAACTAAGGCCTGAAGAAGTTCCTGTAGAATGTGTGTAGGAGCCTTTAATCCATCTTCTGTATTTCTAACTCCCTTGTGTTGGCAGGGGGCTTGGAGCCCTATGGGAAAAGCAAGGAAACAAATACCTAATTGAAGCTTTCATATCCTTCCCGTATTAAAGGCAGCATCTGCTTCAAGGACAGACACACTGCACCTTCACTGCTGAGTTTTCCCAAAGTCTGCTGAACAGCAATGTATTTTTATTGCAGCTCTTAGTGGTGTCTTACAAAAGGCACTGAAGGTTTGGGAATGAGGGGGAGGGCTTAGGATAACAGCTTCAAGGCTGAAAAGTTGCTCAGTAAACTGCACCATGTCTGTCTCCAGACCTTGGCAACAAAACATAGATGGATATCGAGCTTCAGAATGTAAAAGATTTGAAGAATGCCTTAAAGACAGCATCTCAAACTGCCCAGTGCTGCGGAGACTTGGCAAAACTTTCACAGAGCCTGATGATCCCCAGGCAATGCCCCAAGGAAACTTGTCCACTGTTCCACTTGTGTGGAACTCAAGTGGAACTCTAATGTGCTCTGCTCATCCTGACACTCACACAGGCACACTGCTTCAGACTTGTGTGTTACTGATTTCATTTACTGCCCACATGCAAAAATAATGTGATGAGCCATGGTGGATCAATCTTTTTCCAGCATTCAAAACTGATTTCCTTAAGAGCCTGGCCATCCCCTTTCTGAAAAGCACACCAAGTAGCATCACAGGAGCCTGCTGTCAGCTTCTTTCTGGTTTAATGGGATCATGGTGCGCAAACACTAAATGTTGGCCAACAGCAAGTGGAATGACTACAGGCCTGAAGTGTAATCACACCCAGTAATTTCCAGGGATGGCAAATTATTAATTTGTAACTAGGCATTCTTTTCAATTACAGGGTACTTTTCCTGGGAAGATGTTTTCTCTCTGATCTTTCAGCTGCAATGTGCCCTCCATTGCCCTGACACATTCAGATACTCTAATAAACTGGACTTGGTGAAAATGGTAATTACTGTGTGTTGGGGCTGAAGAAAGCCTCAGAGATGAGAAGAGATGTGAGCTTCCAGAGCAGTAAACATTTACTTGATTTACTATATCAGCTTCCATCTGTCTGTCATGCGACCTTTAAAGCTCATAATTTACAGTAATGCACTATCAAAGATAGCTTCTGATTTGTATTATCATACTGTTGCTGAATTACTGCTTTCTCTCAATGATGCATACATTTATGCCAGCTTGTTAGAAAAGACCTTTTTTAGAGTTTACTGAAACTCAAAAAAATAAAAAAGGCATTCCACTTTTGAAGAGTTTTGTCATTACTCCAAATGCATACACTTGTTCCTTGAATAATTCATGTCCTTCTCAGTACTTGGACCTGAAATGGAAATATTTCAATATAGAGAGCAGGATATGGGCAGAGTCTGAAGTCAAAAGAAAATGAAGGGAAACTGATCCTCAGGTAAACATGGATTTTTGTGCTGTGTCTGAGGTGGGCACAGACTGGATGGACAAACAGAAACAGCTCAGAGGCCAAGCTCTGCCAGGCCAGGGCTCAACTGCAGCTGCACAGCACATCAAGTCAGGATTTCTTACAGATTAATTTTAGACTGCTATCAAGCACAGGAACCACATTGTAACCTCATTCTGAGGGAAGCAGATATGCTCTGAGCTGTGTTACTTTCAAAGGAATAATCATCAGGCCCTATTCTCTTCATGGGTCATTGTAGGACAGATAGACAGCATTTGAATATCAGGGTAAATTTTGAAGTTCTGCTCGTTTTCCACAGCCCTCTCTTTGCTAGAATATAACTGTGGAATAGGGGTAAGGAAACAAGGGTTGCTGTACAGTAAGAATATCTGAACCACTTGTGCAAATTGGAGAAAAAGGACCCTGGATTTTGAGATGGGCACCATAACCACATCAAAAAGTGCAACTGCAACAGTGCTGAGAGAAATGTGCAAAACAGATTATTCTTCCTCAAAGTTACAAGAAAGAGAGGCCTAGGCAACCTCCTAGAATGCCTCTTGCAGCAGGTTGGACTGGATTAGAAAATTGCCATGTGACTCCGAGAGATCTGATAAAGCTGAAACCCACTCTGCATTGACTGATGAGCAGCTCACTTCCTTTACTGAGCTTGGACTGCATTCACAAATCTCAGAGGCAAGGAGTTGCCACAGCACTTGCATAAATTATGACTGAATCATGATATTATTAATCACTCTACTGTGTGATAAATTCATTCTATTTTTCTGCTCCCCCATGTCTACCACAGGAAGCTGCAGCCTTTCCTAGTTATTTTCACATTTGGGGAGGATTTAATTATTTTTTGCCAAGTCCCAAATGCCACAAACAAAACCAAAAGCCATCCTACAGTATTTGTTACAGCTGTGAGTTGGTTATCAGTGGGCTGGGATACTTCAAGAAACTTTAGGTTTTAGGAATTGCCCAAGACAATATTTATCTTGTCATCAGGAAATGAAGACTAAATCCTCTTAAGCAGTCTTATAAATTGTGTTCTCCTTCCTCCTCTCACTCTCATCCTCCCAAAGAGCCACAACTGGGCTCTTGGCAGAGCTGATGTACTGAAGGAAATTATGTGCCTGGATTTGTCTTGTGCAGGACAGATGCTGTCTCTTCAGCATGGAGAGCTATCATAACGGCTAGAAAATGTTTTCATTACTCTTTTTCCTCTTATTTCTTTGATATATATCACCACCATTCCAGATCTGGCCATTTTTGGATTGAGAACAGGTTTCTTCCTGAGTGTTATTTAATCCTCACAACTGTGGATCAATTTTATGAGAGTCAGTTAGAAATCCCATAGGATCTAAAACCTGTTAAAGGTTATAGAGACATAGAAGGCTGGGCTGGATTGTGATCTCCAAGAACCTCTCTATTTTATTGCTTCCAAGGGGCTTGTCAGCTTCCTATTGAAACACAGTTCAGTAATTGCAGAGTGAATAAAAACCAGAAGATAGCTTTTTATTAGCACTAAATGATCAGGCTGATTGGCATTAGGGATCTCTATACAATTTCATTGACACAAGCATATGCTGAAAGGCATCTCTATTTTCCAATAACACATTACTACACATAGTAAAACAACTCACTACCCAATATTGAGCTATAGCGTTACTGATCATTTGGAATATGCCTGTATTATATCTCATTTCTACTACTCCCACCAAAAAAGTATTTACCTAGTTTTTAAATTTTACCTAAACTCAGCAAGATGAAAAATTACATATAATTATTTAATCTATGGTTCTAAGATTCTCTGAAAGAAACATTTCACAGTAGAGCAGTATTGAGGGGAACTTCCATTTTAATTTTACTAATTTTAAAATTTCCTAACTCCCGTTAGATCCTTTCCCATTGCTTATGGAATACACAGTAATCCCTCCCCCTCTCATAATGGTGAGTCCTTTTTCACCACAACTCTGAGACCAAGCACAGCCCAGACACAGATGCAGCACCTGATGCAAGGACAAAAGAAAAGAAATTGCTGCAATGGGATAAAGGGGTCCATAACAAACTGAATTGTAGGATTGTCATTTCAAAACCTTGTTAGTTGCTACTAACCCTCCCTAAAAGGATTTTCAGTGATGAAATTTCTACCATTTCCTTCAGACGATTCCCACAATATAACTCATCTCTCCATAGGCTTTTTTCTTCATATAGAGAAGCCTTTTATATATTTGTAGTGTTCTGTCTTCCCCAATCCTTCAGCCTTCTTCATGGTCCATTCTTACCCTTCACTACCTCATTTTCATTCTCTTCCCTTGTTTGATTAATGTTTTCTAAATCCTGACATTTTCCATTGGTGCCCTGATATCTCTGTGATGTTTATTTCCTCTGTATCAAGCATCAGACACACATGACTGGAAGGACTGAGTCCAGAGAGAATAGATGTTCTGCAATGCACTTATTTATGAGCTTTAACCAAGTTTGGACTTCTAGAAATACTTGTCTGAGGCTTCTTGGGACAATATTCAAAAAAGGAAAACCAGGAGTCATCTGACCTCTCATTGAGAACTAAATAAGGAAAACATGCTTTCAAACATTGGTCTGAATTTTCATGATCTTCATCTCATGGTTCAAATTTCAGCTGTCCTGGTCAGTCATACAGCCAGGTGGCCAGTCAAAAGGAATGGCTGCAATTCCCAAGATCAGAATTAAACAAAAGGATAGATAGGAGCACCCTGCAAAAACTCCAGAGGCAGGTACCAAATCCTTCAAGGGAACCCCATTTACAGCAGACTGCAGTAACTCAGTGTGGAACCACCTCCTTCCTTGCCTTTGGCCAGAGACTGACCACAAAAGAAACCAATATAAGATATCCCACTGAAAGGAAAAATAATGTCCTGCTTTGCATAAAGTGATATTATATCATGGGAACTACCAGAGAGTTAATAAGAGTTGCACAAAGGCAAAAGATTTATTTAAGCACAAAGGGCTGAAGTCAGAAATAGCCCAGAGGTCACAGAACTTTTCTCACGTTCCCCCACAGATTAACTACTTGGGTTAGAAGTCCACAGTATCAGTAGCTGAAATTGCACATCAATTGTACATCAATTGCAAATTCATTTCCAAGGTATGTCTTTTTAATTTACTAAGTTTAGTTTCCAGGATCACTTAAAAAAAAAAAAGGATTGAGAAGTAGTTTTTCTTCTCACAATATACTAAAAAGAAAAAAATAGCACCACATCCCCCTCCAACAAAATAAAAAGCCCCAACCAAAACCAGTGCTAAGGAATGCCTGAAGAGTTATGGGATTTGGGGATTTTAAATCTCTGAAAACAGAGAGGTCATGTGAAGTGCAACTGAGATGCACTGTGTTTGGATTTTATGAAGAATGCAATAGATTTGCATGAAAATTACTCTAGAAACGATTACATATAATTTTTTATAAAATGTGTGGGAGTTGGAAATGAACAGTGCTATTGCATTTAAAAGCTCTCTTCGGGATTTCTTTGACTGCATCTCTTCCCTACACAACAGTCTGAAAAGATATGAGTAACTTGGAGTTGTAGGAATATTAGCACTCCTGGCAGGCAACCTTCCCAGAGCTGAATTTAGACCAAGGTTTTGATTCAAAAGGAAAACTGTCAGCCCTCCTGCTCACCTCGTGTTTAAATGCAGCACTGCTCACGGGGGATAGATTTGCATCTAAGTCTCTTTGCTGGTTTGCAAAGTGGACAAGTGAAATCATGTACAGCCTAAGCCAAGACATTTTTCTTCATCCCAGAGTAGTAGTTCCATTCACTAAAGGGTCACCTCTTTGTGATTCCATCCTGTTCTTTGCTACTGAACCCTTCAGGCCCCCAGAGCTGAAGATGCAACCTCTGAGCACCCTGTCAGCCAAGTGTCCTGGCAAAGCCACAAGAAGGGAGAAAAATCTCCAACCTGCCACTCCTGGCTGTGCTATTGATCTGCTCTGAGTGGGTGACAATCCCCTCAGCAAGTTGCTGGGTGGAAAAAAACCAAAACAAACCAATATCCAGTAAACCAGCATATCCAATAATCCAAATATCCAATAACCAAAAAAACCCCCAGCATATACATACACAAATACTGATTAGGAGACTGATTCTTTCTGGACAGAGAATTATCTGACAGGGCTCTAATTTCTACGAGAAAACAAAAAAAGAGTTTTAGTGGAATGATGCCTTTTTTTTTAACGGATTCTATCAGATGAGATGCTTTTTATATCATCTAATTTTCCGATTTCACCAAAATCTGAGTTGTAATTGTATGTTCTTCAGAATTGCAGAGTGATGCATTTGTGTGAGAACTCTCAAACTCAGAGAAATAATTGAAGTTAAAAACAAAGCAAAACATAAAAATCTCAGAAATAGTTTTCCAATTGCTCAAAAAGTGGCAGAATTACAGGAAAACATGTGAAATATGGAGACTGAGATACAAGCAACTGTTACAGGATTTCTACCAGTTCTATCACTTGGTGGTATGATTGCTTCCCTTTTGACTTGTAAAAATCAAGAGGGAAAAAAAAAAATGGAGAGTAAAGCAGAAAACAAGAGGTAAAACCAAGAAAAACAAGAAAAAAAGTAAGAGTGGAGAAAGCAAACATTGGTAGGGATAAAAGTGATGCCTAAGATTATTATTTGATACTCCTCTGGGGAAAGAGGACTTAAACTTTATGAAAGCTTTATTATCTGCTTTATAATTTCTTGTGTAGTACAACTATGGTAATCATTAGGGCCATAGTCAAAGATAAAACACATTCATTGGAAGACCCTTTGATTTCTAGTCACTCTTTTTTACTTTCAAGTAAATCATGAGTTGTTAATGGAAACATTGCTGGAGAAAAACATATTTTTGCCCTTTTTCCCAAAGGTTACTGTAAGAATTACCATAGGTTTATACAAAAGAGCCTCAGCCCACTGTCACTCACAGAAATAAAACCCCTCAGGACAAAAAGACCAGATAGGACAGGCAAGGACAGCTGGACTCAAAATCAAAATTGTGAATTTTCTAACACACTGAAAATCACCTCTTTTTGTTACTCCTCCTGTCCTGGCAAAGCCCAGGCTGATCCACAATTTCCATCCCTCACACAGCAAATGCATCATTCTCACTCATGCACTTATGAATATGTTATAAATTGTGACTAAATGTAATTATGTAAATGATAGTCATTTGTTTGCTGTACAGATTAATGTTCTGCTTCACTGGGGTCCCAATATGGAGCAGCAGAAGTTTGAGCTTTGCAGCTGTGCCTCTGTGTGGTGCTGCCTCTCATGTAAAAATTAAAATGAAGATGAAATTTATCTTTTGCTTAGGGGGAACAAAACAAACCATCCCTGTGTTACTTAATACATTATCTATTACTTCCTCCAGGTAGCAGAATCAATCACCTTTCTCAGTGGTGGTAAAGTCCCAGGGAATAATTTCATACACCTCCAGCTCTATAACACAATGTCAACGTGTTAATTGGAATCCCAAAAAAATGGATTTGCTTTTTTAGTGAAGCTAAGCTTCCTTTGTCAAACTGGGAGCTGTCAAGAGACATGAAAAGTAAAGTTCTGCTACACTGAGGAGATATGGCTAATAAGGATTTATGTAAAATGAGTTTTCCATCCTGTGAAGGGTTTTGTTGATAATTAATAGGTCGTGCTGTTTTGCATCAGGATTAATCTGAGAGCTTTAAAGGGTGGGGAGAGTGTCTAACAAGAAAACCTCTTCCAGAAAGCAAATAATCTGTGTGTTTCATAAACTTACACATACTTCCTTTTAAGAAAATCATGGTAGCCATTCTGTGTATTTTGGCTTTTTCTCCTCCCTCTTTAGAGAGTTGCCTGTAAATGCCTACCTGAAGCAGGCTGCAACACTGCTCTCAGGCTGATGCCATGTGAAGTCCCAGGTCTGACTAGTTTTAAAGCTAGGCAGCCCATTTCTCTTGTTTAAACCACCAACATTGAAAAGCAAACTGAATGCAGCTTCATGTAGTTACAGTAACAGTCACAGCATTCATAATACAGTTATCACAAAGTGTTTATATTTGATTTTCTAATTATGTCTTTGGAATTATATTTGTCCCTATCTAATAAAGGGAATGCAACCAAAGCAACTTTAGGGAAGAAGGGTAAAAACATCTGCCAGACTTAAAAGGCTTACAAAGGTAGCAGCTGTTTTGTTAGAAGTGTGACCAAAAACCCCACAATTCTCTCACAACAGCTCCTTTCACCAACAACATCAGCCCTGGGACTTGCTGTATTTTCAGCACAGCATAACAATGGAGACAGAAATAGGCTGCCTACACACTCTTATGCTTTATTAGTAAAAATTCAGTGTTCAGGGAAGGAAAATTCTAAGTCAGGGCTCTAAAAAAATGAAAGTCTCTGCTGTTCTGCATTTCAAGTTCATGATGTCATCCAAGCCCCTTTGCACAGAGCTTTAGCCCTTCATTACTTAATCTTCTATTAATTACCCTTGTTTCCTGGAACTCGACACTGACTTCTTACATTGACTTTCTCAGGTCATCTCTCTCATTCTAAACCCAAAAATTTCTGTCTATACAATAGGAAACAACAACAACAACAAAAAACAGACAGTGACCAGCATGCCTTGCTGGTTCCTCATGCAGTTGTAGGTGATGTAGTAACACTTTCACACCTTAGGAATAGGCTGCTTGTAAATTACTCAGAGCTTCTGAGGTGAAACAGGCTGTTGAGTTCACAGCTATTACACTTTCAAGTCTTACTTGAAAGGACCGTGTCCAGGGTATTTGGAACCTTTACAAATGCCACCCACAAGAGGAAGAAATTAGGTAAACTTTTTTTTTAACATATTCCTGGTTGATTAATGCAGATTAACATGCATTATCTCATTACATACACGCACAATGAAAACTACAGGAGAGCAATTCATACAGCATGTTCTTCTTTTATAATTTAACACAAAATACCCTTTATCCTCATTTTAATCTTCCCCTACACCATGCTCAGATGTTAATCAGTGCAGAGAGAGCCTGCCTCCAGTCAGCCTGGATCCATTTCTCACAGTGCTTGCACACCACAGAGAGGCACATTTGTGCAGCCACAGCAGAGCTGACCCACTAGGATGCTCCAGGAGTGCAACCAACTCAAATATTCATAAAGCTGCTAATTTATGGCAAGTGCTTGTCCCCCATCAGGGTTTTCCCTCTTACTGCATGCAGATTCCAAGTGTAATGTGTCTTCTTGCAAAGCAGAACTGGAAGAGTTTAGTGTTTCAGGAAGTAAAAATAGGAAGAGGAACAACATGGCAGCTTTCCATACTTTCCCTAAAGGAAATATTTTTCTATGTTATTATTAATCCTGTGTGCATCCATGATGCTTGAATGCTTATTTGGTTAAATCACTATATATTCCTGTTTGATTTTTCATCAAACATGCACAAGTAATTATGCTCTTCGAAAATATGCAGTTGATAATATTATTCTTTGTAAACATTGTTAAATGTCAAATATTTTAAGATGTTATACAACAATATAATTTTTTAATGTTTGTCACTTCTCATTTCCTAACAAAGAAAACATTCATTTCCTTTTTCCCCATTAGAGTGAGACAAAACAATGCAAAGAGACAGAATAAAACTTTGGGCACTAGCTAAGGGATCCTTGTGGCAATAAAAGAATTTTTGCTGTCTGAAGAGTCCAGTTGAAACTCTATTGCAAAACAGTTTCACTCTAAGGGCTGGTCTGAGGGCGCTGGTTCCAATCCTTTCCAGGTTGTGAGTTAGGAAAGGCACAATAGATACCATCAACAAGAGGCAATCTGTAGTGTGATCAGCTGAGGTTCAGGCTACAGATTGGAATATATAAACTGAGAGCAGCTTTAAGAGAAAAAAAAATAAAGAAAAAAATTTAATAGTAGCATTTGGCAGATGAGAGAGTGCTAAATGTGCAGTGGGCAAGCACTTCAAGCAGTGCACAAGCCAAGCTGGGAGACTTCAAGCCAGGTCTCTGCACACTCTCTTGCCAATGTTCCTCAGTCCTTCTCTGGAAGGCAAATCATATTGATGGTAATTCAATCCTTGGCTCTTTGGCTTAAGGTACTGATATTTTTTTACTCCCCATCATAAAACAAGCTGTTTTCAGTAGTTTGAGACCTGTACTGAAGATCAAAACACAAGGATGCCTAAGAGGAGGCACCTGAGAAGTTGTGGTTACCTGAAATATAATTGACTGCTTTGGCTGCATGCCAGCTTGGGATCCTGGTTCTCAGAAACTCAGAAGTCTCTTAGAAGAACAAGGCCTTCCTGACAGGGTAGGAAAAGTGTCTTTTTAAATTCTGCTAGGCTGCAAGTATCAAGATATTTGTGACAGTGACACTGGCTAATTTTAGTTATCGAGCTAAATCACTGTCAGCTTAAATAGGCTGCAATGAAATGCTGAGCTGATAAATGACTTCAGGTCACCAAAGAAGTGATGAGTCTGTATGGCCACTAACTGCTGCAGGGCCCACAGGCTTCCCACAGAGTCCATCAGCTCCAGCGTTTTCCAAGAAAAATTGCTGCTTCTCTGTGCAAAAGCTCTCAGTTCCCCTAACTCCCTTAGGGCTTGGCTTTGCCTCTTTACCAAAACTCTCTGTGCCAGCTGTAGAGAGCTGTGCTTTAAACAGCCCTGGCAAAAAACAGCTGGGAATGCTGATGTTTTAAACAGCCCTGGCAAAAGGCAGCTAGGAATGCTGGTGTTTTACTGCAGGGACATTTGGGCATTGCTGAGCAGACAATGGGTGAAGCAGATCCAGTGTGCACCTTGGCTCTATACTGAGAGTGTGACAGGGGAAAGCATTTCAAAATGTTAAAAACCCCTCAGAACAGTCAACAGCTCAGGCAAAAATGGGAAAAAAGCAGGGGAGGAGGAGGAGGAGGAAGGGGGAAGAAACACCAAAAAAAAAGAAAAAATGAAAGACAGCAAGAGACAAGATCTTCATCACTGAGAGCCATGAGTAGAGAAGGTTAAAGGCCTCTGACAAGGTTAACGTGCAAACTTCATGGCAGAGAAAAGGAACATCTTGTACATTAAAGGATCTGACCTCTTAGAGTGTTTAGGGGCCTAACACAGTGTACTTCCACATCTGGGGACCACTGTGTATACAAAAGAGATAAGAGAGGGGTGGTTTGGTTTTTTGTGGGGGGAAGAGGAGAATTGTTTGCCTATGTTGGGGTTTTTCAAACATACAGTTGATTTAGAGTTCTGAAAGCCATCTTATGAATTTGGGAACCTAGACAAATTCCTAATAAGAAAATGGTCTGTACTGTTAGAATGAAACAACTTCTCAGCCATGAGCACAGGACTCATTTAAGTTTTTCCAAAGAGATTTCAAGAAGTCACCTACAAAGCTCAAAGTGAAGATGTGCACAATTGGCAGTAGCCTGTGCAGTGAATACCACCAGCCCAGAGACTCAATGAAAAGGATTTCATGGGGGATGCCAAGGGGAAACAATGGTTGAAAGCACTTGTAACACCAGAGAGTTCTGCTGTTCTACCTCACATTTCGAAAGGGAGCCATGTGCAGGAAATGAGCTGGAAAAGACTTAGCTAGGAAGAAAAACAAAACAAAACAAAACAAAAACGAGAAAGGAAAAACAAACAAACAGCCAACCACAAAACTAAGATAACTGAGCCCTGAGAAAAGACAGAACTGAAACCAAGACAATCACTTTCTAACAATAACGTTGTTGCCCGAAGGCTCCCCTGTCCTGATCTCAGAACAAATACCAGGACACTGCTAAAAACTCTTCTTAATAGGGTGCTTATTTGAAACTATTGGTGTTGTCTTCAGGTTGATTGCCTCCAATATCATACTCAGCTTGCGTGTAAAGTACTAGAGCTTAAATAAAGTGACACAAAGCAGTTAACTCAGCTTCTGTGCAATTCACTAGCTCAGATACACAACGTAGGCTGGATAGAAGCAGGTACTGAAGGAAGAAAACTTCCTTGGCTTTGGGGAATTGCAAAACTGCAACTGAGACAACTAATTATTTTCTAGCAGAAAAATTGAGAGAGTGAAATAAGTGTGAGTATGAAATAAGTGCATTAGGTACAGAGAAAAGACAAAATCAAGTTACAACAGTCCAAGCCAGAATTGCAATCCACTCCTGTGTGTGACAGAGATTCCTTAATTTCTATGCTCAAATCACCTTGCTGTTTACAGAGCACACAGTCTGGAGAATTTTGTAGGCACTAGCTTAAAAACAGGGGTTTTTCCTATCCAGAGGTGTTTTAGTAGGTGATGAGGGCTCTGTTCAAAGGCAGGCAAGGAACAGGACAGAGTGAGTCTGATGTGTCTCAGCAGGGCAGCCCATCGGGAGCAAAGGGAAGCACTTGATCCCAGCACAGAGAGACCCAGACCTGAAGAAGATGCAGCTGGGGCTGATCTCTCTCATGTGAGTCCAGCTGTCACCCCTCAGTCACTGCAAACCCCTTCCTCACCATCTTCTCAACATTTCCCTTCTCCTTTCAACCTTGTTTTTGAACTTCACGAGCTGGCCGAACACAAGCCCTCTCTCCCTGCACTCAGACTTGGAGAAGGTGGCTTTTGTCTCTAAAGTGTCCTTTCCCCTTTGCTCACAGTACCTCTGCCACCAACCCCCTCTGTTGATGTGGAAAGCCCTGTTATTTACTTGCTTATTTACGGGCTGGGAAGTTGATCTCAGTACAGGTAAATGAATGCCTGCAGGAAAGAAGGAAGAGAATCTTTCAAATTAAATTTCCCATAGCATAGCAGCTAAATGTTGATTTTATCTTTTAGGCTGTGAACAAATATTCATAAACCTATTAATTTAATCTCTGAGATCTTCAAAATTTCTACATTTTCATAATTCAATATTTTTATCTGCTCTCCACCCAAGCTATCCCTAATGACAGCATTTGCTTTCCTGGCCATCACTACTGAAAAACTGTATTACATGTCCTGTGAAGTATCAGGCAAACATTGATATATGCAACCACCTTTTGAATGAAATTTCTTCAACTTTAAAAAAACAACTCTTCTTATTCTTTTCAATAGTAGCATTTTCACTATTTGGATTACTATGCTCTCTTCATCATTATTTCCATTTTCTTCCCATTCTACCACGTTTGCCCTGCAATTTTTTACTGCCTTGAAAGCATTGCAGAAATGCTTTCCAGGAATTTTCAAGGGACTGGGAAGGACACTCAATGCACGGATCCTGTCAGCAATGACCTGCAGATGCTTTGATCTTTTCCTGAGCCATGGATTGCCTTCCTCCCACAGAATCAACCATTGCCATCTGCAGGTAAGGATTAGTTTTGAATTAAAAAAGAAAACAAAAAAAAAAAAAACCAGCTGTGTGGGAGCTCACAGGATTCTTAAGCATTGTTAGTGAGCTGATGTCAGAGTACTGAATGAAATAAGGCTGACCTAAAGCAGGGGCAGAAGAACAAGGACCTGATTACAATTATTTGGGCACTGTGGGCATAAGTACAGTATATAACTTCAGGCCCCCAGGCAGGGAGGAGGTGCATCACTAACAAAGCTGCATGTTCATCTCATGCAGCAGCACCACGAGGCTTTCACTCCTTGAGCAGGGCTGTGCAGCCAGCACATGGCCATCAGCAGCATGCAAGGACTGGGTGGTGGCAGAGAAATTGCAGAGTGTCCTCTCTGCCCACTGGGTGCTTGCTCATGGTTTCTCAGGAGCCCAGTCTTCAGGTGTCTGACCTGTCACTTAGACAGATTTTTATTCCCTTAATTCACATGGACTCAGTCACTTTGCTACTGAACTCCAGATACATCAGCTTCCCATTCCTATGAAGTTTCTATTCAGAGCTTCCCAACCTATGGTATTTTATTATACCAGGATCTTCACTGCCTTCCTCCATACCAGCATCTTTCTTTTTACCACAATATGCATCTTTCTTTTACCACTGGTAATGCTGGGGATCAGGAGAGATGCTTGCAGGGCTTATTTACTACAGCACCCTTCTCAGGATGACAAATTGCAGGGTGAATCTCTGGCCGCAAAGGTTTTGTTTGAATGCTCTGCAAAATTAAGAAGTTTGGAGCCTCTCCTCCAGCTGTGCTCACTTGCTTTTCTGGGCCATGAGATTTTTTTTCTGCCTGCCCATAGAAGATGAAGTGAAAACCACTGAAATTTTTCAGGAGCTCATGCAATCTACTAATCACAGTGAAAAT
Organism: Zonotrichia albicollis; assembly: GCF_047830755.1. Lineage (NCBI taxonomy): Eukaryota > Metazoa > Chordata > Aves > Passeriformes > Passerellidae > Zonotrichia > Zonotrichia albicollis. The sequence goes on along the minus strand of NC_133825.1, from coordinate 23,274,709 downwards.
GGCACAGCACCAGGTGGATATTACCTTGCCCTGAATGCATTACAGGAAATCTTGCCTTCATTGCTGTTTTCAGGACAATTACATAAACATTCATCTTTTTTTTTTTTTTTTGTTATTTCTGACATCTTTATACAGAACAGTTATTGTATTGCATTCACTTGTTCCTTTGAGTCTTCTCAAAGACTTCACATTTTATCTTTTGTTCTTGTTGATTTTATTTCAATCTCTCTGAAACAGTGCAGGAACTGATTGGCCACTGGAAATTCTTTCCAGGACAATATTGCACCTTAGGCCTCACCTTTGTGGGCTCAAGATCAAACACAGCAACCTCAGCAATGTAAAAGCTGCAGCTGTGCTGAGAGCACCTTTTTTGTATTTTGTTATATACTTTACCCACACAGCTCCACATTCACACTCCTCCTGCAGCAGCACCCTGAAGTGTTTATTGCAGCCAGGGACAAGAGCTAAGGACAGCAGAGCTCACCTCTCCAGCCATGAGCCAAACCCCACCAAAGAGGTTTTCTGCAACGATAACTTCTCCAGCTACAACACATTCTGCTTTCTAAGCTTAGTTATCTTCAGAAAATCTTCTCTATGTCTCAGTTGCTCCTTAGAGATACACCCAACATGTCCCTGATGTGTTACACAAGTGCTTTGTTTTCTACTTTGCTGGAGTGACAACAGCGGTGTCTAATCACTCCTAGGCTGATTTCCAAAGGTCAGAAATAATTCTTGTTCTAATCACTTTCAACATTTCACTTCCCTTCCTTTGTAGCCATGCAAGCAGTTTTATCCCGTGCTTCTCTGAGATCCTGCCATATGCAAAATCTACATGGTATCATCTCTGGAATGTCTCTTTTGCTGAGCAGTCAGCCCTTGAAATATCATCAACCAAATGGAGGTTTGAAAGCAATAAATTCTCTCTCTTTTTTGCCCAGCTGAACCAAATTAAATATAAGACTCCCAGTTATCTAACCAAGACTAGCATAAACATATTTTTACAGTTTTGTACAAAAGTCATGGTTTAATCCAAGCCAAAAACTAAGCACGACCCAGCCACTCATTCACTCACCCCTGGATGGGATGGGGAAGGGAATCCAAAGCGTAAAAGGGAGAAAATGAGAGGGTTATGTTAAAGGCAGTTTAACAGGCAAAAGCCATGCATGCAAGCAAAGGAAAGGAAAGCTAAGGAAAACAAAGAAATCATTCCCCACTTCTCACGGGCATCCAGGAAATCTGGGCTTCATTGTACACAATGGTCACTTGAAAAGACAAATACCATCACTCCAAATATCCCTCCCCCATTCTTTCTTTCTCCAGCTTTATGAGCTGAGCATGATATCACATAGAATATGAGCAATCCTTTGGGTCACTTGGCATCAGCTGTCCTGGCTGTGTCCCCTCCCAGCCCCTTGTGCACCCCCAGACCCTCACTGGTGGGGTGAGGAGCAAAAAAGGCTCTAGCTGGAAGTGCTGACCAGGATTAATTAAAATATCTCTGTTTTATCAACACTGTTTCCAGCACAAATCCAAAACACAGTTTTGTACTGGCTGCAGTGAAGGAAAAACTCTAGCCAAAGCCAGCACCAAAGAGTTTCCATTTGTTTGGATAAATTGGGTAATTTCTGTATCATCCTTTTGATGATTTTCACATGTCTTGGTCACATCTATAATTTCTTAAAATAGCCACACATCACCTGGCAAAAATTCCTTCATTTCATTATCATCCATCACTTTTGGCATTACTCCTAATGGGAGTCAGCTTTGTGCTTGAAGCTTTTGCAGTGGGCAAGCAGACTACCCTGAGTAAACACACATCTAGAAAAATAACAGGGTTATTTCCCCCCCAGTGCCTTTTTTTTGTGATGTTTGTGCCACACAGCACCTAGCTGGTAACATTTTCTCTTGTGCATATCAGTGCTGGTCCCTGCTGTGCAGAGGAAACAGCTTCTCTACCACATCTCAAAAATGTATTTGTGCTACAAGCTGAATTGCCCCTCTCTCTTTCACCTCTGCCATGCAGTTTACTTTTGCCTTGACATTAGCTGAGGATTTTATAGACCAGTAAGAAATTTATTTTTTTATTTTTTATCTCTTTGAGCTTGCCTGAGCAGCACACCTGGCTTTCCCTGCACCCAGCAGCAGTGGGGTGCATAGAGGTTGGTTGGTTTCCTATTTGCAGGTCTTTGGGATTACCATCTATGTTCAAACTGCTTTTTATAGAACTTTTTTATATCTGCTTTCTTCACATATTTTCTTCAGCTATTCTGATGGGCTTTTTTTCTAATGTTGAATTTCCCATTAAGATCCCATCCCCCAGTGTCCTAATTCTACCAGCAAAACACATTTTTTATGGCTGTACTAATTCTACCTGCAAAACACATTTTTTATTTGTTGTCTTGGCTATCCCTTGGCTGCTTCCTTGGGAAAATTGATTTTCTGTGAAGCTATTATTCTTTAGAAAGAAAAAATAAGCTCAAGTAATCAACAACTTATCTGCTTTCCTCCTGTTCACATGAGAGTGCCACAAAGAACCCATGTTCTGTTTCCTCCCTTCCAATGAGTTTAGAAACTGAGCAGATTTCTTCAGGAGCCTCAGGATGGGTTCTTGTGCACAGCTCTGCTCTCTGTAGTGCTTTTTGGTCAAACACCCACAGCCTGCCCTCCTTTATGTGAATACCACAGTCTCCTTTTTCTCCTCACACCACACTTTTGATTGAGGTACCTGCCAGCACTAGAAATTAACAGAGGATGGGATGACCTAAGCTGACTTTTGTTATAACCTTCTTTAAGACTTCTATGTCATCCACACTGCTCACTGCCCACCTACAGAGTGCCCAAGCTGTGAAACCTTTTTACCTATTAAAGAAGCAAAATGCCAGTGCAGGGGCTGGCACACACCTGAGTAATGTTGGAATTTATTGTATTTATTTTGAATTTCTTGAATTGAATTTATATTGAATGTTGAATTTGTGCCATTGAGATGGTTCATTGGATTGCCTGCAGCCCCCACCCTTGGGCACCTTGAGGTGGGAACTGTTGAACTGAAATCAGCCTGGGGACACAGAGATGGGATTTGCTGAGCTACCGATGGAGCACTGTTGCTCTGTTTGGAAGAGTAGGTGTGCTTACACATGCAGATGAAAGAGAGACACGAGCAGTGATCTTGAACAAGCGCTTTACACTGCTCAGGGATCACAGGAGGTGAAGATTCCCACCTGTGATAACTGCTCTCAGTGCTTAATGGGGGCACAAGGTCAAAACACAATGTCTTGACAAAATATTCAAGGATTAAAAATGAAAAGGATGAGACATGCCATTTAGAAAAGGAATTTGAATTTATGGGGACAACCACACAAAATATTAATACAGTTAGAAATATCTCTTAAAATTGATGAGCACCTACTGGGATATTTCTGGGACAGAACAAGTCACTTACCTAAAAAATATCCCACATAAAACCATCCAAATATTTTATTGCTGAAAAAGCTCAAGGAGCATTTGCTGAGCTGTTGCTGTTTAACTTATGCACCTAAGTCACCAGCCTACACTCTGCGTTCTCAGGGATGTTTGCCAAGTGGTCATTCAGAACACCTCAGATAAAGGCGGAGTCTCTGTCACCAACTAACTAGAAATTTTGAGTTTTACCCTGTAAAAGTTCATCATTAACCACCTTCATGATGACTGATATTATTCTTTTTCTGGTAGATTTGCCACTGATATGTGTAAATAAATTCGTCACCTTTTTTTTCCTCTGCAGGAGGGCATAACAGCTTATAAAACCCAGTTACAGCCTTATTTTCTACATATACAGCCTATCTTCTTATATTTGAAGATATTCTGTTTTCAACATCTTAATAAAAGTTCCAAACCAGAAATATTATCTCAGTTTAAGACTCTGAACTTATGATTTTTCTAGCTTTAATGGAATATTTTAAACAGAGTTTGAAATCTCCTAGTTCCTCCTTCTTGGTACTTGATGGATTATTTTAGAGCTCCCCTCCTATCTTGGCCAACTAAGAATTTTTCTCATAAATGGTAGACCATGACTGAACTTTCAAAGTGAGGAGAAAGCAGCTAGATTTTTTTGCTACCAAAGAAAAGTCGTGTTCATTGGGAGGTAGATTGTTTTTTAAAGCTAAATCGTCAAATGAAATATTAAGCCTTCAATATCTACAAATCTGACCAGAAAAATACAGTTCAACTGCCTAAAGTGTCATTGCCATGACTCCAGGAATGATCTAAACCTTCAAATACAGCATGTTTCATCCAGTTCTGTTACTAGCAAAGACAGCTTTGTCTTCCTCCTTCTAAAGCTACTCCAGACTACTCATTTATTCTCATAAAACCAAGCAAGTTTTAGTTCTACTAAATCAGACAGGGCACAGAAGCTATTGCAGCAATTCTATTTTGCTTAAAGGACAGCTTGGGCAAAAATATTGGCCATGATGCTGCAGCCCAAATTTTCTCTGGTCATCTTGTTATGGCAGAGATGGAAAAGATATAAAATAGTAGAAATCTATCCTAGAGTCATATCACCATTAAGATCTACACTCTCAAGAGGGATTTCTTCTTCTCGTGAAGGAATGTTCCTAGGAGATGTTCCCAGGAGCCTTTTTGGAGCAGCAATGGGGGACACTGACTCCTCAGAGACAAAAAAAGGAGACAGATCCAAAATTTGTCCTTTCAGATGTGATCAGCTGCCCAGCATTTTTTTATATCTGGCCATACTAACATCATAGCAACACAGAGACAGCTGAGAAGCAAAATTTCTCATTACCGTTGACTCCAAAGCTTTTTTCAGTGACATTAGAGATTTTGTGAAGCGCAAGGTAGCTGAATTAAGACTCTTGGGGCACAGCAGTGTTGCTGACTGTGGGCTGGCCCTGATGCTTGCAGAAGGAGAGGAGGCTGCAATGCTGTGCCAGGGGGCCCTGGTGCACACTCGTCTCTCTTGCCAGTGTCGTCTGCACCAGTCAAGCACACACAGCCCCAAGAGCAGGTGAGGGGAAAGCACTTTGTGCTGTACAAGGGGTGTACATGGAGCTGCCCTCTGGGTGGGCTGGGCTGCCATTAACCCCATCCTCCTGAGGTTAATGTCTGGGCTGCCATCAACCCCATCCTCTGGGAGCCCGGCAAGGGGGGCTATTTACAGACCACAAACGAGATGGGGCTGCTGGGAACGCGCCTTGACCTGTTTTATTTTCCAGCATCAGTCTCATTACATGATTATGACAATGGGAAGACGCCAGCAGGTCACATTCCAGGCAGCAGACACAGAACTTAATGTTACAACTCACTTTATAAACTTCTTGACCAATCACACAAAGCAAAAGCACATTGACAGTAGTTCTATCCAACCACAATAAGCACACGTACCTTTGGTTAAACAATGCTTGCTTATTTTGAATACAATACCTGCTTGTAAGCCTTAAAACACAATGCACAGAGCCCCATTATTAAGCTTTCGCCTTCCTAATATCTTGCTAGATAAACTTTTCTGTAGCTAAGAGAGTTATTCTAAACAAGCGTTAATACACAGGCCATTGTTCTATTTGTCCTTGCTTTTCTACAGTTTAAATTCTTTTTCTGCTGACCTATCTCATGGCTGTTGCATAGCTCTGCTATCTCTGATAATTCTGCTATCTCTGAGGCCATAATTTTTCAGCTTTCCCAAAACCCTCTAATTTTGTAGATTCTCACAGCCTCTCACTCACATGGCATCTCAGTCTGCCAGGAGAGCCTTTCAGCCAGCCAGAGGGAGCACAAGAAAAGCTGAAACAAATCTTTAAATACTAAAGAGATGCTGCCTAACATGAAGGGGGATAGGCACTGCTAAATCCATCTCCCTGCCCACCCCTCAAGCAGCCAGGTGTAAGGGAAACCAAACCATCCGTGCTATGCTAGGCACAAAAAACGTCTAGGAGGAAGAAAGAGCAGGTGTGCATTTAGTATTTTTAGCCTCACATCAAAACATGGCTCAATTAGTTTCTTTAAAAAGTGATTGCTCGACAAAAACTCTGATTTTTCTACAAAATTTCCCTTTGACATCAATAGGTAATTGCATGCTTGCTTACCTGTATTTGCATATTGCCCCTCCCATCCCCAGCACAGCATCCAATTCTTTTAAAGCTTGATAATTAAGCATTTCACCAACCAACCCTTGCACCAAAGCACACAAACCCACCCATGCTTGCTGTTATTGCCATAGGAATCTTCATTTTTTAAAACAAAATATGGAGCAACAGGTATATTCAGCTTTAAAATGGACAAAAAACCTCAAAATAGCAGGAGCACAGCCCAGCCAGTTAACCAACAGTGTGTTTATTTGCAGGATTGTGCTTAAGGAGAGCCAAGCTCCAGAGCAGGAGAACATTACAATTAAGAAAATGAAAGAACTTTCACTTGGAGTTGGTAATTTCATAGCTAGCAATATACAGCATGTAACTATTGCCATATGTAAAATACTGCATTAAACCTTTATTTATTTCTCTGTATATTGTGTGAAGAACCACTTTGTGTGCCTTGAAAGAGTGCACAAGAAAACACAGTTAATAATCTCATTTTTTAGAACTGGGTAAAAACTGGGAAAATACAGTCCCCATGAATTACTGCATCACTATCAGCCAGAAAAGCCAGGGGCAAAACCAGATGGAATTTGCTTAATTAGGTCCAGATCCAGTGAAGTATATACATATCTGTAAGCCAGCAAGAGAGCCTATGGACAGCAAACAAGTTAAATAACCATGTTGAAAGAGAGCAGAAAGCTCAATATGGCATGGATTTCAGTTCTTACAAATGATATCTCATAGGTTCAGGATTATCTGCAAGCTCAAGCATTTTACACAATCAATGCTTTGCCTCTTGTCAGAGACTTGCCTGGTTGAAAGTTCTAGAAAACTGTCTTGAAGCTGATTAACAGCCTATTTGATTCCCCCTCATTTCTCACTCACTTTTATAGAAAAAAATTTTCCCTGTAAAGGAATAAAGCAGCTATTGGCTTTAGGGAACTTTAGGAAACCACATATATGAAATTATAGATTTAGGAACATTAAAAAATCTGACTAAATTATGATTCAAAGTATTCACATGATAGTTCAAAAACACTGGGCAAGGAAAAACTACTTGCCACTAGGCAAAAAAGAAACAAAGTAAGTTATCAAGTTGTGGATGACACATGGGGTTTAGAGATATTCCCTATCTGCACAGCAAGACATTCCTTTCTCCATCTTTTCTTGAGATAAGACACCCATCTGTCAGATCATTACGGCAATGAGAGATAAGATCTCTGCCAGTGCCCATTATTTGACATATTGTGTATAAGAAGCAGTTCTTGGCCAGAGGGAATTCCCCAGATGTGTAAGCCAGGGTCCAGCTCAGCTCAGGGCCCAGGTGCCCTGGGCTTGAGGAACCTGGCCCAAGAAATGAGCCATGCACAGGGACAGGGGACAGGAGAGGGGGACAAAGGGGACAGCAGCCAGCTCACAGGCAAGGCACAGCACCTGACTCATACAGGGGACAGAAATAATGCCTGACCTGCCATAAAATAATCATTGACTTCCTACTTCCAGTCCAATCTAAAGACCACAATTTTTCCTAAGCAAAAATGCTTCATCTTTATTGTCCAATAATGGGATGTAAAAATTAATTCTAGAGGAATAGATTGATATAAGGTGAGCAGTATAAATAAAGAGCTAAGTAATGCCATGTATCTGCCATGGCCTAAGCCAAATTTCAAAGGTTAATCTTTTCAGATATGTCTAAACCTTGGGTACCTCCTGAGTTTAGAAATAAAAATGCTATTTTGTTCCTAGAAGCCAAAAGTTTGAGGCCATAATAATATATTTAGATAACTTATGTTAGCAAGTGAGACCGAGGGGACAAAGCCGTGCTGAATTTTGACCCTTTGCAAAAGTTTGCAACTGTTTTGCTCTACAGACTACTTTAATATTCATTGAACTATTTTCTAGCTTTGTGGCCTGAGGAACAAAGGGCTCCCATCTGATAAAGGCTGAATATCCCTGATCCAAATAATAAATCATGATAAAATTATGGCTGCACAAAGGACAGCTTTGATTTTTTCTCTCCAGGTATTTGCTTAGTTACTTCAATTTTCTTAAAAAGGTGAATATGTCTTTAAAGAAAAAGTGAACAAACTAAGCCAGCCTTATGCTGCAGTAGCTATGACAACAGACTTTGAAATAAGTGTGGAAAAAGCTAGACCTGAATCTTAATTCCATTTAATTATTTTTTTCAGTCTACTCTTCACACTACTTTGCATTTTACTCTGAAATTGTACAGAAACTGGGATTTCTTACAAACACCAGATGCACAGTCTCTTACATAGCCAATTCCACAGATCATATGTAGGTTAGAAATGAGATTACTCAGAGAATGAGTAGACAACTCCTAATGTCTTCAGAGGGGAGCCAGACTGCTTTCTGGGGAATGCTTTTCCCAAAGTTGCTGTGTTCAGTGCAGACTGGCATGGGTGAGAGATCTGACTCCAAGAAGGAGAAATCCATTGGAGAAGCCATTAACAAATGGTATCATATCTTCTATTAAAGGTGAAGTTTTCAAAATATAGACACAGTAGAGAAGGTAAAGTTAAAAGTCAGATTTTCACTTACTGGGCTGAGGTGAGAAAGATGATACTTCAGTTCTAACACCTCCACTTCTTCCTTTTTTCTTTCAGTCCTTCCCATCTTCCTTGAACAGTCTTTCATAGAGGATACCCACAATCACGGACACTACCACTTTCACTAGACAGAATATTTGGCTCCCTGCTCCTGACTCCTTTCCCATTCCTCTAATTCTGTCTAGCAGAAAGAGCAGAAAGAAAACTCTTCCCCTTCCTCCATCAAGCACAGCAATTTAGCAATCAAGAACACTTAAAAAAAGGTGAGAAACTCAGACCATTACCACTAACATCTCTTCCTACTCTGTAAATGCTCCATTTCCCTCTCTATTTTATTTTAACAAGTCCAGGGTTGCACAGGGAAGCCAAATGACTTTACAGCTCTGACTACATAGAAGAGGAGTCACTGGAGCCCCTTTTGAAGGGAGCCACGTTCACCTGTGCTCCCAGAGCCAGCTCTTGAACTGCAGCCACCCACCAGCTCTCACACCTGACCAGGATAGGGACTTTATCAGCACCTTCCCCCCACTGACCCCACTCTGCTTCTCCAGGGCCAGAAACCTCAATTCCACTGTTTTGGATTCTAGGGCACCACTGCAGAAGTTGGCACTGTGGCATGCAGCCATCAAATACAGAAACAGATGGGCATCATGCTAATAATTAATTATTAATTCCCTTAAGAACTGATTGTGAGTAATCGATCTTCATAATTGTCCCAGAAAGACAAAAATGCATAAAAAGTGTATAAAATATCAGCCATTCTTTCTCATCTTCATTCTTGAAGAAGAATATCATTATTTTGATACCCTCAAGTTTTTTTCACTTAATTCTTTCAGCTTTTTCAGTAAGGTGCAATGAATGAAATAAGACTGGTGGAACAGGGACTGGATGAAAGCAGCCTTAGCCTCCATTATCCTTCTTACCAGTGCATTGATTTTGAGACTTTGAAATTTATACAGGGACCATCTCATGTGTAAGCAACTACAGATATATTCACAAGAGGAGCTACAGGCCTTAGTCATCAGACACATCCCCCTGCTTAGGAGTATGGGCTGCCCCACAGACAAATACAAAAAGACAAAAATGATTTGTCCTCTTCTCAAGCTGCAGCACCCTCCCACTCTCTTGTAGATGTGCCCCACATTTCCAGTATCTGGGGTGTAAATGAGGTGTTGCAGTGTTCCCTCAATGGCTTGCAGAACTATGGAAAGTTAGGAGGTACTTAGAGAATTCTAAGCTGCAGCTTCCAAGCAGCTGAAGAATGTCATCACATGTGAGAAATGAAGCCCAGTCCTCAGCTGAATTTCTAAAAATGTAAGGACAACAGGGGACAAAGTCAAGAAAGCAGAAGTCACAGAGCTGGGTGAGTAGCTGTAGCCAGAGGGACCCAAGCTAGTAACAGCAGCACTTCTTTCTATTGCACCAGTCAAAAACACATTCATAAATTAAAAAATGTTTGAATATGTATAATGATACACATTCAAATATTTTTTAAACTCGTTTACCTGTTTCAGGAGCTTCTTAGCATGGCCCCTCCTCTGATCTGCCTTTTAGATCCTGTGCAGCAATCTTGGTTGTGGTTTTGAGGGTCTGGTGTCACCTCCTCACAAGAGCCCCTGTTCCATGGTTTCAGCAGGTGACATCCAAGTGTCAGTGGCAGGGGTAACACTCATTCCTCAGATGCTATCTGACCATACAGACACTTTAGTTATTTCAGTTATTGCAAGTTAACCTCAAGTACTCTAAATCAACATCACCTATTTCACATAGAAGTATAGACATACTTCATATGTCTATATATTTTCTATATATTTTCATCTTTTCATATACTTCAAATGTCTGATATATTTTAACTACTGCCATTTAGCTACAAAAATAAAAGCATTCATTATCATTTCACAACTATAGCTACTTCTGCAAAAGCTAACACTATATTATAATGCACAACACATAGCATCCACTTTAATATTTGCAAAAGCCAAAGCTATAATATGTGTTTATCATGTCACAACAAGTCCTTAGTCAGGAGCAGAGATCTAGGTTTTACTGACTATAAAAGATATTTGTGCAACCCCTAAGGACAAAGAGTTGTATAGGCAGGCACTAACCAAGCACAGCCCCAGCTTACAAAGACACCATTTGCAGTTCATCTAGGACTATATTCTAATTACCCCCTTGGGAGGGGAGAGGCACCATTAACTCTTCAGTAGCTGTTGCAGAAAGAGTAGGGAAAGGTGTGATGCTCAGAGTGTTCCTTGTTTCTGAGAACTTTTTACCATTACATTTGGAAACACTCCAAGAGTATTATTCCATCTCCATTCTACTTGCAGCAATGGTTTTTCTCTTCCACCTTCAACAGAATCAGGATAAGAGTCCTGCCATACATTTTGGTCTTTATATATTCAAAAAAACACTTCCTAACAACATGTTTGTTTCTGCATCCACTACATTCAATGCACAAAGAGTTCATTTTCTTCCTGATGGCAAACCTTGTGAAGTGCATGCGCAGCTACTTCTAAATTCCTCCTCTTAAAATCAGATATAATTTTTTAAGCCTTTTTCCATTGGCTTCAGTAGGCACCACATGCTAGGGAAGTAAAACAGAGCCATGTTTTGTACTAGAGTTGATATGGTCATTTCATTTTTTCTCTCCCCAGCATGCAACAGCATTGAGGACCTTGTTTCAGTCTGTCATGTAGCAAATTTGAAAGTTATTCTGCTTTTTGTAATCATGGAATAAGTCATGGGCACTTGAAGTTCAATAAATCCCCAGAGGCAGCCAGCTTGGTTTATTTTCAGCTCCAATGACCCACAGAAGAAAATTTTTTTTTGCGACATGGGAATTGGATTTTTTCCCCTTATTATATATAAACAATTCTCTTAACATGAGAGGGAAAAAGTTCATATTAAAAGGCAATGTTTATTAAAATATCAGCTTCTGCCTGCTGCAGGAGGATTATTAGCATCACTGACTTCCTTCTCTGTTCCAACAACCTATTGCCAGATTATCAGGGAAGGACTTGTGTGGCTGCTGCTCCTTGACAGCAAATGTCTGGGAAGTTTGTCCTTTGCAAACTTACACATGTGCAGTGTAAGAACAGAGCTGCAAAGAGGAAAAAAAAGAGGTGCTGGTTTTCCTGATGAGGTGGGTGACAGAAGAACCCCTTTTTCCACACTTGGCCACTGAGGTCTTCACTAGAAGCACGAGGTTAATTATTTCCTTCCTAAAAATTAGACTGGTACAGCCTGGAGAAATATCTTCTCAGGAAGAAAGGCAAATTTTCTGTACACTGTACTGTGTACAAACACACAGAAGCACAGCACTGTTAAAGGGGAAAAGTGAGGATGATGTGATGGTCATATACAGTGACACCTAGCAATGAAGTGACCCAGAAATGACACACTCAAATGATGCTGAATGAGTATAAATTGGCTCATATTATGTCTTAAGTATCACAAATGGCTCCATATAATGTACTGCTGGATAAAGTATTTAGTTTAAGTCTTAATGCACTACTTTTTTTCTTTACTCATTTCTTTAATTCATAAAACCCAAAACATATCTGGATTTTCAGTGCAGAGATTTAGAATTCAGGCTACAGAAGCCAATTTATCACTTAAGATGCAAAAATAGTTCTGTCTAAAAAGGGAGACTTCCTTATTTAAAAAGGAGAATCTGAAAAAGAATACCTAATTAAAGTGTTTGGGTTTTTTTGAGAGAAAAGTATATGTGAGATGACATGCATTTGAATCTTTAAAAACCTAATCTCTTCCATGGGTTTCATTTGATTTCTGTAGTATGAAAACATATCCTCCTCCTGATTTTCCCAGTTTGTTCTAGGGCAGACAAATAAAAATGCCTTTTTATAAAACTCTCTCTCTATTTGCTGTACTTATTTTTTAATCTGTGTTTCTTTACAGCAGTTGATGAAAAACTACTGAGTGTTTTCCTAAGAGAAAATTGTTCAAAGTTCTGTTTTTAGTTGCTGAATATTAGCAGCACTTGCGTGCACTCTGGCCATTGAGGATGGCTGCCTTATTTTCAACTCCCAGTCTGCTTCTACCCATTATCCTTCTGGTTGCCACACAAGTGTGATTTTAAACCTCCTGGTGTGACAAAAACAAAGACAATAAAAGGTCTGGTGACTGTCTAAGAGTCATTTAAGGATATACAGGTACTTTGAACAATCCCAGACTTTCTTTCTAGGAATGTCTGCTTTCCTTGGACACCCCATTTCATGACCAGTTTGTGAATATAAGGTCCCACACACAGACCCACATTCCCTCCAGCAGCCATCAGAGGAGTGCCACTTTAGTTTGGGGGGGATTTAGTTTTGTTTTGTTTGCTTTTTTTTTTTTTTAATAGAATCTCTTGGCTACTTCTAACATGCAATTTTGTTTCTCTGTTCCTTAGTCATTTAGGAGGAGTGTCAAAACCCCTTCTGTATAGAATACAGTTTATAGGGATATCTTTTTCTTTCCCTGAAAGTTTATAAAACACATAGCATGAGGCTTTTTCGGTCTGATACTTTAAATTGTGTGGATTGTGGAAAAATGGTGAGGTTGTGAAGGAAATTTTGATTTATATAATTTTGGATTCAGACCCACCTGTGCTCTTCTGTGAAAAGCAGAAAACACCTAACATGGGATGGTCAAAGTTTTCTCATGTCAGAATTATTTTGTTTTTTGAAAACCAACACAGAAACTGTTCCAAATGACCCTAGAGACCCCCACCAGCCCTTACTTGCACCTTGCAGAGTGCTGCATACACAAGCCTCAGGTGATTTACAGTGAGTAAAGAAGCTACATACACAAGGAAGGGAAAGTGCTTGAGAGCACCCAGCTGCTCTGTGCTCCTTTCCCCTGCACTGTATACCCAACAGTGCTAAACACAACAGCAACATTTAAAGTCCTGGCACACAAATCTGCCAAGTCTTGCTAAGAACAGTGGGGCCATTAGTGGCCATTCAGTCAGACAGAGCACGGCTGTCTCAGGGCTATTAGGGAGAGGGGAGAGGTTGGTAGACAGAAAATGTTGTGCTGGAGGATCACTCTCAGCAATTGCTTGGCTCAGCTGTGTGAGAATGGCAGCCCTTGCTGCAGGGCTGATGGACGGGTGGAAGCCACAAGGGAAATCAGCACTTCATGAACGTTAATGACCAAGGATACACTTCTTATGAGTCCTGACCATAGCAGGATTCAAGTGGAAAGCACTGGACTGTTTCCTCTTCCATTGCTCCCTCTTGTTTTGGACCAATCTCCCTCTCTCTTTTTGTTATTTTTAATATATGTATTTATGAGAAAGCCCTGAATAAAGACACCCTCCATTATTTTCTAGATCAGATCTGACTCAGCTGGGCCATCTCTTTTCTTTTCTGCTTTCCCAAAGGTAATATCTCAAGTGAGATTAAACATCTCTTGCAGATAGCCCATTTTGGCTGAGTTTGTTCATGCATGAAGGCAAATATTGGCAGACCTTAAATCATCACAGAGAGGGGCACTGGTGTTCTCAGTTTTAGGCATGAAGTATGTATAGATGTCTATGCTGGCCAAGACTAACTGTGACACAATAAATAACAATATAACAATAACAAATGTAAATAAAACAACTAAATTGCTTTCCAAAAAATAACCTTCTCCTAACCATTTAATTTTCTTTCCTTTTCACCCCCTCATTTATCCCTCTATTTTACCAAGCATGTTTTAATGCTTGCCTATTATGTAACCGGCTCTGCAAATATTATTCATAGTATAAACATTTTTTTGTAAAATTCATACAAGTGGGCAAGGCATGAGAGATGAGTTAGAGTGTTTGTTATCCAATACTGGGTCAAATACTGGGATTTGCATTAGGGAGGAGGTCTAGTGCTGATGAAAGCCTGTCCTGCCAAAGTGCCCACTTCAGTACAGTGTTTATGTCTACACAACACAGCCCTTACTCATTAAGTCTTGCAGATTTGAATAATTAGAGTTTTAGTCCAAACTGTGTTATTCACTCTCTGACCACAGGCTTAATATTTCCTCTTTGTTTTGTGTTTTCCCAGTTGTAAACTACTCATAAAGATTCTATTCATTTTTGAGGGATTTTGAGCCATATGGGATGGGGTGAGGAGACTCATAATCATTCATGCTCAATTTTGATGGCTTGGTGAATGGCATAAAGCAGAAAGAAACCCAAGGAAAAAGTCCCTTCTAAGTTTGGTGCCATAAAGAAAGCTGTGGGATACATGAGCAAGAGATGAATCTAAAACCAAAATAATTCCAATAGAGCTTGTAAGGTGTAGAATAAATATGAATACACTTTCAGTATTCTGCCTTACCAAAACTGCATTTATGATGGAATAAAAAATTATTGCATTGCTAAAGGAACAGTCATAACTGTGAAGAAAAATGTTGAATTATTATGGCAGACTACACAGCAACAGAGCATTTATGGCTCCACTCAGGGCAGATTGCTCAGTCAGGATTTTTCTCACATATATTACCATATAAACCTCCTGTGCCACTTGCAGTTTTGCAGAGTTCAGGTGATGAAAGACTAAGAGGGGGATAACTTTACTTATTGCTGTGGAAACCTCTTTATCATCCACGTCTAGAATTACTGTCTTTTGACTTGAATTGGAAAAGTATTCATTAACTCCCTGACATCTTTCCTTCACCCCAAAGTTTCCTTCTTCATACACACATGCACACCATTACTATTGGAAGATGTGTTTTACAAATTGTGCTGCCAAGGTTGCTACTACCTCTTTGCCATCATCGTGTGGCAGTGAATACACATAATTTATTTATAAAATTAATTATAACAGTGCAGGACTATCCCAAAATTCAAACACATGAATAGTAACCTCTTTGTCCAACTATTTCTGGGATAATGAATGCAGTCTGTGGACTGCAAGTTAAATATTTCATGACAGTTATATGATTAACTCATGAGGTTTTTGAGATTTTATGGGCAGTATGATCAGGTCTGTCATTGTCCTTGTCAAAGAGATATGAAGGAGATACATTCTCTTGGTCTCCATCTAAGATTTCCTTTCCTACAGATTCAGCAGCAGAAGAACAAATTCCAATTCTTGACTGGGAAAAAGAAAGAAGGGGAAGGGAAAAGACTATCCAAGTTTGCTGAGATTCTGAGCTGCTACTCTGCCTTCAAACTTATCCATTTCCATGGTAATACCAAGGGAAAATACAGCATCTGTGCTGCAAAGCTTGCAGACAGCTTTTGAAATATCAGAAATTTTTGTGGGTACAGATGATATTGAACATATGGTGTTTGAAAGAGTGGCCAACATTGCAAAAGCCTTTGGAATCATCTGACGTTTTATTTTGTGTTTCCCCACCCTCAGCTTTTAAGTCTGTCATATTTTCCTAGTAGCAATATAGTGACCCATTTATGGCAACAGCTGCACATTCAACTTGTTACTAGTGGTGTTATTTATCACAGTGAAAAGTAAAGATTCAATAATACAACAATGACCCTAAATGTGAGGGAAAAAAAACAAAACAAAAAAAAAAGACAAAAGAAAGCAATGCTTATACTTCAATGTATAGCTTGGATTATCTTTCCATAACAAATAAATGTTGCTTGGTAGGCACAAGTTGACTCTGCGTGCTCATGTTACGTGTGCAGATGAAGCAAAAGTCCTTCCTCCTCTATGAGGACAGTTTTCTAGATTTTTCAGGCAGAGAGCACAGCAGTTTCTGTCAGTGATGTGACATGTCAGTCTGAGCTGGGAAATGCCACGAAGCATAAAGTGATGAATTGCCATCATTTTTGCCAGGTTTCATAATGCACAGTGGCTCCATGTTACACTGACTTTACTTGTGTCTGTATATTAATTTGGTTAGGAAATAGGTAAAAAGTAAAGCCTTAAAAACCAGCTTTGTCTTGTTTCATTATCTCTTAAATTTTGTGCAGTTTTCCTCAGCCTTACATTTAAGTAAAACTATTCTTTCTCAACTCATGCATTATGCAGTTCCCAACTCTCTCCATGCATCATCTGTCTCACACTGAGGGATTCTAGTTGAGACAATTGCATCATACCACAAATGTGATTTTCTGCTATTAATTCTATGGAAAATCTACTCTGGAATAGTTTAACTCACTGGCATTTTCTGGGTATATCATTACCTGTGAATTCAGGCTTCCAAAGCCTGTCTTGTATAAAACAAACCTTCCAATCCCAAGACACCAAATTTCAGAGTTGAAAAGTCTGTAAACTTCGGCTTTGGGCTGTATTGAAAACCTGAACATCAGTACTTTGGGGCTTCAGACTTTAAGTTTTGACCTAACATGTCATGAGACACTAATTCAAAACTGCATCAAACCAATCATTTGGTTGAGTAACTAATAATTTATTCAGAAGTTGGCAAGGACACATCCTTCATATTTCATATGTGTCTGTCTGTGCTCTGCAAAGCAGGATGTTAAGCCTGTACATCTTTTTCTAATTGCTTGCATCTGCATTTCAGCCAGACTAGTTCACGGCAAATATGGGACAAGTCTCAGTTGCCACTCACATCTCTGCAGTTCCAAGTCACCTAAATGAGTTTCCAGTTGGGATTGTCTGTAATTGGTGGCAGGAGAGTGAAAAACATCTGCGCATAAATAGAATTAAAGGAAGTCCCAGGAACAGATTAAAAGTATAGCATTCAGAATTCCATCTCTGGAAAAGGCTAGTGAAGGGGGATGAGATCATTCATTGAAAGCTCTCTTGCAGTCAGCTCAAGGGAAGTCTATACATTGCTAAAGAGGAGTTTATAGTTTATAGTCAGTCATAGCCTTCAAGTGCTTTTTGGTTCACAGTGCTTCTGAAGGGTTTCAGAAACAAAGGGGGAAAAAAGCGCTAAAAAATGAAAAGCCAAACAAATATATGAAATAGGGAGCTCTCAAAACAAAATAAAAGTCTCTAAATCCTTAAGGAGAGAATAAACTTTCATGTTTGGAAGAGATGTACATGAAAACATCATAACTCAACCCATGGCAAGGGCATTCAAAATCCTCTGCAAAGAATAAACTCATCTTTTTGGTACCCTGAAATCTGAAGGATGCTTTCTGTACTTCATGCAATCAGGTCAATAAGTGAAGATGAGAAGTTGGTAAGTGGGAATGCAGGGCTGTTCCATATTTGGCCAACCTTTGCATCTTATTTAACTCATCATTGAGTTAATTGATTAGTGAGGGATCTCTCAGGCTGGTTTGTGTTACCTGTTTGACAGCAACAAGTCCTAAACATGAGATGCACAGGGCAATGTGGAGAAGTCTTCACTGCAAGGAAAGTTCCTGCAGAGGCAGCAGAGGTTGAAAACTTACCTCAGAAATGCTGGAGGAACTAGTGAGTGCCACAGTTCCACTGGTTCTGCCTTCTCTATTCATTCCTTGCCTTTTGGACTGAGACTTACAATAAGGGTGACAAGAACAAAAATGTTTTCTCTTTTGCATCATTAACATCTGCTTATTGGGAACTGTTTTGATGCCTTAAAATCCTCTTTAACAAGAAGAAAAGGAACTATAAAAATGGACTATATAAAAAGAACTATCGTTGTATTACATATCTCTGCTTGGTGATATGATAATATCAATTCATCATTTGTAGCCAGCAGTTCAAATCATGTTTGTTTGGATTTGGGTTTTTTGTTTTTTTCTGGTTTTTTTTTTTTGGCAACATAGGAATCCACCACTAAAAAGATTTAGATAAGTAATCACATGAGATCCCAGTGCTGAAATGCTCAGCATGACACTTCAAACTTGAAAATGGTTTCCATAATATTCATCTCTTAAATATGGGGCCTAGAGATGGGTGGAGCTGAACAACTTTTGATGTATATTAGAGCTCTGGTTGTAGTACTGAGTATGTCTGTGGAATAGAGCAATCAGATATACAGGATGAGCTTTACAACACTTTATTGTTCTGTAATGTTTTGGTTTTTTTGCTAGAGAACTAATTTTTTTTTAAGTCAAGGGTGGGAAAAAAAATAGAAGAACTAATAGGATTATTGCAGATTCCCCCTGCAACACTTTTGCAGCCAAAATGATATAAAGGGATTGAAGTAACCTTCACATTGCTCCATAGCAACACCAATCTTCTCTTCTCCTGTCTGCCAGCCAGGCACTGAGGCTGTCTTGGGCATTGTCTCACCTATTCAATGACACAGCTAGAGAATGAAAAGGGTGAGAAAAGGCCTCCAAAAGCAGAGCAGGAAAGATGAAAAGCATTGCCAGTGGAACAAAAGCATTTGGAGAAGGCTGGGAAGGGAGAAGAAACTGAGATTACATCCTGCATACCTTTACCCATGACAGCCCCACAAGGCTGTGCAGCCCTTTCTTTCTGAGTTGGCCAGCTGGAGAACTTACACCTTAACATTTGCACATTTGGTGTCCAAGCCATCCTTTACAGAGATTGTGGGCTCTTCTCCAACCCATTCCATTTCCCATTTCCTGTTTTATTCAAATTACAGTTTTTATATGGTAATTAGCTGCAGTGTAATGGCTTTTGAGCTGAGAAAATTGATGAGTAGAGGAGGATACGGAGCCGGTCAATTTGAATAGAGGGGATATGGCTGCAAATGAGGCAGGGGATCATCACATCCTCTCTCCTGAACTCCCACAAAATGGAAGGCAGCGAGAAAAATGCTTCATAACTTCATAGCTACAACATGGAGGCAGTTGTTTGCTCTGCTGCTGTGAAGCAACAACAAAAGAAAATGAAAGAACATTTAATCTATTCACTTTAAGCATCCCTAACTATGCCTTTGTGGAAAGTGCAGCTTGGTTTCATTGTGCTACTGAAATGAGCCCAAGATCTTCTGCGACGTTTCAAATAACCAGAACAATATATTTCTCCATTACTTTACTTACTTTAAGCACATGTATTTTGTAGTTAATGTAGTTCCTGGTGTTGTGAGAGAGCAGTAAAAATGAAATCCATGCTTAATGCAGTGAACTTTGACAACAGCAGCTGCAACTCAAAATTAAAATCCACTGCTTTGCTTTGCTCTCAGGGTCTGAACCAGCTTTGAGGAATGCTGCAGCGCGCTGTGAATGAGGACATCTGAAATAAAAAAGTGTCTGAGTGGCTGCCCACAGGACAGATCAAATCACCAAATGCAAACAGTGATGTGCCAAGTTGTTTGCTGAACACTCAGGTGAAATCAGACAAAACCCATAAGCCTTGGAAATTTCAAGACAAAAGAGAGAGACTGAATTTTATCGTCTTCTGCAAGGCACTAATCATGGAGATAAAAGACTCATTTAGACCGGCTGACTTGACCCAAAAGCCAGAGGAGGCATTGAAGGCAATGAAGTCTCTGCCATCGGTCTCAGAGCACTTTAAATCTGGCCAGAAGACATATACACTACAAATTTGGATTAAGTTCTCTTGAGGGGGAGGTAGTGTGTTTGGGTTTGGGCTTTTTTTGGAGGGGTAGGGCAAGAGCTGTTGTCCAGATGGCAGCAGCAGTAAACTGCTGAACACTAGTTATTTTTGTCAGTGATCTGATGATGTCCTTTAGGCATTTAACTGGATTTTATAATGACCCAATATATCCAGGTTTTGTTCATTTGCTTTCCCTTTATGTCATCAAGGACCTGCTTTGGGTTTGTGGCTGAAGTAGGGATTATGCAGACCCCAGGCTGCCTCTAAAGGAGAGTTCTCTAGGACAATCTCTGCTGAGTACCTGGCAGGCATCAGCCTCAGCTGTGCCCTGCCTGAGGCAGGTGGAATTCTCTCCAGTGATTTTCTGTAAGTATCTACTATAGTGACAGTGGGAGAAAAATCCAAGGGAGGAAGGGTGTGCAGACACTGTGGTCTTAAAACGATTGTGAATGAGGACTGCCAGGAAGAGTCACTGGTGCCACCCTTGCCTGCTCACAGGGGATGGTGCCTGTGTCAGCCAGAACTCACCACTTTAAACTAGAGTCTTCCTGCTGCCTGTCCTCCACAGAAGAAGCAGTTTGTAATCATACAGGGCTCATGGCAAAAAGTCCCTCCTAGAGGGATAAGTGTCAGGTAGGAAAATACCATGGCCCTACTGAGCCTGAAATTTGACATGGAAAGTTAGTCACTCAGAATGAAAGAAAGTGACAAGGTTTACAGCTGAGTTAGGTTCCTATGATGTACAAGATTATTGATTCTGTTAAATAATAAAGTCACATTACTGAATATGCTTCTTGTTGTATGTTAATGGCAATAATGTAAATATCTTGCAGATCTCTGTGTGCCATTCACCACTCATTTTCAATGAGAAATAGAAGTAGCAGGAGTCAATAGGTCTGACTCTGCAAGCTTGCTTTCTTTTTGCAGTTAACTTTCCATGTATTGAAATGCTCTGAATACAGATTGACTTGCTTTGTTCGATATTTATTATTGTTCCACCTGCGTTGAAATGGGAACAGCACTGGCTTTGATAAATAGATTCAAAGGCAGTCAAAATTCATTGTGCCTCTTCTAAATGCTTTTGTGTCCTCTGCTGGAGCTCTTTTTGATTAACTCTTCCAGAAAGACTTCTCTTGAATCAAAATAGGCTTATTGCTTGCCTTCACAGAACACCAGTGCAAACCCTTTCTTTGAACCAGATTGTCCCATGTCATGTATTTGTCCAATTTTTTTGAACAGCCAAAGTTTTTTTCCTCTTTTCCATGTTGAGAGACATGGTTCTCCTTAAATCATGGAAGCCATGCACATGACAACTGCTAGATAATTAAAAAGAAAGGTGTCAGAATCTGGCAGTAGAACTTCATTAGCTTTCCAAAGCATACCAAAGAACATTCATTATCACAGTATGAAGTATCATAAATAATTAGTACTAAATCCAGACATGCCAAGGGAATGATCAGTATGTCTTCATACTGTGATCAGCTTGCCTGTTTATTTCATTACTGTGTTCATTTGAAAGCTCAATATTTTGCCAATTCTGCCATTCACACTCATTCTCTCAGCATTTGTGGGAAGAAAGAAAAGAATAGTAGGATTATCTTGCTATTTTCTTAAGTCATGATACCAACTAACTATAAATATTTCACTAAACAATAATAGCACTATCTTGATTTAACTTATCCTCAAGATACTTTGTTTTTGAAGGTAGGATAATATTACAAACTGCAGCTGTAAATTAAGGCAATATTAAGCATAAGGCTGATGCAAACCTTCCAAAAATGAAAGAAGCTGAGCTTAAAGATGTATATTATGTATATAAAGTTCTTCTTCAAGAATTCATGTTTGTGCCTGTTCCCTCTTCCTTTTATTCATGTACGCACTGAATGAGGACTTATTTCTCCCAAGAGGAGAACTGAGTGCACAGAAGAGCACTGAAATGACTAACTTAAATACACACACACAGTGTGGATTTAATGTAAATATGCATTTAAACTTATTTTCAAGATCACCCTTGTCAGCAACCCAGGATGTAACTCACTGAATAATGAAAGAGGGGCAGCATTAGTTTAAAGTGATTGCTGTGTTTGTTCCATTATTAAGTTTTGTTGCCTGGTGCTACAGGGCAAGGAAACACGGCAGGGCTAAGTGGGGAGAGGAGTACCATGAAAATTTAACTGGAGGCATGCACCAAGAACCTGCAAACAGCAGAACACAGAGACTCTAGGGCATCAAATAAATGAACAAAATAAATGAAATCCTATTGCGCTTACTGTCCTTCCTTCCTCTGTAAATCTCCTATGCCTGAAAGATACCACCTGCTTTCCCCTGGCTTCAGGTTTAATCCAGACATCTGTCATGAACTACCCTGTTTATTCAAACTTGCTGTTGAATATCCCATCACTGACACTTCAGCTACCTGGAGTGCCTTGATGTGGCCCCAGGGCAGGAGAGCAGAGCTGCAGCTGGTGTGCAGGGCACAGAAATGGCTCTCTAGCCCCTGCCAGGACCCTGGCACCAAGGGCTCCTCTGTGAGCCTCTGCTGCTGCCAGTTTGGCTGAGAGCAGTCCACCCTCCTGTTGTGCTAGTTCCTAAATAATCCATAACCATAATAGTAACAGGTTCACCTCAGGCATGATTATCACTAAGAAATAACCCACTCATTTTGGTTTAATTTTTTTGAAAAAGAGATGTGAATTCACCCAACACAAGTGGGAAATATCAATTCTAATAAAATGCCTGATACAGGAGGGAGAAAAAGACTGAAAGCATTTTAAAAGTGTTGAAAGATTCCAATTAATTTTCCATTAAAGAATTGCTCATTGTTTGGAAATTGTACATAATGAGAATAGAAGGTTACAAAATTATCACAGCAGCATAATTTAATTTACAAAGGTTTTAAATTTTCGTTTTAACCTTCCTAGAACATGTGGATGGGGAAGAAACATACACAGTCTAAAATCTTTTCAGAGACTCCATTTGGCTCTGTAGCTGAGCAGCTGGCAAGAGGCTGCCTGGTTGTATTTCCCAAAAAAGCACTGAAGTGGCAGAACCACAGTGATCCCAAGTTTTCACTAGACTGAGTAAAAGACAAGGCTGTTAACAGCATGTGCTGAATTGAAGGGAAGAGGGCCACAAGCACATTTCTGCCACTGGGCAGCATTGCCCAGCTGAGGCCAACCTGGGCTAGAACAAAGTTCTGCCAGAGCCTGGCACAGCTGCACGTGGAAGGCTGCAGCTTTCCTCCCCCAGGAGAAGCAGGAAAATGTTGGCCGCAAGGAAGGAGGGGAAGGAGCTGGCTCCCCGTCCTGCTGCCTGGGTTTGGGCCACCCAGCCCTGGTCTGCCTGAGAGCATCATGAGCCTTGCAACCAGCTTGGGACTGAGACACTCGCACTCAGAGGGGAGATGCTGCTCACACCCTGAAAGCCAGCTGCCTTGAAACAGACAGAAAGAGTCCTGATGGGGTTTCTGAGACAGCTAATATAACTCACCAGATTCCACAGAAAGATAATAACAGGTTTTTGTGTCGTAGAGACTGTGGGGAGCTCGGTTGTTGTCTGCGGAAATTCATGGGAGAGATTGCGTTCCTGTTCAGTAGTTCATTTTCAGAAAGTGATTTAGCCACTTGTTTTACTCAATTTAAAACCTTCAGCTTGTAATTCATAAGAGAAAATAGATTACAGTGCCTGAGAAGCTGTATTTTTTTTCTTCACAATGGCTTCAAGCAGGTCCTCCAATACTTCACTGGCCTGGGCAGTTTCCCTCAGCTCTCCTTTGTCCCCCTCCATCGGGAGGTGTATCATAGTGAGAATCAAATAAAAATTTATTGCAGGATTAAAGGCACTGGAGATCAGAGCAACCTGCAAGGAACCACTGTGCTCAGATTAATGCCCAGACCAATGCTGCTTTGAATTTCCAGTTTCACAGATTATCAGGGAGCAATAGTCAAGTTAAAACAAGGCCATTCCTTCTCTGCAGCAATCATGCTTGGCTGGAACTTGCTCTGTCACTGTCTGCACTAATCAGTCCCTTCAAAGTTTGCCTGGCCCCCTCTGGGGCTGCCCCCCACATGTAGCCTCTCCTTAACTTCTCATTTCAGCTTCTTCCAGGCTTCTGAGAGTGCTGGGACAGAGCTTAGAGGGACAACTCACCAGATGCAGAGCAGGAGCCTTGGGAGCATGAGGCTAAACCCAAGCACAAAGGGGGATTTACTTTGTGAACTTGGCTATTCTAATCTGTCTCCCAAGGTAGATTTCTCTCTACCTTTGCATCAACAGAGCCAATAACCTGCAGCCTTTTTTCTCCTCTTGTTGTACAATGAAGAAAACTGATTTAAGGTTAGTGGTAAGAGAGAGCATAGTCTTTAACCATTGCAGTTCTCCTGCAGCATTTTGATAACTCCTCTGCTAACAGAGCTGATAGAGAGGAGAATGACAGAGGGGAGGACATTCCCTTCTTGCTCCTTTTCTTTGCTACTTTGAAAGTTTTGACTATTTTCCCATAACTACAGAGCTAACAAGAATGAGCAGTAAAATGGCTTTTGAAACGTGAAAATTCAATATTAGAAATGTGATAAGAAGACACAAATGTAGCTGTTTGAAAAGGTTTGCTGTACAGAGAACACAGGGCTGTTGTACAGCTCCTGCACAGGAAGAATGAAGAGAGCAAAAGGAGCAGGCTGTGGGGGGACAGAGCAGAGACAGACTGAGATTCTTTTAACTAAAAATTCAATACAGGTTCATTCATTATATATTTTTTATGAAACAGTGGAATTAAAAAGAAAAGGCTTCAATGAAACATGGGGCTTCCAGCTTGCTCAAGAATACTGCAAAAACCCTTATTCAGTTTCCCTTGAAGCCAAGAGAAACATGTCTTTTCTGGTCCAATTTTCAGCTCTTTGAAGCAGAAACTCAGTCTTTTATGTGTCCCTACAGTGCCCAGTGCAATAGGTCTCCTGTCTCAGCAGGGACTTCTAAGTGCTATTGTAATAAAATTGATTAATCATAATTTCTAATAACTCCTTAATATTTCCAGTATAATCCTTGACTAAAAAAATGTATGCAGGCTGAAAAGGCATGAAAGTTTAATTTAGAACACAGTAAAGATAAGTTTCTGCTAGGAGAAAATCTAACACAAAAGGTATTAAAAATGTTGTTCATATTAAGCAGATGCAGAAATGATATAAACAGTGTAACAAACCATAAATCCGGGCTTTACATCTATTTATAAACTAAAAATTAAGTGTAAGATGAGTGGGATATGCACTGGCATGCAGGGATGCTATTTCTGGCTCCAAGAAGAGGGAGATGTGCTGTTACCCAGCTCCATCTGCATGGCAATGAAGGGCCACTCAGAGATAGATGTGTAAATCTTCCTGCTGTGATTCCTCCCCACTCTTTTGCAAAAGACGCACTTAATATTGACTCCTGTACTGCTGTCACATAACCCCCACAATAAGTGAGGAAATGGAAGGGCCAGCTCACATCTCTCACTGGCTCTGGCTCAGGTTGCAGATGTGGGCGGACACTGCTGCATCGCTCTGCACTTCAATAAATGTTTTTAAGGCTTATTTTTCACAGCAGGAGCAGGAATGAAAAATAAGATTCAATTGTACGTGTTGACAGGCTGGGAGAAGTGCCAGTATGCCATAACCCCAAGTACCAGCCCAGCCCTGCCACTCTGTAAAGTACAATTACTGTAAATTGGTTCAGAGCCTGGCAAACATCAGAGGCACACATGTGCCTCTCTGCAAATATGCATACACAGGACTCATAAATGATCCTGGGTTTTCCTTTTCTCCCTGGTGGAAGGAAGTTTAATAGCTTTAATGTGAACTATCCTTTTCCCTCAGCTGGGGCAGATTTGTACCTGAGGGAGCTCCTCTAGGCTTCCCTCCAAGGCAGTGAAGAACACAAATATCAGGAGGGGCTCATTTCCCCCTGTGGAAAACAGGGGATGCTTGGGCCATTCCCATCTCTCTCCTAGGCAGCTAACTGAGACTTACACATCTTACATTTGGCTGGATTAAATGCTTGCTATTTGGATGCCTAATGTCATTTGAGTTGAAGTTTTGTATAACTTCACAGCAAAGAACCACAAATATACCTAAACATGCTAGCTTTATGGAGAGAAAACTGTCAGTTTTAAAGTCTATTTTCTGTGGTCATTTGCAACCAAAAGAAAGTATTAGGTCCATTGAACTAAAAAAAAAAAAGACCTTTTGTAATTTAGAGTTATAAAATAAAATAAAAGTTAAAGTGTAGAAACAGATAAGATTTTACCCCAGTATTTAATCTTCTGTATCCATGACACTAAGCAAAACATACCATGGAATTGTAGAATAGCAAGCTGGCTATTCATGTGGCTTTCCATCTCTGGAACACACCTCTCATGGCATTGAACACACTCAGAACCCCCCAGCTCAGCAATGCTGCTGAACAGAAAACCCCACATGTGGATGAACATGAGGAAACATTTTCCTGCAAATTATTTCTCAAAAATATCAGCTGTGTGATAAAGCTGTGGGATTAATTAATTTAGTATGCATCTCTAATTGCCTTATTGCAATCCTTGTCTCCCAGGACTAAAGCTAATGCTCCATATCTTGAAGTATCTTCAAATTCCAGGGGTTTTTTGCTTATCATGGCAGGCCATGAAATTATTCTCTTACCTTCAACACATAAGGAATTTTGGTATCTATATATACAGGTACTACATAGACATCCTGCAAGTCTGCATAGATATTGCCACTCCATCTTGTAGAAACCTTTTTAAAATGTAGCTGCTTTTTTCCCCTTAATGCTGAAGTACCATTGGGAAGTGCAGTGAAAGACACACCTCAGATATTCAGGTGTATTTCATTCCTGTACCACAGCAATATCAAGATATTTTAAATAAAGAGACAGCACTGAATCAGCTAATGATCTGACCTAATTTAGCCAAGTTAATCTTTTAGAGAGCCCAGTACCTTGTATTTAGCTCAGCAATATCTCTTCCAAACCATACAGTTCTTGACTTGACTATTTTAACAATAATTTACTTCCTAATAGATGCTGATGGCAGACAGATTTTAGTTTATTTCTACTGTGTTTAGATCTCCTGTGTGAACTCGTGTATTTTTTTCTTAGTGAATTAAATTCATCATGAGCTCAAAGAGAGAGGTGTTTGAACTTTTTCCTGGATTTGCCAGAAGGATCATTCTGAACAGTTTAGCTGGACAGAAAACAGACAGTTACCTGGTCGGTTTGAATTTCACAGAAGAAACCCTAAACCAAGAATTATTCATGGAAGTGACTCAGCCTATAGTTAGAATAAGTATATTACATTCACTTCAAAATGACTGGCTACAAAAAGGAGATAAATCATAAATTTGATTTTTAAAAATTATTCCTGAAAGCATATATTTTTTTCCTTGATGAAAAATGTGTACCATGATTTTGTTTAAAATATAGGCTTTGGAATATGTCAGATCATCATGACAATATGAATAAGCATAGCAGGTGATCACAAAGCCCTCACTGCAATCAACCCCAGCTCAGCCTGCTCAAATCTCCAACTCACACCAAAGCCCAGCGCTCCCAGCCATGTAGGCCAGGAAAAAACAGTGATCACATGTATTATTTAAGGAGAGGGACAGCAAAATGATGATCACATCTGGCAGGAGGTACCTGCAGCCTTTTGGGAGGCAGCAGTGTGTCCTGCAGCCCCCTGGCACTGAGTCTGTGCCTGTCTCACCGAGCTGTGCGAGCGAAACCTGCGGGGAAACCTGCTGGGGAACCCGCTGCCAGCCCTGCTGGCCTGGTGCCTTGAATATTTCATCTCAGCCCCTAACTAGAACAGATATGTGATGAGCAAGATAAAGCAAACTCTTTAACAACCTGTCTCTCTTCCTTGGACAAGCAAGCCCTGACTCGCAACACATGGGAAAAGACAATCAGCAGCTCCTGAGATGACCCTTCTCTGAAGTGATATCTTTTTTACTTCATTTGCATTCTGGTTTCCAGCTAAACCAGGACTTGCACTGTCAATATCTACGTGTGTCTGTTCCAGTCCATTCACTAACAATTTCTGGCAAGTGGGCAATTTCCAATTCAAATTTGACAGAGGTAACTTTCAAATATATCTAGTCGCTAAAAATATTAGTTAGCAACTCTGTCAAACAGAAATAAAATTACTTACCTTCTGGAGGAAAGTCAGAGTAGATTTATCTTGTGGAAGTCAGGAACAAGCCAAGAAGTCTCACAGTATTCCCTCCGTAGCCAATGGGGACATTAGCTAAAAAAGCAAGGGGAGGACACAAATTAGGATCAGAAGCACAACAGGTATGAGCACACATGAATGTGTATCTGCTAGATTATAGAATATCATCTATCAGCCAAAAACCAATGCTTGGGTAACTTTAGCCAATGCATCAGACTTAGATACCATATGTTTAACTCATTCAAGCCCTTGAAATACTTTTCAACTTGTTTGGTTGGTTTGCCAGTAGACACTTGGCCAACACCAAAAACCATTTCTCCACATCTTTCATGATCCGTTATAAATGCCTCTGATATTTTTTTCCTGCTTAAGGAATTGTTGTTTAAAATTTTGCATACAAGTCTTCTTATAAATTCTTTTAAAACCATTTTTAAGTCTTATATAATTTCATTTTACTCTACTCCTGGAGTGCTGTCTGCAGAAGCTCCCACTAAAACTTCTGCAGTACTGTAAACACATTTGCTTATGATTTATGACAGCCATATAGCAGCCTTCAACCTTCAACAATGAAACCATGGAAACTTCACCAGATGAAGGCAGATGGATGGAGGAAGAAAGAAAAGCACTGGTAGACAAATGGCTGGCCAGAATCTGGCTCTGACTGCATCTTTGGGATGAGGGAAGAGCAGAGGTGCTCCCATGTTCCAGCTCCTACAACAGACTGCTGCCTTGTCACCCACTGTCCAGACTTGCTGGAATCATGATCTGGGCTTCAACACCTTTCTATAACCTCAGGGTTAGTTTTCTTGTTATTCCTTTAACCACTAACATATTTTACCTCCAAAGAAGAACATATTTAATTAGAAAATGAAATTAAATTACTCAATCTCCCCTTCTTGCTTTAATTTTATCAATATCTTGACTTCACTTGGAGCTATTCCCCAGTCAGAGCTAGAGGGAAGCAAAAACCCCTGATCTGAATGCAAGCTTGTCTTACTTAGTCTTTCTTTTCCTAATTTAATTTTTATTTTTGTAATTCTCACATTTCCTCAGGCTATTTAAGATGACAGCAGCCTCTTGCCTTGTGTGATACAGGACTTGAACTATTTTCAGAAGCAGTAAACTCAAGGAATAAGAAATAACTATAAAACTTGTCCAGTGGTTTGACTTGATCTAATACTTCCAGACACCTATTATTCCACATTTACTGGACTTCCTCTGCCCCTTCAACACTTGCTATCTCTTTTCTGGATAAGGAAGCCAACACAATGACCCTAACAGCAGTTTTCCTTTCACCCCTGAGATGTGTACCCTTGTGGATTGCATGCAGAGATCCACTTAATTCATAAATGTTCCCTGAGTAAATGCTATTGAGTCTGGCAGCTCCAGCAACACTCCCCTGCCATATGCATTTTCTGTACAGATCACGGCCCTTTGCCCACCTCTTGCTCAGAAGTGTGCTGAGAGTGAATGTGTGGGAGCTCCAGGACACCTCTCTTGGTGTCTATTGTGTTCTTTTTCCTGCAGCCCATGAAAGGCCACAACAACCACAGCTGATAAAGGGTAGAGAGAAAATGTGTTACAGAACAAAAAGAGACAATGCAACAAATACAACTCAAGGGAGAGAAAGGAAATTGTGGGAAGGCAAGAGCTTTGTGGGATGCCTGAGGTCAGGCTGCATGGTCAGAAAGGTGATTCCTGCCTTTTTGGTCATGCCAGAGACTCTGCAGAGGGGAGGAGAGAGCAGAGAAACCTCATTGTGTCTGGTTTCAGCATATCCGCACCCTGGTGTGAGAAACTGAGTTTCAGGGCTACAGGAGGCCATCCATTCTAAATGCACACTTCTGTGAGTCCCATCAGAGACAGAATGCATATAAATCTCCTGAATTACTGAACAGAAAATAAATCTGAAAGCAAAAAGGTTCTATCTCAGTTCAGCATGCCCAAAACTAATTTGCTTGTATTAGTATTTTCATTCAAATAAGCCTCCTCTCAAGAAATAAAGCACTCTGCTAGGAAAAATCATTGGTCCTGCAGCTGTGATCAGGGAATGAATGAGACATGACAGTGCTCCTGTAGATGTTCAGACAGCCTGAGCTTGCCTCAGTCATCTTTTCCTGCGGTGGCAACATCCTGTGTGATGCAGTTTTGTGCAATTTCTGACATTGTCATTTCAGATGTTGTAAAATCCTGGAAGTGAGAGAAGGGACCAGGGTAAGAGGGGAGAAAATAGAACAGAAAATAGCATCTGACAACACATATCCAGTCCCTTGTGTCATTGCAAGGTTTGCATGACTTGTCAGGATAGCCACCAATCTGATCAAAATGTGCCCACAGCTGGCATGGCAAACGTGCCAAGCATTGGAAACCTCTTGATGTCATGACCTAAACAGCAGAGGGGTCAGTTGATTTTGATTTTCCTTCTCCCTTTCTTAGCAAAACACCCAAGTCTGAGATGAATGCATTTTTGCTAATCAGTGATAGTTAACTGGACAAGGAAAAGGCAGGTTTAGCACAATTAGCAGCATTTACAGAGGCTGCTCTGCCACAGGTTTCTCAAGAGCTGGTTCTCTGGAATCGCCCAGCAGGGCTGAGCTGACATTGCACTTCCCTCTACAAGACTGAGAAATTATTTGGGAAATTATTTTGGCACATATTTTTTGTACATTGATAGCAAAATAGTTTTCTGAGGTCTGTCCCACTGCCAGGCTGATCAGGTTAATAGAGAAATTGTCAGGCAGATGAATGGACCTCTAGTGTAACTGGAGATGGCAGATTTCTTTAGCAAATCATCATAAAACCAGTTAGCAATGGATATAAAATGTTTCTTTCTAAATTGTATGTGTCACATGAATACTTACAGCTAACCTGCTAAATTGTCATGACTTGCATATAGAGTTTCTCTGCCCCTATGTTACTCAGGTACCTTTTAATGCAAATCCTTTCCACTAGCAGATTGGTTCCTCAACATCTAGTGGCCTCTCCTTTTGCCTATCTAGCTGGTCAAAAAATATTCCAATTATTCTTTCCTTAATCAATCAAAATATTTTCATTAGAAAACAATGCTCTTCCAGTTGTTCCAACAAACATCAAATGGGATTTTTTAATGGGAATTTATATGATTATTAACAAAATTCCATCTCTCTTCCTGCCCTCCCTCCCTCATCTGGGTACTTGGTGTGCTTCAGGTCCTGGATTCAGAGCAGTTCAATGTTGAGATACGGAGAGCAGCATTTCTATGACACAAATTTAGGAGAATGCTGCAAAACCAAGAAAGAGATTCTAGACATTCCCTGGTGTCCAAACTGCTCAGGGGGAGCCAATCTGGACCCTCCCACGAGGAGGTTTCACTGCTTTCATCAGTGAAACCAGTTTCCAGTTATGGTCACCCTGCAAGAGGCTCACACATATGCACTGTGTTTCTAAATTTGTGGACAAATTAAAGATGGACTTGCCAGAGCAAAAGGTTTAAAGTAGCTGAGTGGATTCTGAGCTGTGGAAAAGGGACTCTTGATTTAGGTAGCCTTCAGCTTTGGGTTCCCATTCCTCAGAGGGTACCTATTTTCAGGTGTCAAGGTTTCAGATTCTTTGTAGGTGCTTTTCAGCTCCCCAAAATATTGAGCTGCTGCAGAGTGAAAGACAAAACCCTCAGGAATCTCCAGGGCTCAGAAGCCCAAAGTGGAAGGAACCAGAAATCTCCTGCCACTCTGATGGCAGCTGGTTCTGCTTTGTGGTTCCAGCAGTAAGAGAATTTAAAGGGGTTCACTGCTCCTTGAGAGACTAAGAAGAAAAAACATAAATTCTCAGCACTCTCAGATAAAAAAAATAGGCCATTCAGTTCTGTTTTGGGTTTGTTTTTGGTTTTTTTTATGATGCTCTCCTAAGAAAGGGGAGATTAGCTCAGGGGGAAAATCAGGATGATTTTAGTAAGCAGATGTTATGGTGTTTGATGTATGAATTAGGAGGTAATAGTGGTTACTAAAAAAATGCACTACATAAATAAGGAATTACTTACTATGCATACCACAGACAGAATAAAAACAAAGAGCCACATTATGATCTCATAAGAGCTAATAAAATTTTTGTTCTCTTGCTTTTAGACTAATTGTACCTGAATGGCTTTATTACAACACCATTATTTGGTCCATTTTTGAAAGCATTTCTATTTTTTTCTAAGATCATTTTGGGTGCAAAACTGAAAAAGAATTCCAAGCAGAGAAATGGTCTACCACCAACGGAAAAAGAAAAAATAGTCTAGCCTTGCACTGAATGTGTTACACTGGAAATGTAAAAAGCAACAATTCATGAAGAAGATTATTTGTAAAGCATGAGATCACAGTACTAAAAAGTTATTATAGTCTAAAGTCTTTTCATTCTTTAGTTTACAACCTGATGAATTATTAGAATTGGTTTACAAGTTCTTTGCTTTAGCAAGCTGAAAACTTGCGTGGAAAACAAAACACCAAAACCAAAACCCAAAATCAACCCAAAAAGAAAGCCAAACTGCAAACTGGGGTTCTGGATGAATTCTGAACTTGCAAAGAAATAGCAGTATGGAAAACTCACAAGCAAATTGTATCATGTGCCATCATTACATCATTGCACTCTCTCATAATATAGAGAAAAATTAAATTGAGCTTTGGATTTTATTTCAATAGCAATAAAGTAGGAATTAAATACTATTTAATAATGATTTCTGCCTTTCAGTTCTATGTTTGTCCAAAACTACATCACTTTCTAAAATATTTTTATGTTGTTGCAGTTCTTGTTTACAGCTTAGTATGGTTATTTCTACAGTACCTTGAAAGGCATCGAGGGAAAATTTTACATGTGTCATTGAACACTATTGAATTTCTCCACAATGCCAGAAGTACAAATAAAGCCTAGTTCAGTGTGTTTAGGTGATCATTAGAGATCTCAAAGAGACTGACAGCATAAATACATTCTAGTCTCTTTTAAAGAGAAACTTTTCTTTTGACTTACAGTATTTTACACATCATAAAATTTTATATATGACAAAGAAATAATTTTAAATAGGATTCAGCTGTTCAATAGTTCTGTTTGTAAGCATTTATTTAGCATGGAATGGAAAAGAATGAAATATGGTTTAATTAGCACTGTCAAACAAGTACCAAATTTAACTTGGCAGGAGGGATAAAGTTAACAAATCTTAGCCTTTTGTCTCTCTGCAGGATCAGCACTCATATACCACAGTTATTTGACCTGCTAAGAGATGCATAAAACCACATTGCCAGGCCTCCTTTATTGTAGCTTATTGTCTTGGACACCATGGGCACAAAGACATAACAGCAGCAGCGTGGTTTAATTAGGCCAGAACTTGATTAACTCTGCACACCGGGGATGGCTCTCAGAACTCGCTGCTGTAGTGTTGGCCCTGCCCTCTGGGAGAGGCTGCCCTGTGCCCTGTCCTGTGCCCTGTGCCCTGCAGGCCCTGCCAGCCTTGTCCTGTGCCCTGAGCCCTGCTGGCCCTGTTGCCTGTGTCCTGCTGGTCTTGTGCCCTGCTGTCCCTGCCCTGTGCCCTGTCCTGTGCCCTGCAGGCCGTGCCCTGGGCCCTGTCCTGTGCCCTGTGCCCTGCTGGCCCTGTACCCTGCTGGCCCTGCCCTGTGCCCTGCTGGCCTTGCCCTGTGCTCTGTGCCCTGCTGGCCTTGCCTTGTGTCCTGCTGACCCTGACCTGTGCCCTGTACCGTGCTGGCCCTGCCCTGTGACTTGCTGGCCCTTCCCTGTGCCCTGCCCTGTGCCCTGCTGACCCTGACCTGTGCCCTGTGCCCTGCTGGCCCTGCCCTGTGCCCTGCTGACCCTGACCTGTGCCCTGTACCCTGCTGGCCCTGCCCTGTGCCTTGCTGACCCTGACCTGTGCCCTGTGCCCTGCTGGCCCTGCCCTGTGCCCTGCAGGCCCTGCCCTGTGCCCTGAGCCCTGCTGGCTCTGAGCCCTCGACCTCTGCCCAGGGGACTGTCCCTGGCCCCCTCCCTGACACCCATCCAGTACTGGCTCAGAGCCCTGCTGGTCAGGAGCAGGAGATCCAGCTCTCCATGGACAGCTGGCCTTGAAAGGGTAAACACCCAGCTGCAGTGACATGGCCTCGACCTGATGTACACTGCTTACCCCCACCTGTGAGGATGAGACTGGAAACAAGCACACCAAGAAATCCTGTTAAAGGGTTCTATGAACTAGAGGGTTTGAGGTTTTGGTTTTTGGGGTTTTTTTTGCTAGAATATGTAACTTCTCATTCTCTTCTAAAATCAGGTCCGATATGAGGATGTTTCCCAATGAAGGGAGCAAGGGCAGCGATGAGGGAATGTTTGCATCTCGTCCAAGCATCCCATTTTGCTTTTCCTTCTGATGTTGCCTCTTTTCCTGCCTGTTGTAAATATTTCATTTTTATCCCATTCTAAATTATATTTGAAGTGGTTTGTTTTTCAACGCTAAAGTGTAATGTTTTGTCTTGCAGGAATGTTACCTTTGTTCTCAATGAAATTCTGAGGGAATCAACCTGTAGTCATGATATGTTTCATGTGGAAATCAACCTGTAGTCATGATATGTTTCATTTCTATCAAAATACCTTGGAACAGTAATGTTCAATATGTTCAAAAAATCCTTTTATTTAGCTGTTCCAATATGGCTATAAAAGATTTTCATTGGGATTTCTGTCTCATACAGTCCCACATTGGCATGGTAACAACAGCAAATGTAATAATGATCATCCCCCTGTGGCCACAGTGCTCTGCCAAAGCCATGGTTTTGAAATGACCATATGCATTCCAAACCAGCAGGTTTGTAAAACACAGAATAATAACAGAATAATAATGTCATGGTTTGAGCCTGGCACAGAGCCAGTGCCCCCCCATGAAAATGCCTCACCCTGGTGTCTGCTGTGAGATTTGACCAGGAATAAGCAAAACAGGCTCCAACTTAAACATAAAGACCACTTTATTACTTAAACTACAGGAAAATAGAGAAAGACTATAAGGAAAAGAAAGAAAAAAAATTGAAAACCTTACAAAAAAGCCACTTTCCTCCTCCCCACTCCCTGACTTTCCCAATCCGATACATTCTCCCAAAACAACTGCCCAGCCTTGGCCCCACACGTTAGTATACTCAAACTGCAGTTCATGAAGAGGAAAGGAGTCCTTCTCGTTCCATAGGCTTCTCCTGGAAACACACTGAAACCTCGTGTGCTTCTTTGTCACTTCGGCACCGCCCGGAAAAAAAGTCCCTTTGCCGCTTGTGACATTTTCCTTCCATGCCCAGTGCTCTCACCACTGCGCATGGCCAGAGCTGCTTTTAGGGTTGTCTTTCAAGGATGCCTTGTCTCACTCCAAAAAGGCACAGTCTCTGCCTTTGGGACATCTGTCCCCCCCATATTTTTCCAACCCCCTGGGGCCGGGGGGTCCTCACGAAGAACCTTCCTGGTTTTGAGGCACTGCCTCCCCCTAAATGCAGTCTGTGTCACAGGAACAACTGAGTCCATAGCCACGAGAAAAGTCCAGCCAAAAGGCCACTCCAAATCATCTCTCCCCATCCAATCATCTCCACATTCTTCGGGCCAAAGTCCTTGTCTCATCTCATCTCTCATCTCCCTTCTTATTCAGCTTCGAGGAGGATTAGCATTTTTGCAAGGCCCCAATCATGCAAGAAAGGGTTAAAAGTTTTCAGTCTCTGCTGTCGGTCCCGGAGCGACTCCCACGCACGCTGCCCACACGCTGCCGCTCCGGCCGGGCAGTCTTCCTCCCCCTTCTCCTTCTGGCTGGCTGCTCTCCTGGGGGGGGGGCTGGCTGCCCGAGGGCTGACTCTCTGGGACCTTCCACCCTTCCATCCTCGAAGCCCCCCCGAAGCCCCCTCAACCCCATCTCTGTCCAGGCCCCGGGCCTACCGCATGGCCGGCCCCTCCCCCGCCCAGCAGCAACAGGCTGGGCGGGGGAGAGAGATCTGAACTCCTCGCCGCGGTGTCCAAAAGAGGAAGTGCCAAGGGCAGTGCCTTGCTTTTAACCCCTGTGTATTCTCGGAGGTGTGTCCAAACCCCACTGGCCACACCGGACGCCAGTCTCAAACCCAAAACCTTCATTGGTTTGACCACAGCTTCCCAGAATTCCCACTCCTTCCTGGTCAAACCACGACAGTCTTGCAGGAATGTTACCTTTGTTCTCAATGAAATTCTGAGGGAATCAACCTGTAGTCATGATATGTTTCATGTGGAAATCAACCTGTAGTCATGATATGTTTCATTTCTATCAAAATACCTTGGAACAGTAATGTTCAATATGTTCAAAAAATCCTTTTATTTAGCTGTTCCAATATGGCTATAAAAGATTTTCATTGGGATTTCTGTCTCATACAGTCCCACATTGGCATGGTAACAACAGCAAATGTAATAATGATCATCCCCCTGTGGCCACAGTGCTCTGCCAAAGCCATGGTTTTGAAATGACCATATGCATTCCAAACCAGCAGGTTTGTAAAACACAGAATAATAACTGCTGGGGGGTTTCTGACTGTGCTCAGCTGCCTCAGTGTGTTTACTAAAGGAACATGAGCTCTGCAAAACAAAATCCTGCTCTGCTGTGCTTCATTCAGAAAGTTCACTTTGCTCCTCTGTCACATTCACCTCCTGCACTGCTCACATTCCTCCCTCAGGGCATTGCCTCTGTCTGCCCCTGGGGACATTTCTCCACTACTGCATGAGAAATGCCCCCTGCATTTACCATCAGGCTCCTGGCAGG
Organism: Zonotrichia albicollis; assembly: GCF_047830755.1. Taxonomy (NCBI): domain Eukaryota; kingdom Metazoa; phylum Chordata; class Aves; order Passeriformes; family Passerellidae; genus Zonotrichia; species Zonotrichia albicollis. The sequence continues at coordinate 23,237,756 of NC_133825.1, read as the reverse complement.
CAGCATCAACACAAACAATGCAGCACAGCTGCCTCCCAAGCATCCCTGCTGCACACAGGTTGTACTTGGGGTGCTGAGTGCCCTCTGAACACATCACACCAATATTCAACCACAAGCCCCCACAAGTTAATCAGAAGAGCTTTTCATTCCCTTGCACTCTCACACTTTCATTCCATGTGTAGATTTTCCTTTACAGCAATTTCTGTGGAATTTTAAAAGAAGCTGCAGAATCTCCTACAGAAAATGCTCCATACAATTACTCAACCCCAAAGCAGTTGTCTTTCTCACTTATTTTTCTTCAGGGCAAGAAAGATGCACTTAGCATACTACATATAATTCAGCCTGAGCCAAATATAGCATGTACTATGATGTGAGCATTGATTTATTTTTCTTTGCCCATCTATTACCTCAATGAACACATCTGGAGAAGGTACAAGCCTAAATCAAGTTGTGAAAACTATCTTTGAATTAAACTGAGAGATAAGAGGATTCACAGCACTGTCATCTGGGCACATGTAAGAAACTGAGTTATTGTGCTCACCTTCTCTACTAAAACAATGCATTTGAAAGGTCTGGATTCTTATAAGCAATTTAATAAATACATTATTATTGACAGACAATTAAAAAAAACCAAAAACATGACTATCCACTCTATCTACAGCTGGATTCTAGAGGGCAACAAGAATGGATAAGCTGAGAGACATCTTACATCCAAGGAATTAAAAGCAGCACCTGATAGTGAATTTGTATTTTACAGCTACTTTCTGATCTGATCCAGAGGGTGCTACTGCTTGAATTAACAGTGTGAGGAAAATCCAGATTTTACAACCTACCTTGTGATGGGAATGTGATTGCTTTTATAGTCCATATCTGCCTCCTATTACCTGTCAGCTACATCACTGCAGTTTTGTGCACTCCATTCAGAACACCTACCAAAATAACCTACAAATAACTTCACTTTTTGAGGAGGAATAAAAAAACTTCCACTTTACCTTAGTATGGCTTGTCACTGAAGCCATTAAGACACAGGGTTGTTATGCTCTATCTCTGCTGGATACAATTTGAAACACTGATTTTTCCAGCCTGGTGCCTTATTTCATATATATGTTCACAGGCACAGAGTTAAACTCAGGCTTAATGCAATTTGACTAGAAAATCCACTTAAATTGTCAACAGAATAAAAGATTATTTCAGAACAAGGTGTCTAGACAGCACTTCTATTTAATTTTCAGTGAGATTATTCTAAGTCCACTTCCAGCACTCATCCAGGGGATTTCCACCACAAATTTTGCTGCTTTAAAGGCAGTGTCTGCACTGGGGTGCAATTCTGATTGTTGATGGCAGAGCCCAGTGTTGCCTCCTTAATTTGAGCCCTGCCATGTCCAGCTGGAGATTATTCCCGCTGGAAGCAGGTGGGTGGCACAACACTGCCAGCCACGGGGTGACCAGCAGAGAAAACAGCACCTGAATTATTGCATGTTATTGGTGACAAACATCTGGATGGTTTTTATCTCTCCAGGAGACCCCACGTGAGTTGCTCCTTAACAGAAATAACTCAGATGGTCAAGGCTGACAGCTCATGCCTGCCAGGGGGCAGGCACTAGAGAGCTACCAGCCTCTGGCTCTGTGTCCCCAATCAGAAAGGAAACTGATAAACAGAGGATTGTTGTAGCCATTCTCACTCTGCCAAGGCCTCTGTCACCCCAAGGATGGTGTGTGTGTCTCCTTGGAAACCAGAGCACTGTGTCCTGTGCACATAATCCCCTGCACACTGCCTTTGCAGAAGCATGTCCTGCATACAGGACAAATCTCAGATTTTACTCTTGCAGGGCACTTATAGTAACTGAATTCAGGCAGAAGTCATTCACATATACACACGAGTGCATTTCCTAAATGAAACTTAAGAACACAGCAGAAGTAATGGACCTAGAAAAGTTTTCTTCAATTTATGAATCTGTCAAGACACATCACAGAGTAATTGTGAGTATTGTTTTAGTGATTATCTGAGGGCACTATAATTACAATACAAAACCATCTGCTCTTGGGGACTGCCTAATTACTCTGTGTCAAGATGAGATTAAGTTTGAATTTCCTTCTGTCTAGTTCTAACCTTAGTATGAATTGATCATTAAAGAGAAGCACTAGCCAATCTTATAAGAAATAGCTTTCTTCATTTGTACTCCTCGAAATGAGTTGCTGTTTCCTAGGAATCATCATGGAATCATCTCTGCTAAATCACTAATTCCCCTGTGCCTGGTTCCTTACCAAATCTCCTATGGGAATGAGTCCTGCACCAGCCTGGAGCCAGCAGCACTGCTGCCATTCCTCTCAGTGCATGGGAAAGACTGATTTCACTGCTGAGGTGGATGCCTAAACATTTCTTTATGAAAATTATTATGAAAAGCTAAATTTTAAAAGCAATCCTGTTCATTAAACCTCCAGCTGCCTAAATTTGTTCATAATCAGGTTTTAGGTAAACCTTGTCTTTTGACACACTCCCCTAACAACCTTCCTGTAGATTCAGAATGTTTCTCTTTATCTGCCAATAAGAAATTAGTTTTATTGGATCTCCCCACATCCATAGCTGATGACTTTCAATATACTGAAAAAATTTATGCTGAAAGGAACAACTACAACAGACAAATTAGTGAGAGGAAAATAAGATATTCAGTTCCATTCCTTTCACTTTCTACCTTTCCCTTTTGCCTCCACTGTCTCCTTTTCTTTAGTAGCTCTACACTTAATTTCTTCTTCCACCAGTACAATAAACAATTATTTAGCTATTTCTTTGGTATTTAACTAAATGGTTAAGAAAGGTTTTCTTGTTTTAAATAACATCTCTGGAAAAGTTTCTCTTTGCCTGAATGAGGATGTGAGTACCAGAGAATGCAATCATTTCTCCTCTCTCAGGCAAATTGGAATCATGACCTGACAAACTCTCCATGCTGCTTGCAGTGTTGAGGGTGCTTAGGGTGGCAAATTCAGCCTGGCCTTCAGCAGTCTTAATCTTTAAAGAAAGCATGTGACAAGTACTCTTTTTAAATATGCAGTCTAACCTTGCATAAAAGCAAAGGTTAGAGAGGTAAAATGCAATAATTTGGGAGATTTTTCTTCTCAAGGGCTGTATGGTCTCTCATAAATCTTTATATACTAATAAGACTCATATATCACTCCCAGTGCAATGTACAGGACAGAATAAACTGTAATTCTTGGGGTTTTTCTCTTTTATAAAAGAAATATTCCTTTAAAAAGTGCCAGATTCACAGCAGTAGCCAGTGATAACCTCTGCTTCTCCACACCTAAGAATTTACATAGCATATAGTGTTTTTTTCATCATAACATTTCAATAAAATCCTTTAGCTTTGACCTGTAAGAAACAGCTCTGAAGGTGGAAAAGTTTTATCTCCACATTGGTTCTTTGCAAAAGTGACCTAGCAGGGAGGTGCAGCAAGGATGCCAGCTGTGGGAGGAACACAGCTCCAAGGAAAGGGATTATTGTTGATATGCAACACCCATGAGCTGGATTAGCCTATCAAGGCATTTCAAAATTTTTATAAAAGTGTTTGCCCTCGAAATCACCTTGAAATACCATGGCCTTCACTACATCCACATAAGGAGCTTAAGACTTTCTTCTAAATTACTGGCTCTGGCAGCTATAAACATGTAACTTTTCTCTGTTGTTTGCTTTAGCTGCCACTGAGATGAATTTACAGGCCTAATAAAACAGCAAAATGTATTTGCAATGTAAAACCATCACACAAGTTTATTTCATCAAACTATTTTTTTCTAAAGTAAACCTTTCTAACTAATTAAAATATAATGATATGTAACATTCACATTGTGGTATAGAATGTATTTTGATTTTTCCTACCAAGCAAGAGACATTTGAATTAAACACAAATAGTTTTCACAGATTATTCTATGGGTTATTTCATATTAAATCAATAACGTGCTGCTCCCCAGAGGTTTAGGAAAATGTATCTTATTTTTGCTGCTGTCCTTGCACACAGAATTCTGTATAAATTAGTGCATTCACACAATTATATTTTTCTCCTAAAGAAAACATCAAAATAATGGTGTTTTTTTCTCTCACCCTAGCAATTTCCATCCTTGCTGTTAAATGGAAGACAGGGTTATGCTTCCTACAAGAAACAAGATGAGCTATTAGCCAGCAGTGGTAGGACCAGCCTCTGCATCTGCTGAGGGGAACAAGCACATACTGAAACCTGACATTCCTGTCTGCCTTGCACAACGACCACTAACAGCTTTATCCAATTAACCTTTGCTTTGTCTGGCTTTGAGCTGGTTGTACATATGCAGCTCACACATTTCCAGAGCTCTGATAATGATAATGGCATTCCCAAAACAAGAGACCGGCTTGTACAGCGCTGCACCGCGACACCTGGCAGCTCAGGGTGTCAGACACACAGCCCATGGCTCACTGAGAGGGCAGGGGCTCTCCTTGGGTGGCCAGGCTTCCCTCCAGCACATGGGGGCTGCAAATGCCAGCAGGAGCCACCCCTGTTCCCAGGACAGCACACCCACTGCAGCCCCATCTGTTAACACTGACACAGGGGTGACTGTGATACCTGCACTGTCCCTTGGTTGTGTCCCTGGATGCTCCCTGCCTGAGCTCTGTGCTCTGGTGGCCAAAGAGAAGGCATTAAAGCCATTTACACATTCCCATCCCTGGGGTATTTTATGGGTCCCCAGAAAAGAAGACATTAAAGCCATTTACATATTTCCATCCCTTTGGTATTTTCTGGGTCCCTGGGATGAAGGAGGAATTGAGAATCTGACTCTGTGTTCTTCGAAGGTTAATTTATTATTATATTATATTATATTATATTATATTATATTATATTATATTATATTATATTATATTATATTATATTATATTATATTATATTATATTATATTATATCATACTATAGAATGCTATACTAAAGCTATGCTAAAGAATAGAGAAAGGATACTTACAAAAGGCTTAACAAGGTAATTATGAAAAACTCCTGAGTGACTCCTCAGAGTCCTGACACAGCTGGATGGTGATTGGTCGTTAAGTAAAAACAATTTACATGTTGGATAAACAATCTCCAAAACACATTACAAAGCAGCAAAACACAGGAGAAGCAAAGGAGATAATGTTGTTTTCATTTCTCTTTGAGGCTTCTCAGCTTCCCAGGAGAAATTTCCTGGACAAAGGGATTTTTCAGAAAATCTGACAGTGACACATCCCCACTGCCACAACTACAGGCTGAGGAAGAGTCTGTGAGCATCTCCTCGGAATCAGAACATTCATGCCGTGCACTGGCAAAGTCAGAAGTGTGTGGTAATGTTAAGTGAATTTATGAGCTGTAAATGGAATGGAATCGATGTGAAATTCCTCTACGACATTTGCCTATTCACTGTGTCGAACTATTTTGTCATTTTATGATGTATCTGTGCCATACATTAAGGCTGTGCACGAAGTACATCAGAAACACATAGCAGACCATAGATTGTTTTGCAATCCACGTGGCTTCTGACTTCATAGTGCTACTGAGTTAAAATAACGTGGCTGTTCTGAACCTTCAGACAGCAGTAACATCTATTTTTCTTTCTCTTCTCATTGCATTAAGGCTCTGAGCTGACACTGTGGAATCACCGTGGCAGCCTGGAGTGAGGATGCACAAGGTAGGGAAAGCAGTGTCCCATGCTGACGGCGAGGGAGAGCACAGGGACAGAGCTGGGCTGCCCTGCCAGACAGAACCCTGGACAGAGTGTCCCTGCCACTCTGTGCTCTGGGACACTCACACACACACAGCTCTGTCCCAGAGCACTGCCAAGCCTGAGAGGGGGCATGAGGAAAATAAATGCCAGCTAACATAGATCAGGTATTGGGTTTATGATTTTAATTGTGAGTGATTATTACTCACACCAATATGGAGGTGGTCACCACACCTCCATAGTTCATTTTTAGTTCAGAAAATGAAGCAGCACAGTACTATTTATTCAACCAGTTTGGTTAGATAAACTACCGTAAATCTGAAATAAGACTTCAAAATACCCTTTTATAATACCACAAGCTAAAAGGAGAAATTAGCTCAGGATTGCCTCTCTACCTGACCTAGCATATCCCCATATCATCCCTGCTGGGGACAATAGCTCTCTTTTTTTCTCATTCTTTTTATGCTGAGGATTTCTCTGCCTCTCAAGCTTTGTTTCTCTCACCTCTGCAGGTGCTTAGTGTCAACTTCAGTCCCCTGAATCTCTCCCTAGACCTTCACAGTACAAATCTTTAGCTTTTGTCCAAGTAAAGCCTCTGGAGCTTTCCTCAGAGGCAAAGAGAAGCTGTAGCATGATGCAGTTCCACTGTTAAACACAATTCAAAAACCATACAAAGGATAAAGGACTGCAGAACATGAAGGAAACAAGTGTATTTCTGCTGCTTGCTTTGCTGTCTTGTCAAAGCAGCTCCTGGACTCTGGTCAGAGCCTAGCTGACTTTTTGCACAGCAATTTATTTTAAACTGAGCACTGTGAGCTAATTCTGTGCCTTTATGGATGCACACAGCCGTCACAGTGTGCCTGAGCAGCAAAGAGTGGGTGGGAAGGTTTGCTGGGAGATATCCATGACACAGGAGGCATCCCAAGCAGGCCAGAAAAACACAGCTGATGCCCACCCTGCCATGGAACATCCTTCTCCTCTTCAATGAACTCATAATGAGCGTCAAACTCTCAGTCCCAAGGGTGTCTATCTGGAACCCCAACAAATTCAGACTGAGTGCAAACAGTCTAAAAACAATCAGGTTGGAGTAATGACTGGAGGCTCCAGGCTGCAAACTGAGGCCAGGCTAAGATCAAGAGATGATGTTAAATGGAGGGAAGGTTCCTGAGAGTGCTGGTGGCTTTTCTTTGGTTCTCAGCACCCTTCACTTCCTCTGAAAGAAGTTTGAATTGGGAGTACTCAAAGCCCACAGGACCTGACCTTTCCTCAAATAAAAGGATCTCCATACCTATATATCTTAAATCAGGTTTGGCTGCAGGAATTTTTAAAGACGCTTATTTTATTACTTTTTAAAGTTAACTAATGGTCTGGGTGGAACCTAGGACAAACAAAAGGTTGCTGTTGGAAGAAAATCTCAAAAAGTCCTGAAAGGTACATTTTTTCCACAGTTTTTTTCAAGATTAATTTTCCCTGAAAAATTCATCCTAATTTACTCCTAGATCTCTTCATAAATCTGATTTATTAGAAAGTCATCCTAAATTATTTTCAGTGGTTCATCATCCCTCTCCTGAACAATATAGTGAAACCATTTTAGAAAGAGAGAAAAGCCAGAATTCTGCAGTGGGAGTAGGAGAGAAGTTGGCCAGATGCCCCTTTATTTCTTTTCCTATTCACGTTTGTCTTGCTACATACTGAAAATACTTCCCTGTCATATTTCTTTCTTTTTGATAGAAGGAAATGCAGAGAAAGAGGTAGAAGCCAGGACCCCTCATTACAAAAAGGTTCACTTTGAGAATAAAACACTGAGGAGACTTCAGGTTTCCTTTTTCCCCTGTGTAGCCACTGCACAGACAGCTCCCAGCTCCCGCACTCTCCTGGGAAATGCTGCTATCACAGATGTTAGCAGATGGCAGAGACTCATTCCATCCCAAACTCTGCTGTCCAACACGCCCTCCTGGGGCTCTCCCTGGCCTTTACCTAGGTAGGCTGATGAAGACAATAAGAATGTGGGCGTAGCTAATGAGCTTTTGCAAGGATTTCATCAGAGAGAAGGAGAAATGAGAGACTGAGATTTGTTAGCTCTTTTCTGCTTCACGTTACCCAGCTATCCTGTCACAGCTTTTTGACCTGAGGAGGAAGCCCTGCAGGCTTCTTTTATTTTCTCCAGTCATTGTATCAATCATGTCTCGGAAGATTAAAATTTAATAAAGATCGGTGCCTAAAAAAGAAAATCCTGAATAATAGAGCAAATGACTGAGCTGCCTTTATTCAGGAATATCACAGAATGTGATAGAGATTGCTGAAGGACAAAGCATACTGAAGGAACAGAGGCCAGAAACCAGATGTTCTGCCCGGGGGGGTGGCCACAAGGCATGGGGGCAGCAGGGGAAGTCATTATGGTGAGCTGAGCTTTGCTGCCCAGCTCTGAGCATTCAAACAAGGACACCCTGCTCTTTTCAGCCAGTTGTGCACATCTACGACCCTGCAAGCCTTTGGGCAAGCTGCACTGAATCCATAAAAAACAAACATCCTCCTCCACTCCCAGCAAGCCAGATGTTCTTGGATATGTGAGCTTTATGCTGATATCCCTAAGCTGATGGCAGCACTGTACACCAACATAAGTGTTAACATGTGGAAGGTGAAAGGAATCACCTGAAATTTGGAGATAGAAAACTGCATGCCTTGGAAGTGAAAGATTCCCATGAGAAGAGCAAAAACATGGTAATGTCTATTTCTGTTGACATAATTTGCTCTTTTCCACATTTTAATTTTTTTCCCCCTTTTGCAGTATCTCTCTCTGCTTCAAAGGCCACTTCTATGTTCTCTCTGGTAGATGATCAGTTAAATCAATATATCCTCAACAATTTGTGAGGGATTCCCAAAGCAATTTTGTCATGGATTTGATGGTCATTTATCCCATTCACCTTTTCCTTAGCCTTCAGGAGCCCCTGGCTGCTGACTCATGAATGAAATCCTAAATCCATGTAAGCCACAACCAGCTGTGCACTGTCCCCTGGTGGGTGGGTGGGTGGGGAAGAGGAGGGAAGTCCCTCCAGTCCCCTGTGCAGGCCCCAGGCATGCTGGAGTGTGGGATTTGATTGCCCTCATTATGGTGTAGCTGTCTCTGATTACAGCCACCACTCCACAAAGGCCTTTGTGAAACCCTGAGTTTGTTCCTTGGATCTCCTGTGGTGGTAAATTATAGTATGAATACACAATGTGGCAGAAAGTAATAATCTTGAGTAATGTAGCTGATCTTAGCGCTCTTTTATTCCAGTGAGTGTATTCCTGTCAGGACAGGGATGGGCTTCCAGCTCCTGCTGCAGATGCTCACATCCTAAAGCTGGACCTGAAATACTTCTCAGGGAGACAGAGGGCATGTCCAGTCTGGACACAAGTGAGGAGAGATGTTGGCATTTCTGATTCAGAATCATTTCTGCTCCAGAACAGACCAGTGGTGGTTTATGGTCTGGGATTTTTATTTTTTATTGAGCGTGACTCAAAGAGATGGTCAATTATAAAATTATATAGATGCATTTAGTGTGTATCTAGTTTTATTTTTTTTCCTTTACCATGTTCAGACATTTGAGGATATACTGGATAAATTATTAAATTTTGATCATTCATTCTTTACCTGAAAGGCTCCAGATTGAAAACTGCCATTACAGACAAGTATTATAGCATATTTTTTATTTCAGAAATTGAGTCACCTTGTAGATTTTTATATACATATATATATATATATATATATATATATTTATGTGCATATATATATAACATGTATATTTATAGCATAAATATTTAATCAGCGAAAAATTTGGACTGAATTTGATAAAGGAGATGGCAAAAACATGAGTTGAAGGAGATCTTAAAGTACTAATGTAATATGAACAGGCATTGCAATTTTGTGATTCCTTTGTGGTAACTAATCCAAACTGAATTCTGAAAATAATATCAATTTATACAAAATAGGGAGCATATATAAATTCATCATAGAAGCAGAAAGCTTTATTCAACTAGATGATTAAAGGATTTTTTCTTTAATCTAATTTTTATGTGTTACATCCCATTAGTGGGTTCTTAGTGAATAAATCATTTCAAATATGTAATACCAAATAAGCCAGCTTCAGGTTTGACATGCCATTGACTACACACAAGATAAAAAGCAAGTATTGAGAAGAATGAAAAAATTAGCAAAGCTTAAACCCCTTTATGTATAGCTTAGTTATTACAGCAGTACCAAGAAGGAAAACAATAATTATAGTGGCTAATTCCCCCTAGACTAATACAGTTTAGTGAACTAATTTCTCATGTGTGTGCAATATTGCTCTCTACTGGCTGCTGGCTGGATAGGGAGAGGCAGTGTTTTAACCCAAGGAGACTTCAGGTGGCCCATCAAACCCTGATTCTGCCTGTTAGGTGAGAAACTCACTCCTGAGAGCGAGTCTGATCACAGCAGCAGCCAGCTGACTTCCAGGGCAGGGCTGCATACCCAGCTTCTTTACTGAAAACCCAATTAAAACCTTTTGGAATATGACCTACACCAGCTGGGATTTGTAGTACCTGAGGGTTCACTGCTCAGGGAACATCCCAGAGCCAGACAGGGTGACAGCAGTGTCCCTCCCTCATGGTGACCTCCTCAATTCAGCCAGCGTCCAGCAGGGAGGACAAGGACACCCCTGGCTGATAGCCTGGAGTGGAAGGAAAAAATAAAAACTATAAAATCTTTGCTAGGGTTTTAAAAGACTACCAAATGCAGTATTTGCTACTGGTGAGAAGCAGTTTAAGGACCAGTCAACATCTGACCCCCCAGGTTTACCTAACCTGCCCCAGAGGACTCTCAGAGTTCATCCACTGATACAACTTCAGATTTCTGCTGAGATGTGAGGGAAGGGAGTGAAAGGAGTTTGCAAGGTCACAGAAAATTTCATAACATTTTCCTGGTGTCTCCCAGATCATTTTCTTGGTCATTTAGAGCATTTTGATGTCAAAACCAAAATGAACTCTGATAGCAGTGAGGCTCAGCCAAGCTTCACACTTCTTTTTTCATTGTTATTTTCCTTGGCCAAAAACACCTGTTGACTAAAGCCATTCACTCCCTACTGACTGTGTGCTTCAGCAACATACAGCATTCTAAGCTGAACCTGCTACAAAACTAGACTTCCTCAACCTAAAGCAGTCACAGAGCAGAAATTAAGGATTTGAAAAGGTAGTGGGAGAAAAATCCCAACAGCTCTCACTGAATATCTCAGAGGGTCGTGATCTTGTTGGTGACTGAGGTGACTCAGTTTGCTGTTTGCTATTTTACTGTGTAACTCTAGGTCAAGAGGGAAATCAGGTGGGCTCCTCCAAATGCCAGGTGGCTGAGATGGCCTTTCTGAAATCCCAGAGTTTTGTGTGAATAAAGAAGACAGAGATGAGATCAAAAGTGAACGTAGAAACTTCAGGTTTGGAAGTCTACAAGCTGTCCCAGATGAACACAAACTTTGTTCACTTCTATTAAGAAGATCAGGGGACAGTGAAGGGAAATTGAAAAACACGATACATTTTTAATGGTTTTAAAAATGATTTCATTCATTCGTGTTCACCTTGCAGAAAGTCAGTTCACTTACCTAAATGTTCATGATGTTTTGACTAAAGAAGTTGGGTTAGAAACTACTATTTAAAATTATTTATCAAATTTCAGATTTTTTTCAGGTGATTCTAAAGAAATTACAAAAAATTCCAAACTTTCCCAAAACACATTTTACCTCTGGGGAATATTGCAATTTATTCTGGATTTAGCTTAAAACTGAACTGATTCTGTTAGGATATCTTCCATCATGACTGAAATGAATTATGAAAGAGCTCAAGATATGCTCTGGAACCCAGAAATCCTGGCACAGTCCCCTCCTTTTTCCTTCTTATCTCAGAAAAGCTCTCCCCCAGTGAACTCATTCCAAAATGCCACTCCAGGAATCTGAGGGTTTGATGTCCTTTATGATCATTTAATTACAAAAGTTTTGTCGAATAAAGCTCTATCCATTGAATTTCAGTTGGACAGGATCCACCCCCCTTCAGCCCATGGTTTCCCGACCCCTGGCAGGAGTTCTCTGGTGCCAAAACTAAACAACTGAGGTTAATATGTCAGCATTTGTCTCTGCACTACCAGTCTCTGGTGAGCATAAGTTAAGACTTTTAACATCAATTTTTCCCACACAGGTTTTGCATTTAATTATAGAATAAGGTCACTGTGTGTTCCAAGAGCAATCATCTTACTGACATGTTATTCTGAAGCCAGACTTCATCCAGTGTGACACATGCTGGTTATGCACTGGGAAATGGAGCTATAATGAAGTGAGGCTGGGGAAAAATACACTGGAATCTGAAGTAATGCCAGCTGAGAAAGAGCTTATGTCTACTCTGTTATTATTATTATTATATTTAATAAGCAAACTTTTATGCCTGCAGAAGAAAGAAACAAATGAGAGCTTTATAGGATAGATATAAAAGCTTTGCATAAAAATGTGTTTACTGAGTTACAACTACCTTCCTTTTTGTGCTAAAATAATAAAAAAAACAGAATGAAAAAAATGGAGATGCTTACAATTACGATTTGAAGAGGAAGAAAACCCTCTTAAAGTAGACAAGGGTATATTCCAGGTAGTGGCTTATGAGCAGCTTTGGTCAGAATTTGGTACAAAGTGCATCATGTGTTCTGGTTAAATGTAGGATCAGTTTAGAGATCCATTGAAGGACCTGGCAAAACTGCAAAATATTGCTGATAAACAGTTTTGGACTATTTCTGCATCATCTCATTGGTCTTCTTAAAAAGGTTTCTCAGTCATGACCTCTGAGGCTGAGGCTGCCAAGGTGGTGGTGAGGATCCCATCCTGCTGGGGCAGCCCTGGGCATGGAGAGCTGGTGTTTGCTAAACAAGCTGTGAGCTGGCACTGAGCATCCCTCACTGAACTCTTCCTTTCACTCCTCCTGTGTCCTGGCAGCCTCTACCATATTTGCTCCTCTTGCCTCACAACTACATCCTGACTTAAATGGGGCTTTGTGGCACACCAGAGGGTGGAAATCTCCACAATTTCTGAAGCATGATTGAGCCTTAAGCCCTATTACTGTCCAGGGCTATTTTCCTTGTTTTCCTAAAGTATTATAATTGCTGCAAAAAGTGATCAAGGTTTTCACAGGTTGCAACAGGAGCGCTGAAGATTTCAAAGCTGATTGCTGTGCTGGATATATTTTCAGGGTCCTTGCCACTCTGTTTCAAGACAAAACCTGTCACTGAGGAATGGACTGCGCTTTCAGGATAAACAAACAATCAGAGTTTCATTTTTCAGTTTCCAAATTATATAAGAATTATCTTGAAATAGAGAAAATCTCATTGCTATTTTCTAGGCTTTCACACCTCTCTCACTCACCATGGGCTAATGCCAAGCCAACATTACATCAAGAGCTCTTTTGTATCCAGGTCTGTCTTTCTTCATTTCTTGTGCCCACCTAGTAAGAGTGCATGGATTCAATAGGTGAATCCATCCCTGAGTAATTTACACTGATTTATAAGGAACTGATTCTGGGAAAAGTACCAGGGAAAATCCCTGTTCAAAATTTGGGCCGGGTCAGAGCTTTGTGAGACCTATATAATGTACATTCTTGGGTTTCAATGTGTGTTTCTATTTTATGTTTCTTGTTATAAAAAGACAATTACATAGATTGCTTTGTACATTCTTGCTGCACTCATAGAGATGCATTCTTTAGTATTTTCCATAATGCACTTCACATCTGGAGGATATTATTTGCATAACAAGTTTCTGGCAAGACCAGCATCTTAAACTAAATCCCAAGAATATTAACTCCCAGCAGAATTTTATAGCAAGCTCCTTGTGACAACTACTCAAAAATAAAATCATTTCCTAAGCAAATATGCTGACTTCTGGGCTGTACCTGGAAACAAAGCTTCTGGGGGCAGAAGCAATCTGTTGGGAAGTTGACTGTGTTCCTGTGAGGATTCCAACTCAGTGCCAATGTACCCTTAATTAATTTGCAGACTGTATCAGCCAGCCCAGTGAAACAGCAGCATCCAAGAGGCTTAAGCTCCCCAGGTTCCACTAACACAGAGCCCCCCAGCCAGAAATCTGTAAGATAATCTGGGAAATCTGAAAGAGCCTGGCAGGCTGTGCATCACATGGCCTCTGATCCTTTCACCAACTCTGATTCTGACCTGCCTTCAAATTATTACAAGTTTTTTTGGCCCTTCTTCAGCAAAAGAACAAGACAAAACTAATCTTCCATTATCAAAACACATTTCCACCATGGTTTTGACACAAATTCTTCTTCACTTTTAGCATGGCCTGGCACAGCAAGAAAGTCTTCTGACAAAAATATTGCTCTGAGGAAAGCTTTAAAATTTGTTTTCCTCATTCATGCCTTTGTATCTTTTCTTTACTAACTTCAGTTGTACGTGATTATTTCCATTCTCAAGCACTTCCAAGCTTGTATGTGATCTGCATATTAAGTTTCCCAATTCTAGAAACACAAATCCTTCCTTTACATCTGTGACAAACCACTATCAGCACTTATTACCACTGTTAACTAATTACTGCAAATTGATCTTGCACTTTATTACAAAATCAACAGAAAATCAAAAAAGTAAAAACAAAAGCACACTCACACAAACACAAAAACCTCGTGGTAGCAATCTGAACAATTAAAAAAATAAGAAACTTAAAATTTCTAAATTAACAGGATCGTTATAAGCTTTTAGTTATAGAGTATTTTCAGTATCTTAACATATAATCTGTTATAAGCCAATTCCTATGTCTAAGCCTTCCTTACTTGCATTTTAAAAGAACTTCTCTTGAAGATATCAAAACCCTCAAAAAATTGACACTACGATATTTTCTGAGAAAGTAATAGTAAAAAGAAAGATATTTAAAATATTATTACATAAACTCCAGGGATTAATTTCATTTTATTCAAGTTTTCAGACTAAAATAAATCCATTACCCCATATTGTTTTAGTAAGAATAGGTAGACTATCACTTTCTCATAGTCTAGTTGTCAAATAAATAAATAAATAAATAAATCCTTTCAGACAAAACCAATAATTTAGAAAGAAATCACATCTGTGGGAAACAGGAAAAAAAATCTCATTGTCATGAAGAGATTTCTGCCTTACTAACCATTTCAGATCCTAAAAAATCCTGGAAAATTCTTGCTGATATTCTGTTGCTAAAAAGTTGCCATGGTGTTGGGTTTTACTGCTGGCTTTTGTCTCCTGCATGAACGTGCAGCATATTAGATTCTCCATATGGGCTATGCTCATTAAACCAGTCAAAGATGACGACAGTATTCCAACAAATTGTTGTAGAATTTTAAAGAATAAGAAGCAACATTAAGAAACACCCTAAAAGCACAGACCTGAGCAATTAAAGCTGATTAGCAATGATTTCAAATATGCATATTCATGCCAGATTTATGTGTATATGCATTTTGAAAGGTGTTCAGTATTATTCTGCAATAACCAAAATGATTATTGCTTACAAGTAACAGTTTCCCAATGTTTATAGGCACTGCAGACTTTAATAATGCAACATTTTGACCTTTTTATGCTAGAGGTGATCAAAAGCAGGGAGATATGGAGAGCTGGAAGATCAAGGCTGTGTTAGCAGCAGTCTGACATCAGACACCCACTCTCCAACTCCAGATCGTATTTGCTTTTCCTGTCCTAACATTCGCTCTGTACAAAGGGTCTTTATCCTCATCAGTCTGACTTAACCACAGCCCAACATTTTCTAAAGCTTGATTTTACACCACCTGCAGGCAATATTTTCAGATTTCTTAATAATATCTCCTGGCAATGCTGTAATCTTGTTTTATCATGCCAATCAAGGCTCTGCTCTTCAGGGGCTACAGACTCACAGAGCACCCCTGAACCTGCAGCACACAGGCAGATAGCCTGTCCTGGGGTATTTCTGTGAGCTAAAGCTTTTCCCAGCACTCCCTGAGATCAGAGTATCCAACCTAGTCCTGTTCTTGGATATCATTTTTGGAAGCCTCTGTAAGGGAGGATGTGATAAACCTGGCTGTGTTTAGTGTGTTCTTATTAAGTGCTTACCATAAAAGACAGTGTGAGCTCAAATTTGTCCCAGTTTTCACCCAGAGGCTCAGAGTGGTTCAGGGACTGTAGAATACATTCTGCTCCTTGCAGCCTAGTTAAGCTTTTCCTCTTGGTGGAAAACCCATCAAATATCACAGTGTCCATGCTCAACTAGTTCTTGTAAAAGTTGAAAGAATGGAAACCGTACCAAGAACATAAATTTTAACCAGTCAGCACAAAAAAACCACAATTTTGTTTTCTCAGCTCGCTTGCTTGGTTAAACATGAGTGGCAGCTGCAAATTGAGTTGTTGCTAACTGACACATCTGAAGAAACAAACTGAAGCATTTTTACTAATTTCAATAACTTTAAATGCTTCAACATGAGAGAAAGGAAACATGACGGAAGGAAATTTTTCTATCAGCAGCCAAATTGCATAGCCTTGATAGTTTCCAGAATAGACACAGCTTCATGACACCATGAAGCAAGGAAATAAGCACAAGCCCTAGCTGGAAATAACACGTTTGTGCCGTCTGAATTCATTAAGTTCTCCATGGTAAATTGAGATAATTCTCAATTTTGCTCTTGCGGGTACAGAAGAGGCAGAACCCCTTCCCAGACAAAACAATACACATCAACCCCCCTCTGCCAGCTGACAATAAAGGAAATCATAATCAAGCATCACCAAAGAAACATGTTTTTCTTTCCTAAAAGCAGTTTACTTTATTGAGTAGAAGCCTTCAGCTCTGAGAGATTTATATTGTTCTTTTTTCCTTCCACCAAATGTCAGTCACTTCAGATATTCTCAATTCCTGCCCAGAAAAGATGCCTCAGACTCCACATTATACTGAAATGATTAATTTCTATGGGAGCAACAAAAAAATGCAACCATACAGAATAACAGTTGCAATAACCACCTAAATTGCTTTCTGTGTATCCAGAGCTTTATTTTTTTTGCAATATGCAAAGATCCCCAGTGGGATATTTCCTTGTGAGAAGCAGAAAAGACTGATGCAGAATTAGTGGTTGAAGTTTCTATGCATGTGTGAGTGAAGAGAGAGGGAGGTCTTTGATGAAGGTCTCTTGTATTCCTATCAGCACAACAATTTAAAATGACATTTTGTATTCAACTTAGATATTATGTATTCAACTGTAGATATTTTCTTTTTCTCCTCACTCATTTTGAGAAATTACTAAAACTAAACCACAGTGGTTTCTAGAAAAACTCAGTTGGTAATCCCTTCATTATCAATTGCTGGAAAATTATGGTTACATCTTAAAGTACAGCCCAAGAAATGGAAAAATTTTGGTTAACCACAAATCATAGAGAAGTAGGTCTGTCAATGTCCTCTGTAATTTATCTGCTATTCCAATCCAGACTTTTTTCCTAAACTTCTCCTGAAGATCTGCAGTGATGGGATTCCTCAACTTGCTTTTACAAGCTCAGATTCAAAAGCCTGCTCCAACATGCTTGGGAATTTACTTTTCTCCATTATTTGTAATCTCAGGGTTGAAAACTCAGTAAACAAGAGAAATTTCCTGTGGGAGATGGGAGGCTTGTTAATGAGTTAGCTGAAGGCAGGGGTCTTTACAGCCTTCTAGACCTGACCTATTTCATATTTCAATTTGGATTATGGACTTTGCTATTACTATTTTTCTTGGGATGTTTTCTACCTGAGAACAGGTAATTCTTTTTACCTTCCTCCTGCAGGAATCCTTAATGCTGACCCCTACTGTGACCAGCTGGCCATCTTTCCATCTTTTTTCTCCTAGGGACTGCCTTTACTTGAGGAAAAACAGCATTTGCAGATGGGATATTACAAATAAAGGCAGAAACAAGTAATAGCAATATTCCTGCATCTTTCTTCCACACCACAGGAAAATCTACCCTTCTAACACTTCCAGCTCAGTTGGAGGCAAGAAAACTTAGAGATCTCACAGGAGAAGCTGAGATCAAGATGATCAAATGGTTTGGTATTTGAAATAAACATCTTATCTCTTGAGCTAGCCAGGCAGTGGACATTTTTTGATTTTCCCTTTCATAAATTCTGACACCTTTTTTCAGCAGCAAAAGCCACCACTGTTCATCCTGCTAACACAAAAATCCAAATAAGGGGAAGAGATTTGATCTGCAGTTCCTTGACATCCAAAGTTCAATTAAGAAGACCACTATCTGTGGAACTGTGGAACATCAGGTTCATTGTTTTCTGTCTTGGCCAATCCAAGTTTAGGTGCACTGAAGTTTCCTTTAGATAGAGCTTGTAACATTTTGGGGAAGGAAATCCCTGCATCTATCCCTCTCATATTCTTGGCAATTTTGGGGGTCATATTTGACATTCTCCATGACTCTCAGGGCATGGATCAGCTGGAAGTCTCCTGACTTCTGATAAGTCCAGTGCTGCTCCTGGACTCTGCCAGCTCTGCCTATTTATTAGCAAATGCCTGGTCTTCAGGCTATCAGATCTGACAGGGAGGTGATTCCTCCACATACATCATAATAAATGGTGCCCATGCACACAAATACACTTGACCCACTTGTGATAAGTACATTTCAGAACCAATTATTTATCTCCCTCTAACTTTTATAGTTCTATTTAGCTGAGGAACAAAATGCTGCAGGGGATGAACAGTCTTGAAAGTCTCACTTTATAAATTGCTGTATTATAATTACAGCCCAATTAAAATTCAGTGTTACTCTCTTCATTAATTATCATCTCCAGCCTTACAAATAAGTTGGGAGAGACTGCTGTTCTGTAGAACATGCAGCTATCCCCTGCCTGATTTGATTTTGAGAAAACCAATGCTCAGTTTTGTGCTTCAATAATAGAGATTACAGCAAGGACAACCCATGGTTTGCTCTCTCAGCCTCACAACCACTCCATTCCATGGTTCACAAACACTCAAAATCAAGAGCTCTTGCTTCAGAGGGTATCAAGAGCTCTATGTCCTGTGAGCAGCAATTGGAGGCCATGGGATGAGGATTCACAAAAGCTCCTGATAGGACAGCTAAGCCACAGCAGAACGTCAAGGCTGCACAATCATGTTTAGCCACTACATGAACTCAGTCTGCTCCTTATAACACAACAACATCTCTCTTCTTTAACCTTAATTTGTGAGGATGTTTCCCCTTCCTTCTGGGACGTACATAAAGGCACAATAAAATCTGCATGGAACTCAACCTGGATCGGGCCAGGGCTGGCAGGTGATGAGAAGTTCACAAGCCCAGTCTGAAGGGACAAGAACTCCCAGCTTCAGGCTGCACTTACAAACACAGCAGCACAAGAACTCATTCCAATTTAACAATTTAGAAATGGTTAAATTCCCACAGAAGTCGATGTAATAATTTATCATGTATTACTCTACACACCTTGTACATCACAAAGAATTGCTTGCTTCAAGTGCTGTAGTGCTAGCGCTTGCTTAGGCTATTAATGCCAAGTCTCTCTGAGTGCCATGCAGGAATTGTCAGAAGTCAGACCAACAGGAATACATTTTTCAGTTATGATCACTGTAATTTCAGTGATGCTTCCCAGTACAAAGCAAATGCCTCCACAGATTGTTGCCTCATGCCACACATACATTATTGGCCCAACCGAAGCTCAATCATCCTTCCTTCCACCAAAAAATATAGTCACAAACTGAGCAAAAATACCATTTCTCTTATAAGTTTCTCATTCCACAACCATCTCAAAAATATGATTTTGTTTGGCAGGCTCCCCATTTAGAGTGATCATGTATTGTGTTACACTAGTGTTTGTACCATCCAAAGCACCTGTTTCACTAATTCAGAGTTTATAGAATTTAGTTGGTCCAATGCACTATTCCACCTCTAATTAAATGAGTAAAATCATAGTACATTGGCTCTGTAACATCGTTTTCCTGTGAGTAAAAAGCATAAAAGTACCAAGGGCTGTTTCTTTCTGTAAAACCACAACATGGATCTACCCTCCAGTGAGGTGTTTTCCAGCAGCTTGACTCTTATTCTAAATAGGTAACCACATCCTTTACACAGGTGCTGAAAACCCAGAAGGATTCTATTGTCATTAGAAGAAATGCCTAAGCTATAACAAGAGAACAATGTGTCACAAAAGGGACTGGAGTAAAAGAACAACTAAACAGACTGTAATTTAAAAGCTGTTTTTGTCTTAATAACATCTGCCAATTCCTCTGTTGTGTTTGGAAACTAAAGATCAGAGTGTCTCTGGCTTGGGCAGGCTGGGGAGGGGGATCATGGCAAGGCAAGGGCTGAGCTGCTCCAGGCTCACAGGGAAGAGGGGCAGGAGCTCAGTGCCAATTCCACACCACAAACTGAACAGAGGAGGCTGTGAGAGTGGGTCTGGGCAGGATCCTGTGATACCTCACACTTCCCTGAAGGGATTCCTGTGAGCTTCCTCTTCTCCTTCAAGCTGACCAACACCCCAGGGCATATTTAATGCTTTGAGACAGTTATTGAACATGAGAACATGGATCTGTATGTGATATGCTAAGAACATTAATTGCATTTCTTTTACCCCCCCCTTTCTTATTTTGCTTGCTGCTCTGTACCTATGTTTTAAATATGCTTTCTATCCATCAAAGGGATAATACTATTCTGAATTATACATGATTCCCAGGGACTGGCAGACTTTTCTTCTCCAATATGTATACACAAAACAAAAATAAAGCTCAAAAGAAATGTCAGGGATAATTAGACAAAACAGTGTCATATATATGGACAAAAAAGAGACCCATCAGGTAGCATATGCAAAGTGATATCTCCAGTTATCAAAGTACTCCTTTCTAGTCACAAACTGATTTTCATTTTTTTCCTCTCTGGCACTGGAGCAGCAGGATTTGGAATCTTGCTGCTTTTTCTTTTAACTTTACATTGGTTATATATTTGGGCAACATAAAGGTTGATTTTACATTTCTTTCAGCATACAGTCAATCAACAAAATCAGCATGTCTTCCAAAAGCAGAGTTAGATTTCCATCTTCCCTCAGAGGGTCTGTAAAATGTAATTAATGTTTGCAAAGCACCAGAATATTCTTGCATAGAAAGTGCTAACTTACTGCCAAGTATTGAATATAGGCAGTGCTGCCTCTGCCCAAGTCCCCAGCTGTGACTCAGGGATTCTAAAAGGAGAATTGACACACAAATAAATAACAGCTGAGGACTTCCAATGCACAACCCAAAAAGGGACCCCAAAACGTCTACCCCAGGACCACTCAACTCTGTAAGAACAAAACTCACCAAGCCATTTCCTTCTCACCTCAGACATGAGGAATGGGAGGCTGAACTTCCTCTGAGCTGATAAGCTCAGGCCTGAAGAGCTGCACATCCAGCTCCCAGACACCAAAAAATTTAGTTTTCACATATTTTGTGGCTGAACATACTTTGACAAAACACAATTGTAAAAAGCAGCATCACAGAGACAAGACAGGGGTGGCATGAACAGCTGAGGGGTTTGTCCTCTGCTTCTACTTCTTTTCCAGAAATTCTTAGTTTCACATACCACAAAGAAACTATTTTCTGCAGAGATTTGGCTCTTCTTAACCACCTGTCGCCAGCTGGGAGGATTGAGAGCAGCACTGCCTTGGTTTGCAGGTTTGCTTTTTCAGCAGGGCAGAGGGAGGCTGCTCAACCCCTGTGCTACCTGTTCCACAGGTCAAGAGACTCAGTACAAAAGGGCATCGCTCATGGTGATGGCTCCAGGAGCTAGATATGACCACCTGGGACACCCTGAAACGTCAAGATTTAAATTACATTCTGTGCATCACAGCAGTTCTCTTTCTAATACCAGTTTGAATTAAAAGACACAGAGGACATGAAAATTATTAGCTGTTAAAAAAAAAAAACAAACAAAAAAGTACACACAGTAACCAGGCATGCTTGGACCCTGGGCAAACTAAATTCCATTTGGGATCCACAGCAGAAACACTTTCATAGTAAAGTCTCAGCATTGTCATGACACTTCAGTTAACAGTTAACAGGTAACATGTCTTGTGTAGTTTTCTTTAGGTACAGTATGTGATCTTTGCAGTAACCAAGTCAAAGAGGGGAAAAAAAAGCACAAGCAATCTACTAGGGGGTCACATTTTGAATGAAAAATATTGAAGACATCTGCCCTAAAGCTGTCAAGTCTTTTAACTAAAACAAAACACGAAAAAGTGAAAAAACAAAGAAGCACTCCCCCTGGAGGAGTGTTTTAAGTGTCTTTAAATGTCTTAAAGACAACAGTGGAGAATAATGGAAATGCAGAGAACTGAATTCATTGGCAGAGTGACAGCATTTTTAGCAGCCTGGGGGCAGGAAGTTTGTTAGAAAGATGGAGGTCTTTGCAAACCCTTTGTTAGTGATGGACTTAAGAAGTATTGGATTAAAGCCATTGCTGTAGAGATCTAAGTAAGAAATCTTCAGACAAATATTTCCATCAGATATGAGAGGAGAAAGCCAGCAGCACATCCTTTCCTCATCAAATTATTGCTTGACCTTGGCCAAAAGGGAAGCAGAGAAGCAAATGGAAGGTGAGAGGGGTTTGCTTTGCTTGTAGAGTGAGGCACCGCACGGGGCACTCGGTGCTGGAGGCTCCAGCTGCTGCCAACACAGGGATGGAGCCCTTGGAAAGGCACCCACAGGGATGGAGCTGCTTGGAAAGGCACCAGAGGAAACAACACAGGGATGGAGCTCTTGGAAAGGCACCCAGAGGGATGGAGCTGTTTGGAAAGGCACACAAAGAAACCCATACAGGGATGGAGCTGCTTGGAAAGGCACCCACAGGGATAGAGCTGCTTGGAAAGGCACCAGAGGAAACAACAAAGGGATGGAGCTCTTGGAAAGGCATCCAGAGGAGCCCACACAGGGATGGAGGTCTTGGAAAGGGACAAGAGGAGACAACACAGGGATGGAGCTCTTGGAAAGGATCCAGAGGAAACAACACAGGGATGGAGCTCTTGGAAAGGATCCAGAGGAAACAACACAGGGATGGAGCTCTTGGAAAGGGACCAGAGGAGACAATACAGGGATGGAGCTGCTTGGAAAGGCACCAGAGGAGACCATACAGGGATGGAGCTCTTGGAAAGGCACCCACAGGGATGGAGCTGCTTGGAAAGGTGCCCAGAGGAGCCAACACAGGGATGGAGCTGCTTGGAAAGGCACACAAAGAAACCCATACAGGGATGGAGCTGCTTGGAAAGGCACCCAGAGGGATGGAGCTCTTGGAAAGGCACCCAGAGGGATGGAGCTGCTTGGAAAGGCACACAAAGAAACCCATACAGGGATGGAGCTGCTTGGAAAGGCCCCCAGAGGAGCTGGAGCTCTAAGTTCAGGCCCTGGGATGCTCTTGGGAAGGGGTGTTTCTTTCCTCTGGTGTGATCCTCAAGACCCTGCAGTGCTCAGTGCCCAAAGCAGGGGTTGAGGAGCTCTCAGTCTGCCCTGCTCCAGCCCTGGGGTCACCCAGAGCTCCCCAAGACACAGCCAGAGCCTGCAGCGGGTGCAGTCACAGCTCCTGAAGCGATAGCTCAGGGCTGCCCTGGAACAGCCTCAGCCTGGCAGGGCACAGCGCTGATTCCTGCCAGCTAAGCTGCAGAAACTCTTTATTTCCACTCAGGATTTGCAAGGAGACACAAACAGGGACGTTGCCATTGTTCTGGAGATTGGACAAATTTAACTGACACGCACTACAGGGTGTAATCATACCCCAGAGACTGAGAAATTCTTCCTGAGAAAGGAGCAAGGACAATGTTTATACCTGTGCTTGAAGTACAGATATGTAAACACCATGTTGTTACATTGAGATTTAAATTAGATAAAAAGCAGGGAGGACAAAAGGAGAAGAATTAAGAGGAACACCAATAGATTTACTGTGTCATAAATATGAGCCAATATAAGAACATTTTAATGGTCCTGAGCCAATATAAGAACATTTTAATGGTCCTGGAGCATTGCATAAAATCACTTGCCATTTTTCTTTGTTCAGTTAATGCAAGATTTCCTAAGAATTCGTGCTGTATATCCTATAAAGCAAGAGCAGTGGCTATCAAGACCTATTTATTGAGTTTTATATGCAGTACCTCAGCAGTTTGACTGCATAGTGCTTTCAGATATTTCTTGAGAAGACAAGTTGCTGACTTGTAGGTCAAGGAAGGTACAGAAGAAAAGGGGAATTTAATTTTTTTAATGCAATATCCTCTCACTTTCTTATTGTATCATTAAATATGTACTTTTGCACCTCTGGAAAAGTTCCAACAAAGCTTTTTGAGGCCTCGTTATGTAAACTGTATTTCTTCAGAAGGGGATACTTTCTCTGCTACTTAAATATTTTCCAAAGATTGATGAAATTTATACTTTTTTTTTTAATTTGCCTACATATCATTAAGTGAAAGGCATTAATTGTGTACATCACTGTGAAAGAAATTATAACCTGACAAGTTTTAGCATTTAAAGGGAATCTGGTTTTGACCATCATTTCCCTTTTAATGAGATTGCTAAGATGAAAGAGCCCATTAAAAGCAATCACCTGTCTGGGAAACCACTTGCATTTTATCGCAAGTTATTTGTGCCCCCCAACCTTGCACAAATGGAGATCTTTAGGGTGTCACAGTGCACAAGGGTACTTACTAATGTTACCTTCTAGATTAAAGGAAAAGCACACAGAAAACACCCTTCACCTTCCAGTCAACACTGGGGGACACACTGAGATGCAAAACATCTTTAATACTGAGACAGAAATAACGTTGTCCCTTCATGCCTAATGGTAGGAGAGGTGGATTAATGGGAAATCTTACAGAATATATGCACCTGCCTCATACAAAAGTTAGTGAAGTCACACTGCTCTGTGCTTTAAATAGATATATTGCATATGTAAGGATCATAAGCAGGAGATGGCAACTGAAAACAGCTCTTAATGTACACAAGATTATAATAGATACTTTTTAACCAACCCAAAACAAATTGGAGGTTTATTCTAGTGGATACAACCGAGCCAGGCTCCCCGTGCCAGGTGACCAGCTCCTCTCCACAGGGAAGCACAATTTCACTCTGCTGTGTGTGCCCTCTACCCACACTGGCCCTGCAGGAACCACGCATGATTTATCCACTGCGTGATTAGCAGTAGAGAGCAAATTCCAAAACTGTTGATGGAAGCGTTTTCAGAAAGTCAGTTGTAAATGAAACATCAAGCATGACAAAAAGAGACAGAGCTTTGCTTTTCAGAGCTGGAGGATGTGTGGGCGAGCAGTTATATAACACCTAATATCACCATTTGGGTTATTTCTTTATGCCTTTCTCAATACCCATCCGCTTGGGCAAACACAGCAACACTCTGATAAAGATGTTTTGGAGAGCTGGTGGATTCACAATGTTGTTAGAGTGCTTAATGACTGCAGCTATTTCAGAGCAATGAAAATGATGGTGTATTTGACACTGTTTGATGCCAGTTTAATTTTAAAAGGATGTTTTTACTAAACTTTGGGTTAAACTGGTAAAACAATCAAAAACCTTATGAATCAAGAACAATAGAAATATGTATGTATACACTTAACAGAGTGCCATAGCTGCAATATTGATATAGGTCAGTATCAAGATCCATGAGGATAGGGATAAAAAGAAAACATTTTATGAGATCAAGAATCTGTTATTTTGTTTGGTTACAAATCTTCTCTGAAAAAGCTTCAGCAGCTTCTAATAGAACTCATGGCCAGACAAGCTATGTATAGTCAATGACTCCTTCATAATGAGGCCAAAGGAAATGGAAAAATATATTAACAAAAATTGCCAAGTAAATTTTAGTAATGAGAAAATGATGTGTATATGCACTGTATGATAGGTGGCAATGTAAGAACTTAGCTCAGTCAGTGATCTGCAGATGGACATTGCATTCAATTCAAAGATGAAGAGGCCACATTAATCAAATCCATTATCTATTGGAAAAATGTACTCAGTTCAAATAATTCTCACATCTTCACACAGGTCATGCAGCTGCTGCCTCAGTAACAGCCTAGCAGAGTGTTCTGCAGTGAATGAAATGTCTGATTTTAGGGAAATCCTGGAGCCAGCAGGGCCATGCATTACAAGCTCCTAAGCACCTTGCACTCCCCAGAACCACTGCACTGGTTGTCTTGCCTGGGAAGCCTGCTGCAAATTCCAGAGCTGCATTTCAGACATCTGCAAGCTCAGGCAGCTGCTTTCCACTGTGCCTGGTTGATATTCCCAAGCCTTTCTTTAGAGTTTAAAGATCCCCCTTGATGGGGGATCAAGGGGTGTTGCTTAAATAAAAATAAACAGACACAGAGTTCATGATAATTACCCGATTTCAAAAGCTTTGCCTGCAAGCAAGGGAAGCTGTGCCAGCTGGGATATATTTTATGCATAGACTAGAAGGGGTGAAATCATTAATTCCTGACATTTTGGTCCAATTCTCAAAAAAAAAAAGTAAGAAAGGACCATGAGGTTATTATAATGTGTTTGAGGGACAAGTGTATTTCCTATGATATCAGATTTGTTTCCAGATCATTCTCTTGCAAGAAAGAAAGAAACTGCTCTACATTTTTGTTCCTCTTACCCAGATGAAGAAAAATACCTGTAATCTGTCCATGTAAAGGAATATTGGCTTGTAAAGAAGATTAATTTGTTATGCAATGAACACTGTAGCATTTGCTCCCGTGGTATCCCAGCTCACAAGTTAACTTTTCCCAAACACAAACTGAAAAGAGCTGCCTGTCCAGTGCCACGATTCCTTAACTGCACAAACCAAGCAGTTCTTCACAAAGCTCTGAAGCACTGAAATACATAAATTTCAGCATGACACCATGCTGGCACTCATCATGTGACTCAAGAAGTGGAACAGAAATGAGATTTTAAAAACAATTCATAGCCTGCTTTTTCTTACCCAAAGACTGAAGGAAATTACCAGCTCTAAGTTGCACAGGGCAGGATTCAAAGCAGGGACATGTCCATAAGGGTGGATATGTGTTCTGAGATAAGATGGCACCTCCTGAGCACAGAGTGTCCCACAAGAGCAGATGCTGAAGCTCTCTGTATAGAATGAGCTATATTATACCTTGGAAATGTTGATTTTCAGTAGCTATAAATAAAAGTCTGGATGGGTAGCTGAGATACATGGTAGGTTTATGGAGTTATAGTAGTACATAATAAATAATATGGTGGCCCTTGCTTTCTGCAGACAGTACCCCTGGGAACTACTGAGTATTCCAAGGGGGAAAAAACCAAACAAAAATAAAAGCAAAAAAATTCATGTGCAGGGAATTTGGGAATGGTTTTCCTGTGACTTGATCCATTGTAAATGGAACCTGATTTCACTAGCCTTGCAAATTCATTAACACTTGATTTCCTTATTTTTGAAGATTTTTGAGATCCATTCACAATATTAATGCAAGCCCTTGCTCTGCTCTCTCTTGCTGAGACAGCTGTCTCAGAGGGGATTGTCCAAACTGTTTTCCTGACAGCCCCAGCTCAAGGAGAAGAGGAGCATTGATGTTGAGCATCACTCAGGAGGAATAAAGGCTCCTTTGAACTGACTACCTCACTTCATGGATGGGAGACTATAAGAAGTTATTTCTGTTCAAATAAGGGCCAAGAAGGAGAAAATCTCAGAGAAAAACTGAAAATCTGTGATAGTCAAAATGAGTTTAGCATCATGCTTATGATATGGGAAGTGCACAGCCTTCTTACCTTAAATAAGATTTCTTGTTTCAGTTCTATATTAGATGACATGAACTGCCCTCAGCAAAACAAATTTTTATGGATAGTTGCCATAGGGAAATGTCTAGGAGAATTAAACAGCTCACTGTACTATGGGAGCCTCAAATCAGGCTCTGCTGGCGGCTGCAACGCTGAGCCTTGAGGGACAGAAAGGGGTAAGAAGACAAGAAGAAAAGTGAAAGAAGAAAACTGGTAGAGAAAAGGCAAACAATACAAAACCCAGGAAGAGTGCAGCTGGGGACACAGGAGAAAGTCTTAAAGCATTATAGTGGGAGAACATTGAAGTGCAGGTTATTGGTGCAGAGGCACCAGGCTAAACACAAACTCCCTGGATTCTGTTTCTGCAAACTCTGGGGTTTGCAAACTCCTGCATAACAGCTTGAACTGTGGTTTTACACACGCTTCCTAAGGGATGAGAGACAGTCCTGGCCATGTTTAACTGTGGTCAAAGTTCTCCCACCACAGGAAAAAAGGATATGTCTGAACACAAGGGATGCTAAAGTAATCTCTTATCTGAGCACAGTATCTAACATGCTGGTTTACGAAAAGATGAATGCTAACACTTTTCAAAAATGCTGTCTCTTTCTATTTAAAATCAAATAATTGCAAGTTTAGGAGAATGCTTTTATTGAGATCAGATCTCTTAGGGTTTTTTAGAGACTTGTTGCTCAGCTGTTTACAAAAGCACTAGTAATAGTCAGGATACATTATACTTAAGCATTTGTAAAAAAACAAACTTGTTATGATCTAAATTTTATGTTGACCATAGCTCAAGCAAAAAAACAGACAAGATGCCCTTCTGAAATCCTATTCAATCTAAATTATTCAATTATTCTGTCAGCCATTGAATTGTTCCATTTGATGACATTTAACAGGCATCATCCTTAACCTGGTCATTTAAACATGCACAGAAGATGAGGACCATGTCTGTGCACAGGCAGGGCAATACCATCTCTGCAATGATTACTTGGATGATTAAACTCTAAGTATATCTCAGTTCTTCTTTTAGTGGTAGCTCCTGGACTATTAAGTCTGAGCTATAAAGACTTTGATGCTTTAGGAGAAAATCAGCATACTTGGCAATTTCAGGAGCCAGGCACACTTATTTGGGAACTTGGGCACAGAGGTCTGAGCTACTGCACTGCTTCATGACACAACACTCCCAGAATATGTGTGAAAAACAAAGCATCGCTGCATCTTACTGTTTTACCAGACCAAGACAAAGGAACTGGGCATCACACCTTTAGCTCTTCTTTGTCTGAGTTTCTGGTAGCTTGTCCATCCCTGTATTTCTCTACATTAAAGATTTTTCCAATCTTTTAAAGCATTGGAGACTTCCAGTAATTCCACTTAGGGCTTGCTGACTTACTTTGAGAAGATCTTGTCCTATTTGACTAACAACTTTATTCTACTCATTTCCCTTAATTAGCTGTTTTCACACATTTCTGACATAAATTTACATTTTCATCCCTCAGCCTTTTTCTGTCCACATGTAATTCAACTACAAATCCATGTAATTCAACTACAAATCCATGGGCTTCTGTTAGCTTTTTATTTATTTTGCAGGCTGTCTGAGCAATGCACTTCTCCATGTCTGATCTCTTTAGGGCTGTCTGGTTTTTCCTTTTTTCCAGGAAATATGCATATTCTCCCTGTTCTGTTGTTGGAACACAGAGAATTATTCTAGGTACTGCCACCCCTAGAGCTAGAGAAAGAGGAGTAAGTATGTCACAGCTGTGCGTTGAGAAGCCTACACTGGAAGCATAAAATCCTGCTGGGCTTTTTCCTCCAACACATCATCTAGCAAAATCAGATGTAATTTACTGCTGGTTATTTCCAGCTCCTCTTTTCAGTGTTACTGATTTCCAGGCTCCTCCTTCCCACTGAGTGCCAGTGCCTGCATCCCTTGGAGTCAGTGGTGTCTCCCCTGGGCAGAGCAGCTGCTGGTTGGCACAGCTGGCCAGCTGGGCACACACCATTGAGCCCTGCTCCTCTCAGCACTGAGCCCCTCTCTCCCAGCTGCCTGAATTCAACTGGCATATCCACACCTGCAGACAAGTTGCAAAGATGAGACCCAAAAATCAATACAAGTGAGTTCTCAGCTGTAGATAAAGTAAAAATTTTAAGAGTGTTCAGGCGGTCGCTGTGTGAACTTTGCCAGGTACAATGGCACGTAGCACAGTAAGATCTGCACATGGGAAAAAGAACTTTCTAAATGGCTAGAAAACTGCTGCTCCTCACATATCCAGAGAAGTTCTGGGACATGAGGGTCTGAGAGCACTTCTATGGATGTAGAAATAACACATGCCTTTCTTATTTATGAGGAGAAAATGTCCTGTGAAGGGGTTACATCTCTCCTAGTGAAGAACTAGATTTCTTTGGGAGACACAGAACAACCTCCCGCAGATCAAAGCAGTGGTCAGTTCCAAAGCCAGGGTGGAGAGTGTGGGATGAGAGCAGTGGTTCCTGGCAGAAGAAAGAGATGGGAAGATGCAGGTGAGAGCTCAGGCACAGCCCGTGTGTAAACTAGAAATGTCAGCTGGGGAATAAAGCCAGGATGGGAACTCAATGCCAAGCACTGGGAAGACATGAAGAGTTAAAAAAAGGTGTGTGCCATATCCAGGCTTTGTGTGTGGTTTAGTGCTCACAGCTCTGTGCAGAGCACATTCCATACCAAGGATTTACCTGGCCTGGTGTTGATCTCCTGCACTAACCCACTCCTGGCACAGTACACCTACAGCCAGCTGCCAGCAGGCAGAGCTGCTGGAATTCCAGGAGGATGTTACACTATTTGCTGTGTAATCTCATCCATGTTATTCAACACAGAAACCCAGTCACACATTCACTGAAGTTGTTTGTTTCACCTCTACCTACTGGGATAACATGCAATTTTCACATTACTTAAAGCGGAGTTATTGATAGAGAGCAAACTGCATTCCCAGAGACTGATCAATCCATCAGCAGTGGTTTGAACTGTGCTGCTCTCTCATCCTTTAAGGTTTTAATCTCTGACTCATGAACAACTTCACTGAGGTGTAGAAAAACCTCCAGAGGAGAGTGTTTTTTCAATCAATAGCATTCTAGTAGAAAAGCAGGACATGCATGAGTACACTAATTGAAGAACATGTTTCCTTAGTCTCAGCTCTGTTATTGTATTCTAATTTCCCACCGCTTTTACAATTTAACATTTCTGGTTGATAAAAAGTTCATCATGATACAGAGGATTTATTTAACATATAGGAGAATTTACTACTAATTTTGGAGGCAATTTGAACTGTGTGAGATTAAATTGGTGCTATTAACATGTTTGCAATTGCTCTGACTGGGAAGAAACCTTGACATCCACAAACCACTTGCCGCAAAAGAAGCCTTAAAATCCTCACCAAACTGCACTGAACTTTTTTGTAATCTAGTGAAAAAATTATGTTTGAGAGAAGGTCTAAACAGGTCCCAACTGTATTTAAGTTACTTTTCTTAGTTCTAATTTTTAGTCCGCTTGTCTTCCTACATGTTCCTTTTCCCAGATCTTCTTCCAAGACCAGGTGAGCATTGTAGAAAGGTATATTAAAATTACTATTTTAATTTTTTTTGATTTGCAGAAGAAAAAATAAAACAAACAAATCCCCAAAAACCAAAAAATAACAACAAAAAAAGGTTAAGGAAACAACAGAAAATAACATTGTTCCAATTTTTTCCCATATATTCTGAATAATATTGCATCTTTCAAAGAAGAGAATGAGTGAGCATGTCATATTTTTGTTACTCTGTGGAGAAAACCACTGTGTAAGAGGAAAGAGGAGACTTAATAAAAAGGAGGGAAAAGAAAGACTGAACAGCTGTACCAAGGGAATTGTCCTTTTGTCTCTTCCTTCTTGCCACTGTGACCTAGACAGGATGATCACTTCCCACCAAGACATCCCTCCTTCTTCTTGATATTCCTTGCATATCATGTCTAACACAACAAGACAAATTCAGACAGGTTCCTTCATGAATGTGCAATAAACTTATAAAGCCAAATTATCCTATACTTCCCTACATAGATGCCAACTTTTTTCCCCTCTTAGTGCTTATCTAGGCTACAGCAGTGTTTGCCCCAGTATATTAAAATACAGCAGGCATGAGATCTGTCAGAAAGTATTCCTGTTTCCTTGCACTGGAGAAGCTCAGAATGTATTATGGCTTTATGGTTGGCTTTCATTAAAACCTAAAAAATTATACACATACACTACCAGTGGGAGCTAATGAACTAAGTGCTATCCTAGCTGAACAGATCCAGAAAATGAGATGTCAAGTGTGGGGAAGTACACCTGTAATTGCCTCTAGTGAGAGAGACAGCTGGAGCTCATCACTGCAGCTTCCCCACACACAGGCTCAGTGAAAAGATAACTCTGGCTCTCCTGAAATCTCCCAAAGGGTCAACTTGCACTTCAGCTGGTGTAAAATCTCACACTGCTTTACTTATTAATTTCTTCACAGCCCAACCTTTCTTAACCATTTTGCAGCTCAGATAAAATCCTACAACACCCTGAGAGTGCCACCTTTGGAAAAATAACTCTAAAAGATAATCCAGGTTTCTTTTCTGGGCTAGGTATATGCATATATATATGTGTGTGTGTGTGTATATATATATGTGTGTATATATATATATATATATATACACACATATATATATACACATATACATACATATATACATATATATGCACATTATATATATTTTTTTAAGGTGACCTTAATCTAAGGTCACCTTAAAAATATATATCAAATCAAATCTAAGGTCACATTAAAAATCACGTTCTAAAAGCAGTGGCATGGAAGGGAATTATGTTGTTCAAGACCTATTGATAAACTCTAAAGTATGTCTTGTCTCTTCTCAAGACATACTTTTCCCAATAATACAATTTTACTGCAGTAATCATATTTCTTTTACTTTTCTCCAGAGGAAGAAAAGAAATATATTCTATTTCTAAAAGAAAAAAAAAGTGTGCGTGCTGTCAAATTTATTCAGGAGGAAAAGTTACAAAAAACAGCTAAAGTTAACTGGAACACTGACCTTCCACAAAAATATTTTAAAGGGATAATAGATTGCAGCCAGAAACTAGCAAGTGGCAGTTTTCATCCCAATCATTAAATATGCCCATGTAATTGACTACTTTCATGAGATATTGAAAAGTTCTGCTGCTTTACTAGCTCTTTTATTTTTATTATTTTCTTTTTCTTTGTGATTACCATAGTAAGTGGACCCCCAGCCTGGGCATGGGATCCTCACATCAGTGATGGAGCAGCTCAGCCTGCACCACCTCATGTTGTATTGCAGGGTTGGAAACACCTCATGGATTAGTGGAGGCTTTTTCACTCAGACTCATCAGCTTTGGGAATCCCCCTGATTTCTTGCTTGCCTGAAGTCTGGATCAAGGTATTTTCAGTGTTTTGTTTTGCCTACCCAGAGGCTTAGGCTTGCCCTAGGATTATTTTTCTCTCTCCTGTCTGAAAGTAAGAGCTCTGTCATAACCCTGTGTCATCCTATTCTTCTAAGATCTTCCAAGCCTGCTGATGTTTGCATTCTTGTAGTGAACTTATTATTACAATAATTATTGTTTTGCATTCTTTTCTAGAGGAAGAAAAACTTGATGGGCTGTTGGTTGGTCCAGTGTCATTGGAGAGGTGGCATTGTCATCCTCCAATCCAATACTGTCAATTTTGAAAATCTGTAAATGCTAGAGTCAGAAATTAAACTGCCTTCTTTTTACCTTGAAGATTCCAGTGTCCACCTCATTTTATTTCGTGTCCTTTAGCAACAGCCCTGCAGCATGTGTGATCACAGCAGCAGCAGCAGCAGCAGCAGCAGCAGCAGCCCATGGGCTCCACAGCACACAGGAGGAGCTGTCCTTCCAGCTCTGCGCTGGGGAGCTCTCTCCCTTCATCGTCCCTGTGAGGCTCAGTTTCCACAAATGACAAATTCTTCAGAGCAAGAGGAATCAATCACTTTTCCCTTCATGCTGCCACTCCTTGGTGCAGCCTTCCCTGAGCCCCAGGCTGAACCCAGGGGCCCTGTCAAGGGCAGAAATGACAGCTATCCATCTGCCTCCTCCTCAGAGTGCTCTTCACCTCCAGCACGTTTTTCTGGCGTGGTGGTGATAGATTTTTATCATTTAATTAAATCAGTCACTGTCTATTTCTGTTTTCACTGCCAGTAGGCTCAGCAAACACTTCTGAGAAGCCAGGATCCTTCTAGAAGCTAAATGACACACAGGGATAGACTGTTCCCTCTCCTACCCTGCACAAGTGACTGCAAGCCAGGGCTATTCACATGCATTCTGCTCAGGTTCCTTACTTAATGATAATCTCCCAATCTCCTAAATGTATCTGGAAACTTTTTATATCCTTGAATCACTTTTGTTGAGAAAGGTACTTTTAGAATCATTTGCCAAGTTAAAAGAGGATTTAATATATGGCTAAAAACTGAATTCAAACTCTGGAATTTAAAGTAGAGGGTACAAATTTTTCTAACTAGTTTGCAAGTTCTGGTACTCATTGTAGCACAAGTACTTGGTGCTAACTAGTAATTAATAAAGTGTCTTTTGTCCTTTTAAACCAGAATGCCAGGTTTTACAGCAGCAGAGCGGAGTGGGTTAGCAAACACAACTATCCTCGTTATCCTGTCCTACAGCAACCTTGGGGCAGCACAGGTAAAGCTACTGGAGAAGAACTAAGCACATTTTTATTTCAGAATGGGTACATGCTCATAGTTTATACCCTATCACCTAAAAAATGAAAGCTCATATCTGATGATAGTGGTTTTCAACCAGTGTCTGCTTTTAAGGACCAACACTTCAGTGAAAAACAAAGCAAAACAAACAAAACGATGGGGATGGAGAAGGATGTTCAAAAGCAGGGTAGGGAACAAAAAAATCAGTAGAAGGACCAACCCAAAAAACTCACACAGTTCTGAGTCAGAAACACACCTCTGTAAGGGCTGGTGCTTCCCTGTAACTCTCTGACACTACAGATGGAACCCACTCTTTCTCAGAAAGACAAAGTACCTCATCAAGGGTTAGCTTACAGCAGACAAAGATGATCCACCTGTTCCACAAATTGCTGATAAATGGCATTGCAGTTTCTTTCTCTTCTAAATAACGTTTTCTCCAAATGTTTTGCTGGAGTGTCTTCAGTCTATCACCTCTAAGGCTTCAGTTGTCACCCTTTTCCTTTCACTGAGAATAAGTGATCACTTTTCTTTATTTGTAGGTAGATAGATTGCCTGTATATTTGCCTGGTCTTTTTGGTTTTCCTCTCACATCTCTTAAATCTTCCCTTACAGCCCTGACAAAGAATAAAACTGCTACAAGTTCTCTCTTACCTTAACAGAGAACGTTAAGTAATTTTATTAAATTGTGTTTTTCTCTGCTGTATCAGAGGTTTCTATCTACATTTTATAAAGCATAGAACAGGAAATTTGTTTTGCAATTCAAAAAATAGCCCCAAAAAAAGGAGAGCTGTCACTCTTTTCCCCATTTTGCTAGCAGCCACAAAACTAGTCCATTAAAACCAGCTTCCAGTCAAACTGATGTTTTCCTAACATATGTTCCTCAAAGCTGTGCCAGCTGTGGTGCTCTCTGCAGCCAATCACTGTGTTAATTGAGGTGAGCAGTGAAAACATAAATACCTCAGCTGCAGCGCTTTCTAAGATATTTAAGGCTGACTTGGATAAGCCATGCTAAACTGCTGAAATTGGGTCTCCTTTCATGTTGGAGGCAAGTGGTGGCTTTGTTTGCTTGTCACAGCTTGTGGCTGAAAGCAATAACAGACACACAAATGCAGCTTTGGTTTCTAAGCTCAGGATGGCCTTAGCAGTGTTGAACACAAGACCCAGCTTGAGACACCAAGTATATAAATCTTTATCAGCATCTTCTTTAGCCCAAACTGGTTTTGCCATTAATCATTTTGAGCTAAATAGGCATTAACAAACTCAGCAGTCTCACTCAGGACAAGTTTCCTCTCCAGAATTCAGTTTTGTTTAAGGGACTTTACATGCTGTTGAAAGAAAATCCAGATTTGTCTCATAATTCCATCTCATCAATCAGGTTCTGGCAAAATTTTATGCATCTCGGCTCAAGGGTGTAAATAATAAAATAATACACATTTTTTTAAAAATCCCTAGAATCCTGCGTCAGGCATCTCAGAGAAGAGGCAAAGAAGAACTACCCAATTCTGCTGAAAGTAACAAAACACAATTAACCCTTTACTAAGCCACCTCCAAATGCACAGAAGCAGCACATGAGATCTTTGAGGAGGTGTCAGCACAGAAGGGCCAAGAGCTGATGCAGAGTCAGCACAGGGGGACATCCTGGCTTCCCTGTACCACTGCTCCACCTTGCAGAAGGGACTGGTCTCACAAGAAACAGCACCAAGGAAGATGAAAGGAAATAGAAATGTTCAGTCCTGTCAGGATGTGCATGCAACTCAGTTTTAGGCAGTTTTGAGGAAAAACCTTCCATTCTGCTTAAACCCTTATCTGCTTCCGGCAATGAGTAGCCCCTCTGGTGTGTTAGCAGCATGGGAATTGATACAAGCTGGAGTTTCTGCCCTCCTGACTCTTTCTGTGTTAGCATTTTATTCTGTCACCAGTTCCTAGATGACAAGCCCAAAGGCAGGCTGGATTTTTACAGCAAGCATAAGTTGATTAAAAGAACTAAATCACTTAATGATAATTTTTTGCATGCAAAATACATTTCTCAAAAAAGCACAGATCCTCTCTTCTTTCACATTATTTTTAAATGGGGGCATTGCCTGTGCCCCTTCAAAAATGCAGAAAAGTCCTACAAATCTGAGAAAATTATTTTCTAGGGCCTGTTAAATGTGAACTATTGCATGACAAGGTGTAGCCCTCTCCCTTGCAGTTAGCCATTTAAATCCTTATTTGCTATGATCTCTGAGATGCTGTGTCATTTTGAACTACAAGAATGAGTTATTAACTTGATGAGAGAAGAACGTGCTCACAAATTACTTTCTCTTAGTCTAGGTTTTTTGGTGGTGGTTAGGTTTGTTTGTTGCCTTTTTTTTTTTTTATTTTTACAGCTTATCCAGGTCCTATAGAATATGGTTTTAAATTAGGTCTTTGACAGTAAAAGCAGGCATACTTTATAATTCCCAGAGCTGCAAGAAACAGCTGTACATGAGCATAGCACCAGACAGCTTCTGTCTGAGTGTGCTACAGGTCACTGCTGGCCCAGTCCCCGTTGTGGCCCAGCCCCTCTTGTGCCATTTATCTTGTGCAGAGCCCCTCCAGCACTGGGTCAAGTGCTGGGCAGCACAAAGCAAAGAGGAGCTGCCCAGTGCTGTGTCCTCGCTGCTCCAGGGAATAGCTCATCTGCATGCTGGGAAAAACTGGCTTGCTGCACTCTGCAAGGGATCCTAACTGTTCTGAGGAGAAAAGGATTGGACCCAGAGATACAAATATTCTAATTTTTTTTCACATGGTTTTCTCTTGGAGAACTGTCCCTGTGCCAGGAACTTTACTGGCACAAGAGCTTGGCACAGTGTTTTTGTCCCTAGGCCACTGTACTCATTTGTGCTAATTATAAGGTTAAGGTGGGTTTTCTTTTTCTTCTCCCCTAGTGGATTGCATATCCCACAATCAGATGTTCAACCTGGATTAAAAAATAAATGCATACATAACCTTCAGGCACATTATTTCCCTTAGACTGCACAGAAGGAACTCCACAAATATTCTCTGTTGTTTCACAGATCACACACATGGGGCAGGAATTAAATTTCAGTCATTCTGGCTTTTGGATGGATGCTGTTGGTGAAGCAATTGTGGCTACTTTTCAAGGAACATACAGACAGCCTATTCAAAAAGGTGATTACTGAAATGCTGGGGTCCTCAATACCAGAGCTAACTGAAAATCAACAATATTTAGGAGAGAATGTCCATGACATGTAAGAAGCTTGTGTAAGTTCTTCTGTAAATTTTCCAAGAAGGGTGTCTGAAACATTTTAGGTGACACATTAATTATGCCATTTTTAATTCATAGGAAATAAAATGTGGAAAGGACACCTTTGTTATAAGGGGGAAAAAATGCAAACAAAACTCCCTTCACATTTTCTAGTACAATGTAGTTCCAAAAGGAAATTTCTCAGAATACTTTAGTTCAGTGGAAAGTTCTTCCTCAGATTTTGTTAATGTCTCTGGCCAAGTCATGTCATTTCTCCATCTCCAATCAACACATTTGAAAGTAGATAGGGTAATGATTTGTTATTAATTTTTCTTTGAGTGTTGGCTACAGAGAAAAGATATTTTGGATGGGCATTCTCTTGCTATTTTCTGCAGGGCACATTGAGTTATCACCTATCCTTCACAGTTTCCAGGGATTGTCTTACTACTACCACCAATGATAAATTAGAGTAATTCACATGAACTGAACATTTTCCCACAAGTATACTTGTGACTCTCTGAAACTATAAGCACATAATTATAGAAGCACATCTCTATAAGGATTAGTTGCTTGCTCTTTAAATTGAATCAGTGTGTTTCCATAGTACCCTTGATCATGTTCTGATACTTGTATTTGAAAATTTACAAGGAGAATAAGTGAATAAATTGTATTGCAAAGTGTATAAAACCCAATAACTTGGAATTTTAAACAACAGACAGCCTTCAGGGACAGAAGTTATAATTCAGTTTCTTGGTTACATCACCGAGGCTCAGTGCCTTATGTATAAACATATTTATTTGTTCAGCTTGCTGGCTGCCAGATGATCTCCAGGATGGATGGTTTGTCATGGCTGACTGAGCAGGGCAGACCTGCACATATGCTAAAAGTAGCCCTTCTAAAGCATCTTTACTTCCTACAAAAGCTAATAAGTATTTAATGTACCTTATCATTCTGAAACAGGACATGTTATTTGTACTGTGTCTATGGAATCAGGGTGGTTACCAAGGTGGCCCATGGAATGAGCTTCCCCCAGGAATGTCACACCTCTGGCAAAGGTCTCTTGTCCCATATTGCAGCTCAAGAACTGCAGCTTTCAGTCTAAGCTGGGTTTTTGCCTCTCTGGGTGGAAAGGCAGGGTCACTCTGTGAATGGCACAGCATTGCACTTGGAGTGCTTTGTGCTTTAAAGCTCTCCAGGACTGCTTAAAGGGACTCTGAGTACCAGGCTGGACATAGTGCAATACCCCAAAACCTTTTATTTTTAAATATCACATCAACAGTTTGTTCAAAATCCCTCTGTCTGGCCAGCACCAAGAGAGTCAGTGGAATGAGCTTTGTCCTGGGGAGATCCTTGTCAGGGTGCTCAGGGACCCTTGGAGTGAAGCTGGTCACTCTCACCCCGAGCAGACACAAGCCTGAACGTTCAGCTGCACCTGGAATTTGTTCTTCTGTTGGAGAGGAAACAGATTTCCCTCTCTTGAGGGCTAAAGGGGCTGGCAGAGAGGACATTTGGTTGTCGTGTCAGATACCCACAGAACACAGGAATAACCTAACTCAGATATCATCAATTCTCACGGCAGGAAAGACTGGGTTAGGGTTGACAGATAAAGCAGAATACCTTTGGATCCTGCATACCTGGAGCAGCACATCAAGGGTTTCTGTAGGAAATGGGGAACACGATGAACTGGCTGCTTGATTCAGATGAAAAGCTGAAAAGTGTTTCTTAAGCATAAAAGAAAGCATGCTTGGCTTCTCTTAGAGCTGGGCATTCTAAACTTCCTGTTAGCACAAAGCATGGCAGAAACTGAAGATACAGTGTGGAAAATGCTGCTGCAGTCACAAGAGTCTAAGAACATTAGTGATGGAAGGTTCATAAGTGCAGGCAATGTTGGCATTATGGAAATTTATAAATGCTTACAGCTCCAGCAAACTGCAGTTAGATAAAAATGAGATGGGTTTGCAGAACATCCAGAAAGCTTTTGTTCAGCCACAATTTCCCTGGGGTGGTGAGGCCATCCCAGGCTGCAGAGGGGAGGCAGTGCACATTATATGGGTGGTGTGGTCACTGATGGGAGCTGAGCAGGCTGGACAGGGATGCTCTGCTCCCCTCCCTCCTCCTCCTCCCTTGGTAGCTGCAGCCATGGTCCCTCTCACACCCCTCAAACTTCCCCTGCATGCAGCCTAAGCAGGTTTGTCAAATGACAGCTTATCTATGCCATCCTTGTGATTTCTTTCAGCCTGGTTTTAAAAATAGTTTCTGAGCAATTATGTGTGGCATAAGAATAAACCTGCATGCTGGTGCATCTTTCCTGTCACCGCAAAATAACAGCACTACAGTTTCTACATTTCAGTCTTGTCTTTTTTTTTTTTCTGCAAAGATCAACAGCTTCTGCAGCAAAAGGACACAGTATAATCAGGAAATCATCAGCCTGAAGTAAGTATAAAACTTGCAAAATTATGCACTCTGTGAAGAAACCTGCTGCTTTTTTTAGCATCCAAGCACACATACTGCAAAACTAAATCCTCCTATAAAATAAGTCAACACAATTCTCTTCATACCACCAGGGCTCCACTTACTAATGAGAACAATATATACATTTTTTTCCTTTCCCTTGAAATGAAATACTTTGCATATTTCTGATCATCCAGCATAGGTGGGGCTGCTTTTAGAGCTTCTTTATTTCGCCTTGTTCATAGTACCCTTACTAAATCTGTTTCCAGGCATTTGCACCATCAAGGTGAGCCCCTGAGATGTTCTGCCTTCCTGGTTCATACTTGAAAGCTGAGGAATTATCATTTGGGCAGAAGCCAGCATCTCCTGCACACTGCCTGGTCACACCAAATAAAGCCAGAGAAAACTCACTCGTGTCCTTCTCCATCCATTGAAATGCTAAAAAAATAGCTGTTGGTTTTCCTGAGGATGTCTCCAGGCGATTGTTTTCCAAATTAGGAGCTCTGCCTTCTCCTCATGCCTCGAAATACTGTTGTACATTGCCTCTCCCAGAGAAGTGATTGCCACTGCCTGCAGCTACCCTAGACTGTTCCAAAGCTTGCAGAAAAGGTTTTTCCTTCTGAAACTGGGAGCCCTCCATTTGCAGTGGGTTTGGTAGCCCAGCTTCATGGCTCAAAACCATGTGAGGTGTGCACTGATGGCAGCTCATGGAGCTGCAGCATCACTAAACCGCTGCCCAGTAGTGACCACTGGATTTGTTCCAGGAAAGGAAAACCCAAAACCTGAACCTCAACCTCTTTGCCATGGCAGCATTTTCCCATGAGTATTCCCTGTATCCTACAGAGCCATGTTTAGGTTGATGAGATTTCAGTTTGCTACTGGAACATCCCTCAGACAGTGAGTGCGAACTGCTTGAACCACTGTGCCCAAAGCCTGCACAGGCAGCTGCAGGCACATCCCACAAGAAAGCTGACAGGATTTTTGGCAGATACTTTTGCATGGCTCACCATGCATGGTGAAGAAGTCAAAAGGGAATGACTAGAAATGACCCCTGAAAGACAGAGGGACAGTGGCCAAACAACAGCAGCAAAACAAAGCTTTGTGCCAGTGACAAAGGCATCATTAATATGATGGATCTTTGACAGGCTTTATGGCATACTGATTCATCATTAGCAGGATTTTTTTCTGACTTCCTTTAGAGTGATATGTCCAATAAAACCACAGAATGACCAGGGATTACAATGAAAAATAACACCAAGGAAAACCCTTCTGGGGTGTAAGAGCAAAAGTCCTTTTTTTTGTAGCTCAATCATTGTCTAATTTTTCAAACCTTGCAACACTAAAAATTATGACAAATAATAAATAACAAATAATAAGCAATAAAATCCTTTTAATTTCTCAATTAAATAAAGAGATAAAGCTACTGCAGCCTATGAGCTCACCACTGCTGAGTGTGTGCTGCTTGAGCAGAAGGGGTGGTGCTGTTTGTGAAGGCAACAAGAACAATAATATATGCAGAGTGGTTCAAGAAGACACACAATTATAAACACTTCCTGCAGAGCACATTAGGTCTGCAGGCTCATAAATGCTGTTTAGATTCCATATTTTAATCACTCATCTTGAAACAGTCTGGGGAAAAAAAAAAAAACCAACCCAAAACCCAACAAAAACACTTATCCAAGGTCAGGAGGAAAATATTTTTTTCTTGCATGGGAGGGACAATTTTGTGACCTTGCACTTCTCAGAACCATTGTCTGTTGTTGTGCTCTGATGCTGGTCATGGAAGAGCTGCTCTCACCAGCTGTTGGCATCAAGATACTATTTTATAAACTTCAGCTGCTCCCAAGGAGCTGTTTACAGAAAAACAGCAGATTGCTCATTCTCAGACACTGAGGAAGAAAAAGGAAAGAGGAAGAAAACCAACTTCTAACTGTCCCAAACAGCCAGAAGAGAAACAATCCTACAATCCTCCCCATGCCTGCAACATCTGGAAGAGCTGATTGTAACTGCAGATCCCAATTACTATGACAACAACCCAGCAACATTGATAGCTCTTTAAAAACAAACTGAGATGAAGCAGTGCTATTGATCACTGTTATTAGCAGATTGGGTCAGCATAATTTAAACCTTTCCATTAAAGCACAAAGATGGGTTTTCAAGTTAGGGCATTGGTGCAATTATTGAGCTGAGTAGGAGGTAGAAATGTAATTATGTAAACTAACTGAATTAAGAGGATTGCACAGTTCATTAGGGTCCATTTTTTCTGGTCAACATTTTGGATCACCAGCTGCTATAGAATTTAATTTCCATTAAAAAGCATTAATTGCACCTCTTGTGTGAAAGCAGAGCAGTTGTGTTCGTTGAGCTGCTCTAATGCAGGTGTGGAAACAGCTTCTGCTCCACACCAGCCAGCCCCAATTCCCTCATCACACCTTTGGTGGGACAGGAGACCTCTGCCAACTCTGCCCTCAGTCACACTGGCTGGTAGGAACTTGGATAGTTGACGGCATTAAGAACTGAAAGCAGCATTTGTTCAGCAAAAATTACTGAAGAGAGCATCCAATTTTGCTAAGTAATTTCAAGGCCCTTCCCAAAGGAGTTGCACTGTGGCCAGAAAGAAGTGAGGAAATAAAGAACCCAGGAGAGACTTGGAAATCTATGTATGAATTTGCATAGAGCCAGTCTTCATTTCACACATTTCTTGTCCTTGGTTTTGTTGTCCTACATGTCATTGTGGGGTAATATGAAGGCAAATGTTGCTCTATGTCCTATCAAATAAAAGTGAACCGCACCTTTGGCTGAAATGTTTCCCATCTGTGAGAGGCCAATATACAGGTAAAATAATCTTCTAAATTAGAGACTTTTTTACTTGTGTGATATATTTGACCCCTACTTCCTCACAGGGACATCTCTTTGTCGCTGACCATTTTCCTGCAGATGCTGCTGCCTGATGGAGCCCAGGGCCATCAGTCACCTGATGCTGCCTCTCTGCCTCCAGACAGGGTATCCAGCCTACAACAGGCAGATATGCTGCTCCATCTCTGCCAGCCTCCTTCTTGGGGTTTTGTTAAGCTTAGAGCTTTTCTTTATTGTTTGAAAGTTTTCCCTAAATACAGGCGATGCCTTTGCTATAAATGTTCCAATACATTTTGACTCACAGACCGGTCACTCAAGTTATTTACATATGAGGGTTAATGCTGAAGAGCTTAATAAAGACAGATCTCTGGTAAGTAAATAGGTATAGGACTGTAAGTGGATATAGTACAAGAAAAGAGAGCGATCATACTGGCTCTATTTGCTGGAAAGAAGTAAAAAATCCCTAGTTCTCCTCTCCTCCAACAGAGGAGAAGCATATTTATGTAATATTTTTCTATATGCAGAAGAAAAAAAAAAAGGATCCATATATCCATGTGAAAAGATGGCTGGTTGTGCTGTATGAGGCTGCTGTAGATGTGTATTTGATTTTTGTGGCCAACAGCTTCTGAGCAGGCTTTACCTGCA
This sequence comes from Zonotrichia albicollis, assembly GCF_047830755.1. NCBI lineage: Eukaryota > Metazoa > Chordata > Aves > Passeriformes > Passerellidae > Zonotrichia > Zonotrichia albicollis. Next base: position 23,194,371 of record NC_133825.1, on the reverse strand, counting down.
GTAATCACCAGGCTCTGTATTTGTTCATTTATAAATGAGCATCCTGTGGGTGACTAAGCAAGAGGAACCTGTGGAAACCTCCTCTCACAGCACAACATTTGCCTTTGCCTTGCTGATGGCAGGAATGTGCTGCTTCCAGGGATAAATCAGGGACTGGGAGCAGCCCCTGGTGCCCCCTCCCACGGCTGCCCTGCTTTGGCACAGGACTGCTCTGCATACTGGCAGAGTTTGCTGCAGTGACTCATGGGGAAAATATGGATGAGATCCCACAGGAACCAGCCTGGAGCAGTCTCCAGCACCAGCATCAATGCCATGCCTAAGGGCTGCCCTCAACACCCCCAGGAAATTCTGCAGAGTCCCAGCAAACTGCAATGCTGTCCCAGGCTCAGCAGTAGGACAGGTCGGCACTTCTACTCTGACAAAACACTTCAGCCTGTTTATTTTCACAGCATTCCTCAAGCTTTCCTGGGAAGGGAGCAGGACTGCAGTGTTCCAAAGCAGGAGCTAAGTTTGGCTGGGGAAGGGCAGCAGGAGAGGGGAGCTGCTGTCTCTCAAAGAGACCCAAAGCTGCCAATCAGCCTCTTGTCTCTGTGCCAGGCTGGAACGCGTGAGCAAAGGAGGAACACACACTTCTGCTCAAAGGGAGCAGCAGAGCCAGGCTTAGGAGCCACGTGCCACCCCCAGCACGTGAAGGGCCTCAGGTACCCCAGCCTGGAATAGCAGCCAGGTGACAGAACCTGGATTGGTGTGCAGCAACCTCTGCCACACAGACAGGACCAGGTTGCAAGAGATGCTGGGAAAGAAGTGACCTAAGCACCTGCTGTAAAAGCTCTGTGTGGATCTGCCTCAAGGAGAAAACCATCCCAGTTACCAGGATGGTTCATTCACAGTAGTCCAAGTTCATAAAAAGATACATCAATACAGAATCACTGTGAGACCCTAGATTAAAATAAAAGTATAGAGAGAGAAAAGACAGAGAACAGTGTAATCATGCAAGAGAAAAATGGTAGAATAACACAGTGAAACTAAAGAGAAATACATTTTCACTACAAATCAGAATATTCTGTATTCCATTTGCTTTTCTGTACCTTACAGTTCCAACACTCTATTGATAATGTCAATAAATAGGGCTGAGCCTTGGCTGGCATTCCTTCAGCCAGGCCCTGGCAGTGCCTGTGGAACCTGGGGACCCTGGTGTGTGCCTGGCTCTGAGAGGAAGCCCAGCAGAGCCACCCCTGGGCCTCAGTCAGTGCCATGGGTTGCACAGAGCAACGTGGCCTTCAGCTCTTTCAGAAAGACTGGGCTTGAGAAAGGACTTTATTTTTTCACACCAAGTTTCACAGTAAACCCCAGGCCAGCTGATAAAAGATTTGACAAATGTCAAACCTGGCTTCTCACTTTTATTATTGATATCTATATTTATTATGCTTAGACTATCTAGTATCTTCTTTCTGGCTCAAAAGAACACAAGTTTCCAATACTTCCTAATTTTGGCCTCAGAAGAGTCAAAGACTCGCCTTGCATGTAAAGAAAATCTTTACTTCTACCATAGGAAGCTTTCCTTCTTTCTTTTCTGGCCCCATGAAAAAAATTCCTGGGAAAGCATACTTCATTTAAACTTGCAGAGCAATTTTTAAAAAATAGTTCTGCATTTACCTTTATTACTAATTCAATCCTTCAAAAATTATTCAGTCCTTGTGGGTTTTTCCTATACAAGTAATTATTTCTCCAGTTTGCCTGCTTAGGATATTTTCTTTTTCCAGTAGCATAATTTTTCTTTAGTTAGCTCTTCATGTAAAACTTCTCAAATGACTGATGCTAATGCAGCTGTCAAGAGGTTTGAAAATATTTGGCTTTCATTTTCACAAGCCCAGATCCATAGTTTTACACATTCTGGATCTATATTTCATCTCAAGTGGCACAATGGATAATATTTTTACAAGGTTAATCAATACATGCCTCACCTGTAGCTATAGAAATCTACACTGCAGATAATGAATTCATTTACAGGACTAAAAATTAAACAAAGTACTTATGAACATTCAGACCATTTCTTGACACTCCTCCATGTTTTAGATACAAGAAGAGAAAGCAGGCTGGCCTAGAAATATTGCTGATATTTTACTTAAATCTTAATATTGCAAACTTGTCCAGCATATCCAATTTTAATATAGGGAGGGAGATTCTTCCTGAATTTTAAGTTCACACAAAAAACAATCTTGACTACCTCCATATTAGAATATCTAGTTATTACTTCCTTTCACCCCCAAAAGTCATGTTTAGAATCTCAGACCCAGCTAGCCACACTTCACTGTCCTCACTTGCCTCCTGAATTTGACTATTGAAAAGTTTATGGCACATTTTGACTTAATTTCCCACACTGTTTCATTCATTTAACAGTATTTTTCTTCTTAACTTGAAGTTGTTCAAAGTAACACAATCAGAAGCAAATGCCAAGCCAGTGATCTTGACTTATTCACCAACTGCAGAAACTTGAAATTTCCTCAGTTTCCAGTGATTTGAAAACACTTCATCTTATATAAAAAGCATAAACTTTGCAAATCTGGCTATAAAATAATATGGGGATAAAATTGTAATTTCCTTCATAAACTTCATCTATTTTCAGATATTTTATCAAAAAAGAAATATCCTGCATTTGCTGTTCCTTAAAATGTATAAAACTTGTTCATTTTCTTTTTGTCTATTCATTTCTTTTGGTGAAATTGCTATAATAAATTTGAAATTTCCTTTTCATCAACCAAGCCCTGTCTTTTTATGTTTCTAATTGCATCTTTTTGATCAGGCCTCTGTTAAAAGGATCCCTAAGAATCAGAGAGGAGACCTGAATGGATAGAGAAGCAATCCTTGTGCCAACATTCACACACACCATGTCCCACATTTTCATGTTCTTCACTTGTCAAAAATCACCTTTCTATTAAGAGATTTTGCCAGAAATACATTTTGGGGTCAGCCTGTTGAATTCCTCAGTTCATCACACTGCACAGACTGATTTGAATGCTACCTCTAAAATTATCTTTGATCAGCTTTAGTTGTCTGTCATCACTGATTTGTTTGATGGTCTCATGTAAAACTCAGGTATTTATCAAGATGTTAATATTCCTTTGATCCTGATATTCCTAGTCTGTTGCCACCTGATGACCAGTAACTTATATGTGTTCCTCTACCTGAATTTATTACCCCCAGCAATCTCAGACACTCTCAGTTTTTATGGGCCACCTCTTTGTAGCAAAAGTTAATTTCATATTAAAACCAGTCTAGTATGTTTTCCACATTCATTCATTCTTGGTAGCTTTCTTTGCATTCTGGGAAATATAATACAATTTTATGTCTACTTTTATTGGCTGAACACACATAAAGAGCATCAAAGAAAATATTTTTGTATAAAATGTAACCTATCTAGAGCCCAGAGCTGAGATGATGGCTGTGTTGAGCCCACTGGATGGGATGCACTTGCATTTGGAAGGATCATCATAAAAAAGGCAAGACTGGACAGATATTGTTCATTATTAATCTCCAGTTGCTCTCAAATTCTTTACAACGCCATCAAGCCAAAGGAAAGCACTATCAGCTAACAACTCTGGCTTTGCTTTTGAAAACATCTCATCTCTGTTCTGTTATACTGTACCACCAGGACATGATTGGAAATGCCAAACCATAACAACTCTGTAAAAATACAATGGCAAGATTCATGGTTCTATCACATTTATGTTGGAGGAATGACAACTAGCCTTGGCACTGGGCACTAAATTAATAATATGTTCCAAAGGGAAGTTTCACTTTGAAGTGCTGCCGAGTGGCTGCCAGGGGTTGAGTGGAAAGTAAAGACATCAGAACTCAGGAAAATGAGCTGCCAGGGCTGAAGCAGGGGCTCAGAGCAGACAGAGCCCCAGGCAGAGCCCCAGGCTCACGTGTGAGAGGGGCTCTGTGCCTCATGGCCATTGGGGCTGCTCCTGCAGCTCCCCCTGCCCAGGGTCTCTGTCTGCAGGGAGGGACATGAAAGAGCCTCATGGGGCTTCTGTTCTCCATCTCTGGCAGCAACAAGCTGCAGTTCCTCTTCTCAGCTCCCCACCATACACATATTAAAATAAAACCAGTGATTAGCCTTCAGATAAATATATCTTTTCGATGGAAAGCTCGTGTGTGAAGGGCAAGTGGCAGACTCAGAGAGGCAAGGCTGGTGCACTCAGAAGCAATCAGGACAAGCTACAGCCTTTGTGTGTTTGACTGACATGCTCTCAGCCCTCAAAACTGCTGCTGAAAAGAAGCTTTCAAAACTGCTTTTGAAAGTCAAGGCCATAGACTGCACAGCACATAAACAAACAACTTTTAGATCTTACATTGCCTTAAAATCCCAGGGAAAAATGGAACTCTGAAAGCGAATGTACACTGGTGTTGTTCCTGGCTGTACTATGGTCTACTACCTAAAAATGTCTGAATACCTCTAAAATGTTTTAAAAGATAAAATGGCATTTTGATACATGCAAGAGCAAGACAAAATGTCAGCACCAAAAGTGCAAAATAAAGCCAAAGCCAACTAGAATCCTGAACTAAATCAAACTGGCTTCAAGGTTGAGAATTAAGCTACCAATAGTTTTCTATTTTTCTCCTTTCTCCAACTCCTATTATGTGTATTTTGGACATGCTATCTACCACAAATTCTGCCGTAAGATTATTTTATTATTGCCTTTTTATATCAGCAGTTTAGAATGAGGCAGGGACAGTCACACAACACAAAAACAAGCAGCTGCAGAAGGAGAAAGCAGTCTGCTGTCCTGCCTTCAGCTGTGGGTTATAAGAAGCACTAAGGGACAAGCTAAAAATCTGAGATTCACAGTACACACCCAAAGGAAAAACAAGTTCCTGTATTCTGGCATTACCCTGTTGTACTTTGGCAAAGGTTTCAGTTGTGGTTTAGAGTTGATTACCTCAGAATTCTTTATCTTGCACTGGTGGGCTCCCTCTGCACCAGGGGCTCTAATTTTGTGGCAAATCACCTGTTGCCCATGCACAGTGTGAGCCGCTCAGACTCTGACTTTGCAACATCTGAGAGACATTTTTTTCACCCGAGTCAAAGCCACTTTTTCTCTACTGAGGAGCAAGCTCATGGCAAGACAGAAGTTCTAAGAGAATCTATTTCTGAGTTATCTGAGTGCATACATAGCTCCTGAAGATTTTTTTTAAAGAATGGGGGAAAAAAAACTTCTTAAAAGAAATAAAAAGAGGATTTTTATGCTTTGGATCAATGAAAACCGGACAAACAGAATTTCACAGAATGTAGCAAAAAGAAAAAAAAACAAACTAGAACAAGATCTTTCTTTGAAGAAAAAGTAGTAGAATTCAGATAAAGTACTTTAGAAACTGTTAGTGTGCTACTAAACTAATGCATTTGAAAGGAAACTCCTTACTCAAACTCCAGTAGTAGAAATTATTGTAGGATTGCTCTTTTTCCCTAAAAAGGGTTTTGGCATAAGAAGCTTTGTCTGGACTTCCATTAAACTTATCAGCAAGGAAAATCCTCCCTTTTTCAAGGCTCTGGGCTTGCTTAAGGAGCTCAGATTCAAGAGTCACCTTTAAATCACAAATTCTGTAAGTTTTTTATCAGCCTGGTAACTGAAGCTGCACCATAAAATATCAATAAATATCCAGTCACTTTGGTATCCATTCTTACATACAGTGTATTTTTAGTGACAAAAATAGCTCATGCTGAATAAGGAATCATTATTCAGTTGCAGTCTATCACTGAAAGCCTGTATTTCTTTTTCATGTAATACTCAGAGTACCCTGAACAGAAAAACAAAATGCCAGGAAGAATCCTTATTCCAGATACACAACAAAGCCCTCAGACAGGATGCTCTGACTCCCTGCCTGGTGTGTGTTTTCCCCAGCCACTCTTATCAAGACACATCCTCAAGAGTTATTCGGAGCTGTTTTGAAGAGGGCACAGTAGCAGCAAGTCTGTCATAACAAGGGCAACACCTGAGCTTCCCTGGCTATCTGGAATACCAAATCCAGTCTGTATCTTTTTGTGGTTTAGGAGTGAGACCAAGGATTTCAGTTGTCACTTGACAATGAAACACGACAGGATATGATTATCTGAATATTGAATCAGATTTCTGGGGAAGCTGCCTGTCTGAAATCATTGCATTTTTATTAAATTTGACACTACATGTAGAGATAAAATAGTCAGTGACTCCATTTCATTACTGTGGTAAAAAAAAAAAGACTGCTTTAATATAAAGCCTCCAGACTGTCTGAGGGTTCAGGCTGCATTAACAAAAATCACTGCACTGCTTTGGTCCTTGGGAAAGCCTTCTGCAGTGAATTCATGTGGGCAAAGAGACACCACTCAGCACAGGCTGCAGCAGCACTGTTTGTCAAAGAACAATCCAGCAAGCTCAGGCTTTATTTGGTGTGGATAGAAAAAGCAGAGTTGAGTCTGAGTGTGCCCTGGGAATGGTGCATGAGCCAGGCTATGGATGGCACACATTGGTGGGGTTTGTGTCACATATCCTGTGGCATCCATCCATAGGGCAGATAGCTGCACTCCAATTTTCAGTGTTACAGCAATTGAAGGAATTGTAGCTCACTGGCCCCACCAGGTATAACATGCTCAGACAGGCTGTATATATCACAAAACACACAACACTTCCATTTCTATAGTCCCAGTAGCAAAGTTGTAGCAAACCATGGTAGACAGTTCTTGTCTGGAGAGGCAGTTCAGGTGGTTATTTATTTCCAGCAGTATTGCTAGCAGATAGTTCCCAGGCATTATTAAATTCCTACTCCCTAACAACCAATTCCCTATTATTAACATGCATTGACAGCCACTCACTACCTGTAAATGTACAATGTATTTGGCACAAATCAAACTTCATTTGCTGCCTGGGAGTATGGATTCAGTTTGATGGACACTATCAAAAACAAACCACAGAACTGCTTGGGGCCAGACAGCACAGATAAGCCAGAGCAAGTGAAATTTCATCTAACAGCTAGGGAAGTCAACTGGATGCTATCACTCAGTGCTGCACAGTATAAAAGGACAGAAGTAATTCTCTGCATTTCTAGCAAATTAGAGTGCATTTTCCAGGCTCACAAAAATTTTCCACTCCATTATCAAACAAATAAAAACCATGATAGTGAAAATTGAGAAACACATCTCTTATTTTTAAGAATATCACAAATACATCTGTTAAGTTGATTATTGATGCACTGAAGCATTAAACTGAGAGGTCTTTTCAGCCACCCAGGAATACATATGCCAATTTGTTTATCTAGCTACCAAATTTCAAAGTAGACTCTTCTGACAGTCCTGGGACCATTCTGCTCCCATGTGGGGCTAGAACTGCCCTGGTTTGTAATATCACAGACCTTCCTCCTCCACTCCAGGAAAAGAGGTTTTAAGCACTTACAGAGGCGCAGTCATGAAAGTAGAGAGACCAAAGTGTCTGCAAAAAAATTTTAATAATAAAATTTTAATAATAAAAAATTTTAATAACTAAAATTTTAATAATTTTTTAATTTAGTCATTGAGGAGTTAGGTCTAAACCAGAGAAGAGTAGAGGTTCCCAAAGTTCTGAGGAAAAAACAAAACTCTTAAACTCTGTGTTGCACTAATGGTTTTCTCTCTCCTTTATGGAGCCTGTTGGAGAGAATGAGCCCTCTCTTACTCACTTTCCCCTATTATTTGCCATCCATGAAGGGAGTTTATATCAGGCAGCAAAACTGGCTAGTGATGATTAGGCAGAAAAAGTAATTAGCAGGAGACAGTTTGATCAGGGAGCATGAACTGAAAATCAGGGAACTGTCAAGTTCCTTGGTCAAGAGAAGCATGGATAATAAACCTTACACTTAAACATGATTGGGTTTGAACGGGAAATGTTTTGGAATGGAGGAACTGAGAGAGAAAAGTTCATATTGGCACTGGGATTATTATAGTAACAAAGGGAGTGGTTGCAAATGGAGCTCTTAAAACCTCTTGAGAAAAAAAATCATTATTCTTTTTTTTAAATTTTGTTTGCAGAATAGAGAAAATTGTCCTAACTTTTCAGCCATGGAAAAAGCCCACAATGTTTTGCTCAAATTTCCAGTAATGTGAACAATCAGTGAGTGACCAGTTTTAATGAGACTTCCAAGAGTCATTAGAAAGCTAATGGCTTCTCAGATTATTTCACTTTGTCAGTTGATTACCTTGCTTCGTGTTGGGAGTGCATGTGATTGCTGCCTTGCAGGGAGCAGCAGCAGCACCTCCTATACCCAAAACAATGGGAAGTGCTGAAAAGTTGGATTTTCTTGCTTGGCCTGGGCTTTGCCCTCAGCAGCCAACAGAGCTGGTGCCCAGCTTGGCTCTCATCCCATCTCTGCCTCACACTTTTCCTAACTCACTGCATATCCCAAGCAGTAAATGCCTAGTGTGGGGCTGGCTCAGAGACCTCATTTCACAGAGCACTTGAGCCCCAAGAGGAGAATAAACACAGTATTAAAGCTGAATTTCTTTCCAGTAATATATTTCCATGTGCCGATCACCACCTCCTGTGGTGTTCAACCCATGCAATACAGCACTGGTATGTACTACTAGTATAATAATTAATAGTAATGAGGAAATAATTATTCAACCAATTCTTCTCCCTGAAATTCCACTCCTTGTAAAAATTCTAAAATCAAGAGAAAAGTCTTGGAAGTCACACTGCCACCATCTCCAAGGGAGGATTCCTGGATGTGGCTGTCCCTAGGCAATGACACTCATTGCTCAAAGGATGAAGATGGATCTTTGCCAAAGGCAGAACAAGATGATTTTGAAGATGATTATGGTCCAGTTACATTAAATCCCTCTGGAAATAGCTGCATTGTCTTGAAGGCTTTCCAGGTTAAATGCTGTCACATTTATCATGGCAAATGCAGAGTAACATCAAGAGATGTGTTTGCAGATCTTGGCTAATACCTAAAAACTGAATCAGCTCTATTATTGCCTTTATTGCTGACATCTGTTTCTCCCTAAAGATGTGTAAATAACTGCAGCCAACACAGCTGACAGGGAGGGAAGAGACAAATCAAAATGGAAAAGCTCCTCTGGGAAATTTTCAGCCCCCCTGACAATAAATTTCAAAGGTTACTACTTTCTTATGGCATGCAGTTAAACCCTAGGCTGTGCTAGATCCACTGCTGTAGGATGAATCCCTCTATGACGCAATTCTTATTTTTATAGTACAGCAGTGTCATATTCCCAGTATTCCCCATGCTAAGGAAGCGAAAGAATATATGTTTATCCATGAGAGATATAATGATTAGGTGTAAGAAGGTTAAAATCAGGAGACATAATAAAAAGAAGTATCTTTCCAATCACTTGTGCTTTGAAGTGAAGGACAGCCCTGAATTGAGGGTTATACTGCTTGTAACAGTCCCAGTGAAGCCTCCTCTGAACACTGTTTATTGTGTACACTTGGAATATCCCATCTGGCCCTTTTTTTTTTTAATAGAGAAGGATTTAAAGGTAGTAAAGAAGACATTCTTCACTCAGATCTATCTTCATGTACTACAAATGGAGAAGTGACAGTGAAAAAGAAAGCTCAGCCAAGTGGAAGGAAGTGGATAAGTTATTTTGTTTATTGTATCTATTACAGTTATGCCCAGGGACACGATGAGTCTAGGGCCTCGTTATGCAAAAATCACTGTGTGCAGCACAGAGTAAGAGCTGGGGCGAGCTCTGAAGAGCTCACAGCCAAACAGACAAGAAAAAGTCACCAAGCACACAAAAGGGTTGGGAACACAGCTGTCCTGGAGAATGTCTTCTCAGGGTCATTGGAACAACATTGTTATTTTCTTGTTGTAAAGACTGATTTGGGTGGGGTGAAGGCACAAGTTACTGATGGCAAAGAATGAGCAAAGTGGGAAACCAGAGTGGCAAGAGAGTGAGAAGAAGAAGGAGGAAAAAACAGGAGCAGCAGAAGGCACTGAACCCCACAAGGTCCTGCAAGGTAGCAAAATATTGCCAAAATATTTACAAAAACTGCAAAAGAACAAATTTCATATTCCAGATGTCATACACTGATTAAAATGATGGATATCAATTCCACATTTAAACTAGATGCTAACAAAAGACATGGCTACACTGCCCTATCTTTTGCCATGTGTATAATTTTCACATTTTTTAAATGTGAATTTTAAAAATTCCCAGCTCTAGGTTAAGAATTTCATTTCTTAAAGGAAAGAGTTTGGAGCCTCCCTGCAGTTTCATCCTATGCTGTAGTACAGAGCACAGACAGGTACTTTTAGAAGAAAACCATCAGGTCTCACAGGTGAACTACAAAATATCAGTTGCCAACAAAATTCTTAGAGTGTATTTTGAGCATTGATCTAGACACTTGGGAGAAAATATTATTGAAAAATCATTAGACAACATTACATAGCCTCATTTAACATTACCAAGTTGATACCATTAAGTCAGAAAAATTGATCAGATGTGTTTGGCAGACCTGTAGGAGCAGCAGAGGGACTCCCAGTCACTGGGGCTGAAGGTGGAGATGCCACTGTGCTGTGGCTTTCTGAAATGGGGACAGCATGACTGTTTAAATGTCTCCATAGCTGTCTTAAAACTGCACAGGAATGATTCTAGAACAATTGGCAATAAAATGATGAGCCTTTAATCATTCATGTCTTGGGGGAAACAAGAATCAGTTTTGCACACAAGTTTCTGGTAGCTTTCCAATTCTTAAAAACAAATTACAATAGCTTAGCAGCAAACAAACAAATATTCTTTTCTTGTTTACACCAAAACAAAAAAAAAAAAGAATAGAAAGATACATGTGCAGAAAATAACCTTCACTGCCAAACCCTCTGTAGCTTCTCGTGACGTTACAGAGCTGCAGCTTCAGCAAGGAGAGCATTCCAGGCTCCCCCTGGATGCCAAGGGTGACACCTCTGTGTGCTCACACTGCTCTGGGCTGCCCTGTGAGCAGAGCACCCTGTGCCCTCAGCAGCACCACTGGGACCAGCCCCTCCACTACCCCATCTCAGGGCAGCCCTGCCTCGAGACCCAGCTGAGACCAAAGCTTGCGCTCCAAAAAAATCTCAGTGAGGTTGTGTTCGTTTTTTAACATAATTTCACCTTTTAAAGTTCGAAGTTATGCTTATTCCTTCTTTTTCGTTAATGTGTATTTGAACTAAGTGAAAACTTCTAAGGAGAGGCTAGAAGATGAAAAGAGGAAAAAATGTGATTTTAAGTTTGGGAATTTCCTAATACATCACCCTTTAAAAATTATAGATAACTGTTATATTGCTAAATATATTTTTGTTTTCTTAGAAAGCCCTTTTTAATTGTGGAAAAAAATAACATAAGTGAGAGAAGGGAAATTTTGGTTACTTCCCCTCCTGTTAGCACAATAATGAAGACAACTGAAGCAAACCCCAATGTTCTGCAGTATCAGGAGGAAAGCAGCTTCTTTTTTTTTTTTTTCCAGCCATAAATCTTGGTGTCAGTGTCCCTGGAGGTTTCATCATTCTTCTCTCTATCCAGAAATATCTACCTTAGCTTTCAAAGTGTTTGAATTTGGGAAGAAAAGAGCTCATCATTTTGTGTGTAATTTCAGCTGAAACTAATTCCAAAAAGCTCTGGTGATGCACACTGAGCATTCCAGCTGCACAGTACAGCAAAGCCTCACAAATTTCTGCTCAAGGAACTGACAGAAATTGGTTGCTCTGTGGAGGTAGTTTGTCAATAGGAGTGAATCAGACCCAGACTCAGTGAGGTGCTTTGGGGAATACCAAAAGAGGAGTCTGATAACCTGGAGCAGCTTGTTATTGTGCTCTTATACAAGCTTTAGTATTTGTACCATATAAAATATTCCTTTAGCAATAAAGAGGCAGCAAGAATGAAATAATTTTGCTAGATCTTACCAGATAGGACTTCAAAGTATTAATTAAAACTGTTGCTTCCAAAAGACAGAGAATCTATAAAAGAGTACCTTTCAGCTGAAGTTAATTAAAGCAAATGGTCACTATTTTCCCCATCAGGAAAAAGACGGTCACACTTTGTTCCTAAATGCACAGGATATGGGCAATCCTGACTTAGTTTTAATTCTGCTTAGAATTTTTTTCTTTCTGCCATTCAAACATGAAGCTCAAATTAATTAAAAAAAAATAAAAGCTCAAATTAATAATAATAAAAAAATCCCCTTCTGAAAGCTATGTTGGCTTTCTCTTGCCTTTCTGTAGCCTGAAGAAGGCTCTGGCTGTGAGATGCCTCTTGAGCTGCCTACAAGGCTGGTAAAACAGAAGTGACAGAGTAAGAGGAACAGAAGTTAAAGGATTTTCCCTCCTAAAATAGTGGGAGATAGCTTTGTTGGATCAAAACACGAATAGGGAAGAGAAGGAGCTGCAGATACACTTCTGCTTCAGCCCTGATATCAGCAATGAGATTTGCCCAGGGAAAATGGAATTAATATGAAGCAGTGCTGGCCAGTGGCCAAGGACCAGCTGCACAAAGGCAAAGTCATTCCCCTCGTGGTGGCCTGGCTTCTGGGAAACTCTGAGCTGACACCCACTTGCTGTCTCTAGAACAACTCAGGCACGCTCAACCCTGCAGGCAGCAGCCAGAGTTTAGGCTGGGAGGCACGGAGCAGCGGGAAGTGCCTTGCTGATGCTGTGTTTGCCTTGCACACGGAGATTGGACATCCACCTCGTTCAGAGCACACAGCTCCGGAGGAGGAAGTGGACGAAGCTGAGAAAAACCAGCCCGAATATCAGGCCTTGTGAATATTTCCATTTTCTCCAAGAGAGGCGGCAGCACAGCCTGAATTTATCAGCATCTCCGGGCAGCCCACAGCAGCACAATCCTCCCTCTCCCCAGCCTACCCCGGCACGGAAACCAGCCCCTAAAGCAGCAGGTGGGCTTAACGGGGACGAGAATCCTTTAAGGACCGGATAGTTCAGCATCCCTGCGCTGAGCGCATCCTCCCAGCTCTGGCTGCGGGGGCTGTGCCGTGCGGGCTGCGGAGCATGGAGCTCATCCTGTTCCAGGAGCACAGGCTCTCTCCTGCCTTCGTTAATGCCCATGAATGCTAATCAGCACCACCTCGCTTTCCAGTGACGCTCCGCCGCATGAGTCAGCCGCAAGACGTTTGTAATTCGAGACACAAACCAGCGCAACATAACCTCAATTGTCTCGCTTTCATGTGTTTCTTTCGGGTTATAATATGTCTGATTTCACTTCCCCAAAGTTGCAGAGATAGAAGCAGCGTTCCTCCCTGCAGCAGCCAGTCACTATGGTGACCAACGCCAGTGCCATGAACGCACCTTCTGTTCCAGCAGGAGCCCAGAAGCGCCGGAGTTAAGAAATGATGTAAATAAAAACAGGAAAATCAAAGCACTGGGAAAACTTTTTATGGGTTTTAGATGCAACACTATGGAATATGTTGTTCACTAATGCCTGTGTATATGTATCTCTCAGAGTCTTGTGACCCTTCATCATATAAAAACAAACGAAGTATATTCTTTTATGTTTAGATGGGAAGAACAGAACAGTTTTACCTCTGCCCCTGTCACACAAATGAACAGACACTGGAGTAGCTAGTGGCTGATTCCTCCCTTACAGGCTAATCTTATAAATTGTAGATCCAGGCATGTCTGTTCTATGGCACAAATGTGATAGCAGACAGATTCTGCAAAGATAAGCAAGGAATGCCCTGATCTGCACTAAGCAGGTGTTGTGGGTCCCAGGACAAAGTGAGAGATGAGAATCTGACTCTAAGTTCTCAGAATGCTGATTTATTATTTTATGATATTATATTAAAAGATATTATATGCTAAAACTATACTAAAGAAGAAAAAGGATACATCAGAAGGCTAGACAAGAATGAATAATAAAAACCCATGACTGACCAGAAAGTCTGACACAGTTGGACTGGGATTGGTCATTAAGTAAAAACAATTCATGTGCTAGGTAAACAAGTCTCCAAATCACATTCTAGAGGAACAAAACATGGAGAAGCGGAGGCTTCTCATCTTTCCAGGAGAAAAAAATCCTTGTGAAGGGATTTTTCATTAAATATCCTGGTGACAGGCAGGAAACTGTTCTGCCAGGGAAGGGAACACAGGGTTTGCAGAACAGGTAAAGTGCTGCCCCTGTCCTACTCCTTCAGCATGTTTCCAGCTGCTGAAAACAGCTGTTGAGTGGCTGGGACCCGCTGCTGCCAGCAAAAGCAGCAGCTTGAAGGGTGAGGAGCCAGGCCTGAGCATCTCAGTGGTCACTTGGAGGTGACTTTGCTACCCAGGATAGAAATGTGTGTCAGGTGTTGCCTCATGTCCCCACTGAGCAGCTTGAGCTGGAAGGGAACTGAAGGATCAGCTCGTTCCAACATCTCTGCCAAGAGCTGGGGCTTCATCTGAATTCTCTTTGCTGCTCCCCATTGACACTAAAGGGTAAACTGGAAGGGAGTGATTTACCAAAAGCCTGCATAATAAAGGCTTTGCCAGAATTAAGAGCCAAGTTTCTTTGTCTCTAGTTAAGCAATGAGCTATCATACATAATTCAAAAGCTTTTTTCAGAATATTTCACACATTAATTAGTAGTAGTACTATGAAAATTCTTCTAATTTTATCACTGATAGTTTTTTGCTGCTTCCTGACTGTAAAAGAACTTCTTTAATCTCTGGAATTTATACATTACATTGCTTCTGCCTTTTTCTTTATTCACTTTTTTAAAAAATGTATTCTGTTTATCCCAAGTCTGCAAGAAAGTAATTTGCTATATAGCTGGCAGCTGGTTTGGTGTACCACAGAGTTTCACTGGTTGTATTCCAGCCAGAAACAGGGGCAGAGGACAAAGGAAGGCTGATTACAGTGAAATTTCATAGAATAGTGTGCTGCTTTATTCCCAATTAAAGGATGGAAAGGAAAAGCTATGGGTTTCAAGAGTTAAACAGGGAAGAAATCCTAATTTTTTTAAATGTCTTTGCTCACAGTCAGCAGGTTTCAAGGCACTTGTGTATCCAAAGTGATCAAATGGTGGTTTGTGTGTGACAGTCTCTCCACCCCACTTGACACCCCTCAAGGCTGTTTTCAACTTGCTGAAAGTATTCAGACACAAAGTCTGGAGACCCTGAGCCAGGCATGAATTTTTGTTGGTAGAGGAGGTAGAGCAAACCCTAGGGCACATTTCATGTTCCTTTTCATGTACATCTCAAAGCCCCCTCTTCTCCCTGCCCCACCCCCCCAGTGCTGTCCCTTCTCAGTAAACACAAAAACAAAACAAAGAGCCCTTCTTTACTCTCTGGGGAAAAGAAAAAAAATTAAAAAGACTAAAAAACACTGCAACTTTTAACAGCCTCTGTACTTCTGAGTACTCAACTCTGCCAACATCTGTTTCCCCTGTCTGCAGTTAAAATGTAAATGCCATCTTCTTTTCTCTCCCTTCTCCTTTCCCTAGACAACTGTGAGACCTGCCCCGTTTTTGGGCAAAGTAAAAGAGCTTTTCCTTGTTGGCTCTCTCCAAGAACAGCAGGGAACAAAGCAGTTGTTATTTTTAGATCCCATGGTTCCACTCAGTGCAGGAGGCTCTCTGCCCTGGAAAGATGAAGATTCTCATCTGTAGCTTGAAAAGTATTTATTGCACTGCTGGATTAACCACTTGTTTTCAGAGTGCTGCATTGAAAAGCTGCTAATGGAAAAAGCCAAAAGCTATTAGAAATTTCTGCTTGTCCAAGCACTCAAAGCTGAAATGTATATCCAAGCCTTCTCTGTCACATCAGGCTCATCTTTTCTTATTCTTGTAACTCCATTATTTCCAGCCTGACAGCTTTCCCCTCTGTGCCATGGAGCCTTCTCCCATTCCCTAAACCACACTACATAAATCCCCCCAGGTTAAATCTTTTTTATTTTGTATTATCCCTACAGGATCCCACATCAGGATTACAAAGCTCTCTGTGATTCTCACACCCCATGTGCTCTGTGAGGGTGATTGCCACATCCCAGTCATCATGAGATAAGCAAGAAGTGACACTGGATGTGGCAATCTGGTGAAGGGGAACAGCAGGATGCATTCCAGCAAGAACTTGGAAAACACAAAGCACAAAGTCCCTGGCCAGCTTGGCTCCTTAGAGAGGGCTGAGGAACCCTGGAGAGGGAAAAGCAGAGTTTAACACCTTTGAGGAGAAGGGGAGGCTGAGAAAAACCGTGGTCACCTGTGTGTGTGGCACTCCTGGGAAATGGTGCTCACAGGAGCACACAACGAGCAGTGTGAGCCTTTTCTCCCTGACAATGGCTTGATGTGTCTCAAAGAGAAGCAAACAAGCAAAATTACTTGGAGATTTACTTACTGGGGACTAGATTGGAGAGAGAGGCCCAAATTAGTGGTTACTGCAAGATATTTTTGGAATAGGCCCTAAAACAAGAAACCTTGTTCAAAAACCAAGTATTTGACGTGACTTACACTTGTGAGTAGGGGTTCTCTTGTGGGCTGAAAGCATGAGCAAAAATCTGAATTGTTGGACCAAAACCATCATCTCTGCAATGTGGGGACTCTTCCAAAAGAGCTCTGAGCACGTTTAACTCCCTGTGTGGGCAGTTTGTAGTTGAAACCAATTATATTACATATGGGATCATCTATATGACATGAGGTTTGTCAAGCAGTTGGCACTAGAGATCACAGGCAAATGAAAATTCAGATCTTAATTACTTGAATAATGTATCTTCACAAATTTTCACCTTTTTTCAGATATTGTGAAATATGCTTACATATGCTCCCACCCCACAAAGTGTCTTACTTTTTAAAGAATCTGTCTTTATAGCCCAATATTTTTAATCACTAGTACTTATAACTATGAGCTACAAAGCAAATTACACACACTGGAAAAATTATACATAAAAAACCAAAAAAGATATTTTTCTCTAATGATACTTCTCCCTCCTAAGAGCAGTAGTCATCATTAGTAGAAAGCTGATTATTTAAGCAATAAACCCTCAGCTCTCTCCCACAATAGCTAGAAAACAACCCAGTGATCTCTAGCTAATAAATTGATATTTTAACAAACTATTTAATTTTGTAGAGAAAACCTGTATTATTTATATTCTGTTAGACTCCAAGCAAAATTAAGTTATTCTTTTTATGATATATTTCACCATTAGCATTTTCAAACACCAATAAAATGGAGACATATAACAAAAGAACTTTTTCTTAATTACTCTTTTAGATATCAAAACATATTTAGTTTGAGTTGAGAGTACATGCTAGAGGCAAGTGTGGCCTGTTCAGAGTTGTGTCTGTATTCAAAAATAATTAGCTGTATTCTTTTGATACTAACCCAGAAATAAGGAGGAACAACATTAATTTAATGAAGCTACACCAGCATGGCGTGAAGTAGAACACAGCTGCATTTTTAAAGAGATTTTCTCTAAAGTCATAATTTGAAGGGGAAATAAGAAAAACCAACTGCAACAAAAAATATTAGTAATTTCAGTTCCTGCATGGCATTTCTGTCACATCTAAAACTCAGACTGATTTGACCAAGAAATGAACACCAGCATTTGGGGATGCTAAGTAGCAGCTTTGTCAGGATGGCTAAGGGAGAGGCTTGGAACATCCTTGCTTGACTCGATGTGTTGTCACAGCAATTTGAACTGATGGCAGTTCTGAAATCTGAACAAAACTTTGTACCTTGACACTACCTGGAAAGTCAACATGCAGTCAGAACAGCTTCATCCAACACTCACAACTGCTCAGATTAAATTGGTTCCCATCCATTACCTCCTATCCTCTAGGTTATCCTCTAACATCATGTTCAAAAAATGAGGTCAGTGGTGAGGTGGGGTGTTTCTCAAAGGAAGGTGATGCCCAGAACAGCTCTCAAATGGCACCATTGAGACAGTTTTAGTGATCTAGCACAGCTAGGCAGGATGCTGGTGCATCCATTAACCTCATGGGCTGCATGCTTGTATGCCTTCAGATCTGTCTCATCCATTCCCTTTCTCTCCTTCCCTCTCTTTGTTTTTCTGTATCTCCAGGTACTGAAAATAAACCTGCATTAAAAAAGAAAGGAAACCAAAACCAACAAAAAACCCCAAGGAATGCCATGAAGGCTTTGCTTTTGAGAAAGGAGTGGAATATCTACTGAATGATCACTTCATCCTAAAGATTCAAATCTGTCCCTAAATTTTATATAGCATATTATTCCAAAGTATGAAGCTATGGTGAAAAATTTAACCCAAAGAATAATCTAACCTTAAGGATTTAACAAGATGACAATTCAATTCAATCTCCATGACAGGTCTGAGGATCTCCTTTCCATTTTGGAGGAGAATGGAGGAGCAGAAAAGGAAATGGTGCCATAGTTAAATACACCAGACTAGCCACTGTATCCAAGGGAATACATATAATGATTCAATTCAATGTTTGATTCTCCATTATACATAGCAGACACCACAGAAAAAGAAGAAAAAGCCATTTCCAATGAGCTGAAACAGCCATTGCAATTAAGAGCTCCTCTGAAGGCAAGGAGCAGCATCACCCAGTAATGACAAGCAGAGGGAGGATGCCCCTGATGGGAGCTGGCCATGGCCTTCATGGAATGACATGGAACTGATTCCAGAGCAGTGCAGACACAGGACCACACAGCCATCCCTCTCAGACTCCCTGAGAAAAAAAGCACAAATTCCTTTTTACCTTTTGGTTTTGACTATTCTGGTTTTGCTCTGTTCTTGCAGCCCCTTGCAGTTTCTGACTCTGTGGCACCAGTTCATTGTCTCTGCTGCCTGCTGGGGTTGGAAGAGGCTCCCCAGGGCTCCCCAGCACACACCTGAGTGATCACACACACAGTTGGATGAGGCTGCATGTTTGGACAATTCTGCTGTTTGCAGCCACAGCTCCCCAGCACAGACATGCACAGCTTCATTTCTGTGAAAATGCAGCTTCTGGGCCCTTGAACCACACTGGGCACTTTTGTTTTGTCTTATCTATCTCTCTGCATGTCTACAAGTGCCCACTGACTCTGACATACACTCCTAGCAGCCCAGACCCCTGTATTCAGCTTTCTATTGAACAGGATGTCAGCAGATGACAACCCACGCTCTATTGATGTCATTTGGTAATTTAACAACATTAAATATGGGTCAGAGTCTGACCTCCATCTCCACTTTAGTAGACACTTTATTATTTTGTTTTCAATCAACGAGTTAGACTGAGGATAATGGGGATATGCTGTGCCATAATTCATTGCAATGGCTTAAGCATATGCTCATAAAATGGCAGCTTGTTGTCTGACACAATTATGTCAGACTTACCATGGCTAGCAAAAGCAGATTTAGTACAAACTATCAGCTGCTGAAGTCTACAATCTTCTAAGACAACTATTCCAAGACATATAGTCAAATACTAGCTGATGATAAATAAGCTGATGGGATTTGCTCCCCCATGTCTGTGTGGATAAATCTGTATTATTTTGCCCAGTATACCAGAGTTCCCCTGTCTCTGACAGTCTCTGACTTGGCAAATTCATCCTTTTTTTTTTTTTTTTTTTTACTGGGCTATATGACAAAACTTAGTCTTTTCTGAAGGTGACTCTTAAGGGGAGCGCAGCACAAAATTTATATTGTCTCTGCAAAAGCTCCCACTCATTTACTGACCCCCCTGCCCACTTTATAGAGACACTTGCTTGTAACACCTTTAGAACAACCACTCCTGTGCCAGCACAGAGCTTCCCCTGGAAAAGGTTAAAGGGGCTGTAAATGCTCCTTATCAGGGCCAGCTGCCCATAGCTACTACAGATTTAATGTGCCAATTGCTACTAAAAAGCAGGGTTACCTTCCTCTTATTTTATGCATTCTTGTGGGTCCCTTCCAACTCAGGATATTCTGTGACCCTGTGAAATTCCCTGAAGTATCCTGGAAGGCATTTCACCTCACAGATTCAGACTTCCTACTGAGTTCAAGAGGAACAATTTGCTGTGTAAATCCTTGGGACAGTGGTGAGGGGCAGCCTCAGACTCCACACTGCAGCTACTGAAGTAAGCAGAGGAAAGATTGCAGAGTGCTCTCTCAGAGAGACAAACTCAAGACTGCTAAGGGACACCATAATACAGCTATTCGTTGGTTAATTTGTAGTGGGTCTCCTTGTGAATTATCTCATTTCTTCTATGTGGAAAAACCTGACATTTGCTGTCACCAGTGTCCTCCTTCCCTTGCCAACCCTGTGACCTCCAATGACCCCTGTGGCAGCTTAAACCCAGCAATATCAATAATTATTGATATTGATTCTCCACACCACCTTTTCAGAAAGCTGTGGAAAAAAAACCCTTCAGCCTTGAAAGATAAAGAGCAAAGAATGTGACAATTTGGGGAACTGGTGCAGGCACGCAGGGTGACAGAGCTGCTGGATGCTGCTGGGTCCCCCATCCCAGCAGCAGGGGCAGACACTGTTACAGATGCTGCCATGCTGATGCTGTGCCCATAATCTGCTCTCATTTCATGTCTGATTTCCCTTCAGCTAACAGAGGAGCGGTGTGTGAGCTGCCATCCTTCAGGAGGCTCTCTGCAGTCTCCAAGGACTCCTCCTCAGCACAGTCCTTCAGAGGCTGTAAATACAGCTGCTAATTTCCCTGATAAATAACACAAGGACAAGCAACAGAGAGGAATTTGCACTGCTGTGCCAGTTCCATTACTTAGGAAAATTGTCCTTTTACTATCCAGAACACAGAATAGAGATTTGCATCCTAAACAGTGCAGGTTTAATTTGTAGCATCCCTTCCTGCCCTGACTCTGACCTGGAGCTACCAAACCACTAACAAATAAAAACTTTGGAAAAAAAATCAGTGCTGCTTTTTTTACCTGTCATTTTCTGTCTGCTGCTTTGAAGAATTATGTTCTGAATTTACACTTTATTATAACTAGCCTTGCTTCAGATCCTGTATTAAATGATTCACACACAAAAGTAAAGATCTGTAGATGCATTTTTGTCCTCATATCAGCACCGTATCTACAAAAACACTCTCCAATATCTTATTTTCCTTCAATTTATTTTGTAACTTCAGTTTCCTTTTTCTCCATTAGCACTCTCTGCTTTTAAAACTGTAGAAGCATTCTTTTGATTGTATCCATTTGAAAAACATCAACTAATATCAGAATCAGTTAATGAAGAACCCCTCTTTTCTGATCTGACAACACCTTTATTACATGTACTCTGTAGCTAAAAACCTGTTTATTTGTATGGCAAAAAGAAATTATACTGGCACCAGAGCTGTAAGATATATATTTTTTTACTGTAGCAATTGAGGAGCTCTTTGAGACAATAATTCTACAGTCTTGAACAATAGCGTTGCAAGTCTGTCTGTGTATTTATTATTCTACTCTACAGTGAGAAATGGTTTCTTCTTTCCAGCAAGATATTGAAAGAGAAAAATAATTTTTTTACAATATTTTTTTTAAAATACTTGTTTTAGCGTTTCAGTTATAATTAAATTTTACTTCTTTGAGGATAACAAACTGTGATACACCATAAACCCAGAGCACCAAATTAAATTCTACCAGGGTTTCTTTAATATAATACCACACAAATCAAGTAACTGGCAGCGCAATTGTTTTCCTACCATACTTGCAAGGTTTTGTAGAACGGAATATATTTAAGTTCTACTTCTTAAATATAATTTGCACTAATGACTAGATCACCCAGTGTGAATTACCAAAGGCTGCAAATTAACAAAGATGAGAAGATATCCAATTATTTTTAAAGGGCTAATGGATTCTAAAATGTACTGGTTCTGTCCTTTAGAGATGATGCGGTGTTTGAACCATTCATAATAACACTGTAATAACAGAACACACCTCAGCAGATCTGTACAGGTAATGATCATCCCCAAGGCTGTGCTGCTGATCTGGCACAGGAAGGATGGGACAGGGAGAGGCCTCTGCAGTGTCACCTGCCAGGGTAACAAGTGAGCACAAGGCAGAAAAAGGCATTTCCATCCCATGACAAGGACAGTGAGAAGGGACTCAAAGCTGCTGCTTAGGCAGTGCCTGTGCTGGAGACAAAGGAACCAGAGTCTCCAGAGCTGTCACGCACTCCTTGTGCTGCTGCTGAGATTTGTGCAGTGCCAGACGATCTCTGTGCAGGGAAAGTGTACTAATACCCCACAAAGCACTCACAGCAGTGTCTCCAAGACACCAGCTCATCTCAGCAACCACCAAAATGAGATTTTCTGCCAGACATGACTCCAATAATTCACAGATAAACATCAATCCGGTCCCAGCCCCTTGCTACCCTTGACTCACCAGGGCTGTCCCACAAGCACCACAGAAAACAATATTTACTTAAACATGGAATGACCGAGCTGGATGGGAATGGCAAAGATACGCGCATGAGTTGGCATGAATGAATCTTTGAAGTCATATTTGTTAAAAATTACTGCTTAGAAAGGACAAGTGCAGCACTGCCGTCATTGCTCAGACTGCAGCATCTCTTCAGACTCTGCTCAAGGTTTGCTGGAGCTCCTTCAGCACTCACTTTCAGCTTGGCTGCTGCTACTGCCAGCCCTCCTCATGTTCAGCAAAGTCAGACACCAACACCTTTAATGCATTTCCAGCCCTGTTGGAGTGCATTCCTAAAACAACTCCAGTTCCTCAAATTGCTCCCATTAAAGTAAAAACTGCCATTTTTTATTCCTTTGGCAAGCACTGCATCTTATTGTGAGAATAACTCTTTTTACAAGCAGAGAAAAAGCCTGGTATTAGCGGCAGCAGCAGCTCTAGGTCTCTTTCAGATCACACATGTGTATTAGCAGCACTTGAGAAGTGCAATTGTCTCCTCACAAAACATGAACCCCAAGCTGGAACCTCTCCAGGAAGATGTGTGCTGGCCTCACACTCTCAGCCATGCAGGACAACACCACTGAGGCTTCTGAGACCTCACAGAACACTGAGTAAATCCGTGGCTTTGGCACAAACAAGGAACTGCAGCTTGCCCACAGCTTTTAGAAATCATGCTGATTGCACTGAAGTGCTGCAATCTATCCAGCCCAAGGCTTGGTTTGCATATTTGCAATTTTACTTAAAATACTTGTTGCTGGACAAGTCTCTTGGGCTGTCGGCAAAACCCACAAGCACGGGTTTATTGAAGATTTTCCCACAGTTCAATTGAAGATACCTGGAAAACACATCACAGCTGATCTAGACACTGTTTTGATTAAATAAAAGACTAGTGCAGACTTCTCAGCAAGTAATTCCTCCTAATTATTTAGTTAAATAATTAACTAAATTATTTTTTCTTCTATTTTTTTACAACTAAGACTTAAAATTTTACCAATTCTTTTTTTATCCCAAAGAGACAATGCTTATGCAAAACAGCAGGCAGAGACTCAGTCTCCAAATCTGGAAACCAATTTAGATGATGTTTGAAAGAAAAGCAGGACTCTGAAGCATTTCACTGCTGTCGTGAGTGGTGTTTGGCTGGAGGAGAGGGCCCAGGGCAGGCAGAGCTTGGTGCTGCCCCCAGGCTGCTGGGTGGCACCCGGGGAGCCAGACTGAGCCTCCAGGCCAGCTCAGAACAATTTTTGGGATTTTTTTTTTTGTTTGGTTTAGCATTTTGTGCATTTCAATCCCCAAAATGATCTCAAAAACCCAAGTTATTAACCATTTCCTAAAATTTTCTCTGTGAGGACTTTTACAGCTAGTCCTGCTGTTCTCACTCCTTCCATTCCTACTCATCTTGTAATCACCCAAATGATTCCTCACCACTGAAATAACCAAATGGTGATTTTCCTGCTGATGAGAGGGAACCCTAAATGAGTTCCTGCTTTGGAATCCCATCTCCTGACATGCAGAGTCGTTTCTGACACAATACATGATCATGGTAAGCCATCAGTAACCTGTCACATTCTATTTCTAACTGCTACCCTGTTAATTAACCTCATTATCTGGGGTTAATTAAACCAGGTTCAGGTTATTGTGGCAAGTGTCACAAGCTCTGCATCACAGCCACTTGTACAAGGGGCTTGGGGCTCTCCCTGCTTGGGAAGGCCAAGGAGAGATGGAAAAGCTTTGCTTCAGGAGCAGGGTGTAACTGCCTGGCAGCTGGGGGCACAGATGGAGGATGGCAGCAAAATAAGGAAAAGGGAACCAAGAAGGGAGAGCAAAGTAATCTATTCTTCCCAATAATCTACAATCCATTCCTTCCTAATATGTTTATGCTGGGGGGTGTTTAGGTGAATCCCTTCCTTACATCCACCTGCATCCCACACACTTCTCCCCATTCCCATTTCAGCCATCCTAACTCCTGCATTTCTGGAGGCTTCAGCCTGAAGAGTTTCAAAGCTCAGGAAGCACACAAACCAACATTGGAACATTTATACTGAAATGTATAGGAATGTTTTTTACAGAAATTAAAAGTGGTGTGTCATACCACAATCCCATTTCTGCAATCCTGTTCTTTAATGAGTACAAAATCATTCTATATTTTCATTTAACAGCAATTTTGTTGTCTTCCCTATTATGATATGGACAACCATTTTATAACATAACTGTATATGAGAAATGCTTTTTGAAAATAATTCTAGGCAGCTTAAAATTTCATTGGAAATGTTATTTTAAATTGATCTCAGTAGTGTTTTTAAAAAGTCCTGTAGAGAATGCTGATTGAAATTTATGCATGCAAGTTATCTGAAAAATCTTTGCAAGAAAGGCAGATTGAGTACTAAAACACAGCAATGCTGATACTTGAGAGTGAGCTGACACTCAAGAGGATTTTGAACAAAGTGAACTGGAAATATTTTCATAAACCATATCCCCAGCCTAACCCAATTTAGGATACTGAGGGTTTTATTATTTGTTTGCATTTAAAATGTTAAGAAATTAAGTATTTCCATATTTGCTAGCAATTTTTAGTATCTTCTTTTAAGCCAAATGTAATCCTTTAAAATCAGAAGGACAATGTGAAATACTGGCAGTTTTTGGCAGGGGATCTGATTGCCCTCTCAGTGGTGATCCTGCCACTCTGCTTCTGCCCATTTTCTTGTGCTATTTATTCTGTGTGTTCTTTGGGGCAGGGACCTGAGGGATCCTTTCCCTCTGTCCCACCAAGCCTGAACACAAATCCTCCCAAACTTCTGAAGCATCCAAGCAGCTGCTTGGCACAGATTTGGTGCAGTGATCTGACTCCACTGGGGCAGCCCCTACACGAGGCCAGATCCCAGCCACAGTAGTTTAGGGCAAAATGTACAATCCTCTGTTGTTCCACTGCAATGAATGAGCACAGCTCAGAGACAATGTAGCAGAAGATTAACTAAATCTGTTATGGATCTATCATGCTATTAGAGAATTATGCCTGTTAGCACATTCATAAAGAAGTTTCTGCAGCCATAACAAAATTACAGTCTATTGTTGGGAGAAAAATTATCACCTGCAATAGATTCAGAAGGAAAGAATAATGAAGTTTCTAAGTTTACTCCTCATAACCTCTGTAAAAGACTACAAAAATGAATGTCTGTGTTGCAAATATTATGGCATGTTTAATGAAGATTGTAGTAGAGCTCTGTCTCAGCATGTGAAAAAGTTGCACAGGAGTTTTTCCTTCATTCAGAATTCTTAGCTCAGTTACACAGGGGTAAAGCAAAACTTTTGCACTGGACACTGCTACTTCACTGCTTTAAGAATCAACAACAAAATTGTGATATATTTGAATTTCCATTTTAGTGCAACCCAAATTTAGCAGTGACCAGCTGATAACCCTTTTTGACTGAATTTATCTCTGTGTATGCATCTTGTCCATGATTAGCCTGTGTTGTTAGTCCTAGAGCATGTCCTAAGATGATACAAGGAAAATAAAAGCAGATCTAATGGTGTTTTGAAAACATCCAGATGTAAGATTTCATCTATTTTACTCAAAAATAAACCCTAAAAACCAGATTGTTGGTTGAATGATCAAAAGTGCATTATTCTCCATAGTATTTAAGAATAAATTACTGATTCTACCAAATACATCTGCCTAATTCTCATAAAAAGGTTTTATGATGTCACCTCCTACCTACAAAAACTGCTGTGTGCTCTTAAGAACATGATTTTGCCAGAGTTACACAGTAAAACAAAAACATATAGTTATAAATATTCCGTAAGAATATTTGCTGCCTTTGCAGATGGTGACAATTTCTACCCAGAAGAGTGACAAATCCAAAACTGAACCACTCTTGAGAGGTGCTCCCATAGTCAAAGATTAAAATCTATTCAGAAATGCAACATGGGCAGTTTTCTGTTCAACAATAGTTTCTTCCCAATTTTAATTCCAGTTTTTCTGCCCTGGAAGAATCTATGTAGGTTTTTACCGGACAGACAGAAGGCTTTCACATACAGAGAGCAAAGAGAACTAGTTAGTTTTTCCCTGATTTTATGAGTAGATTAAGTTTAATGTTTTGGTTTTATTCTAGTAGCACAGACCACTCCATTGCCTTTTGTGGAGCTACCAGGGTATGAAATCACATGAGATGTCAATTAAATACCTTAATATCTATTAAAGGACTGTTTTCACTGATAATTCAACACCAGCATCTACACACACACACACAGAGGTTTATTGTTAAATACTTATCCATTGTTCCTTAATCACAAATAATATTTTCAGCACTGCATCCATGCAGCATTGTTTACTGAAGAAAAATTGTATGTATTTAGTAAAGCTAAATATGTGTTAGGCACACACCTTGTGAGCACAAGAATGGCTCTGCCACACAACATCTCCAGATTGTGCACTTAACCTTGAAATGACAACACCTTCTGGGTCAGCGGGCTCAGTGTCTGGGAGCAGGCTGGGTCTGGGCTGCTGGGATGCCCTTGCCAGCTGCTGCTGAGCTGCTCCTTCTGTTTGTGCCAGCAGCTGGGCTGGTGTGTGCCACAGAACCCTGTCTGGCCTGCAGCAGGGCAGGGCACACAGCTGCCCACATGGGAGCAGTGGGCTGTAGCTGTACCTGTAGCTGCAGTGAAGTCTCCCAGGGGATGATTCACTAAGGCCTCCCAAGGGAATCTCTCTGCCAAGAGCAAATATTCCCTCTAACAAGTACAGTCTGCGCCTCGTCATGAGCTGATCAGCAGCCAGGGCTACCCAGCATCTTAAAGCCTGGCATTGCAGGGATTTCCTGCAGCTCTTCCTGTGCCAGGTCCAGATATCACTGAAGTTAATGTCATTCACTTCTGCTCCTCTCAGAGCCACAGTTAGAGGAGTTAGAGCTGTTTTCATTCTGAGTGGAACCCAGCCATATCAGAGATCCAGGTGGTGATCCATGAGAGAAGCAGTGCTGCCTAAACAAGTAGATCAATAAATGCTGGGGTAATTTACCTTCTCCCGCTACACTTGCAGAAGCCAAGTTTCACCAGAAAGTGGAACATCTTATATGATACAATTAATTCCCAGGATTTTCTATAATCACTACCCAGTGTTTTGCACTCTGGGTGATCTCTCCTTGGATCCTTGCCCTGACTTATACAGCATCTTCTTTCCCGGTGGGTGCCTGGGGATTTCATGGTGCAAAGGGCAACTCTTTGCAATTTTTCAGTGGACTTCTGGTAGCAAAGAGTGTTCTTGAACAACTGCTATTCAGAGAGATATGTACACAATTCCCTTTGGCATACCAAGATAAAAAAAGAAAGAATCTACTATACTTATTTTTTCTTTGCACGTTTTAGAGTGGAAGAATGTGATTATTTTCGTACCACATGCCTTGGGGTAGCAATACTGGTCTTCATGCTACCATGAAAAGTCACCAGAAGTAAATTTCTCAGTCATCTGCCAATAAAACCACACATTAATGAGATGTACAACCAATAGCCTGGCTGTGATTTCATTCATTGTAGGGGCCTAGAAATGCCCAGCTTGTCTCATTCTTCTTTCACCCATGGTCCTCACAAGGCCACAAAGTTTTGTACTGTAACAAAATTGACACCAGTTTGAAGCATAGCAGACAATACCAGAATGGAAATTTTTCCTGCTCACTATTTCAGCCAAGAGGCCCAAATCCTGAACTGTTCATAACTTCTAAGGGATCCAGAAAATTCTTCACTACTGCAGCTTGGAGCAGACTAGATATTAATAAAGGAAACAATACCTAGAAGTTTACCCTCTGTAGCTTAGTCAATCACAAAAAAATCTGATCAGACCTCAAGAGTTTGAGTTCATGTTCATTCATTAAGTGTAAATATCAGGCCAGAAATCTAGAGAAATATGCAGATACCAACAAAGGCTAGGAACAGCACATTCTTTGAAATGTCAAAGTTCTTACAGATTAATTATGCAACTATGGAAAACAGGAAAGCTTCATTTGCTTGAACCTAAGAATAGCTGTTTGAATAATGAAGAAACAGAAGTGGTTACAGGTTATTTTTCTGCACCCCAAAACCTTTAGTAAAACAGGAATTTAAATATATCTGATCTTCTCTAATAACTTTCTCTGAGATGAGAAAAATCATAGGGTGGGGGAATATAAACCCTAATCTGAATCCAGATCAAGGAATTTTTCCTGCTGTAAACATCTGTGAAAGTTGGGTGAGCATCAGGCGAAACCAGGAATCCATGTGGTTTCATTAATTGACCACATTGCATCATTACATAGATTTTAATTTTTGTTTCCTTGGTTTGTCAGGGATTATGTTTGCATACCTGGTTTCTTGGTGAGAAAAGCAGAGTCATTTCCATTCACTGTAGGATAGGCATTAGTAAATGAGAACACATGGAACAATATTGGGTGCACACAACAACGTCTGCCTTGTGTTCTGCCAACCCCCCTGATTCCTAGAGCAAGAACAGGCTGGTGTCACCTTGGCACCCTTATCATCACTTATATTCAACATAAATACCATCCTTCACACAGAGGTTATGCCTTAGGCACAGCCAGTTTTTGCTTTAAGACAGTAGGAGCTGCTGCTCCAGAACCAGGGATTAGCTGGGGCTGATCTGGTCTCCCCCTTGCAGTTTACCTACTCCTGGCATAAATTCAGATATACAACTGCTGCCTATTAGCAATGCCACACAGCCCCAGGGAGTGGAGCACGGAATATTCCACATTCTGATGTGGGACACACCAGGAGCACATTTTACTTGGGATCCAAGCCATATCTCACCTTCAGGAGCTCTGAAATTCATCCCATCCATTTGGATTAGCGCAAAAGAAAACAATGCACATGCCCACACCACCAGGCACCATCCTTTCCCAGTTCCAGCCTATTGGATCAGTTCCTACCAGCTGACTCAAAAGGAAGCTGACATTTGATAGTTAGATTTTCAGGTTAAAATGAGATAGGCAAGTTGGAAAAGTTGTTCTTTAGAAAGCAAAAAATGAAAGGCAAGAGACAAATAATAGTAAAGGTGTTCAATCTTTGAGGAAAGCACCAATTCCTACATGTGCTTTTTTACAGGTATTTTACCTGAAGGAGGAGTATTTAAACAGCAAATTGTTGAAATAAGCTGGACAGCAGTGCAAGTATTGAAATATGTGGTGCCACATCACTTAAGCAGAAAAGTGGATTATTTCATCCCTGTTGTCGATTTCAGGGGATTCTGATAAGCATCAAACAAGTAAGAAGGAGGAAATAGTTTTCCAGACCCTGGAAGCACACAATTTGGCTGAAAAAGAAAGGGACAAATTCTACCTTCTATCACACTGATTTATACCTGGAGCAACTCAGCTGAAGTCAGTTTCCTCAATGGAAATTCAACAAAGGATCTGAGACCAAAAAAACGGTGCAACTACTATTTAATGGACAGCTGACTTTCTGGAAATTGGATCTCCAGCAATGAAAACACTTAAGGGCAAGCCCTTACCAGGAATTTGTTACAGAGAACAGTAGCTGAGTGAAGATGACAGATCCCCAAACACACTCCAAACCTGTCTGAAAGCTAAGGCTCAGCTCAGAGTCTCTGGGGACACTGCTCTGAGCAATGGTGAATGAGGCTCCAGTTACACACAGGCCCAAAAGCAGAACCACTTGTTCTCAGGGCAAGGAAAAGTAAAATACAAAAGCACAATGCAAGACAGCAGCATGTCAGAGCAGCAGCACTGCACACTCAGCAGCTGAGTTGGAAACAACCAATGTATTCAACACTTGCTGCTCTTCTTGTACAATTGCACTTATTCACATGCCAGGAATTTCTGAAAAGCCAACATTCCAGCACACTAACTCAGGAGGAAGCAGGAGCTCTACCACACAGACAGTGATGGCAGGGATCCTGGAAGCAAAGCCTTGTGTCACATGCAGGATTCACTGGCAGTGCTGCAAAGCAGTGTGACAGATGCTGGATGTGGCACCCACCCCACAGCACCCAAAATGAACTGGGGAATGCCTCAGAGTGGGCACACCTGGAGCTCTGCTCTGTCTGTCCTGAGGCAAATGGCACCTCCTGCCTCCACAGCCAGATATTATTTAAAATATTACACATCTTGCAGGACATTCATTCACAGATTTATGCAGTAAAGACAAAGAAATTTTCACCACTATGAAAGATGAATTATATATACATATATATGTCATTATTTTCCTGTTTGAGGACTTGATATTTGGCAGAATAAAAAAAAAAAAGAAAAGACCCTACAAAAAACTACAAGGAAATAGAAACCTCCAAAATTCCCTACATCAGTTGAACATTCTGAACACACCACATTGATTAGTACCTTTGGAGTGAATTTAATGCCAAGTGGAGAAAACAGACTGCCCAGAGACCACAGGGCAAAAAGGATATAACTCCTTTGGTACTTGGTATCTCCTCATCATCTGTGCTGAATGAATTACATAGGCAAAAACAGCAGGGAAATTGGCCTATTTCATGGTCTACTTAAATCTTCTAACAGGCACATTTTCTGAAATCTGAATAAAATGCTTAGATCTACCAAACATCTGAGTGAGTTTTTGCTTTAAATGGCAGCTGTGGTGTTATGCAAATGTAGCTCCACATGTAATTAATGTATATTGTGATAAAGCTGCCAGTTATTAATAAAGCCCCAAATAGAATTAGAAAACTTTTTTTTAGTGTGCTATGATTTTCTATATATGATCATTTATATTCTTAGCTGGAATTATAAATAGCATTTAATAAATGGGACAGGAAGCATTGTCTTAGTCTGTGTTCTGTTCTTTGGTTGTCATGTCCTTCCTTTTAATGTGTTTCCCCAACTTTGGGGTTTTCACATTAGTTCTAGAACAATCAGCTCTGGCACAGGGGAAATATTATCTCCCTCCTGCTTTATACTTAGAAAACAAATGAAGGTCATTTTTCTGCAGGACAGAACCTCAACGACCCTCTTTATCACTCATATTGCACATTTTCCATTACAAGTGCTTCCTGTTTTCCCAAAGAATATCACAGCAACAGAAGCATTTCCCCTGTGTGTGAAATTCCAGTGAAGGCAGGGATTTTTCTGCTGCTGCACTGAGGGCACAGACCAAGCCAGGCACAGGATGCCTCTGCTGCTCATTATCCTGCATGCAAATCCAGTCTCCTCAAAGCAGCAGTGCATGGGAGTCCTCAGATCATCCCATTTCTGAGGATTTCCCCCTTCCTTTATCTGGCTTTTTCTGTTTTACCCTTCCTTTCCTTCACTTCACATTGTCCCTCTATTTTTTACTCTAGAAAAACCAGAAATTCATCCCAGAAACACCCTTCTATTAACTGCCTGTCATCTAAACCCTTACTCTCCTAATGTTGGCCCTGAGTCTGCAATAAGGAGAATCCCTCTAGAGTCCAGGGAGGCTCATTGATGTGAGCCAGCACAAAATGTCACCTTTTTTGTTTTCCATCAAAACCTTTCCTGGTTCTATCAGGAAGAAAACTCAGATTTCAAACAAAACATCCACCATTAGTACAGCAGATTTGTGTAAATGCCACTGATTCATTGCTAATAGACATCCCATTTTGTTGCTGTTATTGTTTCAGACAGACATACTGTGAACTTTAAGCTAAATGAAGGAAAGTGGAGGAATTAAGAAAGCCTAGGACAACAGTGATAATAATATAAACAAAGTTTTCTTTTTGTAATGGAATGTATGTATTTGTTGTGACATGCTGCATCAGGAATCATTTTGCAATTAGAGATTTCCATTTAAATCAAGAAGCATTTGTTAAATAAAGAAGTAGAACTACAGACAAGTAAATGAACTCCCACATATATTGAGCTCTACTACAGCATCTCAGTTAATCGTGGTGAAATGTGTAAACTCCCTTAATTAGCATAACCAAAGGGAACTGAATTTTGTTTCACATCAACTTTCTTTAAGCCTTACTCTATTTGCAGTTCTTTCTATCAGTTCTTTCTGCAGTATACTAGCAGACAAGTCTGTTCCACAGAGAATGTTCTTGATTACTCATTTGCAAGCTTATTTCAAAATAGATCATTCTAATGGATGAAATCTAAACATGCATCAGACCTGTTAACACCTGCATTTATGGGTTTGGCTCTGTGGACAGCAGCAGACTCCACTGGTCTATGGCTGAGCAGCACACTACATTGCCACACCATTTGCTTCTGCAGCTGTTCAGTGTGGCCATGCTAACCAAACTCAGTGCTAAAAGACCACTGCTGTTACTAAATATTACTTTATTTACCGTACAAAACCCCAAGCTCCTTCTCACCGGCCTCATACACCTGATGCACACAGGCCATGAAACACCCACTGCACCTCTCCAACCTTCCTCACAGCTCCCAGAGCAGGAAAAAATCACAGAAAACCACAAGAATGCTTATTGAAAAACAAAGCAGCTGATGTCTGTGCACCTTTCCACATAAACCTCTGCTTCAATTAAAATGTACTTACAGTAGAAGATTTCAGCCTCACTCATGGTATCCCCAACTCATCCAGGGCCTCCAGAGGGACAGAAGCTCCAACAGAGTGAAGAACACTGCACTCCAGCTTTGAAAAGTATGCCATATTGTTGCCATCTGAAAAAAGAGACAACAAGAGGGAAACTGTTGGAGGCCAGGTTATTCCCAACTCTTGCAGGTGCCTAAGGAATGGGGAGGTAAGGAGAGGATGAGTTGGTGTCTCTGCTCCCCAAAGTCTCGTGGGTTTATTTCTCAGGATGATGTTCATGGAGGGGAAAACATTTTCTAGCAAATATCCCAGTCCCAGGGAATGGCAGACAGCAGGACACACACATGTCACAGTGGTGTGGTGACAGCCTCTCACTGAACACACTGGTGTCATGCTGCCTTAGAATGAAAATAAACTCAGCAGGCCTTACATCTGCTGCTGCCATGTTATAGGCACTGCATTATGGCATCACATAACGCATATTTATGTTTATAACTGGCTTCCTCTCAATAATTAGGAATATTTCCTCTTATGTACCTTGTGAATCAGAGTGTGGAGTCCCCTTTTGCAGCACCTCACATACCTGATCCCTGTGGGGACGACGGTGGAGTACAACCAACACCAAAGAAGGCTTCAAGCATTTGCAGCTCTTTATTGTCCTTCAGCCCAACCTTTTATACCCCTGATGGTTAATGCACTGCACCTGTGTGCCCTCTGCTCCCTTTGGTGGCTGGTCAGTGTCCCTGGGCACTCCATGGCTCATTATCTCCAACATGATTCACCTGCTCCTCACATTTGGAATGAGGCTTTGCCCAGCCCCACCCCAATCACCACCAGCTGTGTGCCTACAACAATTCCAAACACAGCTGGCCTCTGTGGCTGTTTCAAGCTATGCTCGTTTGCCTCTAGGGTTCTTCACTAAGCCTAGGAACTCTGTATTTTCCTACAACATCCCCTGGAAGTTATAATGTGAGAGCACTCAGTCAAATGACAGCAACACCTTGCACAGGTTTTAGGTTTGGGGGAATTCATTATCCTTCAGGACTTTGCCCAGCAGTGCCTGGCATGTACAGCCATCTCCACATCCTCTGGTGTGCCCTTGCACCCATGAGCCCTGAAAACTGTTTGGGTTTAGTCCCTTTCCACCCCATTCTCATCCTTGTTTCCTGGGGGCTGAGGAGGGGAGAGGATCTGACATTCCCTGTGGGTTTTTGCCTTTGGAACAGCTCATCCAGCCAGCAACCAGCAGTTTACAGACTAGACTGAGGCTGCTGCAGAACATCCAGCTGGCCCTTCCTTTGAAAGTCCCTAAAATACAGACTGCATTTCAAATTGTTTATGATCTGCCATCAGCAAGATCTTTCTCCCTCTGCACCTCCAGCCCTTTCCCTCTCCTTAGGCAGCCAGTGTGGAAGCTCCCAGCCCAAACAGGAACCACAGCCACTGCTGCAAGATCAAGCAAGAAATAGAGCCCTGTGCAGACAGCAGTTCCACTCACAAATTTATATTTTACATCACATCAGGAGAACAAAAAAAGAGAGAAAAAAGGAAACGGAGAGGACTGCAGTTAGAGCCATTAATGTTTCATGAAACCTCTCACATCCTTGCTACAACTGACAGGATAAAAAAGATACAGTCATTAAAATTCAGATAACAGGATACCACCTTGGTGTTCTTTATATTAAAATTCTGGGCTGAATTATTGCTTTGTAGAAATATGTGTCTCTCTCTCTATTCTCTTGCATCAGTGTCTCAGGAAAGACTTAATACTTCAGCGTCAGCAACGAGAGCCTGTATTGCTCATGTAGTGCTGCTTGTTGCCTTATGGGGAAAGGTTTTTGTTATATTACAGGAAGGTGTCTGTGGAACAAGATGTACATGTATATTTCAAGGTCATTTTTTTCCCTTGGTGTTTACATTTGTTAACAAAACTTAAAGAAAAAGACTGAAATACTCACAGGTAAAGTTTCCCTCTACACCAGCAAGTTCTGGGAGATGTATTGCAAAGGAGAAATTTAAGAACTGCAATTGGGACCCACATTTCCACTGAGCTATGCTGCACAGAACAGTGTTTCCAAGGTGACAAAAAGGCAATGTAAATAAAAATCAGGATTTCTGAGCAGAACTCGAAACTTTTGAAGCTTTAATTTAATCTAGCTTTTATGAAAATATAAAGGTTTGATTTGAGTTTGTTTTTATACTATTCCCTTATGAAGTCTGGGAGAAAAAAATACATGCTTTCTCACCATATTAAAAAAGCTTTACACAGCCTTTATATTTAGAAGTGAAAAAGATCATGAACCAAGAAAGGGTTTTGCAAAACTTACCTGGTGAAAATAGTTTTCAGACTTTGCTGAAAGCAAAACAACATTCAGTTTTCCTATCCATACTTTTTGGAGATTACAAAAATCTCTCTTTCTTAAGCGCAGGGTTTTGGTAGCATGCTATAAACCAGAACAACACACTATTTACATGCAGCTGGAGCACTGATTTATCCCAGAGATGCAAAGCCCAGGCAAATCCATTGTCCACCTGCTACTCATCACACTCACACTCCTGCCAGGGATGGCGTTTCTAGTCAGGCATGAGCACTAATGGAGAAAGGAAAAGTTGGTTCATGAAGAATCAAGTGCACCTTGCCAAAAGATAGAGAAGGAAATAATGGGGCACAACCCCCAGATTTTTCAGAAATTTTCAGAAAGTATAATTATTTGTTAGCCTGAGCAGTCTGCTTTGTTTTAGATATGGGATAGATACAATTTTACTTGGCACAAGTGGAAATCCTGAACAGACAGAAGGAAAAGATCTTCAGTTAGGTTTCCATATACAACTCCTTTAATTGTATGTTGCCAACACTAAAGAAGGCCATGTGCAATTTTTAAGTTCACTCTGTAGCAAAAAGCATTTGGGACTAAGTGTGCACCTTTGAGCTGTCTGCATTTCCTCCCCTGGTAGCTCAAACAATACAGCTTGTTTGTACTGCAAACAGCAAATCCTATAAAAAAACTCCAAAACAACAACAGAAACAAACCACTTGTGTGACTGCTGGCTGTTTCCTGATGGTGAACACAGCACATGTCACAGGTCCAGAGAGCTTGTGAAAACCACTGCCAACCCCTCAGAGCATGAAGTTCATGCAGGAGTGATGAGGAAAGTGTCTCTGCTGAAACCATTCCCATCCTCAGAAAACACCACACCTTCCTCCCAGCCCTCACTGAACTGGGCAGGCAACTCTTTGCTCTCAGTCCTTATTCACAGGCTAGATATTAGAAATCTATTTCCTTCTTTTAAGTATGGTGCAATCTAGCATTAGGACCATCCTAAAAATAGCTGGAATGAAAAATGTGGGCTCAAACTCATGAAAGCCAATAGGAACACAAACACTTGCAAACACTTAGTCTGATTTAAGGTTCAGTACAGAGTCCAACATTTTCTCTATGTACCTTCCCCTCCCTTTAAGGGTTTAAATGAGTTCTGAGTTGTAATCAGGGAAATTTATATTCTGTGCAATTCATATTTCCCTGAAAAGTGTACTTGAAAACATTTTAAAGTGTGTCTTAGAATATATGAGAGTAAAAAATATTTTCCCTTATACTATGCATGTTATGTAGTTTATGCTATTAAAAAGGGAACTAAAATTTGACAGGACATTAAATGCTTGAATTATTGAGAATGAAAAGCCTATTATTAAAATATAAAGTTTATTTTTTTTTAAAGAAGTGTGGCATAAATACACATTGAAAATAAACTTTAACTTCTTGTTTACAGAAACCTGACATTTCTAGGTGACTGTCCCTACTCCATAGCCAGGCTCATGCACCAATACACACTTGGAAGAAGTTGGCATTAGCTTGAAAAACACTTTCTGAGACTACCAGAGTCTTCCCTTATCTTTGGAAAACACTTGTGCTAAATGGGTGACAATGGCAGTACCTTTCTATTAACTCCTGTAAGATGTGTGAAGAGACACAAAAAGCACTCATGGGCTCTTCTATGCTTTGTCTCTCAAGATTGCTCTCATCCTCTGGATTTTCCTTCAAATCTCAGCTCACCCTCTATTTTTGCCAATGCAATCTTCCAAGACTAAATAATAAAGCTTACTGCTGTGAACCTCTAAGAACCAGAAACGAAAAATGTTATATCTGAAGATCCCAGCAACTTCCAAATTGACCTCTGTTAAAATGATAAATTAAGGTCTACACATAGGGACCAAAGAGAATTTGAATTATCATCATTTTCCTGGAAGTTGTATAGAAATAATAGATTAATTTCTTGTGCCAAAACCAGAGATCTGGAGAGGTTTTCAGGAGTCCCAGGGCTGCACAGCTGCACACTGGCCCCGGGGACAGCACTGGAATTGTCAGCAGGATGTGACAAACCAATCACTAGCAAGGGGCTGAGACTACAATGACTAGCAAGGGGCTTCTCACAAAAGCAGGTTTTATCAGTGAAATGAAGTCAATAATTCCATATGCACTAATTTCTCTTTTGGATGTTTGACAGGCACGAGTCGTTGCTATCCTTTTATCCTTGGAAGAATAACCAAGCTCCAAAGGGTAGCAGAGGGATTTTGAAGGGATAACCCTTTAAAATTAATTTACTTTTAGAAAATATTTTTTTTAAAATAAGCTGTGCATATTCAGCTGGCATTGAAGTAATGCTTAACTAATAATAATAAAGAAATTTCTTTTTGATCATGGGCTACAGATCCCTGGCAGGACTCATTGTCTTCCGTGTTTTAGAAAGAATAAATGATATTTATTTAATACAATTACATGGATCTTAGTCTGCACAGGGGGACACATACCTCAGGA
This sequence comes from Zonotrichia albicollis, assembly GCF_047830755.1. Taxonomy (NCBI): domain Eukaryota; kingdom Metazoa; phylum Chordata; class Aves; order Passeriformes; family Passerellidae; genus Zonotrichia; species Zonotrichia albicollis. The sequence continues at coordinate 23,156,782 of NC_133825.1, read as the reverse complement.
GATGGCCAGGACACTGCATGGTGTCTGTCCCAGGTGTCTTTCCATGCCCAGACTCCCTGGGCATTTCTGCTCTGGCCAAAGTCTGACCAAACTCCAAAGCAGACATAAAATTAAGAATATATTTTAGCCTTACATATCTATCTCTTTCTTTCAGTTCAATTTCTACTGATTTCTCCTTTTTATCAATTTAAGGCTTTCATTATGTGGTAGGGAAAAATATTAAATAAATCCAACCCTCTGCCTACTATTGTGGAACACCAACACTCACTGTGAGAGTCAGAAGCAGGAGTGATCACTTCACTGAATTCAACTTTTCCCTTTGCATTTCTGTGCCCCGAGAAAGTCACTGAGAACTGCCTCAGGACTTGGCACAGCTTAAGAAACACAAGGTGACTTTTTTCAATAGGCACGTGCCTGTCAGCACTGATGCAGGCAAGGAGAAGAGGGAAAAGTCCAACCCTTGTGTCTGGCCATGGATCCTGCTGCTGTTGGGGGAAACTGGGAACCTCAAAGCAAAGAAGTTGGAGCTGAGCAGGAAGGGAGGGAAATGCAGTCCAGTCCACAAAATATGTTCACAGTAGAAGACTTGAGATTATACAAATTATATTTTAAAATTTCAGAAGAAAAATCTTCCTGCTTTGCATTTTTTTCAAATTGAAACATCACAAGAGACCACCATATGGGACACAAGCAAGGATTAGCACAATGATGCATATCCCAAGTAGGTATTTTCTGACTTCCCTCATTTTACAACAATGCTGTAGAAGAGTCACAGCTCTGTTAAAAGCATTCCCATCTTATCCCCTTGTATTGCCATGACTTATTAATGGAAAAGAAAAACTAAATATCTGTACAAGTGATTTCCAGTCCTTTATCTTTCTAAAAGAAGGTTATAAAACTGCTTGATGACAACAACTACCAAGGAACATATATGATGTTTCTGGAAGTGGCAGTTTGTAAGGGACATATAAAACACTTTTAAAGAACAGAGACATATCCCTGTGTGCTCTGAAAATATGAGCTTTTTCATGTTGGCTGACTTCTGCAAAGCTTGAGGGTAAATTACTTAATTTCTTTTTTGGATGTCGACTCTTTCCTGTTCAATAACATGCACTAAATCCTCAGCTTTGGCAAAAATAACATTTCCTGAGCCCTGCCACTAGGCATTGGTGGGAAACAGAATTAAAAGAACCAGACCAGCAAATTGGTGTCCTGCTCCTCTACAGGCTTTGCTGGGAGGCCAGTGTCAGCCAGGACCATGCGTGTAGGTGTGTCAGTGTGTTTGTGGAACACACACAGCCACAGCCACAGCTCCCACTGCTGACACTGAGGAGCGAGGGAAAGGCAAAGGACTCCCACCTCTAGCCCTGGGATAGCTAATCCTTCTTCTCATTTTCCTTTCAAGTCTAAAGAACAGCAAGTGGTGACATTTAAATGCCATTCTGCCTGTTTGTGGGATATTTTCCTTGCATACAAGAAGGAAGAAAACATAAATGTGAATGGGCAGGAATTGGCAGAGTGTGTTTGAAAGCAGGATGTCTCTAAGTCCCTGGTGCTTTCAGATTCCATGGCTTGCTCTTGCAGGGCTGTGACCCTGGTGTGCCAGCCTGCTCTGTGCCACCCACACAGCTCCCTGTGCCCAGCTGTGACTCAGGCACCTGAGCCCACCCCTCCATTCACCCAAGAGCATCATCTGGTCCCTCCTCTCCTCAGATGCTAGCAGTGTGTGTTTACTTCAGAGACCCCCTAATCCACTCTCCCCAGTGACCAGCAGATAAAGAGATTTATCTTCCTGTCTCAAGTCCCCAAAGTGCAGCCTGTCCATCTGTGGCTCTCACTATTAGCTCCTTCACACAGCCACTTATTTGGAAAAATACATCAAGGCACTCACAAGAGACAGGGAAAGAGAAATGTATCTTAAAAGAAACAAAATAACCAAGCAATGTGTAAATTCGACTGAGGTCAACAGCAGAGTAAGTGAAAATGCAAGCTTTCCATTCCTTTCCCCAGAGAAAACTGGAAAATTGAAAAAGAAGCATAATCTATTAGAGCAACTATCTTATATCCTCACCTCCTTCAGTGGTAGGAAGGATCCAGCATTATGTTTCATGAGGAAAAAAATTAAATAAGACCAGCTATTCATTCTTTCTCTAGAGTTTGAAATATCAACTCTCTCTCACCAGCTAAACCTTCACCACTGCCGGTTTTCTACCGCTGAAGCTGAACCTCTAATGAAGCATTAAGGGTGACACAGTCACCAGGAGCAGCTACTGCTACAATATTCAGCTGTGCTACTGCTTCCCCAGCAGAAACTGTGAAGGAAAGGGTGCTGCACCAAGTTCCTTCAGTCTGGGAGGGTTTTTGGCCAGCCCCCATCAGCAGTCCTTCCTTCTACAGCTGCGGTTGCTGGAGCTGAGTGGGTTAGGGAGGGGATGGTCTCTGTTCCTGGGACACAACTGCTGCTCTCCAGCCTCCCTACACATTTTAATCACCCAGTCCCAGTGTGCTTCCTCTCCAGTCTTTCAGTTCTGGATTCATCCCCTGAAATTGCTTTCCTTGAGAATTTCACAGCTAGGTAATTGACTTGCTGTTCCTTCTCTTGCACAGTGCATGGATGAGGTCTCTTCAGAGTTCTGGTTGCAGCTTGTTCCTTTAATGAAAATACTGCATTGTATTCATAAACCACATGAATGGAAGGTTCACAGAAACCACAACAGCATTTAAAGGGGCATAATCACTGAACAAATACTGGGCATCTTTATAAGAACTCAACTTCATATGAAAATACCTGAGACCTATGGTTAGGGAGGAATGGACTGTCATAGGCTGAAATGGCAAAGCTTTAAGAAAAAATGCAAGAAATATATTATTTTCTCTTACTCCTTTCCTCTAATTTTTTAATCTTTTCTATTCTCAGCTGTTTTAATATTTGATTATTTGTGGTACCTCTTTCCATAAAAGCTCTGATTCCCCTCACCCCCCCCCCAATTTATTTTACGCACAAATTTCCATTTTGAAAATGTTACAGAAGTTAACACTGATTACTAGAAGAATTTTGATCATGGGTAGATTTATTATTTTTCGTTATTGATAAAGAGGTGTGGATTCCAAGAAGCATCCTGGTGCTTTCCTGCTATGGATAACAGTCTTGTTATAAAGTGGATTTCTGTGGGGAGAAAGGGAATGGGGCAGTAAAAGCAGCACATGCTCCGGGCCATCTTGCTGCTGCATATGGATTCAGCAAAAAAATATTTTTTCATAGAAAAACTATCAAAATGCAAAATATTCATTGACAATGACACAGTCATCGTTGTGTTTCAGAGCCAAAGTGAGGCCATTCTTTCTGCCTTTCCAAACGTTACTTCATTGAATGTCATTTTACATTTTGGACACCACTTCTTCATTCACAAAAGCTGGGCACCACTACCATACTTGGCATCAGACACACTGTGTGTGTATACACATTTTTATGTAAGGTATAAAAGTATTTTTAATCTGGAATATTGTTCTAGATCTGTGTTTCAATTCCGTGACTACAAAACAGATTTTCCTCATGGATTTTCTCTTGAGTTTTTTTTTTCCCACTGATCTCAGAATTACATAAACCCAACATTTTGTGCGGCATTTGGGCCTTTTTACCTCTTAGCATCATTCAAAAGAAGGGATTTAAACTGCATGTGATGGAAAGGTGAACAGCTGAGGAAATGTTCTGCTGCTGCCCCACAGAGGTTCCTACGCTGCTGCTCCATTCTTTTAACTCTGACGGAATGGCTGAGCTGGATCTCACTGACATTTTCTTCTAATATTGCCATTCAAGATTATGTCTGACAAAAATTTTAATTTGGGAGAAAGCTGTACCTCTGGCACCAAGTTCTCAATTCAGAACATCTGTGCAGAGGCTTATGAGCTCTGCAGGGGCACCTGAGTTATTTCTAATCACCATTTAAGTGTCCAACAGTTTTCCATTACAGCTCTTTTCTCTAAACACTGAACTGACCATGAGGTTTCCAGGGAACTAGGATACTGACTGATTACTTTTTTTCCTGTAATAATAGTTTGCAATGCCTCTGGAAGCAGGAAACTTGGCTGCTTACACACTCAGGTGAGAGATTTCTTTTTCAAAGAGTGTGGTCACTGTGAGGCTCAAAAGGAAAGAAGAAAAGAAAGCTGAAAAATTTCTTTAATATGGAGATAAAGCAGAGCGCAGGGACAGAGAATAGCTTTGCTTGCTGTCAGATGGGAGAATGGGCACTTCCCTGGAAACAATGCTCTGCTCAGTGCTGGATGGGACACAGCCCATGGGCCAGGAGGTGGGGAAACAAAGGGAACAGACTGACTGGGGAACGGACAGGTGTGAAGGTGCCATCCCTGTTCTCCTGCTCCCAGTCCCTCATGCATCAGCTAGAGAGCTATAATAGCTCAGATAATCTCAAAATGCATTTGTGCCAGCAAAAAGCCCTCAGATATGTATTTACTTTAAAAAGACAGATCCTCCTCTGCTCCACACTGCTTCCCCCCACAATATCAGAAGGACTTTTAAGCCTTTTTTTTCCACTCATGTGCTGCTATTTTGGTAATTAATGTATCTACCATAGCAACACATTTCAAGCTTGAATACATATAGTACATTTATTGTTCTTGGAAACACTCTCAGATACACAGTTCAGCTACTTATCTTTCCTATATCATATTCACAACAGATGTTTTTCCCCTTGTACAATAATTACTTGTACTCTGTTCCCATTAGGTATGCATAGTGTGAAAAATGATATGATTACTATTTAGTCACTTTTAGCATGAGTAGCCTGGGGGGTTATATTTTATCATACATTTCTAATAACTGTACCATGATAAAATGATACAGAACAAGTCTAGAGTTGCACCTGACCATCTACCTATGGATAGAGTTTTTCAGGGATGACCCTGATGTTCAATTATTGCTCTGAAGTCAGCATTGATATCCTCATCCCTTGCTTGCTGCAGGGATCAGTCAAATCATAACTGAGCTATTTTAGGCTATTAAAAAAGTCTCAGGAGGAATTGAAATTACAAAATGGTCTGTCAAAAACAAATTCTGTCAAATTGGTGCTCGTCAACTTTTCCTGAGTTTGTTTTTAACCTGTCAGCAGTCAGAAAGGCTGCACAGATTTTCCCAACAGCTGCAGTTCAGACACTGAACCCTCCCTTTCCAGCTCTCCCCAGCTCCTCTAGCTGGGCACATTTATGCCATATTTTTGCCACCTGTTTCCCTGTAAGACCCTACAGGTGCAGCTGTTTAGGCTGGGATTTCTTGTCATGTCTGTGGTGTGGATCCTGGAGTGGCCCTGCAGTGCCAGAGCTTCACTAGAAATCAAACTCAGCTAAAATCCTGTATGAGATGCACTCACACCTTGGCCAGGCTTTCTGTCAGGACACTCACAGCATCCCACATGGTACCAAAGCTTCCAGGGAGTGCTTTTACCTCAGCCTGTTTGTGTAGAGGTGTTTCTGCAGTGACATATGTATGAATCAAATCTTTCTTTTATCATGAGGGACCTGCATCAGCATAAAAGGGAAGACCTTACTTGACATTAATGATTTCTGTAAGAGAAAAGAATGAAAGCTAAAAGGTTTCTTTCCTTGCAGAAAAAATATAATAAACACAAGCACACTTTTGACATGTGTCAGAAAGAACAAATAAAATGAAAACATGTTATTTTTCTCTAGAATATCTAAGAGAAGGGTGATTAATATGTTGGAATTCATGCACAGAGGGGAGGATTTGAAGGGTTGCTAATGTTAGAACATGTTACAGCAATTCAGAGTCCCTGAATGCATGCAAGAAAAATAGGCGTGACATCATTCAAATGTGTTGAAAGTTCTTCAGGAGACTTCACTTAGCCTTTCACCCTGGGATGCAAATCTCCAGCTTCAGCTAAAACCTTGGCCATGCACTGTGTGGGGTGTACATCCTGTGCAAGAGGGCAATTCTGGATAACATACCCTCCTCTGGGGCGTGGAACCCATGGGACACCTCCACCCTCACTTCAGAGACAGAAAATGGATTAGAAAGATGTTCCAGCTCAGAAATATTGCAGACTCCAAAGGAATTCCTGTGGATGTCAGAAAATTCCAAGAAAGGAGGCAGACTCAGACTCTGAAAGTCATTTTGGCAGTTAGAGAGCTCTTAACTTCTACAGACTGCTCTGAATCCTGTTCTCCTCATGCAGAGCAGGGGAGGCCGTATAATGGAAATCACCTGGCACTTTTCCAACACTTTGGAAATGAGCATATCTTTTGATACCACTCAAATAATCAGAATGTATTTAGCAAGGACCTGGTTGCTAGAAAGTATGGTCAGAGGAAGAAAGAACCTTTAAAAAACTGAGTGTTGGTTCAGAAAATGCAGACTGGCAGGGGGAAATAAAGATGTAAAATTTGCCTATACCTGCATGTCTCACTCTTTGCAAAGAAAGACCAGCCCACAGATTCATCCATTCTAGGTCTACTATCTATGTCTCCATTACAAAAATTCACCATTGATTTCCAGAAAGTTTACACACCTGGCTCCTGTGACACAGCCTCCTCCACAGCATAAATAACAATGTTTGTGCCCTGAAGGTAAGAACTCGACTGATAAAGAAGATTTGATGGCCACCACTCTGGAGACACTGTGTTCATTGTGACAGTCTCCAGGCCAGCAGTGTGTAATTCAGAGCTCCTCTCTCCCCCTTATTCAGTGAAAGAGAGCAGAGAGTGACAAAGGGGACAAGAAAAGAGCTCGCTGCTTGTGTCACTGCAGGGAGACACAGGTGGCTTTAGCCATCCTGTGCTGCTTGCCACAGCACAGCTAAAATGTCCTTTTTAAACACTGGAGGTGAGCGCTTGCAAGGCCACCAAGGCCAGGTGACAGGCTTACCCCTGTGCTGCCACCAAGAGAAGAGCTCAGGTGGTGGCCCTGGTGTCAGCTTCTGCAGCTGAACACTGAATATATCCCCCGAGTCTGAGCCCTTTTAGTGGTAGTAATTCCAAAAAGGAAGTGTGTTAATGGCTTAAAATACTGCCAAGTCCTTCAAGCACATACTTGGAATACTGGCCAACATGGGCAGAAAATGCTTCTTTTCCCCAATTTCAGACAGACTGCTTTCATTTTGAGCTTCTGGTTTGGGATGTCTTACCCTCTCTGACCTCTGCTTTCTCCAAAATTTCAAAATCATGTATTCAAACCAATCCAGCTCTAAAAAACACCAGGGCTGTTCATGCAAGGACTTCCCAGATGAAGGTCCTGCTACCTTTACAGAGTGCACGAGGAGCAGACAGGCACTCACTGGGAGAGACTGGCCTCCCAGTCTGCCCTGTCACTTCACATCCCAAAAAAATATTGTGATGTGACACAGAGAACTTAAAATAACAACTAATTCCATTTAGAAATAACTGCATTATTCATCACGCATTTTCTGGGGTTTGTCCTTTTGTTTTTAATACTAAGGATAGTTGCATAAATATTGCAGTGTTTGTTTCTCGATTAATTCTTTTCTTGGCAGTTTATCTCTATTATATACTGATGTAACTAAAACTATAAATTAATTTATTAGATTTGTTTAGCTTTTTTCCTGGAAAAAAAATAATGTTGGGGGATATGCTTGTTTATCAGGAGGATTTGCTAGTATTTTCTGTTTGCAATTTTCTTCACAGAGCTTTAATAAGCTTTTATGTGTAAAACTATACATAAAAGCTTATTAAAGAAGAAACTATACTAAACCTATTTTATTTCAAAGCATAGGGTAACCAGATAATCTTTTCTTTTAATCCAATGGGATGGAAGAAATTCAGTTCTCAAATCGTTGCTTTTTAAGAGGAGAACTAAGGCATAAGAACAAAAGAACTTTAAAAACCAACCAAACAAACAGAAAAAGTCCTACCCTACCTACAAAGGAGGCAGAGAAATAAAAGTAATAGCATGATGAGCAAAAGAAACAAACTTTTCCTTCACATTTCTTTGATGCCCCAGTCTTGGCTCCCACTGATTTCAGTCAGCAGGCTTTGAGTCACTTTAAAGGTTTCTGAAATAGCTGCACTTGTCATCCTTCCTATTTACCCTGTAAAGTTTATTTTGACCTTTGTGTTATAGATCATCTTGGTGTTGGTTTAGCACCTCCAGCGTCCTTGTCACAAGTCTGCTGCCAGGGCCTGGTGCAGGGGAGTTTGCTTCCTCTGACTGCAGTAGGTGACATTTTCAGCCAAACAAACCAAAAAAACCCCCACAAAAGTAAAGAGAAATATTCCCTCCAAGTTCTGATCCATCATGTTAAGGTTTGTTTTCATTTCCAGACACAGAACCAGCCAGGGGAAGGAGGAAGCACAGACCTAATGAAAACATCTTATTACAGCATTGTCACAACAAATTTGTCACCAACGTCTCCCCCAGCCCCCTTGATCTCTCACTGAGTGCTACTTCTGCTAAAACTGATTTACTTTTTCATGATATCTATTATTCCTCAAATACAACACTTTCATATCAGGAATGCCATTCGCCTTTAGAAAAGTTGACCTTTTTTTTCCTTTACAGTGCTATAATTGTCAATTTTATTTTGTGTGGTCTAGATAGTGGGATTTTAGTTTGTTGAAAAGACAATATTTTTTACAGAGTTAATGCTTGTGAAGAATTCCACATTCCCTAAAAGGGTTGCTCTAGGAAGTAGGTACCGATCCTTTTATTTTCAGCACTAGCAGTGAAGCATAATATATGATAATTAAATAGCAACAGTTTATTTCTATGTCTATCATTAAGGAAAACAATCTCTAATGAAGTCAGCAAAAACATTTGATTGGATTCAAAAAGGTCCAATTCTAATCACCTGGCCACCTTTGATGCTTAATACCACATTTAACGCATTTTACTGTGACAGGTGCTTGCTATGTATACAAAAAGTTGCTACATCATGGGTTTTTATAAAACATGTGCAACATAAAATAAATCTGATCTAATTTACTGCTGTAAAAAACACCCTTTTATATAGAGAGATTCATAAATTTGATTGTGGATTTAGTTTTTATTTCATTATTTCATGGGGTGATTTAAAAAGTAAGAAATAGAAATTATATCCAATTTGCAGGTGAATAACTCATGACTTCCCCTTAAAAATTAAGGCTCCTCCCATTCTCCATCTACTGAATCCATAATGTCAAGCAAATGCCACCCCACAGGCACAGAAATTCGTGGGTGTGCACGTGGATGAAACTTCTATTGACACAAACAAAACTTCAGACACCTCCAGGCAGGATTTAGCCCAGAGAACTCCGTGTGTGTGACAGCTCATTCATTCTCATGGCAATGAACTGATGAAGGAGAAAGGCTCTTAATGTGACACAGCAAGCTTGAAGAGCAGAAATGGGAATCCAGGAGGCCATTCAATTGCTTGTTTGAAGATACTCCTACATTTCCAGTCTGTGCTCAGCATGGTGGCCCCTGATCCCTCTGGTCTCCAGTGAGAGCTGATTTTTCCTTCAGATACCACTGCAGATGATGCAGGACCTGGTTTTAGGCTATTAAAACTCTGCAATTCACAAGCTGTCTATGCAGACTTGTTAAAAAAAAAAATAATCCACAAGAAAAGGTAGAGAAGATTCAATAGAAGAAAAGATAGGAGACCAGGCAAGCCTCAACTTCTCAGACCCACATCCAATGATAAATTGCAGAGAAGTACCTTCACTATCACATTCTATGTTTCTTCAAAAGTCCATGTTTAATGAAACAATTCAGGTAATATATTGTCCATTTTGAATTTTAAATTATGGAATCTTTCTTCTTTAAAGCACAGTGCTTGTGCAGCATGCCAGGCAACCTCAGCTTTAGAGACCGAATGTTCTTGCAGAAATATTGGGAGGAAGCTTTCTGCCATAATCCCAGCAGAAGAGACACACCAAAATCCTTTGCATCTTATTTCCTTTCCTTTCTTTCCTTGCCCATACATGCACAGAGCAGGTTGACAACCTGGGTTAGGTTAGTCAAATGAAATAGAGATAAAACAGGTGACCTGTGGACTTCACCTGATTAACAGCTCGGATCCTGCAAGGGCTAGTCCCTAACATCACTACTCTAAATTGCAAACTCTGCAGTCTTTCCTGCAAATTTCAAAGCACTGCACTACCACAAACTGGTTTACATGAGCAAGGAATACAGTCCCCACTCTCACTACAACACAGATATCTCTTCAGAGTATTGGTCACAGATTGAGCCTTACCCCATTTTTCTGGGAAAATTCAGCCTGGGAATAAATTGAAGATAAAAAAATAAAATTCAAAGCAGATGTTGTAGAAAAGAACAAGACAGAGGAAAGGAAGAGTAGAGAAAGGAAGAGTGGCCCAAAATTTTCTAATTTTTTCCTACTTAGCAACAAGTAGTCACCATATTCTCATGAAGTACCATGGACTTTGGCAATAAATTGACAAAAGATACTGAAGAAAGTGAGGAAGGGTTGAATTACCAAAAAAGCCCAAACCTCACAGTCCAGTTTTGATACCTAAAAGATGACAAAAATTTCATTACTAAAACATGGACGCCTTCCTTTTACTTTCTCTGGTGGCAATTCAGACCTTAGCAGAACAGTTCAGAAAGCTAATAAATATCTTGGATTTTTTTTTTTTTTAAGATCTTCCCATTACAGAAAAAAAATCTCTTTTTTTTTTTCAGAAAAAAAAAGGCTTAATTAGACTGAACTTAATTAGAATGTATCACTAATTAGTTTTCATGCAAGTCACTTGGATGGAGTGAAGAAAGTGTGCTACTCCTGAAAGAAAACTGCAGAGAAATTACAGAATTTCCTAAAAAAAGGAGCGGCTGTAGCTTCCAAAACACAATCACAGCTGAAAGAAATTCTCACCTCTATTTGCAGAGACCAAGGACTGAGAAACCACCACAGGAAACTGCTGAATGCCCCGTGCCAAAGTGATCTCTTCTGATTTAGAATGAGCAGAAAGGCTGAACTCCTATTAGGACACTTCCACTAGCACTGCTCAATGTTTCCTGTGGGGTTTTGGGGAGTTGGGAGGTTTTGGTCTCTCTTACTCTCAGAATGGCATTTTTCACCACAAAAAAAAAAAAAAAAAAAGTCACGGACAATAAAATCAATGTACTAAAGCATTTCCTGAAAATGCTCAAATATCTGCATCAACTGAAAGACATGCACAGTGAAGTGAGAATTTTTATTTGATAGCTGATCAGCAGGGAAAAACCAAATGGTCAAATAAAGGATAAATATCGTTCAAGAGCCCAGGTGTTAGGGCAGGCATCATATGGGTTACAATGTGCAACACTGATTTTGAAGCCTACAGAGAAAGGGAAGTTGGGAGATTTGTCAGGAAGAAAGGAAAATAAAGAATGTGCCGAAGTGTTGTGTAAAGGCAGTAAGCTGGAGAAAATCAGAAATGTTAAAACACAAAACAACATTGTCAGGATGATGCTGGGAGACAAAGACCCAGTGCACTCTGAAAAACACTCCCATCTGGAGGAATTTTAACCTAATAGTCAAAAATGGAAGTTCAAGGACATCCTTAGCTCTTCAGCAACACCTTAAGAAGCCAAACAACAGAGAGGCAGAGGAAGAACAGAGAAGCAAAAAGTGAACTGCTCTGGCTTTATTTCTGGAAGGAATTCAAGATCCCTACTCATACTGCCAGTTATACCAACACAACTAATGACAGTTCTGCATAAGACCTGATGCCCTTTTCTTGTCTTTCTCTCCCTCCCTCCCTCCCTATCATTATAATTTTTTTTTCTTTTTTAAATTGAAAGATATTCTGGACCTGACACCGAATGTTTCATGCGTCAGGAAAACATGAATAATGCAGTGGAGTGCTATGGTAGCATGAACTGTTAGAGAAATCTCAGCTGCTGGTCTTCACTGCTTGTCTAGACAAAAATTAGGTCTTGGGGACATTCTTGATGGCAACCAGAGGCTTCAGGACAGGTACTGAAATGTGGATTTCATATGCCATGTTAGTTCTGTCAGCACATGTTAAACAACCCTGTGTCCCCCATTCCTTCCCCCCCACCATTTGTTTATCCTTCATCTGTTCAAACTTCTTCCAAATTGGCATTTTCTCCCTAGAATGTTTCCTCCAGAGAGCTGAAACCGAAACACAGAGCAACATTGTAGCTATCAAGCTATTTTGACAACAAAACCAGAACCTCATATATCAAATAATTGCCAATCAACATTCATTGCTTTTTTGTTTTGCTTGCTTTGCCTTCCAGCACTATTGTCCAGGAATAGAGCCTTTTGACCTGAGTCATCTTTTCTGGTTTTCAAACAAATATTAAATCCTAGGTGTGTATAATACTTAATTTTATTTTTCCTCCCTCCTCACTTGCTATCTTTTCCTTTTGAAGCAATGCTTAGCTGATATTCCAGCAAAAGCATCCTCCAGTTCCCAGGCACAGCACCACAAGAAGCTCACCAGCATTCTCTCTGTGAGGCCACAGCCCATTCCTGCAGCCTAATTTTTGCTATCTGAAACAGACAAGCCCATCAGCCTGGTAAAGAAGGGAAATTAAAGAATATGAGGCTACTGCGTCAGAAAGGTCCTACAAGTTAAAGGGTCAAGTATTAGGGGAATTGTCAGGTGAATTCCCATAATTCAGTTTCACCCCTGCATTCTGGACTGCTTCAGTGATTCTGTTCTCATCCTACCACAGAGGAACACAACCTGCAGTTCTTAGCTGCACTCAAATATGGATTTAGGAATGAGGAGAAATGTGTTGAAGAGAAGTGGCTGAGATGCAGGGAGCAGCAAGGAGGGAATGAAGATGGTCTCGCATCCATGCTGTCAGCTCTGTCTCAATTGCAGGAGGTGCATCCCGAATAAAATCACACGCAGTCAGCTAAGCCTTCACTTCGGGATAAGTGCCACCACCAGATGGGACTGGCAATTCTCCACCAACCCTGAGTCATTTTTCACTGGGTTTGCAGTGACATTGACTTCACATCACACTGATCTGAACCAGGAGCCTCTGCCCCCACCCAGCCAATCCTCATCATTACACAGGAGAAAGCTCACAGGAAAAAAGGACAAAAGTGAAAATACTATGGTAATTTTTTTTTTGTAATAAAATAATATTAAGCTTTTGATGGGGCACTTCTCTTATTTTATGAAGGAGTTTAAGAACAATAAATAAATGGGCTACATGAAAGCATTCTGAAGTTAATGTTGCTTTTCTCCTGCTAAGTCTGCCAATTATGGCATTTTTCCATTAACTGAGAACATAAAGTCCTCAAAACCACATTGAGTCAGTTCTCTGAACTGCAGTAGCCCCTCAGAAGTGCAGTACTCTGAGTGTTTTCACTTTGCAGTGAGCACCCTGACAGAGGGCAGGATTTCTGTGTCTGACTGTGAATTCCTTCCCTGACAAAATGTTTTCAGGAGGGACCAAGCCTCTGCCACCCATTTTCTGCTAAAAACGATCAACCTGGGCATTTCAATTTCCACAAGAGCATGTAAAGGTACAAGAATGGATCATTACCCAGCTACCAGAGGTTATGGCTTATTCCAGGTTTCATCTTAGGCGTATTTGAAGCAGTAAAATTCAGAACTTCTCTAAAGAAGCTACACAGGCAAAGTAAAATACATTATCTGTTAATCCCTAATGAGAAAGCTGCCCTGTACCATCACATCAAATATTTAAAGCCACCTCCCCATGGTAAATTTACATCAGGTCCAATGTACTGCATGTCACTCCTGAGAGTTTGTCAGCAGAGCCCAACAAACGGGTTTGCACTTTCCCATCTATTCTGAGCCCTCTTGTTTATTTATTCTTACATGTACAAAGATGTCTACAAATCTGAACCCACTCTGTCAACCAGGCTTGCATCTACAGGGTACATGCAAAGCTAACTTCAAAATGAATTTTTAATCATTTCTTTTTAAGGCTGAGAACGGAATGGATCAAACATTGAATATGTTGTAATTTTCCAAGTTCTTCTGATAGGTTTTTTGACTCTGAAGTGAAGAAATAAGAGATTTCTCAGCCCTTAGTTTTTCATCTTCAAAAATAAGAAATTCTCCTTGAAAGAAGAGTTGTTTTGCTTCTGGGTTAAAAAAATATATCTCCCCAAAAAAACAACCCAAGTACAGTTATTTTCTCTTTTCAGAAATACAAAATATGATACACTATGATCATTACTTTCTGCTGATCTTGAAGCAGCATATGTGCTGCCATTTCATTTCAGGAATGGGGGAAAGAGACAGACCAGTTTCTCCTGATTTAGTTTATGTACTTCCTTTAGAAAACATGGTGACCACCAGAAGAACATTTGAGACTCCCAATGACTCCTTGAAAGCATGAAATTCTAGGTATGGAAAAATTGTCCCTTTCCTTTCATCAGGTTAAAAACACACAATAGAAAACAAGTAAATATCTCCTGACAGTTCTTTTCCTGGCAGAGTGTGCAAGACAGACTTTGTGTTGCCAAAACTTCCTTGATATTTAGATTATAAGAATATGCACTAATAATAAATTATTTTTCATCTCCTTAGAGCTACAGCATAGCTCTGAAAGTACTCACAGACACAGAGTCAGCCACTTATGAATATTTAAATAAGACATTACCTTGCTTGTTTATTTTATATTTTAATAGTAAATGATGTGCAAAGAAATCCCTAATATAGCATAACTTAAAAATATATATCTTCTAAAGTAAACCAAAACAAAGTCTAAATTGTGCCTGTGATGAGATTATTTCAGTTTACTCTCCCTTCAGGTTACTCAACCTGCTTGTTTATATAAATCTAATATTTATTTTCAATGTATTTAAATTATTTGCAATAGGACACCCTATTAAATAAATTGTTTTGAGATTGAGCGGAGAAGCTGCTCTATTCTGCTATTTTATTTCTAACCTAACAAAATAGAGAAATATGAGGCTTTTTTGGCCTCCTGAGATTTCTGATAGATTATTGAATGTGTAGTTTTGGGGTTTTTTTGTTTTCCTTGCTGAGAAGTACACAGAAACAGAGAAAAATATCCTGCAGGAACAGTTGATTGAACTGGCCAAACACTGATGATAAAAATGAATCTACCTACAGGAAATTGGTGAATTTGAAAATGAGTGGTTATCAGTGTAGCAACTATGATTTCAAGGAAAATAAACAAAGAACAATTTCCTCATGTCTTGGAACCTAGAAGTAAAATATATATATATTTAGATAATATAGATTCAATAATATAGATTCAAATCTAAATATATATATTTAGATAATATAGATTCAAATAATATAGATTCCAGTTCTACTGTCAATGTAAATTTCTGCTTTTTTGGTCTGAAGACACTTCAGTGGAACTTGAGTACAATAACGAATGAGAAATTGAGGATTTTCTTAGAGGGGAAACCATGATTTTGCATCCCCAATGAGAGATGGAAAAGATAAAAGAACACTTTGAAATAACATATGGAATGCAATCAGCTCAGAAGGACTCTGACTCAGGACTGCAGTTAAGAAAGGCCAGAGAACGAGAGCAACACCTCTGCCTATGCAAATTCAGATATTCAAGTTCTTTATGTTAGAATTCCTTTCTCCAACTCCCCATGAAAGATAGCAAATGTTAACACTGGGATTTAATGAAATAAACCAAAGCCCAGAGCAGCACTTTACAGAATTGCTGCTATTTAGATGCTCTAGGCTCCCAGGCAGAGGCAGCCCAAACAATATCTGACAAATAATGCAGGCAGCACAAACAATATTCCACATCAGCAGGGTCATGGGATGTGATGCTTTTCCCAGATTGAGATTTTACAACTTAGACACAGGATGCCAAATAGATTCCAGTGATACAGAGCCCCTCAGGTCAGTGGCCAGGGGGTATTCCCATGATGGGGTTGCCTCTCCTCCCTTCAGAAATAATTCTTCATGGAGCCAGCCACAGAAGGGCCCTCAAACCACCAGCAACCTTTCCCTTTCTATACTGAATACTCAAGCAAACATCTGGGACTGGCATTCTCACAGCTATCCCAGGCTGGGATTTAAGACCTTTGCAAGATTGATAATCCTAGAAGGATTTGTGGGAACTTTGCTGAGCTCCCACATCCAGCCATGCCTGGGGCAATGCTCTGTGCTGAGGGACCCCTGAGATGGGGTTTGCCATGGTGAACTGAGCTCTCACCATTCCTGCAGGAAATTATTTCATCCCCATTGCTGACACTGACAGCATAGCTCTAGGAAATTATTCTTTTTGGGATTGCAGCTATGGAAGAGAATGTAAATACCCATCTCCAAAGGAGGCAGTGGATCGGTGTGCTCCTCACAGCCCCCATCAGCAGCCTCCCTCCCTCCCGGTGCCCAGCCCACCAGGGAAACCCAAGGGCTCAATGCATGGAACCCTTCCAGTGCTGCTTTCACTCCTGCTGGAGTGCCTCTCCTCACACAGATGCACAGGAATGAAAACTGCAGAAATTCCTAGCACTAGAGCCAGAGGAAAATAATCCCAGAGAATCACACTTTTGTCACTGTCTGGGGGCAAAGCCCCTTACCTTCTGGCCAAGGCTTGCCACAGCATGTGGCAGTAAACAAGTCTGAATGTGAAAATGCTGATTCATGTGTTCCCCACATATGTCTTTTCCCATCAAGCTGAGCTCTGAACAAAACATCTGTGAGAGAAATTTTGTTTCGAGAAGTGTGAAAGAACATTAAAAAAAAAAAGTGATTTTTTCATTGCAAACATGTGAAGGAAACAGATCTCAAGCTCCTCTCCTCTTCTGATAATATACTGCTAGTCAGTGGTCTGAAATAATATGTGTATATTAATCAAGCCAGAATTTAAATTTTGAGAGATCTGATTCATGTTCAAATCAAGATTCATGTTCTCCCATCTATGGCTGACAGGTTCAGCCAAAGAGCCTCCACCCCTCCAGTATTTGTTACTGTCTGAGGAAATAAAAGGACTTGAAAAAAAAATATATATGGTATTCTTGTCTGAAATGTCTTTATAATGAGGCAGCAGAGGATGTGAGAAAATTTAAGATTTTTGCTAGTCTAGTCATTTGTTTAAAATCAGTGGTGACAGGCCCAGTATGGTATGGAAAAAGACACCAATTAAATATTACTCATTTTTACTTGAATTTTAAATGCTAAAGTTTCATAAAGTTTGCACAGCCATTCAGACAAACAAGTAATAAAATCCAGGCATGCTGATCTATAGGACAAGCCCTACTAAAGTAATACTCTCACCTTATTTGTCCTTATACTTCTTGCAGAACTAAGTATCTTTGTGGGTGGGACACTGAAATTCTGATATCTTGGGTCTGTAATGAGTCTTGAAAGGTGTAATGATTTCTCTGGAATCATTGACTGCTGTTGGTTTTCTTGCTTTTTTACCCCAATCTGAAAAGATTTTAACCGGTGAATTGTCAGATATAATTTTTTCCAAGCACAAGAAGCAATTAGGATGTTTTCTGTACAAGTTAACTCCCTGACCTCTCCTGGAAGCAGTAGGAAAAGGAGTGGCCCTGTTGAGCTGTTGAAAGCCTCCAAACCACCAGCTTGCATTCACACAAATTCCTTCAGCATCTCCACATTATTCTGTGGGAGCTGGGAGGCTCAGGGGCATGGCTGGAATACACTGGGAATGTTTACAGTGCCAACTCACAGATTCTGTGCACTGCCTGGAATGAGGAATTCCACACATCTCCCTTGCCAAGGTTGGACTGGATGATCTCAAAGGGCTTCTCTAACCCAGCTAATTCTGTATTATTCCTACAGCCACCTTGCTGATGTCTCCAGCTTGGTGCAACATACAGTGAAAATACCCTGTTACCTGTCTCAGGACTAGAAAGCCACAGATCACCCAGAATATAAGAACTGCTCCTCCAAACACCATGCATGGGTGTGCAAGGATGGATCTCCTCACCATCTATCCTCATTCAGCTGCAAGGACCATGAGTGTGCAGGGAAGGATCTCCTCACCATCTATACTCTCATTCAGCTGCAAGGACCATGGGTGGGCAGAGATGGATCTCCTCACCATCTATACTCTCATTCAGCTGCCAGGACCATGGGTGGGCAGAGACGGATCTCCTCACCATTTACTCTCATTCAGCTGCAAGGACCATGGGTGTGCAGAGATCGATCTCCTCACCATTTATCCCTCATTCAGCTGCAAGGACCATGGATGAGCAGAGATGGATCCCCTCACCACCTATACTCTCATTCAGCTGCAAGGACACCACGTGGAAAGCAGTGACCTGCAGAATCCTGGCCCCTTGTCCAGGCTGATGAGAAATGCAGGTGACAAAGGTGCAGAAAGCAGCAGCTGCCTCCTGGCTGTTTGGGATGTGCAAGCAAGACATAAACAGCACAACTGCAGGATCAAAGACAGACTTTGCAATTCCCAACTTGCTGAATACATGAGATAGAACAAGATCCCAGCTACTCCCATAAGCTACAGAGCTTTCCAGAGCCATCACAGAACTAATTCCTGTATTCAGCCCCACTGCTGCTCCTCCCTGATAGAGCAGTGGGAAATTTTGTGTTTATTGTATTTCAGACTGATCCCAGGAAAGCCAGGCTTCACCTGGGAGCCCCACAGGCTGGACTGACAATAAAGGATTGGAGATTACGAGCCCAAACAGAGTCCAACAGCACACAGTTCTAGCACATATCTTTTTAAGCTCTCACTATGAAGGCTTGATCAATCCTGCCTTTTGCTCAAATGGAGCCCAGACTAAAGCTCCATCTTCAAATGGAAAAATTGTTTATAAAGGATCACACTCCAGGTTCTTTTAATGAACTGTTTGTCTCAAACAAAAGCTCCTCACTACTGAACTTTCATAAAGTTGAAACCATGGGGATAAAAATGCTTTCTGCTACATAATTCCGAATAAAACCTCTAAATGGGATACTGGTCAAAAAACTGGTATCTTGTTACAGGGAGAACATTTTGGCTAACAAGTGGCACAAGGGAAGCAGCTTATTCTGGTGTCTCAGGCTTTTCAGGAGTCCAGAGGAGAGCAGAATGAATGGTTTCATGGTGTTTCTCATGTGAACACATGGAAAAACAAAGTCCACTTTTCTCAAAGGTTTCTCTAAAGCCAGGTGTAGAAGATACATTCTGCAATCTCCTTGGCAATTACAATATTTCAATGTGAAATTAAAAAGAAAAGAAAGAAGAAAAACAACCCCCCCAAAATCAAACAAAAAAATAAAATAAAAAAAAAAACCCCAAAACCCCAAAACCAAACAAACAAAAACCCAAACCATAAACTAAACAAAAACAAACCAAGAAAATTTGATTCAAACAAATAAATTTTGATTAAAGCAAATAATACCTATGTTTTTAGTTTATCAATAAGTACCAGAAGTGAAGAAAACTTTTCTGGTACACCTTCATCAACTGTGGATTACTCATAAGGTCAAACATTTGCAAAGGAGGTTATTTTGAAATCTTGGATTACTGCAGAAGCATAGCCTTATCTAAATTAGTTCTGCCCACACTCTCAGCCAATAAATTTCTCCACGTGTTTACATATTGATTTTTTCCCATCTTTTATTTATTTCAGCTTTGAAAAGAAAAAAAAAGTCTATTAAGAAGTTAACAGGAAGTATGTGTTGAAAAAGGTTTTTTTTTTGTTGTTGTCAAATGTCTCTTGAGCTGGATCACCTTACAAATGTAAATTAAAAGGTTTAAAATGATGTGATCCAGGGTAGAATTCTAATTCGACTTATACAACACATTTTCTCATTCAAAACACAATGTTTTATTTCTGTGTTGTAACACACTGCTGATCTGGATCCAAACCCATGAGCCCTCGGCTCTCTCCTGGGATACAGAAAAAGAATTGCCTCAAGGATCTTTATTCTATTTTTCTAGTCCATCCATTTTGCTTCCCTTTTTCTGAAACAAATAAAGCAGTGCAACATATATTTAGCAGCCCCACGAACACCCACAAGTAAGTGTGAGAGTTAATAATCAGCAGCAGCTTGTGAGATTTCACAGATGGATAATTAAAAAGTCTGTGCTTAATACTTCATGTTCTCTCTGATTTAAGCTGTGGACAGATTTTCACTCCTGGGACCCTCATGGGGCACTTAACCCCTGATACCACAGTGCAACATTTCTGCTTCTTGATGCTTCTCAGATGCTCACAAATTGCCTCTACAGATTTCACCTTGAGCATTTGATCTCATCCAAAGGAGTGGCTTTTCTGGGAGATAACAGTGTTATACAATCAAATGAACACTTAGGTAGGAATACTCAGTTGGTCATTTATCAGCTCATTTACAGCATTTGCGGTTAGATTTATTTCTGATCAAGCTGCTGTCTCACAGAAGTTTTCAGAACAAAAATATCAGAGCATTTACTGTTCCTTGGAGATGCAGTTCTCCCAAACCAGCTCTGGAGAACCAGCTGGGAGACCCAGATCCGCCTAAAAGCACAAGGCAGACAATTATTAGTGTGGAATTAATGCATGCTGGGCAAATTCCTGCTCAGGAGCAAGGGCTGAGTGAGCTGTGCAGCAACAAGAGTGCAGCCAGCACCTCTTTTTATGAACATGAGTACATAAAAATAGTCAATTCCAAAAATACGTGCACAAAAACTTACCTAGGAACAGACATCTTCCAGAGGTAAGAAAAGATGCAAATACTAGTAAAAAAAAAAAAAAAAAAATCCCATCCCAAATCTCACACAGTGGCAGCTCTGCAGCAAATGCGTGGGTTTTGATTGACCTATCCAAAACCTGTGGTTTTTTTCCAAATATCCTTTCTTTGAGGATCTCCTCCCACCACAAGTGGCAGAGAGAAATGTGACAGAGAACCAGGTTAGCACAGAGACCTGCATTTAACTAACCCACTGCTCCAGTGGTTAGGCTCTGAGGCAAATTATATGGCTTTTCTTTCTTATGTTCAACAAACATTTTAAACAACCCATGTAGTTTTAGGACTTTGCAAATGGCTGCAAATGCACTAATAGTAAGAGAGAAATAGGAGAAACCCTTCCAGCTGTCTTCCACTACCTTGTGTACAAAAAATAGGAGAAACTAGATTAACTTTATATCATATAGGTTTCTTTTGGAAGCACAGAAAGTTTTCTAAAACTGACTTTACATTGTATCACTGATTGCAAGGCTCTGGATAATAAGTTCTGCTACAGCTTTAATTCAGTGACCTGATAAGACTCATTGGTTGTCACAGAGCTCTGAAGTGCTGCTTCAATGTGTTTTCTGGGTAGAGATTTCATTTTAGACAGGACAGGATCAAGGATCAAGAAACTTAGGTCAAAGCATTTAAGCCACTGAATAATGAAGTCAGAGCAGTAGCATCTTACACCTGCAATGAATATGATTAGTGGCTACAAAAGAAAAATAATCAGCAAAGAGCTCAGTGAGCTGAGTTCCTTGTTGTATTAGGCAACAGGATCAGGCCATGCTATCATACTTCCTTTTGGGATGACTGAACCATCCAGCAGCAAGTTTATTGTTTTTGGTCTGTTTCCCACTGCCAGCACAGCACCTTTGTGCTCTGAGGGCTCAGTGCTCACCGTGCTTTGAGACAGCAGCTCTCATTTCCAACCAGCCCAGGCAGCAGCCCCAGGCACACCCAGGAGTAGCCCAGGGTACCCATCTGACATCCTGGCACCCACCTGCAAGTCTGAGCTCATTGTCCTCCTTCACAGCTGGTTTCTAACACATGGCCAAGTCATGGCAGAAATTCCCTGCCTTCTTTGCTGTGATTTGTTCCAGGTTTTCTTCTACCTTTAATGTATTTCCACCTCGTCAGCTCCCCAGTTTTGTTCTCAGGATCAATAATCTCTCCCTTGCTGAGAACAGGCATTTTATTTTTGGGCCATGAGTAACATCTGCAGCCCCTTCCTCTTTTCCATACACGTCACCAACAAGGTTTTTGCTGTTCTTTACCCACACTGGTGTCCAGATCAATGTGATGAGGTAATTATCATCTTGGCCTGACTTTTTGTGCTGTAGCTAAATTTTCTGGTTAGATTCTTCTGCACTACTTTAACTCATAACCCCCAATTTCATTCCAGTGATTTCATAACCCTCTTGAACACACAGCCCTTTGCCTTGAAGGCTTTTTCTGTTGTTCCTAAAATAAACTCCAGATGACTTTTCTACCTGCAACTTGAGGACACTGCTAGTATTTAAATGCTTTGGAGTAGCTGACATCTTTTCAAAGCTATTTTGAACTCAAGCCTTTAATGCAATGGGCACTGCCCTGGGCTTATTTATCATTCCTCCAGCAGTAATGCCACAGAGCCTCAATAACAGCAATCCCAGAGGGTCCTCAAACACCCTTCTTAATCCTCTTAATTTGGTGTGGTTAACCCATGACTAAGGCAGGCACTCAACTGTGTACAGGCACATCCACCACTGCACAAGCTGAGGTATTTCTCCAACACAAAATTCCCTCCTTAGCTCTTTGAAAGCGTCTCTGCCATTTCCTCACTGCCTTTCCAGCCAGCCCATTTTTTCCTCAGAATGGCCTCTAAAATATTTTCCCCTTGTCCTAAAATACTTTGCTCCCATCTTTCAGCTGCCAAACCCCCATCTCCCACAGAGGCTGATGCTACTCCCAGCCATCCCTGTTTACCTGCTGCCTTGGCAGAGAGAGAAGAGCAGCCCCATTTCAAGGTCCTTTTCTCAGCCCTCTAGTGCAGGGTTTCCAATTCAATCATACTTTTTTACAGACCTATTTTTATCCCTCTAATTCTCCTTAACTTGTAGTTGATAGCAATTTTAGTGTAGTTTGTGCCTGAAAACTGCTTTACCATTCTCACCCTAAGCAGTCTGAGTCCGGAAGTGTCCATTTCAGCCCACCTTTGCCATCTAGCTTTTATCCCATTACAAGTATTTTCTGTTTCTCCTGATTTTTACAGGCCCTTCAATTTTGAATTTGCAATTAAATCCTATATTCCACCATGGTTTTTGCCATCCTGGATACCCACCCTCAGGTTCTGCCCCAGAAACTCCAATTTCCCCACTTTTCCCCCATTCCTGTCCCTAGCACAATTGGCAATACAGTGCTGGCTCATTAATCACACCCATTCTCTTGTCAGCCTTTGGGACCACACTCTCATCAGCTGCATCCCTTATCTTACTACAGTTCTCACTAGTTTTATCACCTCATTCCTATTGTCCACCATACTATCCCCTTATTCCCCTTATTTCTGCATTTTTTTCTATTTGCTTGTGTATTGAAAAAAAAAAAAAAACAACTGAAAGGCATTAATGTTTCATGCATAACTAATATAGAAGTTCCCTCTTACATCATCTGTGCTGATTGCTATTCTCAGGAGGTTAAATATGGGCTTCAGGTGGTAATAAAAGTAATACATGATTCAAAAATTCATCAGTGCTTTGCCACTATTTTACATGCTCCTCTCTTAAACAGGTGTCCTAATTAGAATAAATTAAGTCTACTTTTTTTTTTATAATAAAGTGTATTTTTGACAGTAATAGTAAAACTACTTGCTATTTTTTTTCTCTGACTCATTTTAAGCATGCACTTTACAGCCACTGCCAGGGCCAATGTTAATTGTGCCTTGCACTATATCTTGAACTACCCTTGAAGCGGTGCAAGTGATTAAGTAGGCTAGATTTTCTTTTTAACTTCCCTTCCAGCTTCAAAAAAATTTAAAAAGCTCACCTAAAAGAGACAATGAGGTGTAACTTTCCTCTCCCATGCTTTTTGAAAGAGATGATTAAATTTCCTTTCCTTCCACCACAAAACACCTGCAAGAGTATCTCTTTTCTACCTTGTCTCAAAACCAGAAGCTGTTACACATCTGCAGTAGAGCAAAAGCAACGTGAGATAGACCCAGAGGCCAAGATCCAAGAGGCCATGTAGGCTGGGTTACAGCAGTGGAAAGCCTGATGGTTTGCTGCTCAAATAATGATCAAATCAATTGTTACAAAAAAAAAAAAAAAAACCAAAACAAAAACAAAAATTAGAAAAAAGAAAAAAGGAATAAAAATAGCATTTCACAGGAAATTTTTATCTATAGATTGAGCAGAGCTGTAAAACATTTTCAGAAATTGTAAAGCACAAAATTTTACAATTTCAGAAATTGTAAAGCACAAAACTGCTGAGGAAATTCCCTGTGATTTTTGAAGCTCTTGGTGAGATTTCTACTCTCACACGAACATTGAAAGAAAAACTGGAACATTAAATATTTGTTCTGGAAAGTCCTCAGAGACTCTTACAGCTGAAAAAAGGTTTCTCTGTGCCCATTACTACTGTATTTAGCTGTATTTAGAGATAAACACAGTGGACACCAAAACATGCCCGTAAACCCTACCTTTTACTGATTTTGAGATTTCTGGAAATATATGGTGTGATGACATTTCCTTCCTTTGAGGATCACAGTCAGAACTAACAAAAGACAAAGAGAATACAGTCACCTTTCTCAAACCAGTTTTGCTTTTTAAATTCTCACCCTTTTCCAGGTGTGTTTCCTTTCAGCTGATGCAGGTGATCTGCTGACACCCCTCATTCTCCATGTTACTAGAAATTGCCAATTGATAAATTCACCAAGTCAACAAGATGGAATAGGGACCCATTTTGCATGAGTCCAGAGTGTTTTACCTCCCAAAAAAATCATTATTTTCTCACAGGTTTTGTTGCCAATCCAAGATATTTGCAGAAACGCAGTGTAGAGACCACGTTGAGAGCACAACAAATGCCAAAGAAGATTTCAAGCATATACAGCCCTTAATTGTCTACAGTACAACATTTTACTTGGTAAAAATATGGAAAGGCTTCCTGGTTTATTTAAGAAATGCTGTCTGCAGGAATGAAGAAAAAAGAATTTCCTTTTTCTGTTCTAACAACTGGGAAAACCCGTGAAAGGTTAGAGATATTTCATCTCCATTTTGTATATATCCAAGCAAGCTGAACAAAATAATTTATGTAGGAGAGAAACTGGTTTTGTCCTACGATGGTATCCCAAAAGACATTTTAATATAAAAAGGAATAAATTTGGTATATCAACTGATTTTATTCTTTTTTGTAAAGGTGATGTGGGTATTGCCAGGAGTCTATACCCCATTAAAAAAGAGCAGCAAAAGCATTAGTGACTGTCTGCATATAACAACATTTCACCATATCAGCCCTTTGCAGAGATTCAAACAAGTATTCATATAATTGTCTTTTTGCCCTTGTGTCAGAAATAGTCAAAATTTTGCTCAGCCTTTCCCAGCTCTGATTTTAATGCATTGTGCAGCTTCTCCAGGAAGAGAATCATAGTTCAGTCTGACAGTGTGAGTTCACACTGCAGGAAGGCTCCTGTGCCAGGGCTGTTCCAGCCACACTGCAGCACCTTCCTCCCTGAAGACCTCATATCTGTGAGCTCAAATTGGAAAAATAAACTCCTCACCCTGGCCATGGCAGGATTTGCAAATGCCTGGCAAGGATGGACCCCCTGCCACAACACACACACACACACACACCCCAGCCTGCCTCAGCTGCTCTGTTACCTGGGGAATCCTCGGTGCAGGGAACAGCCTGCACCTGACACTTCCCCAGGAAGGACACACTTGCTTCCATCCCATCCACGCTTTACATGCAAAGCTGGAGTGTTTGATTTATACCACAAAATTCCCTGCAAGTGGCAACAGCATGAGTGAAGCAGCTTTCATTGGCACAGTGCTGAGGGAGCGTGGAGGTGTCTGCAAGGAAGCGCAAGTGAGCTTGGATCCTTTATTAGGAAAGAATTTCATTCAGGATCTATGGCTTATCTATTTACTCAAGAGTGTGTGTTTCATAAACCAGCTTGTTGCTCTGTGACCAATTACTCTGGGATTTTTATTAGTGCTGCAAAAGGAAAATATTTTAGAATTGAATTATACTCATCTCTTTCAGGAAACATTTTTATTTAGAAATATATCTTGGCCTTTTCTTCAGGGATTAGTTATAAAACAAAAATATTTTATGTACCTATTTAGGTGTGGATCAATAAAACTTATTTTCATGGCCATTGTGTGATGCAGTAGTGACTGCTGAATTTGCCTCACTCTGTCTGCAGTCCTTAACACTTAATTCAGAAAGCTCCATCCTGCTGTAAATTGTAATGCTACAAGTTTGGGATTTAAGTGGACATAGACAATAAAGTGAACCCAACACACAAAAAGCTATACTCTAAATGTGGGATTTGTTTGGTTTAAAATCAAATTATCAAATAAAAAAAAAGGTACTATTTCTCAAGCTGCTTTGTATCATGTTGGCCTTTAGTAACCATTCTGAATCATTCCATAAACAGAACAAAAATTAAATTCATTGTGGACAATGGGAATTTTTAATTAGCTCAACTCTGCTTTACAAATTCACCCATGAGTTTAGTGTCACAACCTTCAAACTGGCAGCAGAGTGGGTACTGATACCAGGCCTGCAGGGAAAAGTGAGAGTTGTGGGGAGATTTGTCAAGCCCCATGGACATGCTCATCTCTGTTTCCCATTGTGAGGGAGCAACTTGAGGATCAAAATCTGTGAAGATTAGAACTTTGATAAATGAATGTCCAGTTAGCCAGAAATGGAGCTCCCAGAACTGAGAAACATCAGAGTTAAGTTTGCACAGAATTAACACAGCCCTCCGGGGAGGTCCACGATAATTTGGCCTTTAATTAGTCCCAATAATTGATATTTAGGACTTCTATGGGGCTCCATAACTGATTTGACAGCCTCCAGACTGCTGGCATCATTTTTTGGCTGTATTCCTCCCCATCTCCTCCTCACTCCTGCCATGCCATTCTGGTGGCTCACACTGACACAGGCTGGGCCAAGGGAGGCTCCCTGCAGTCACAGCCACCACCCCAGGCTGAACAGGACACTGTCACCCATGTACCTTCATAAAAATGTATGGTTTACTTCATAAAAAACACTCTGTGTTTCCTTTCTGAGGGTAGCACTGCCCCTTTGACCAAGAGATAAAAAAAACAAGTGGAAAAACTGGGAAAATATTGACTTTCTGACTGCCGTGGTTTTGGTTTGTGAGTGATGATGTTCTGCAAGAGCTTCCTTTCCTCATTTCTCTGAAAAGCAGGAAACAAATAAGCACTACAAGTAAACTGTGACAAAAATCAAAATACCTGCTCAGGTGGAACTATTTGCTTAACACCATGGAGAAATCTACCTCCCTCCAGCCCTACTCCTTCCTCCTCAAAAAGGAGCTACATCCATGTCCTACTCCCAGGGAAAGACAGCAATGCCACTAAAAACTTAATTTAAAAATCACCTTTATAATGGAAACTCACAGCTTACTTTACCTCCAGCCTTCACATACATCAGTACAGCTCTGTTTAAAGGGGAGAAAAGTGAACTCTTGGAAAAACTCATACATTGCAGCACTGATGAAGCAGATGCCACAGCCAGTGTACTGTAAATTTTAGTTAAGTAATAAAGGTGAGTGATACTAAAAAAATAGGCACCAATAATAGCATCAGCAAAGGGAAAACCAACAGAAAAACCCCTGCAGCATTTCATCTTTCCTGTAAATGACTGTGCTAATAAAGGATGCTGAGGGAATAAAATAGGAGGAAATAGAACACAAGTCAGAAACATTTCTAGATATTCACTAATATGTTTGAAAAGTTTCCAGAAGATGCCAGTGATTGCTGGAGCAGGGAAAATCTATTTGCATGTTTCTAGTGCAGAGGCAGTCATGTTGATGGCAGATGTTTGTCAGTCACACTTCACATGCCCCAAAAGAGATATATTGCCCAATTACACAAAAAATGCATTTAGGGCAACTCTTGGTCACATCTGGCTAAGAGCAGCTGTGTTGGAACAAAGGTAGACAAATTCCCCTGTTATGTAAGAAGCATCAACCTCCCATGAAACATTAAGATGGAAAATTTATTAAATTACTTGTGGTTTGGTTTAATGTCTCTTCTTCTTGGAGAAATATTAATTCACATATCAAGTAAGAATTGTCTTCAGGTTGGTTTAGAAATTTTTCCCTTCCTTATTTAGCCTAATGTGAGATGTAAGGACTGGATTATTAAAGGAAAATGAACATTTCAGTTGCCTACAAAGGTGACAAAGGACAGAAAAAATAAATAAAGGTATGAAGCTAAAACTGAGACAGAGAAAGCAGCCAGGTTAAAAGTGAATATGATCATTACATTTCCTAAAAAATTTCAGAAAATAAGTTTTAGTTAGCTGCTACTATTAAACCAGGAATGACAAGCAAGTGCTAGAGTTAAAGGGGCAAGTCACAGTCTAACATTTACAAAGAGAGACTTTTGAGCATTGCACACACCAAGCCTCCGTTTCAGCGGTGAGTGAACACAGGGCTCTGGAGTCAGAGCACCAGGGCAAGGAAGGGATGCTCCAGGTGCCATGGGCTTACCTCTCTGCTCACTGAAGAATTCATTACAGAAGGGCTGCCACAGACAGAGGTTTTGTTACAAAGCATGAAACTCTGGCAGCACTGGCTGCTTGGACTAAACCAACCTCTCCACCCCTGACAGCCAAAGGATGAGAATGAATTCAAAGCTTCTACCCAGACTCCTCTCTTAGGCTTGTGTATGAAAAATCCAGGGCTGGAGGAAGAATGGGGTGGGTTTTTTCCATCTCCTAGCTGCCTAGTATCACTGAATTCCTCCTATCCCATTTAGGAGAGGAATGGGATAGTTGTCTTCGTGTAATTGTTCCAATTGCACGAGGTCCCCACCTCAAATGTAAAGCGGCTGTGAAACGGGTCACACCTTTCCATATTCTGAAGATTTAGATTGGAAAAGAGTGCAAAAAATCAATTTCTCTAACTAGAAGTCTGACAGCAGATGAGGAGGTCAAAAGACTGGTCAGAGAGGGTTCAGGGAATGCCTCAAGGATTGCTTTAATTGACAGATGTATTGGGTTCTGAAAATGCACAATTTGCTTTCACCGACACGCAGTTGTCTTTTCCCGCTGTAAACAGCTCCTTAAAAAGAGGCTGAATACAACAGATGAACTTGTTAGTGTTTCTTAATTAAATGCCTGCAGTCACTTCATTTACCACATTTAAAAGTTTAGTAACACAAAGGCAAAACATAAAACTGATGGACAAGGCTAAGTCAGAGGACTGAAATCATAAAGTACAACAGAAACCAAGACTTCAACCTTTACTGCTCAGGAGCTGCTTCAGGTTGTGGCCAGAAACAAGAAAGCAGAGTGCCCTCTGGCAAAGGGATGTGAGTCAGGAGTTTCAAAAAGTCCCCACAAGATTCTTCCTTAAACTTGCCATCAGCTGCTTCCTTCCTCCTGCACTCATCTGCACATCTCATCCCCTAAGTACAAAGAAAAGAACAGAAGTCTGTGCTTGTATTTTGCCTTTGGCTGGAATGAGAAAAACTCCCAATAGCAGAAATCCCCTAATTTTTAATCATTATAATTTGTAATTATTATGGCCACATGCTAATGTATCCCTAAACATCCAAATGAAAGAGAAATGATTTGAAAAAGACTGGAAGGCAGATGCCACCAGCCTAGCAGGTCAATGAAATCAGCTAGTAATTATAGTTTTCTAAAGAACTCATCCTTTCTGATTTCTTTTCAACAACTTGAAAAGACAACACAGAGGGGGTCCTTGCCTTAAATGCAATGATATTCATCAAATCCATTTGTAAATATTAGTTCTGTTAAAACAACACATAAGATATAAAATGTAATTAAGTTCTGTATAGATTTCACTTTCACGGAAGACTAAGAACAGCAAGGAAGAAATGATGTTATTCTCTTTCTAGAGCTCATAGGAACCACTAACGATTCCAAAAGCCCACGACTCATCAGCTGCAATTAAAACAATTGCAATGACAGTGACCTCAGCAGAAGACAAAATATAATTGCACAGGCAGCAAACAATACAGAGAGATGAAACTGGAATACAGATGTTACTGATTCATGGGATGCCTAAAAGAATAATTCTCTTGCTAGGGAATTTGTGAGCACTTCCTAACATGGTGGTACATCAGGGATGGCCAGAAAACAGCAACTCCAATGCACTGCACACCTCTGGTGGAGGATTTGCCTTCTGCTTTGGAAAGAGACATCAGTGTAGACTGTTACTGGAGGGAAAATAGCACAGCCCAGAAGCACAGACCCTGCCAGCAGGTGAGCCATGTGCTGCACACAGCCAGCCTTGGGCTTTGCAGCATCTCACATGTGTTTGTTTATGTACTTATTATTTTTAGTAATAATTAGCAAGGATGTGCTAGCTTCAACAGAACACCTTCCAAAAAAAATTAAAAAACAGCTGGAAAAACCAGCTTTGTATAATTTTCTTAATTATAGTCCTGACGGGCAGCTACTTTGATGAACTGGCAAGATGAGCAAAAGTTTCAATATTAAAGAACAGCAGGATTAAAAAAAGAAGTTCCTATGTCACTATCTTCCATTATTCTCTTCTAAACTGCCTTTCCCATCTTCTCCCTCAAAATCTTTGCTCTCAATATCATCTCGTGCAGTCAGCTGGCACAGCTGGTCCTCCTTTGGGATGCAGGGTTGGGCAGCTCACAACTCAGAGAGAACCTATGATCCAAACCCCAAACCTATGATCCAAAACCTGCTCTCTCTGATCCTCCCCTTTGTCCTTCAGCAGCGAGACTTGAGCCCAGCTGAGCCTCCTATTTATTTTATTTATTTTTATTTATTATTTTTGTTTTTATTATCTCCCCTCCTATTTATTTCCCATGGTTTCTAGGTGCCAGAGTGCAGGGGAAGTGAAATTAGTAGGCACATTTAAAGCATAGAATAGGAGAGAATCTCTAATGTCCAGGGTTGTTTTTTTTGTTTTGTTTTGTTTTGTTCTCCTTCTCTGTCTTGTCTTTCTAGTTTGGCCTGAATAGTTTTTATTGCTGGTTGTAACCAAGCAAAGGAAAGGAAAAAAACGTTAAGCTCCTAAGCTTGTTTTAAAGATTCTAGACTGGAAATTAGGAAACAAATAACATCCAATAGTCGCACATTATGGATATCTGACATGAAAAATAGTGAGAGATAAACAATTTTCTGAGCACAGAGAAAGACAACAGATCACAAGTAATACAAAGACTTCACCAAAAGAAATTCTGGGAAAGAAGCAATGTATTTTACCCTGTTGAGATGTCTTGTGGTTTGGACCTTTCTTTGAAATCTGGTTGCTACCTCCTGAAAGGTTTCTTCCCTGACACCTTTCTAAATAATCTAATAGCTGGATGTCTATAGGGGTATTTTGAAAAGATGTTTCTAAATTCCTTACTCTCTAAAAATTTTAAAATCTCAAACTAGACCAGAGAAACTGAAAGCTTCTCTGACACCTATAAACAATATTTTTCAACCAGGCCAAACTTTCTGTAAGCAAAAAGAGAGCTGATGAGTCAAACACCCATGAGGTTCACAATGGTCTTTGTTCTCCTAGTCTGTTTTATACAGCAGATGTACAGATACTGGAGTGATGAGTGGCAAAGAAAACCCCTAAAAGAGATAATCCCACAGTTCCTGGACACCTCAAGGCAGCTCTGAAAAGCCATAATTAATCCCTACTTCCATAAATACTGTTTTGTTTACAGACAAGCCCTGCAGTCTATCAGCACAAGACAATCCCATTTTCAAGTCTGTGTTCTGTACATCAGCAGCAAAGGAAAAAAACCAAAAAATTTTACTATTAGGTTTGTCTTTACAAACCTATGCTCTCATTTGGGACACCCATTCCAGTCCCTCACCAGAACTGGTGCTCTGGCTAAAGCTGAGAAGGGAACTGAGGGAATGAAAAAGGAGATTGCACAAGAAGAGGAGGGATAAATTGTGTCCATCCCCTGCCCGATGCTGCACCAGAATTTGGCATTCTGCTGCTCAGGTTTAAAATTCTCCCTGCTTAGTGTTTGATGACACATCCTGGATATCCAGCATACAAAAGCATGAAGTTCTGTTAGATTATCATGGTTACAAGGGAGAAACAAGAAAGTTTGTGGCACACACAGAGGAAGGCCATGAATTCTTTACTGTGTTTTGATAAAGAAGGAAAAAACAACTAAAGCAGAAAGACTCAGCTTCTTTGAAGCTGGCCATTTTGTTAGCTTTTGCTTGTAGCTATATTTCCTAGGCAGGAATGACAACAGAAACTTTAGATGGTATTTATGTACTTACCTGCAGGAAAAGGCTCCACAGTTATTTGTATACTGAAAGAGATGTCGCCCTTAGATCCAATTAGATAAATTTATCCTGTGAATGAATGGACTTTCTAAATGCACAATAAAAACAAAAAGGCTGATTATGGTGGTAGTATTTTAATCCATGAAGGGAAAAATCGAACAAGGTTCCTAACTAGAAAGAAATTATAGGTTTCTTGACTTTGGATTATAAAACACACACGCTTTTTGGTTTTTTTGTTACCTATGGAATCATCTTCCACCTTTAAGAATTAATTGTGAAGGGAAATCTGGAGCCCCTTAAGAAGTAAATGCAGTAAAGATTTCCTTCAATTATGGTTTTATCTAAAATGCTCCTATTTATTTGAGTTGGCTTCCGATCAGGGTCTTAAACTGGGAAAGACAGCGCTGTGCACTCTGAGATGGAGGAGAGCTGTGCTCAGGGCACAGAAAGAAGGGTGGTGCAGGACTATTGAAATCTGCTGGCTCCTCCTTCACTGGGGTGGATTATGCAGCAGCATCCTCTACAGCCTGTGCTGTGCATGGTGCTGCACATTCCCCATGTGGCTGTCACCCTGCTGTCACCTGCGGACCTGGGGGCTCCCTGTCCTTTGGCCCAAAGGACCAGCACTGTCTGTAATAGCTGAAGGGTTCATAAATGGTGCAGAAACCCCCTGGCTCTTTGTGACCCCCGTGCAGGACCCAGGTGGGAATCACCTGGTTCCACCCAGGCTCTCCCTGGGCAAGTCCAGCAAGGCAGCAGCTCTTCCCAGCTCTAATTAACTCATTTGATGGCTGACACTGAAGCAGGCCAGATGAGTTGTCCCTGGAGGGGAATTTGGGAGCAGATAAGCAGCTTTCTAGCACCAGGAGAGGTGATTGCTGCCCCAGCCCCCGGCTTAACTTCAGACCTCTCATTCTTGCTATGGCCATCATCCTCTGCAACACTACTATATATTTTTGCTGCAGATGCCTCCTCCCTTCCCTCCTCCTTCTCCTCTTTTTGGGAGGAGCTGCAGTGGTGTCCTGGAGTTCAAACAATCTGCAGTGCCTTGGACACATCTTTCCAAAACCAACATTTACAATTCATCAGTTTGCCCTGCCCTAGCAGTACACTCAATTTGAACCAAAGCTGCCTTGCTCAAATCATCTATCAGCTCAGCACTGTATAAAAAAGGAGGAAAAGAAAACCTCCCTCCTGATACAGCAGGTAGAAAGCAGGTAAAGGATGAGAGCAGTGAACACAGCGCTGGCATATTAGAACTCACAAAAGAGCAGACCTGGATGGCCCTGCTGTAGAGGCAATGCTGATACAGGAAACTTTTGGTTTTCCCAAAGCAGACACATTAAATATGACAAGGAATGTTGGCTTTTCTATTTGACTTCAGAACAGCAAGAAACATACCCTGAATGCAAGCCAAGTGTCTGGCACAATAGAACAGCTGGCTAAATTATTTTGGCCTACAAAGCTTTCACATTAAAAATTCTACTTCAGCTGAGGAAAAATTCATATCAGCAAAGAAAATTTTGCACACTGCTTGCATTTCCAGGGCTCATTTCCCTTCTGTGCCCTGGTTCACGTTATGATGACCCTGGCATTAGCCAGAAAGGGAGAACACAAGGCTGAGCCAGTGCCCTGCTGGTGCTCCTTCAAGCATTTTGAGACAAAAAGGATGCTGCCAGCCACACTCCTGCATCACTTGCTGTGCACCACCAGGGGGGCAGAGCTAAATGCTCTCATCCATCAGAATCCTTAGGACAGCTCTCATTTACAGCACAGGAGTAACTTTTCCCCAGGAGAGAGCCTGCCCAGGCCCAGGTAACCATGGGGGAACATCTCACTCCCTTTGAGGGCAGGGTTTGTCTGCACCCCTGGTTTAGAAGACAGAAGACCCAATCTAGAGTTAATGGTGATGTAAGATTTTTCTTCATTTTCTTCTGCAGCATCTCTAGATGGTCACCCAGTGTTACACAGGCTGTGCACCCTGTCCTTTGTGTCAATAACTTGGCCCTTCAAACCCGCCTTTCAGTGACTAGTGTGAGTTTTATAGCAGACTCTGCAGTTGAAACATCACAAATATGGCCTCTTTAAGCTGCATGGCTCACATTTCAGGGTAAATCATTACTATTATCCTCATTTTAGAACCCAAGGACATAAAGTTCACAGAAACAGTGAGACAGGCTGCAGAGCAAGTCACTGTCAAAGGCAAGACCACCACTGGTATTCCTCCCCTGGCTCACATGGACAGATGTGACACAAAACAGTGCGAGCACAGGAGTGGCTCTGCACAGGAGCCCTGCTCTGCAGTCACTGGGGGGACATGAAATGTGCATTTATTTACATTACTTCTCCCACTGAACCCAGCAGCATTGCAAGTTCAGGCAGAAAAGTACATTTTAAGAAACGAGCACATGTGCCATTTTCACTGACTCAGAGAGCCAAAATTACTCCATCAATTCATTTCGTATTTGGCAAGTGAGATAAAGGTTTTCATTCCCCTAAACAGCCTCCCAACACCCCTGCAGTTAATTCATCCTAAGAGTCTGGCTACTATCAGAGCTAAAAACTCTCTTTGGAAACCCACAACATTCTGAGCACACTTCAGATCCCACCCACTCAAGCATAGCCTTGGCTGTGGACACAGCCCTGCATTCATATCACACACACACACACGTTCCCTGCCAGTATCTCCAACCAAAAAAGGACCCACAATGCAACAAGCAATAAAAATACCCTCTGAGTACTTTTCAGATTTGCTTACACAAACACACAGCTATTGTTTCCATAGCTTTTCCCAGAAATATTTAATGCAATGTTAAATAATTAAGAGGAAATCTTATCTGTACAATGATATTATGACTAACTAGAAATATTTATCAAAGCAGTTGCCTTAAGAAAAAGAAAGAAGAGCAATCTGTTACAACTACAGCATTTCAAAATGTTGGCTTTCTTAGCATTCTATTATAAAAGCCAGATAAAGAAATTAATTTAATGTCTTTTTTTAATTAAGCATTTTCTTTAGAGTGATTTTTCAACAGAGGCTTATTTATTATACTAAGAAAAGCTGCAAATATTTAATAGAAAATGCATGTCTTTGCTGATGAAACATTTTCAGTCCATTGTTTCATATTTGGACAATTCAAGAAAACAATTCATGCAGATGGGCTTGCAGAACTCAGCACATGAAATGTAAATGAAAAGTGGGTTTAAGAATAGGTGGAAAATATTCCCAAGGATGGATGAAATGACCTAATGAAAGCCAGAAAATGAGCCATTAAGCCCCTAGTCTCTCCCACTGTATCTTTTTAGATTTGAGGAAATGTGCAGCACTTCCCTGATGGGCAGTAAAACCTTTCTAGGATCTTTATTGCTCTGGCTAATGCCTGGTAAATTCTGATTGAAACTCCCTGCCCAGGTATCCTTTCCCTTTTTTCCCATTCTGAGACGACTGACTCCTCATTCTCCACTGTGAGGGATTCACCTGGGCTTGGGCTGCTGAGTCAGATGTGCCATTCCTGAGTGCCAGGAGGAATAACCCACTGGGCCTGGCCTCAAGGGGTTATTATAACACTGCCACCTTCTGTGGGATGCTAAGGGGTAAAGTAGGCAAAACAAAACATAATCCAGGTTCAGTGCCCAGGCTGAGGTTTGAGGGAATGTTTATCCAAGCAGCTGGAACAGCAGGCACGTGCATAGGAGGCAGTGCTTGCCATTCACTGCAGCTGTCATTTCACACTGGCACAGCCCTGAGCACAGAACACTGCACAAGCCCTGCAAGCCAAGCTGGCCTCACATCCCAGCTCCCATGCATGATGTAGGAGGTGTGCACTGCCTCAAACATCTGACACATTTGCTTAAAAGGGTTGACCCAGACCAAGAAATGCATTCAGTGGAAATTGTTTCTTCGCTTGCCCTGAGTTTGATCCCTCCTCTGTTTGTTTTCCCCATCTGTTTGTCTGCTACAGATGTAGCAGCATTCCAGTCGTCTTTTTCAACCTGCTCCATTTTTCATGCTTTTGAGAAAAAGAACAGAGTGATAAAAGGTTTTCCTTCTCCCTTCTGCAAGGCTTCCAGGGAATCTGCTACCCAAGGGTTACACACACTTTGGTGCAGCTATGGGAGCAGGTCAGACTTCTGCAATGAGCACTAACCAGGAGCTGCAGTGTTACAGTACAGAAGATTTACAAAGAAGCCAAGAAAAAAAATAAAGAAAAGAAGAGGCCCCCTTCCCCTCTATGCCTCACAGCACACCTTGTCACAGGAACATCTTCTGGCTACCACTGGGGCTGGAGGGACCCTCACTCCCCTACAAAAGGTTCTGGAGTGGAGCTCAGCTTGGAAATGTGCTTTACCTTATCATCTCTCAACAGACACCTCTTCCAGAAAAATTAGGTGTTTCTTTAACACCTACTAGTGAGCTGTTTTAATTTACTTTCCACATGGTTACACATATTTTCCACTCCAAATCCAAATTAAGTAATAAATAAATAAATAAATAAATAAGAAACAACCCAGAACTGACAAACCCCTTCATTTCTCCCACTTTCCCATTTATTTTTCTGCTGGCATTTTGCACCATTTTCCATGGTGTGTTTTCAAATGCTACAAGCAAGAGCTGGTTTGAAAAACAAGGAAGTTGTACAGTTGGGAAGCTGAAGCAAAATTGGCATACCAATAAATGCCTTGATAGCATCTTCAATACAACTGCACTGATGTGTCTCGTTTGCAGAGCTGCTCTCTCTCATTTTTTGCAAAGCCTTGGGCCCTGCATAGAGGATGAACCAGGAGTGGCCCTCAGTGTTACAAAAGTGGTGGTTAAAAGGGCAAAGACTGTGCAAAGCAATCATGATGTTGGAGATACCTTGACTATTATTCTGGACTATGACTGTGTCTAATCCTCTTAAAACAGGGTAAATATCACCTGCCAAATGAGTGTTAAATACTGTGCTCCCAAGGGATTATCCCTACTGACTCCTTTCCTTTTTTGTTGGATCAGAGAAATGGCATCAGGAAGGAAAAATCAAAAGTTGTCTCATCACTCCATGATGAATGTACTGGGGAAGCGTTATGTCTGCATTCCCAAAAGTTGTGGTTTTATTATACAAGCCCAGAAATCTCTGTGGAATATCTTAATTGCAGACACTTGAGCCTGTGCCTCTGCCAGCTCATATCCTGGTTTTGCTGCTCTTGGCCAAGAAGGAGAGGAGCTGGAGCTGTTCTTGCCATGCACAGCTCATCCTGGGGGTAAGAGTTCCCCAGCACGCTGCTTTGGGAGCTCCAGGCAGCACAAGCACTGCAGCCACCCTTCTGTACATCTTCTGAAGCACAGCCCATACCAGCTGTCCACACTGTCCCAGCAGCTTGTTCCCTGTCACACAGCTCAGCCTCTCAGAAAAATCACATCTGCTCTGGGTCAAGCAACATTGAGGCTACCAGGGGATGATGCTCTAGCATGATGTCCCCTCTCCACAGCCAGGTACATACGAAAAAGGAATAAACCAGCTCTTTTTATTTCTTCTACATTCTGCCTGGTTTGTAGCTTTGGTGGCACTGACAAATACATGAACTCTAACCAGGCATTCTCAGAGAGAAAACTAGAGAGAAAGCAATGGCATTCTTTCATTGAGAACCAAGTCTAAAAGTCTGGGCACAGACACCCATCCCTTGCTGTAATCCAAGCCATAAATTCCTGGTCACCTGCTCCTGTTGCCCAAACATTACCAGGTCATCAAATCCAGCAGGAGGAGATGGAACATTCCCCAGGATGATGTTTAGTATAGAGGAGTGTTGCAAGATGTTGAAAATTTGGCACTGGTGTTTTTGAGTAATGTCATTTTCTTAAACAAAGGAGAATGAGTGAAGAGGGCTTATTCTATTGAAGGAAGAAACGAAAGAAAAGTCATTGAAAAGTATTCTGTGGAAGACAAAAGTAATAGGTTTTTGCTCTAGGTGAGGTTGAGGCAGAGAAGGATTTAAACTGACCTACAGATTTCCTGTCGTGTGACTGTATTTTTTAATTCTGACTTTTAAGGTTCCAACTTTTCTTTAAAAAGTAGCATTTCAGGAAAAAATATCTTCAAGAAAGGCCTCGAAACCATAGGCAATTTCACCAAGCCCACAAGGATAAAGCCTTGACTCTTGAGGCCTGCTGAAGCCAGCTGAAGGGTTTGAAGCTGTTCCCACACCCTGCTGACCTCCTGCACACTCCAATAGAAGCAGCAGAAGGAAATGTGTGCAAAATCTCAGCCATTCCCACTCACAGGCTCTTTCGCCAGTGTGATCTCACCTCTCTGGCCTAATTAGCCTGAGGAATCAATGATAACAAGTTTGGGATGGTGCAGGAGCTGCTGCAGTCCCTGCTGCAAATGCTCCTCCACTGACTCTGGCACAGAGCTGGCAACTCCTCACCATGGGGCAGGGAGGGCACAGGGCTTGGGGCAGACTGAGCTGCTCCAGCCAGACCCAGCACTCAGGTCCCTGGTCCCTAGTCCTCTACCTATTAACTCTCAGAAAAACTCTCATCGAGTACAGTTGATGCACAAGAAATCAAACTCATCTGAACGATCCTCCCAGCCACAGTGCTGGTCATGCTCGCCCTACCGTCCTTACAAATCCTCTACAGGTCTGAACCACATGGGCATGACAGATTGCAACACCAAGAGAAAACACATGGGTTTCATCTGGAGGAGGAGTGGGACATTTTGCAGAACGAAATTGCCTTTTGCCTTTTCGCAGATCCACAATCACTTGTGCACTGACCACTCCTTGTTATTTGCTGGGAGGAGAGAGAATCCCAGAGTGTGAATGGAGTCTCTGAGCTCCTTCTCTCCAAACACAGCCCTTGCAGAGGTTCACTGCACTGACAGGACAAAGTACAACTGGAGGCCGAGTGGACAGACCCTCACTGTGCACTAGAAATGGCCAATTCCCCCCTGCTCCAGCACCCAGGCCCTGCTTTCTCTGCTGGAGCAGGCTCTGCTCAGGCATCCACTGATGCAGAAGGCAATGAGAGCATCTCTGCAGCCCCTGGGGCTCAGCTGGGACAGCACAGCAGGAGGGAGAGCTGGGATGCTCTCAGGGAGCAAGCCAGTCTGACTCTGTGGCAGCACACAGGCAAAACTTGGGGGCTGCCCTGGGTAGTTTTTCTGCCTTTTCTAGAAGGAGATTTATGTAACCTGCACAGCTGTCTCAAGGGTCAGAAATGCTGCTTAAATGACTTAATGATTGCTTGGCTAAGGGCTAAAACTCCAAGCTTTTCTCAGAAGCACTGGCTCCTGCCTGGATGCAGCACTGAAGTGCACACATTGATATTGGGCAGCTGCTGGCCAGATGCAGTAAATAGAACTCTCCTTTCCACAGTTTATCTGCACAGAAAGTGTTTCCTCTCTTTTAAATCCACAGGTGTCTTTCAATTCCTTGGGGTTTAATACCTCTGTTAGCATTAGATCAATCTTTTTCTTTACAATAGACTTTTCAGCAGTAACTCTATCTTCCCTAAGTTAAGGCTCACAAAAATTGACAGATCAAGAGATACAGTGCTGGGTGAATGCTGAAACCATTCAGCAAAGAGAAAAAAGGGCAGAAAATCTGTACCTGTATCCAGAACTAATTAGATCTGGGGGAATCATGATTTTTAATTTTTTGGTACTTTGGTGGATGAACATAAATTTTTAAAAAGGTTAGATCAAATGCAAATCACTTATTTTAATGGCTATGAGTTTTAATTAAGAAAGACAGAAGCCTCTCACTATACTATGATTTTGGTGGTATTCCATTTTCTGAAAGGTTTTGAGGGTTTTTCTTATTAGACCATATTTTAAATGAAATTGGAATGCCTTATTGTAATTGGGAAACAATAACTTCTGTGCAGAGATGTGGAAACGAGAAGTTCCTGCATTTCTGGAAGACAATGCAACTTTGAAAACACCAAAGTAAATTTTAAAGATGTTTTTGCTTTTCCCTGTTCAAATTGGCAAAGTAAATTTTAAAGATGTTTTTGCTTTTCCCTGTTCAAATTGGTCTGAATTCCTGAAGTTGTCACACAGCAGTTTTCCTTGGGTGAGCTGTAGCAGTAGGTTAGTTTCTCTCACTGTGCAGAGCTTTGAGCATGCCTTAAAGTAGTTCAGGGCCCACATTCTAACCTTGTCACAATCCTGACAAATCCTACTCTGTCCAAAATCAGTGGCTGTGATCCACTTCAAAATGAGCTGTTCATTCCATGCTTTTTCAGCCCCATTAACCATAATCCCCATCCTGTGGAGGAGACATGATGAAAACTAACCTTTTCTTTTCCAAGTTTTTATTTTTGTGCTGGTTTCTCATTTTTTACATTCCTTCTGCTTCTGAGGGATCATTTCCAGAAGTTTTCTGGGTCCCTGCTCATGACCAGGAGCTCTATGTCTCCCAGTTTCTGGCCCTGCTTTGCTCTGTTCTGGTGTAACTCACATTTCCATTATTTGATTCAATCTGTGGCCTTGCCCCCAACTTTCACAGCCCTCATTTCCAGTCTCATGCATGTTCTACTGCACTCCTACTCTTCATTCCTCCAAATTATAACAACACTTTTAAATTTACAAAGGGGAAAACAGCATGCATTATTCTGTAGCCAAACAAGGCGGGTGTTCCACATGGCATAAATCCACTACAGGACTTGCAAAACCTATCACCAGATTCCCAATAACCATATAATAACTTTCTATCTAGAAAGTATTATCTGAATATAATTTGAAGAGAAGCTGGCAATAAATATTCCCCAGAATTAAAATCCTCAGGGAAGCTGCATCTCCAGTGAGGTTCTGGCTTCTTTACAGCATGTTAAGAGGGTTTCCCTGAGCAGTTCCACATCACTGGATTCATATGGAAGGGAATCATCTCACAGGCTGGTTAGGGGATTATCAAATGCTTTTGTTTTCCCACAAAGAACTATTCCTGGTTTTCACATTGTTAGCTATTTTATATGTAATCTGTTGCATTAATCAAGTCCCAGGTAAGTCAAAGCCCTAAGTCAGCCTAACAATCTGATTTCCCTAAAACAAGTGTAGCTCATCATCCTTTATGCAAGATAAGACCTGCATGCCTTGTCTTGCCATTTCAGAGTTTTAGTTTTCTGTAACACAGCCATTTATCAGGCACATAAGTATTCTGTGC
Source organism: Zonotrichia albicollis (assembly GCF_047830755.1). NCBI lineage: Eukaryota > Metazoa > Chordata > Aves > Passeriformes > Passerellidae > Zonotrichia > Zonotrichia albicollis. The sequence continues at coordinate 23,115,550 of NC_133825.1, read as the reverse complement.
TCCCTGCTCTGCTTCTGTCAGGGCTCCAAGGGAACAGCACTTTGTTCCCTTTTTTTCCCTCTTTAAAAAAAAAAAAATTACTCCTTTTTCTGCAGGAGTGTTAAGGGACCTGAAATCCCCCAAAAAAGGCAAAAAGAGAAAGGAAAATATATATATATATACTTTTTCTGGAATTTTTCTTCAAAGGTTTTACGATCACCAATCTATCTGGTTTTATCAAAAGTAACACAGCCTGACAATGCTGGGGTTAAGGCCCAGAAGTCCCTGTGGAGGTCTGCTTATCAAAAGGTACAAATATTAGCCTGACACCAAAAGAGGAGAGAGAAAAGGGAAAGAATATCATCACCTGGGAAAATCAAATTGTGACACTCCATCAAGGGACTGCAGGTGCTCGAACCTCATCCTCCAGGCTGTTATTCAAACAAAGCCCCAGACCCAAAAAGCTCCTCATTCAGAGACCTAATTGGCTTTATTCAAGAAGACATGAAGAAAAGAAAGCAAAAAAGCAGGGAATAGATTTTTTTGGTATTGCTGATCTGTTGAAAAGAAAGTGAATCTCCAAGAAACGGCCAGAAAGACAGAAAGCTCTCCATGGTAAAAATGCAGCCTGAAGTTCATTAGATTATTTCTGAAATACTCTGAATTCACTGAAATCCACTAAAAGGGATAGCTATGGCTGGTGAGTTTGAAATTGAAGACACATCTGGTTGTGATTCAGGAGTGCCTATGTGCACATCCAGCAATGCTCTGCTTTGTGCACAGATTGTGTTCTGGGGTGCACCACAAGGCTCACTGCCTTCCTCCTCATCCCCAAGACAGATGAGGAATGATGAAGCCATGCTACTACCGGTGGAAATATCCCTAAATGATCTCCAGGATGTTTCCCAACAAGTCGATGGTATCCCAAAGATGCTACTGGAGTAATTGTTGTTCTAGCTATCAGGGATCTTAGTGCTCATAGGAAAAACTCAGATCAAATAAATCTTGACTGTATCTTGCACGAATCACACAAACATGCTGAGATGGCCTCTCATGTTCAGGTGCTATTTTTCAGGATGATTTTATTCACTTCCTAGCATTTGGTGTGAATCTTCATGCCACAGAGAATTTTTCCAAACCGCATTATTGTCACTTTAGTTGACAACTTTGAAGCTTTCCTCTAAAAGGTGGAGGAAAACATTTCATATGAAGGTAAAAGAAATAAAACACTTCTATTTGGGGCTAAGTGCAAATCAGTGACTGTTTTGGTTATTAAAAAACATGCTGTTGATTTCCTGCAAACTTCTAGGAGGAACAAGCCTCACACCAGCTTACTTTAAGTTTACTACTCAGCCTTTCTCCTAAATTAAACTGAAGCTATATTTGAACCCATTTCTGCTAAGAACACCAGTTATAAGCAGCATTCAGGACTATGGGTATACATACAGGTCAGTGCTACTCTCCACAATAATTACAGTTCTTTCTCCAGGTTTTAACAAGTTTCAGATCCACCCAAACCTGAATCCTCACAGAAATTTAGCTCAGCCATTGTAGTCATTTCTTCACACTATTGACCTGAATATTGACCTGATCTGATTTTCATGAGATTGTCTTTATCCTTGCCAAATTTGCATGGCTTGAAATCTGTAACAGACCCTGACAAACCAGCATGGTTTTGGCCCAGTGTTATTAGAATAAGAAATAAAGAATGCAAATAAATGATCATCAGTAATTTCCATGGCAAAAATTCTTTTATCTATCAAATTTTACTAATAAACTATACCCGAAGTCAGGTTTTCAATGGCTGTACTTAGCTGTCTCATAGGCATTGCTGGTGAGGTGACTGTGAGATTAACAGAGCTTCAATAACATTTAAAAGTTTCCTAGGACCTCGTAGGGCAGCAGTGCTGACAGCCTTAGGCTGAGCACTCCCAGCAGTGGTGAAATGCAGTGAAGTAGGTGTTCTCTGATATGAGCAGTGCTGATATTGCTGATATAATTTGGCCCTGGGTTATCTGGGCAATTACACTGGACAGCTCTTCCATTTTTCCATAATCTCTCTTTCGGCATTATTGGGCATTATTAATAACTTTATTATTAATAATAAGGTTATTAATAAAAAACCTTTATATTTTTTTACATACATTAGGTTTCAGGGTCCCATTCCAAACAGCATATTTATAAATACACAAATACTGCAAAATTCCACTGCCAAAGATGTGAACATTCTCTGCATATGCATGACACTCAGGCTGCATAATTTGTCACATTAGAGTACTGCAGATCTGAAATGCATCAGTGCTGGAAACAAACACGACGCAGGCACGCAAACAGCGAGGATAATCTGTCATCCCTTGTCAAGGGAAGCACGACCTGCTGATTCCATCGTGTAGCTGTGGCTCTGCTCCCACGCTCGTTAATACTGATCTCAGAGCTGCTGCCTCACCTGGCAGAACAAGCAGTGGCCCACAGCCACATTTCTTTAGAAGCAGACTGAGATGTGGAAGGACAAGCAGCAGCTGACATCATACATAGTCCAAAGCTAGCCCTGAAAGGAGCATGTGTGTGTTTTTTAATAACCAGGTTCTACTGAGCCAAGGGAGATGGCTCAAATTCGGGAGCAAAACTTTTTTAGAGCTTTCAACTTCTGGATTTGCAGCCTGGAAGAGGTGGGGTAGGTGGGTATTTGGTCAAAGAAGATTTGGGGGTTTTTTCTCTGTTTCCAGAGTAGCTGGGAAAATGGGTTTGAAGAGGAACAGCAAACTGAAGGGGAAAAGCAGCAATACAGGCTTGCACGACAAAGATTTTCTCTGAACCCCAGCCTTGTGCAAAGGACACCTTCCCAAAAGCACAAAGGATGACAGCAGATTTTGTGCTGGCTGTGATGTATTTGAGAGCAACAGGAAGGACAAAGGGGTTTGTAAGTCTGTGGTGAAATATACAGAGATCATCTGTCACTGAACAACAATACAACCTGATGGCAATTAGGACATCAATGAAGTAATTGCCTCCATTCATGCCAAAAGGTGACTGGATAGTGTGGTGAACCAAAGTACATTAATACAAAAGGAGGAGAAACAGAGATCCATTCATGTTAATACAAAAGGAGGAGAAACAGAGATCCATTCACGTCTCTGCCAGATAAATGCATTGCACAAAGCTATCTCCATCATTTGGATGTGTTCTTGGAGGTGCATCAGCACTCCCAGCCTTTCATGCCTGGATTTATCAATAGATACTAATCACTACGCACAAAACACTTCAGTTTAGCATTCTCAAATGAGCCCTTAAAAGTAACTCATTTTTTTCTTATCTACCATATGATTAGAAGATCCCTTGCATTTTTCTTTGGGGTGATAGCAATATGTAATTGCTGCACTTAAGTGAAATCAAAGCACAGCTTTTAAAGTCAGAGTAGTGTACACATCTGACAGAAGTGCAAAGAATGTTACCTCAAGCCAAGCTGTTTGATTTTCCTTACTCCTAGCTCAATTTGATACAAGATACTTCAACACCAGATTGTCCTTAACAGTACATAAAGAGAAACAACCTTAAAATATGGTCAAGAATACTTGCCAGCTCAAAATCTACTCACCCATCTCCACTACCACAATGAAGATAACAAAGCAGGCTAATTCTTCTTAATTCCTCTACCTAAGGCATAATACTTTGGCTGAGCAGATCGGTAATAATTTAACAAGCTGTAATAAAAATCAGAGTATCTATCTACATGCATCTGCTATATCTACATTAATAAAGACTTAGCACTTTGCATTCTCATCACAAAAAGTCCAAATATATCTGTGTTTGAAAAGCCCACAATGTACAGAGGAACATTTTATGCTCATAAAATCAGAGAAAGAGAAGAGGAGAATTGATGAGTGCCACAGTTCATCTAAAGTATTATCTTTGTGAGTTTTCATGTATTGATTTTGGCAGAAACAGGATCAAACCTTGCTGTCACTTACAATGGTAAGAAAGAGTTTAGGTAATGCCTGATTAGGTTTTAGTGTGCAAAACAAAATTGCCTGGGTATTCTGATGGTTATATCCTACCATAGCACAGATCTAATAAAAAAAGGAAGGAGTAACATAGTGATAAAACAAGCTTTATCAGGTTATCATTTTGTCACTGACCCAGTGGTTTTTACAAAAACATCAAAGCCCAGAGCTCAGCACTTATTCTGCAACACTCAGTAGCTGCTGGCTTGCATGGCCACAGAGATTAAAAGAGCTCGAGCAAGTCTGGACTTGGTGTCACTATTATCTGCATTGACCTTTTATACCATTTTCATCAATGAAAATAAACTGTACTTTTGTGAAATACACTGAAATCACATTTCAGTGACGTTCAGAAATCATTTCTGTCATTAAGATTGCTTTGGATGAGAGTGGTAGCTCTGCATGAAGTACTGCTTCAAACTTTGTTTCAGGGAAATGCTGTAGTTTCTGTTACCCCCAGTTCAGACTTAACAAGCAGTTTCAAAACCCACAACACTGAGAGACCTGTTTAAGCAGAACACACATTTTGTGAGAAAATATGAGTTAGAATGGTCAGCACAGATGAGCTGTCTGTGCCCTGGAGGGACAGAGATGGGTTTGCAGTTCCCACAGAGTCTTCTCCCAGCCATGGCTCCCATTTCCCAGTTCTCAGTGATTTCCATAGCCTGTCCTCATGGACAAACAGCCTGGAAAGTGGCAATTCAAAAAGCACACATTTAAAGAGGCACAAACTGAAAATGGTGCCCAAGAGTTGGAATCTAGATACTCAGCACTTCAAATTTGTGGCACTGGCTTTAGCTTCAGTCCATGAGAGAGACAAGGAACATTTTGGAAGTACCTGTGCCAAACAGATCCCAAACACAGATGTCTGAGTCTCAGAGTGGTGCTCAGTCACAACTTTAGCTCCAGGCCACAACTGTGCTAACAGCTCTGTACTAATGAAGGGAAACTTTCCCAAAGATTAGCACTGCACTTCATCTTCTTTAATAAAATATGTTCTGGAATTATTCATCTGGCACATCATAAAATAGCTGGTTTGAGTTAATTATTTTTTAAAAATCTGATAGCTGACAATGAGTTCATGATTTGCAATTTCTCTCTCATTTCTGTAATCACCCATACTGTGCCTGAACAAATCTGAACTGGAAGAGGAAACTCTGTAAGGAAAACTAAGCAAATCCAAAAGAGATCCCACCTCTGAGGGAAAAGGGAAGAGAACAAATAAGTGAGGGAATGGACTAGTTTGTACAGCTGGTTAAACTCCAGGAATCAGGCCCAGATATCTCTGCATTGTTTCAGTGCCATTTTTTCTGGGTTCCTCTGTAGTCACACTTGGGGGTACAGATACATACGGGCAAGGAGCAAGTGTTCCTTTTGCACCCAGACACAGCCACTCCTGGAAAAAGCACAGTTCCAGTGTGCTGAGATGCCTTTAACAAATAGCTTTCTTTTTCAGTATTGTACTTGTACTATACTTCCTAGAAATAGAAAACAGGGAAAACAAACTAACAACAAAACCAAGCTTTTGGAGATGTCTCTTTAGCTCTTATCAGTCTTGGAATTTCAGAACCAGATTTTCTTTATCAGTCACCCAAAGGACAATGCAAGGAACTGCTCTTCTTTGACTTGCTTTGTCTTGCCCCTATTCAATAGTGTTCCCCCACAGTATCAAGAATTACTGCTTCAAACTTTGTTTAAGGGAAATGCTGTAGTTTCTGTTTCTCTTTATACATAGTAATGGAGTAGGACCTGTGAAATAAAGCACACTTCTGACTGCCAGTGAGTAGCAACTAAATTGAGTGTGACTAAGGGATCAGAGGATTGTGCTGTACCGAAAAAGGGGAGCTGCACTGCCCAGCTCCTGCAGGCACACTCAGCCCTCCACCTCCATACCCAGCCCTCCAGGTGCCTGCTCCTGCCTGCATCCCATGCTCCAGGCTCAGCTCCCCATCCCATGGGCCATCTCCTGACCTCTGTGCTTCCCTCCGGGGTCAGACTCAGCAGCCTTTCACCAGCAGGACAGTGCGAGGGGGCTGCACAAACCTTCCTGGCGCTGCCTCATGTTTGGTGCTACACTGACATCTTGTGGCCCCTAACCCTGAGAGGCTGTCAACAAGGACAGCAGATTTCCCAGTGCTCCTGCAAGGAACTCCAGTCGAATTTGAGAAAGCAGCCCTGATTTACCTCTCAGTCCCTGTCTGCTTGAATTCATGTTCCAACCTTTGTGTGTCCCACCTGGTAACAAACTTTCGTGTTAAGTCTCTCCAATTAAACAACAATCAAGTCAAAAGTAGTAACAAACAGGCTGTAAATCTAAACCAGAATTGCAGCAGGTGAACTCTTTGTGCAGATGGAAGCAACTCCCCAGTCTGAGGAGAAAGCAGAGTCCACAGATTGCTATTGCTTTCATACTCTGTTAGCAAGCCCTGTCCTTGGTTTTAGAAAGCTGAGGTTTTAAATTGCTGCAACTTTTTACACATTATTTCAGCTGTTATTCAAGAAAATTTCCAAGAACAAAACCATATGGGTGATATGGTACTATTTAGCCACCATATTTAATGATCAACAGTAAGAATAAAAGCAAGAAAATGTATTTGGAAACATTACCAGTAGTTTTATCCACATATTAAATCTAACTGAAATTAAATTATATGCCTATTAAGAGACAGGGCTCTCATACTCTCATAATATATCCAAATGGAGACTTTATTTGCCTTTATCCTTATGGGGAATGGAGAAATAAAACCAGACACTATAGAGCTGGGCATAACTCCTTAACCCTAAACAGGATTTTATACAGCTACAAACAAAATATGAAAAGGCCTGGAGCTGAAATGCAGTACAGATGATACAGCAGGTAAAAGGGATTTTAGTATTGGAAACATGAGAGGCCACACTTCAATCCAGATTCACCCTCTAAGCACTCATCCACCTCAGCTAAAACAGGATTTCTGTGCTGCTGGGTAGGTCAGTGCAGAAACAGATCCTCCTGCAGGATGCCTGGAGGTTCTGCTTGGATGCACTGAGCTCTGGAGGCATTGATCTTTCCCATCAGTAATTACTGCGTTATCTAACCAGCAGATTAAAAGTTACAAGCTGAAGTGTTTCAGAGGAGCATCCAGAACTAAGGTCCCATGCCTTATTTATAAGCAAAGTACTGCAGCTAAAATAAATGGGCTACAATATCACAGCTGAATTAAATGGGATACAGGATTTAGGGTGAGGAAGAGGATCTTTACATGCACAGTCAAATACCTAAATCCAAGTCAACCAATTTCATTTCATATTCCTAACACTACATCAGGTAAAGTTCCTTTTTTTAAAAATCTGGTAAATTATCAGTGTATAACATTAGACAGTTAGATCATTACAGAGGCAAAGTGGGAGACACACAAAGAGTCATAACTGCTGAAAGGGCTTCCCCTACAGAAAATAAAGGAACATCTCACTGGAAAACATAGCCTAAGGGATTCAACTGCTTTTCTTAGAAAAATACTAAAAGGAAACAAAACATTTTGCATGTTCATCACAGGGTCTGGTGTAATCACTGGCAAAAAGGGACATTGCAGGGGGACACCTTCCCCTCCTGCAGGTGTCACTGGCTGTAGGAGGGTGCAGATCCCTCCACAGGAGACTCCTGAGAGTGGGAGCAGGGAAGAAGGGAAAGAGAGAGAGACTGACTTACTGGTGGGCTCCAACTCAGAGCCAGTCCAGGACAGGGTCAGAAAAATAGAATAGAATAGAATAGAATAGAATAGAATAGAATAGAATAGAATAGAATAGAATAGAATAGAATAGAATAGAATAGAATAGAATAGAATATTGGGCCTTGTCCACTTGCTATTATAGACAACCTATGAAATAAACTGTCCCATAAAACAGTCACATTCCTCCCCAAAAGCTGTGTTCTGTCTCTGTCATGTCATACTTCCATCCTTTATGGATCAGAATGTGCTTCTCTGGCACAGCCTGTGTCTATTCATAGGCACCAGACCAGCTCTTGGCTTTTGTGCCAGCACACTCCTCTCACCCACACAGCTCTTGTCTCTCCTGGTGTATTTATAGGCTGTTCTCATATTGTCTCTCACCCTTCATTAGGCTCAAGGGAGCAGACAAAGCCCTTCTAATCTCCTCTCAAGAGGGCTGTCAGTGCAGCAGACTGTGCCTATGGTGCCCAGAGCCCTCTGGTTTGACAAGAGCTGCAGTCCATCCCAATGATCTCTCCAGTGGTGGCAATGCCTCATTCTCTGCTCAGACAACACTTGTCCCCTCTCAGGCTGGGGCTCCACTCACCCCCCTTAAGGGCTGAACAGGACAGGCAAACCCAGGGCATCTCCTTTTCTTTAAGCTCCTGTTTTCACTCTCTGTTTCATCTTGAACTTTTATTCCACACCTCTAGATAACTCTGTGGGCAGAAGTGCCTTCTATATAATTTTTCTCCCAGCATGTTCTCTACTTGTCATGGGCAGACCTTTTCCTCTGGCAGGTCCAGCAGCCTGTCACACTCTGTCACAGGGAGCAAGCCTGGCTCAGGAGAGAATTCCTGCTCCTGAGACCCTGCTCACCTCAGGCACAGCTTCTTCCTGATGAGCAACACTACCACCAGCAAAAGCAGCTCATGCAAAGCCAGCATGGCATCCTGAGTGACTGGGATTTTCAGTGACAAAATCAGTGGGAACATGCTGGGTGTGAGTGTTTGGGTTTGAGTCAAATATCCCACACCCCAAAATTTCTGCATCAAACATGCTGTACTAATACTATCTTCTGTATATGCTGTACTAATACTATCTTACTCATTTAAGCAATCAGAAATATGGGTGGTGATAAGTTGCCACATATCATATTAAAAGAAAAAGTGTCAAGGACTTCCCACACAGTTATTCATCGTTGTGTTTTAGCTTTGTGGCAGAACTGGCAGAAACTTCATTTGAATTTGTTTAAAAAAAAACATAAGTTGGAGATTAATTGTAACTAAAAAGGTATTTTCTGGGAGAAAACTTTCATTGGCAGACATGTGAAATGAGAATTTGATCTAGTATAGCTTTTTTTACCTATCATGTCTATGGTAGCCCGAAATAAGGGAAAGAAAATAAAATGTCAGCAGATTGGAGCATTTTCAAGAGTGGGAATTGGAACCCCTTCAACACTTCCAGAACTGGAAAGATGACTTTTCCTTTACTTATTCTGAGAGGTCAGCAGACTTCTGTGGAGCTAAAATACTAATGAATTTACTGAGCAACTGACCATGGGGTAAAGTTGGCAGCTAGAACAAGACTTCAGATACACCAAAAAATTCACTGCCATGCTGTCACACTGTGCTCCTTTTATACTACTCAGCAAACTCTGTCAAACTCCTCTGTAGGATATAATCTTAACACAGACATTTGCAGCAGGTTCATGGCAGCTGGAGCTGCCCTCTCCAATGACACTGAGCCACAGGGAAAGCACTGGAAGGGTGTAAACCCACTCCTTTTCCAGGCTGGAAACCCTTGAAATCTGCCATCAGCAGACACCACTTAGAACAAGCTCTTTTCTTGTTAGATAGGAGCTATAAAGAAAACAGAGATCGTGAGAAGCAAATCTCACTCTGCTGGAGACATCCACTTCTCTTCTGCATTTCAGGAAAAAGCCAGACCAGTAAAACTGGCAGTGTGCATAAAAATACCCCCAGTACTACACTAATTAAACAGGTTGTAGCAGGTGACAAAAGGATTGGTGGCAGAAGTTACAGAGAGAAAATAATTGGGCTTGATCTCCAAGTCTAACGTTATCTGCAGTAGGGATTTAACTGTTGGCAATCCTGTTCTTGATAAAGCTGCTGGACTGGCACATGTGAGATGCTCTTATCTGACACCCACCAAGTCAGCACAGCACAATCAGAGGCAAAGCCCACTCCAGTTACTCCCCATGGCCTGACCCAGGGCAGGGGAGCAGTGCAGAAAGCAGGCAGCTCTGCCTCCCCCCCAGCACATCCATGGTGATGGGAGCATGCCTGAAAATGGGAATTTGGGAATTCTGGTCCCTGGGCCCAGACACTTGCAAAGAGAGATCATTATACCATCATGTGAAAGGAAAATGTGAAAAAAAAAGATACACACAAAAAAGGGCTAAATAGTCAATCCCAGGCTCCCAGGGAAAATCATGGTGGGGTACAGCCACCAGAACAGCAGAGATGAAGACAAGCACTTCATTGGGAGGGACAGACTCCCAGCATGGGCCACAGCCAGAAACAGAGAAAGTGAAGTCAGATTCTGGGACTTCAATGCTTTTCAGCTTTGTGACTGCCAAAAAAAGCCAGACTAGAAGAAGAGCCCCAGCAGGAGAATATTTTGAGTCAGGGATGTCAGCACTGTCTGAAGTGCTACTGCTTGCAAACCTCTCCTCAGTGGCCTGTAATGAATAATGAACAGAAACATCACTGAATGAACTCATTTGTCACATACATTTAAACCCATCTCGCTATTCTTTTGGAGGGAATTAAAAATATTTTGATGAGCACTGTGCCTGTTCAAAACCAGTTCAGCTCAGGGAGAAGCTAATTGCCACAAATAGCTCTTGTGGCTGAAGCAGGATGCCTTGGAGAAGCCATCTGCATGTCTTGACCCCTCAGAAAAAAGCCTTAGCATTTACCAGGGAAAAAATATTTATAGCTGTGACTCTTTAACCCTACTCAGTGTGACATTCTGTGGCCCAGTCCCTGGATCAGGTGTATGAACTCTTATGCCATGTCTTAATAATACAACTAAAATATCTCTTTTCAATGATCTACTTTAAAAAAAAATTCTTTTGAAATTTTCCTTATCAACTTTTCTCCTACAGAGATTTTTTTTACATTTGCATTACTTTTTTAGCTTAATGGTAGCAAACTTCCTTGAACATTTTTGGCAATGCATCCATATTAACCTTCCTGCATATCGTTCAGTGATGTCAAACTGTATCCTTACAGAACATGAACCATTTTCTAGTCTAACCTTATTTATGCTATTATAGCAAAACGGTCATTTTAAATAAAAGAAATTTCAACTCTGAGATAAAATAAAGCCTCAGAGTGAAAGGGAATACCAGTCTTTTATCAATCAGTCTTTTATCAGTCTTTATCCAATATTGGATAAAGGATATTGGAAAGCTGCTCCAGGTGACTAGCAGCATTTCCAAATCACTTGAAGTGATTTTGAGGCTGGTAGAGTGTTCTCCCTGCAGTTATGAGACGATGCAATGAAGATGAATGCTGCCTGCCAGCCCTGTGTCCTGGGCAGCCCCCAGCCAGTGCTACAACATGCACTGTGCTCTGGGAAATGCACTGTGGAGCAGCGGGCTGGGTGGCATGTGAGACCACAGCTATGCTCCTTCAGAGAAAAAAACTTGGAGGCATTCTATTTTACATGGAGAAAGCCTTGAGAGGTTTCCTGTGAAATGCTCAGCTCCAGCCACAAAGCAGCTTGGGGCAGCCCACTCCACTTGTGCCATGCACAGCCCTGCACACAGCATCCTCCCTGTCCTGCCAACCTCTCAGGATCTGAGCAGGATGATCACACCATTTCTTTTCCTTTTTCTTTCATCTGTTTATAATACTGGCTAGAACAAGTCTATCTCCACACCTTGTGGCTGCTGCTCTTTTACTGTCTTGAAGTCAAAATGGGCACATGCAGGGTGCACTCATTGTCACAAAGCCATTTTATCCTCTTTAATACAGATTAATTTCTTTCCTATTAATATTCCTACTATTTTCATTTGAGACTATATTGGTTCTAATTGTTCCCCAGCTGCCAGAAAGATACAAAGATTAACTGAGCTGGAAGAGAAAATATTCCTCTTTCTGCCACAGCTGGATCTGCCTCTGGGCAGGGTGGCACAAGTGAGTCAGGCTCTACCTCTGTGCCTGCTGCCTCTGCCATGGATGTTCAATTGCTGCCCCTCTAGCTGGCAGCTTCTGGCACTCCTGAATAAACCAGGGCCAGCTAAAACAAAACAACACAGCTTTTCACTCAGTCCATCACTCACCTGGTTGAATTACTATTTAATGTTTGTTCTAGAAGAAGTTTAACCAGGATAAAGTTGGGTAGAGAATATATGACATCATAGAGGTAGCAAAGGATTTATTAGATCAAGCAATATTGATTTCTGCCACAGTCATTTCCTAATCAGAAAATAAGCTAGGAGATACCCTGAGCACCCTATATGGCTGGCTTACTTTTTTATTTTTTCTAGAGGATATTCTCTAATAGTAAGAGCAGTTAATTTTGGTTTTTTGAAAAAGGTGACTACTGTCCTGATCCATAGACTCTCATATTTCAAAAACCAGATTTAGCATAATATCCTTTGCATTACAACCAGAAAAAAACACCAAGCACTTTGTTTATGGAGAAAATTCTAACCCAATTAGAAAGCTTTACCTTTTTTTTTTTTCATTACAGCACAAATGTTTCCATTTTATACTTCAATATTTCCCCACTTATTTCTTTTTCATACAGCCAGCCCCAGAATCCTTCTAATGATCACTCTGGACATTGTCACAGACACAGTGACCAGGAGCTCAGAGGTTCAGGTGGCTGCTGTACAAACACCCAGATCTGTGCTAATGACCAGGAACTGCCTGGGAGTCAGCACAAGGAAAGGGATGCTTTAGAACAGAATTGACTTTCATGAAAATACTTTAGGAGAGAGGACACAGACCCTGGAAGTGCTTATTTCTTTCTGGTAGCCCTTAAGTGAGACTTTGTGTCTGTGTTTGCTCACCTCAATCCAGCCCCTATGGCACTAATCAAAACCATGGACTGCAGTGGAGGAAGAGAACTTGGGGAGTGCCGGAGGGGCTCTCAAGAATGAAAGATTACTCCTAGTTCCAAATGACTGCAGTGGATGGGAAAATTATATTTACCTTCAAAAGAAAAGTTTTCTATTGCCTGAATCTCATGTAGCACTTTTCCCTGGTTTTCAACTCAAAGTTAAGTATAGATTTTCTAAGCTAAAATTAATTTCCCTGGCACCAGCTATTCAGTGACTTACTCTAGAGTATTTCAGGATTAATCACCACTGTTTTCACATGATGTCAATATTCTGCAATGGAATATGTATGAGGGCAGCTTGACTCTTCTAGAAGTAGCTGCTTTGACCCAGAAAGTCTTAACCAGAGAGTTGTTTGAAAAAGCAAAAGGGACAAAAAACCCTTCTTTTAAAAGTTGCTTAAGGTCATTTAAAAAATGAATTAGATTTGAACTTAGACCTGCTCCTAAAAGATGTATACAGAAAATCCACCAACAACAATTAATTAATATTTTCCATCTCAAGCTATTAATTTAATGACAGTTATGGTACAAAAAATAAATTGTTCAAATCAGAATTGTACCTCAGCTGACCATATCCCTACCAATTAAACATGCAATGAACGTACTCTCTTGACTTCTGTCTCTAATTCTTGCATCTTGGAGCCCATAAATCAACAAGCAGCAAATTTAGGGCTGTGGCTTTGCACGTCTTGAACATATGACCTGCACTTTGTTTTTTTAGAACCTCTGCAGCTTGGGGCACACCATGTTATGCTGTCTTAGGAAAACAAAACCAAAAAAGAAATCAAAAAAAACAGTCAAACAAACAAGACCACCAAGAACTTGCTTTTGAGTGACCAGCTTGTGAGCCAGGGGAAATATTAAGAATGTGCATAGATGTTTGAATGAATCAATGCACTCATCTCTGTTTTTCCCAGAGCTGGAGTGCAGCCATCACCTTCCATGGCTAAAAATAGTGTCAGTAGGCAGCTCAGAATGATGCAAATCACCTTCCTTGGTTTTATTTAATATCTCCTGACTGAGGGACAATTCATTCCTTTGAGACGGTACAGAAAATTAGTGGAATTATACCAGCAGAGAGCAGATAAGAATCCAAGAAAATTACGAAGGATTAAGTATCATTAGTTTGAAAGAAAGCCACTTACATGACTTTTTCCTCCAGCCTTTCTTAACCCTACAATTTTAAGGACGTGAAAAAAATTCCCTTGGTCATTGACCATAAAACCCTTAGCCCCACATTTTAGGATAATTTCTATTTTCTCTACAAAGATTTCTGTAAAAATTCTGTGTGTCTGATCATACCCAAGGTCAGCAGCAAAGTCTGAAAAAGCTGTCAACATCCTAATAAAATCCCCAAACTTTGCTTTCTCCTTTGTAATCACCAAGGGCTCATCTCCACATGCAGTCAGCAAGATAATTGAATATCATGGGTGAAAGAACACAGCCCTGCCAAGCTCTGGGCTGACCTTGAACTCTTTGGCCAGCTCACCACATAGAATGTCTCTTTGTGCAATTCCCTGAAGAGCAAACTCTGAGTAAGCAGATCAATTTCCAGCCATCTTTCCCAAGCATTGCATAGAAACATTCAACAATCTGAGCTACACACTGCAGTAAAAATGGCCCAAAACAAGAAGAGTTTGAAGTCAATTTTGATGTTGAGTTTGTTGAATCTGAAGTGTGCCATGATCTAGTGCCTGGACCTGGGTTGTACTAAGCATATATGATTGTATTTTTTTTTAAGATAGTACAATAGATGCATACCTCAGGCAATATATGTTATTCTATGACCCAGTTCTCAGATTTTCTTTATATTTCTATGGAAGCGTTATGGGCCTACAGAGTAAACATCATTATGCTTTCATCCACTTTACACTGCCAAAATGGCAGCTAATATAACTATTATGGGCTCATTTATTAAGCAAGATTACACACAAGGCAGTTCATCATCCAGGAGGAAATTAGTAGCCAGTTGTTTTCACATCCCTGTGCATAGTGATGAGTCTACATCTGTGGGTCATGCAAGCTTCAAACAAGGCAGGCAGAGCAATGTGATGCTCTGTGTTTCACAGAGAGTGCTCCTGAGACACCTCTGCAATGGTCAACATCAAGAGCCAAAGGGTCAGCGTTCTTTGGAGAAAACAACACAAGCAACTTATTCCCAGTACCTTTTTTATTTCTTTTTTAAATGGGAAATTGCATCGTTTCCTACCATCAGCCAGCTCAAGATGCTCAAGATTGTCTGTTGTCATTTGCTTCTGTTTGGGTTCCTCCCAGGACAGGGTGACAGCAAGGACTGGTCATCATGAGAACAGAAGCCTTATTATTGTTCAAAACACAGCAGCCGGGGTTTTAAGATACCCAGAAATAATCTGAGTGCTCCCCTTGCAAGCACAATTTGTAATTAAAGCTGGCACTTGTGAGCAGCCTGCTAGTGCTGGTCGTGCTGCTAACAAGCGGAGGGGACATGCCTTGTGACACTGGCACACAATCCAGGCTGCTCCTGCAGGAGCCACACACCAGGCATGAGAGGATCTGAGGTGGCCTGGAGGGAACCCAGATGAAAGATATTTGGGAATCAAAATGGTTGTGTAGTCACAGCAGGTAAATGGGAGATGAAGCAAGGGATTTAGGATCACTGCTTTGCTTTCCCACAAGCTTTTCCTGTCACTTTCCCTTCCCTTCCATTTCCTTCTATACACTGCAGAGGAGTCAATTTTTATTTTTTTACTATTCTGAAACTGAGAACTTGGAAAGCAAGATAACAAAAGAGTGACAGGATTGAATATTCAGAGCAAAACTCCTTCATGGGAGATAGAAAATAATTTGGTTCTCCAAAACCCTGTAATAAAGAATTAAGTAGTAAAATGCATCTGATTGTTATGCAGGTCATTTTCTCAGATAGAAGGATGAAGCAAAACCAGCTTACTTTTTCCTTTTTTAATTTTTTTTTTTTTTTTTGTAATTTAAATAGGTTTTAAGTAGCATGGATATTATGGCTTTGGAAATCACAGACATATTTCAGGTCTCACAGTTTTATTACTCACACTGGGCTGTAGGAAAAAGGACCTTGGGTAATCCAGTCACGTAAATTATTTCATGTTTTATTGAAAACCTCACCATCACCAGGAGAAGATCTTAAACCAGTCAAAAGGCATATACCATACAGAATCAAATTTATATACAGTTAATTGCTTTGAAGAAGGAAGAACAAGTGGAACCCTTGAGACTGAGAAGTGTGTTAGCACTAAGTGTGTTAATCTGTTCCGCTTGGCTTCTCAACAGGGGAAAGCATCCCCAGTTCTGTCCTCTCAGAGAGGCTTTGCAGAGCAGATTACAGCTCTGAACCTTGTTCCAAGCATCTGTCTGCAAAGAAGCAGGAGGAAAGCACCACTGCAATTATCAGGGGTCAGATAGGCTGAAAAGGGGAATAGCCCTGCTATAGGAAATGCATTCTGGTGGTAGCCTGAAACATGCCATGACTCACATCCATCCATCCATCCATCCATCCATCCATCCATCCATCCCTTCTTATCTTCAAAGGGGAATGCAATAAAGGCAGGGTAGATGATGAGAAAATCCTTCTGTGTTCAAAGAGACATTTCTGATAAGCATTTCTCACCAAGGCCACGTAGCTAATTAATGCAAAATTAAAAAATAGGTGAAGGCAAAACAGAGAGAAGACATTTCATAGTATAGAGCATTTGCTTGGGAAGAGGTGATATGGTAAAGACAAGCATGAGTTTTTCTGTCTTCAGTGAGATCTCTGAATGGATACTATGACTCAGGAATGATGGATAAGCTGGCAAACAAAAGCACCGATGATGAGTGTGGACATGAAGGTAATCAGATCCCTTTTAAGAGCTTTCCCTGAAAAATTATATCTGCACCACCAGGTTTCCAGGGGCAAATCAAATCCTTAAACAGAAGGAAAAGGAAGATACAGCATTTTGAAAGGGGTGACATACAGCAAACCCAGGGAAGATAAACAGCAGAAAAACATGGGAACGTGGATGAAATAAAAAAAACATCAGTGTTCAGATCTCAGTACTGATAATATTCCCGTGACAAGCAAAGCACTTCTGGAAAAGGATCAGTTTAGGTGCAGCCAGGAGGGAGGCTCAGACACACATTCATCTGCTGTTCCACCTGGTGAGCAGGAACGGGGAGCCAGCTCCCCCAGCAGCCAGGCAGGGAAGGCAGAAATCACAGGGCTCCAGAGAGCAAACTCTGCTTCTGTGAGCAAGGTTGTGCTTGCTCACAACCTATTAATCTGACAGAGATGCTGATTTAAACCCAACTCTGCTGAGAGCAATCCTCCACGGGTCCACTGGCACAAGGAGCCAGAGACAACCACAGCTGTGGCATGGCACAGTATAAATTGCTAGAAGCTGTAACAAATAACAAAATAAATACAAATAAATGCGGTGATGGGGAATTAAGAGCTTCTCTAAAGACAAGCAGTGTCACAAAGATGTGTTGCACTTTGGTCTTAAAGAGTCAGCATACATCAAGAAATTTAAGTTATTTTATACAGTTTGAAAGAGTCCTCAACAGGAGCATTCCTGCTGCAAATAAGGGACAAAGCCCCTACACAGACAACTGCAAGTTGTTATTCTGGCTTCTGAACAAGGCTGAGCATGATTGTACACACAATTCTCATGCTGTCAAAGGGTTGATGCATTTTCTCTAACTTGCTTTTCTTAGTTATTACTATTTCCCTGAAGGAACAAGCTCATGTGAAGCAATGGTGTACAAGAGAATAAAACCCCAAAGCTGCCTACATTAGCACACCACACCTTCATTCTTTCACCCAAAGCAGAAGTGCTTTCTGTGGCTGATTTCAAATTTCATTTTGAAAAATCTCACTCAATGTTACATCTCCTCTTGCCCCTGAAAGGTTCATTTCACCATTTATTAATGTCTTTCAAAAACTTTTTCTGACAGATCATCTCCCTGCTCTCTATGATAAAACTTGTTGTACTAATTTCAGTTCCCCAGTGATGCTTATTCCCTCAAATATTTGCAGAACGTTGCCAAGTCACCTTGCAATCCCTGCTTGGAGTACTCCTATCTCATCTGCAGCCCTTCTGCACGCAGCAGCCTTGTCCCCCTGCCTCCTTTATCATTTGTCTTGTTCATCCTGTCAGTTAGTTTCCCTGACCTCTCCTTTCCCTTTGTTTTGTTGGTTTTCCAGCCCAGCCCTGTGAGGCAGGTGCAGATGAGCAGCCTCCCCACGGTGCAGCCATGGTGGGACCAGGAGGAGCTGATCCCCTTGCTCCCATGTGAAGGGTATGTTTGATTTAATTTAATTCCAGGGGAATGAAATGGTGCATCACAGCGCCCAGCAGCCCCTCGCACAGCACCTGTGCTCACATCCAGGGAGCTCCTCCTGCCACTGCAGAGCTGCACTGTGGGCATGGAAGGTTGGAATTGCTGCCAAAGCTTCTCCCTGTGAGGGTTCAGGGCAAGCACAGTCCCAGCTGCTGCCCAGGGTGGGACACTGAGCTCATTCCCTTCCTTTCCTTGCTGTGTTCCTTGTGCTGGGCTGGGAGAGGTGATTGCACATCCCCACACTCACACTTTTCCCTGAACAAAGGTATTATTTATGGTTGAGTGGAAGATAATGGAGTTTTCAGTCTGTGTGGGTATGGCATACCCACTGCAGTGATTTTCCATTTCATTCATACACTCTGCAGCTCCCTTCCTAGTCCTGCAAGAAAATAAAACACATCTGTATTGATAGATACAGATATATCTGGGGTTTTGACAGACCTGGGTGCTGCTGGCCTGTATAAGATTACATTCATCCCAATTTATCAGAGCAGTGGTTACACATGCGTGCTGAGGAACTCTATTATCCTGTCTTTAATTTACTCTCAAGGAGTTCATCTCTCAAAAAATCCATATCAGAGCCCCTTTCTCAATTATTTTAGCCAGGGAGGGGAGAGGTCTTTATCTGATCTGATAATGGAGCTATTTGGCTCAGCCCAGCCATTAATCCACCTGACAGCTTTCCTATGAAAAAGCAGAATTTTCATCCTACACTCCAATTTATTTCATCATCTGCACTTTCCTTCTCCAACCCTGGGTGGTGGTAATAATGAGAACTGTCTAGAAAAATATATAAATATGGCACATGTGTATAAATACTGATAAAGCAAGCTGGCATGAGTGTGAGAAGAAGTGAATTCTGCCTCTACAAGAATTTTTAGCTCAAGCATTTATTTGCCTTATGGAAACTTAAACTAGTCACCATAATATAAAATATCCCAACACAAATTCCTATAAACATTCTCAATAAACAAGCTCTTTATTTTGTTGTGTGTGGAGGGATTGTTTCCTGGGCAGGGCAGGGATTGATTTTGTTTTATTCTGGTTCTGTGTAACTCCCTATCACAGCAGCTCTGTGGTCTTAATGAAAAATGGTGTATTGCAATTCCAAAGTAAGATTTACTCATTGTGGTAACACTCCAGGTATCATGGAGCAAATCTGAAAAAGAGACAAGCCTGCAATGTGGATGTTGAGCTCTCCTGTCTGACCTGCTCCTCTGCAATTATCCTTATCTGACAGCATCTGACAAGGCTTACAGTTGGACAAGCAGAAATCTCAGTGAAAAAGGGGGTTTCTTGCTTGCTTTTCTTTTTAAGTTAAAAAACCACCAAACTGATATGTAAGGCAGCTGCTAAAAAAATTTACATTTTACCCAGTATTAATAATATTTGCAAAGTATTTTTTTAAATGCCAAACTTGTGAAACATTTAGACAAAATGTATTTTAAATAGAAATCATGTTTTGAAATTAATTCCAAACTCTCTGTTTCTTTTCAAAACTTTGGAAGAGGAAGATAATATTTTTCAGGTTCAAAAGAGCATTTGCAAAGTTAGAAGAATTCTGCTAATAAATGTAGGCAAAACTCAGTCACTCTCACCTCCTGCCACTTCCCTGTTCCTACAGGTGGCAGTTCAGAAACATTTCAAACGAGGTCAGGAGAGGAAAAGAAAAAAGGATTTTCCCCATAATGACATGCTGAGCAAAAGACAAATCAGAGTTTTTTACTTTTCCTGCTTCTATATCTACACTTTAGCTCCAAAGTCACTTAAAGATAATTTCCAAGCATGCAATTGAACACTTTCATTTTCACCAGGCTACTTCAAGTGCTTAGTTGAAAATGAAAGTATGAAAATGGAACACACCCATGCTGGACCATCTCCTCTAGGTTTTTGGGAATCCTCTATTTTCTGGTTAGATTTTTGGTGCTGCTGTAACTGCAGGTGATGAGAGCTCACTGTAAATGGCATAAACCAGCCATACTTTGAGACTCTTCAGTGGTCATGCCTGAACATTTAACTAAACCACCCCTTTCCACCTCCTGCCAAACAGCACTGCTGCCACTGGCACATTCCCACCTCTGCTGTCAGTGCAGCTCCCTAGAGGAGAACTGGCTCAGGATACAAGTTCAGAAACAAAAATGCAACTATAAACTGCCAAACTTCCCAAACAGCCTGAATATTCTGTCACTGGTCACTATGGTTTAGCCATTTTACATTTTCCAAGTATTTTTTATTTTTGAAGCATCCTTTTCTGCTTTGTGCCAGTTCTGTGACACACAAAAAAAAAATACCATGGATGGATTTTTTTTAAAGATGCTCAACAAGGATGTCTGTCTGCTCCCCACCACACTCTCAGCCATTTGAACTGACTCAAGAAAGTTTGCCACACAATTTACACTGCTTCCTATGCAAAACTTAAAGTCTTTACAGGTCTAGAAATGACAATGGACTTCTGTTCTATAAGAGGGGCTATATATCAATTTATCAGCAATTTTATAAAAGCAAACATTAATGAAAATGAAAAATATAGATACATTTTCAATTATGTCTCCTAGGCCCAGCAAACAGTCACAGCAAACTCTGGTTCCTCTCAGGTTCATCTGCCCATGTCTCTCTCATCTATAATATTTCTTCTGCAGCTCTAACTGGGAAAAGGAGAACAATTGATAGTGTACAAAAAGAGGGACTTCCATTTGTTTATTTCTACAAACACTGCCTAAGTGCATTTCAAACTGAAAGCAGCTCACAGAAATCATTGGTGGCATAAAAATTGAACTAAAAGGATTTACATGGCCTGGATAAATTTTAAACTGCTTTAAACATTTCCCTGAAGTAAATTTTCTTCCTTCTACAGAGCAGCATTAAAAGAGGGAGACAAGAAAAAGCAATTTAATTAACCATTCCAAGGAGTTTCCAGGACAAATTCTTAACTAGCTCTGAGATTTCCTACTTGTAACTCAACCCTCTGATTAAGCTTCTTTGGGTAAACATGCTTACATTTATATAAAATATTTTTAAATCAAATGATGAGAATTTGCCTTAACAGTTCTTTACAGCAGGGCTCGATTCTTGCAGTGCCTGTTTGTTTCTTCTTGGCCCTGACAGGATGTGTTTCCTAAGGAGTGAGCCTTGCACACCCTGCTCAGCAAAATGGGTGACAAGGAGCATCCCTGGACCATGGAAAGGAGGGAAAATGAAGATTTCACTCACAGAGAGAGCATCACACAGGCAGTGACTGATACAGTCACAAAGGTCTCACATTGCTGGCTCTGGCAAGGGCTGCATGGACCATCCTTCTATAACAGGCATTTTATCTAATAGCAACATTAATTCCCTTTTTTTTTTTTTCCATACTCTCCCAACAGCTCCAGAGTCCTGAGGGAATAGAACCAAACAACAAAACTCTAACCACATAAATGCCAAACTATTTTCAAGGCAAATATTTTAAAAGCAATTCGGATGTTCAGAAACATAAGTCTGTATGCAAATGAGTTATAAACATTAAGAGACTTTAAATGTGTTAGTTATTTATAAAACACATACTCTTGACATAGTTACTGCTTTCTTTCATGACTTTGTTCATCAGGCACCTATACCCTGCAACAAATTCATATTTTTATACACTTAGCTCAAATCAAAGATAGCACACTCTGTTATCTAAAGAGATTGTATGACAAGCAGGGATCACAATTAAAGGTCCATAACAGATTTTGCCTTTAATCACTAAAGTATATGCCTGGTTTACAGAAGAAAAACTAACAAAGTTGTGAAGACTGTGCTGGTTCCAAAACCAGCCTGTCCTGCTGTGGTGTCCCTCACGTTGCATCTCCACCAGGGCCAGAAGAACTCTGAGCTTTCACAGCTTTTGGCACACTCCATTTTCTCTCCACTTTGTGGCCTGGACCCTGCAGCCCTAAACTCATACCTAACATAAATGTTGCACCAACCACTACACCTGCCTGCAAGTCCTGACAAGTATAAAACCTAAAAAGCAGGACTTTTTTTTTTCTTTTTCCCAGTCTGAAAATTATTTTTGCTTTTTAGAAACAATTTCCTTCAAAAATCACAACCACCCTCAAGGGGACTTTGTGGTAGTTACTTCATTTTTGAGCTGTTCTTTTACTCATCCTTCCTTTTTGCCTCCCCCCTCACGCTGCCTCCCCTTCCCATATCATGCATCATCAAATTTACAGAATGGAAACCATTTAAGACACCAAATTATTGCTGAAGGTGAACAGGACATGAAAGTCAAGCAGCATGCTGTGCCTGCCTTTTGGGATTCCTCACATATTGCATTCTGTACTTTACCCATCAAAATGTCATGCTCAGAAAGTTACACAGCCTGAAGAACGGGGGAAACAACAGAAAGGAGAGGGGAAGAAGAGGCTTGACCCTCGTGCTATTGCTCATGTTTGCCTATAAAATAAAATGGAAAAAGATTCCCGAGTCTGACAGCAATCCCAGCCATCTCCACAGTGCCTAACACATGAATAATGTGTTGTCAGCTCAGAAAGAAGCCCAAACCTGCTTGTCTCCAAAGGCCATTTTACAGCTGGCTTTTATATCTGACATGAGGGAAAGAGAGATTGCATCATCTCAGATCTATGACACTCGCTGGGAATGCAGCTGCTTGCTGGAGTCACTTCCATGATAAACATGTCACTGCTGCAGGAAATTGATGGCAGCCACAACTGTCACTTCTCTAATTCATTTTTCCCAGTCCCTTTGTCCTCCTGGTTCCAACGTGCTTTGTAGACTGAGATTCAACACATCTATTGATTTCCTTGGTGCATAAAGGTAAAAATATTTTTAAAGTTTCTGACTGAACTGGGTCCAAAACACCTTAGTACTTTGATATTGTCCATTTCAATAAAATGAATTAAAGCTGAAGAAAGAAAGATGGAGACATGTAAACTTTAGAGACAAAAGCCTGAGTTTGATCAAATAAAACACCTTTGAGAATTGTAGGTCCTGTTAACAAGCAGTTTAATACTACTTGGTTATAGCAATATTTTGTTCTTGCCTTTAAACAGAAACACAACCCAGTCTGTGCATACAGATTTCTCTTCAGATGCTTGGGAGTAGTTAAAGTTTCTAACTATGCCCAAATATGACCCTCATAATTCACAACAGTTCTTAAATCTTAACAAAATGAAGGGATTTTTTCACAGGGTTATAGATAATTTGGGTCAGTATAGTGAATTCTGGGCTATGAACATGTCAGTATATCTCCTTTGATTGCCCTCATATAGAGTGGCACTCTGTGCCTACCAGGGCAATGCCTTATGATCTCCTTATGAATTTCTGCCTTTTCAGTGGCCACCCCTGGTAACCACCCAATATATCTGATTGATTGAAGGTTGGCATTTAGAAAGAAAGGGGGAAACCCCAAACAAACAAAACACACATACACAGTTTTCTCCTTTTTCTGTGCTTGTCTGCTAGATCAGTGGAGCTTTGCTGCTCTGTTTACAACATTGCTGACACAATGGCACAGAACAGATTTTGCAGAACCCCACTCTTGAGTTTCTGGCTTCCCTGCAGGAGAAGGCAGCAGCACAGGAGGGGTGAGGAGAGGAGAGCTGTGCTGCTCCCAAGCCCAGGGCTGTCCTTGAGGCAGCGTGTCCCAGCCACAGCAGCAGTTTGGGAGGGAGCAGGACAGAATGTAGAGTGCACACATTCAGCCAATCTCCCCAGGCTGAGGAGAGGCACAGAGCAGCAGCTCTGCCCACAGGGGTGCCCTGTCGAGTCAGATCAGTGCAGGGCTCTGGGCTGGACCTCCACCAGCTGTATAAACTGTCCATGAGAGCTCCTGGACAGAGCCACAGACACGAGCTGGGCTCAGAGCTGACCACAGATCCCCCAGTGCTGTAGGGACAGAGATGTACTGCACCCTGCTTTCGCTCCCTGGCTTTCCCCAAGTCATTGCCAGGGCGAAATCCTCCTCTTTGCTGCATGCTAGAGGGGCAAGCACTGGATAGAAATTGCCAGTGTGACACAAAGGGTGTCCTTTTCACTCTTTCCTTCCCATTTTTCTTCCTGTGCTTGCCCCAGAGTGCGAGTCCTGCTTTCCTTTCCATGACATCTGTCAAACGTGTCACATCCTGCATTTATTCACACCAGATGCAAAAGCTGAAGCAGGTGCTACAGATGCTTCCTTGATTAGTGCAATGTGTTGATATTGTTTCTTGGTATTTCACAAAGGGAAGAGAGAGAATGAAAGATAAAAAGAGAAAGGAAGAGTAGTGGCAGCATGAGAGGAGATAAACAGCTTCAGAGTACCTTGTTGTGCTGTGATGGCTTCCATCAGACACGGCCAGCAAGGTAAAAGAGGCATTTTTTCAAACAGATGGTCTCCAAGTCTTTAGAGCATTAGAGCTCAGAGCAGCAGCATCGCTCACTGCCACCACCGGGGAGGTGCTGTGCCAGGAAGGAGACACACTCAATTTACCTGCCTGCCTCACAGCCCCTGAATGCCTGCTCTGCTGAGGTGTTAAACTGCACCTCGTGAAAGGCAGCTGCTACAGGGACACCGCCGAGGCTATGGACTCGAAAAAAAAGCCTTTTGTTCAGGCAATGAATTTACATTCTGAGAACAGAGGAACAAACCAGGTAATCTCTGTGACAAGGTTTATGCCGCAGCACAGCTTGTGGGCAGTGTGACACTAGATCCAGCCACCTTCTCTTCCTAAAAATACAGTGGAGGCAGTCAGCACAGGGTGGAAATCCACATTGCAGAAAGCTGGTTGCATCCAAAGTTCTGCAAATAGTCTATAGGTTATACAGTACATAGTGCTGGTGCCATGCTGAGCCAGGCTGCCAGGCACTTGTGGCTATGTATATTGCACTCACTGGAGAGAAGCCTTTAGTCAGCACAGGAGGCTCATTTCCAGCTGCCTAGACAGACAGTAACTCTGAATTTGCAGCTTGCAGTAGGTCTGTCTGCTTTGCAAAAGATGGAGTAAATACAGCCCAGGTTTCTATTCACTGTATGTAAAATGGATATAATTAAAGCATTATCTTTTCCTTTCTTGTCTGCTAAACTTGTAGTGCTTTAGAACAAAAAAGAAATGTGCCATGAAAATGGATTTTTTATTTTATATGGCCAGCTGGAGTCCAGACTCTTTAGGCTCCTTTCTCCAGGAGCAGAAATCAGTGCTTCTGTTGGATATGATTTGGGCTGGTGCAGAGCATCCTGAGACAACAGATCTCCTGCACTAATGACCCTCTGACACCCTCAGCAGGCTTTGCTACCCAAAGATTTATTTTGCTTAAAGAAAAGGCTATACCTCTGTACCAGTGCATCAGAAATGATCCTTCAAATCAGGTTCACCCCGGGCAGTGAAAACAGAAAAAAATACTTTCTCTGAAATTTGCCTAAATTGGCATGTTCTGTTCCAGCTGCTGCCCCCTACTTGAGTGGAGCTGGCAGATTTATGCATTCAGTATGTATTCACTAAAACTACTCCTACCTAATGATAAAGAAAATATTAGTTCATAAATAACCCTAGGCAGTGGCAGGCCTGGAACGTATACATTAGTAACTTATATCTGTGTGCAGCAAGCTGAAAAATGACAGAGTGCCCCAGCAGTGCAACCAGGCAGAGCAGAGAGTGCTCGGCTGAGCAGGGGAGAGGCCACCCCTGCTCCCAGCACAGGCTGAGCCTGATCCTGCTGCAGATTAACCTGTGCATGAGCTGAGCCAGCAAAAAGGGCAGAAAGGCCTCCTGACACACCTGGGGCTGCCACAGCGAGCAGGCAGGTTGTGGCCCCCTGATCAGACACTGCTGCGTGCTGCTTCTCACCCACACCACAGATATTCTCCCTGGTCTCCTGCTGCAGGAGACAGAAAATCTTATTTTCCATGCAGACACTTGAACAGATCGATTTTTGTTATTCTTCCTTATAAAGGTAAATCCCAGAGCTGCTGGGCTGGACCACTTCCAAGTTTTGCAGCCAGGGATTTCCACAGAAAGAGCTGACAATGCAAATGGCTCCAGCAAAGGCTTTTTTCATGAGCCTAGTGACCTTTTTATTTTGAGCAGATAGCAGCTTTTATCTCTTTGCACCATTTGGTTATCATATTTTTATATCACTGAGTGATGCTGCTACCTGGGGAGATCTGGTGCAAGAAATTCCTTCATGTGGGTCTGTAAAACACCTCTTTGCTGAGGCACAGCACCCCAGCTACCCCAGGCTGGGCACTCACTCCAAGCACTTCACTCTCACACTGCAGTGTCCCCTTTTAGTCCATTACTGAATGAATAGAGCTCCTCTCCTTATAAAACGTGTCACACTTCACTTGTGTTTCAACCACCACAAATGAACACATCAGGTACCCAAAACACAGCCATGCCAGTCCATTTTCCTCTCAGTGAGCCCATCCTCAGTTCAACTCCAGCCTGGCACAGGTGAGAGTCTGAGAGAGAAAAGTTACCCAATCCTGTTTCTTACCTCACTCCTATTCAAACTCTTTCCTTAAAAGAGACCAGCTTAGCAATTATTAGAGTTCACAACCTCTTTCTTAATTACCTACACAAAAATCAAAGCTCTGCAAAACACAGGAAGACTATGAATAAACTGCCTCATGTTTTCCAGAAACGTTTGCCTAATTATTAGTGTTTTTAAAATGCGATTACAGATGAATAATGAAGAGACAATTCCTTTGCATTTTTGTATTTCCTCTGTACAGTACACGGGCAAGCCTCCACTAATCAGATATTCCCTTCAGCAACAATGCAACCCATTATTTCTGAACTTTTGGTACTTTCATCCTGTAAGCTCTGGAACAGTGTGACCAAGGAGACAATCAGCTGAAAGGCATTTGGATGCTAATGAACTACAGATGTGCTGTTCAATAAGCTGAGCATGACAATGCCTTCAACTCTACCTTCACTCTGCAGGGAGCACCAGAGCTGGGAAAAGATGAGGAAGAAAACAGAAACACAGGACAGAGTGTACACAAAACTCTGGCATCAATGCTTTGCATTTCTCTCTTCCAGGCAGGAGAACAGAATGCCTAAATCCAGGGTTTGGATCCTAAATGAAAGGATTGGTATTTCTCTGAGGTTACAGCCTCCCATCAGTACCTCCAATTCCTATACAGCAGCACTAAACTTATGTTCTCATGTACCCTAACCTGAGGACTACCCTGGCAGAGGGATGGATAAACATAGGACAAGGAATAGCGTGCCCAGAGGGTGTGTGGTGGCCAGAGAGCTGCTCAGGCCAGCAGGGAATGGCCGCAGGGGCTGAGACCTGCAGCCCTGCAGGCTCCTGGCTGGGAGTGCTGCCCCAGCTGCCGTGGAACCAGCCCGTGGACAGGCACACAGGGCAGCACACGCCTACATGAGAGGTGTGTATCAGAGCTGAGTAAAGAATAGTTCATTTGAAATGTCCCCAGCTGAAGGAACAACGTTCACTTGTGAAAGTTTTGCCAGAAATCTTCCAAGGGATATATCCTGCAAGGTCACAGAAGGGCAGTGGGTACCTCAAATTCAAAGTGGAAGGTAAATATTTAACAAAAAAATTATAAGGTTCAGCTCATTATTTCAGCTTGGCTTTTGAGACATGCTGTCTTTCACCATTATTCATGTATTTTTTCCCAGACAGATTATGTCAGCACTGCAGTTATTCATGCTGGTGCCAGCACTCATCTTCTGGGCTGGCCCAGCACCCTCAGCAGACTGAGACTGTGGCAAGTGTTGTGCTGACTGACCCTGCACAAACAGGAACAGGGACGAAAGGCAGAGCCACACCACTTGGCCAAGCTGCAAATTTTGCAAGTTTATCATCTCATTCCCCCTGCCAGCCTGAAACTGCTGTAAGCAACACCATGGGCAAACAAAACGCTGCTTGCAGTTCATCTCTGACAATCATCATATTACACCAGTGGAACCCAGCTTTAATTTCACATCCAGATAGCCTTTAAACCAGCCAGCTGATAATGTGCTTTGATGAGTTATTAACACTTTTGAGAAGACTGATCTGTCAATAGCATCGATTTAACAGTAATGGCATTTTTAGGACATCACCTCTTTCCAAACTAAAGCGCAGGGAATTTGTTCAGGTTGCAGAAAGCCAGGTAGGTAATGCGAACTGCACCACTGCTGCTACAGGATTTGTGTTGTTCCCTGTCTCCCTGACACCTGCGTTTGCTAATTGATAAAGATTTGAGACCACACCAAAGTGCTTGTCTCTCTCCACTTCACCTAGCAGCTAATAAATGTTTCCAGCATTCCATCCTTTCATTACTGAGTCAATTGAGGGGAAAATAGCTTTGCTCCTTGAGTCAAAACATCCCTGGAGAATTAGAGGTGCTGTTTGCATCTCCTTAAAGATTGCAGTCTCGTTGCATTTTTAAAAGACGACTGTGAAAACCTCTGAGAGAAACTTCCCCGACTATTCATTTGCCTAAAGACAACGGTATGAGATGTGCAGAACAACTCTGAGACAAAACAGGAGAAAACCACAGCTAGATTTAGGGAGGGAAATACCCTTCTAAAATTCAATGGAGAAACACCACTTTTATGTAAGCTTGTATCCTGGTAAAAAAAAAAAAAAAATCCAGAAAATTGCTTAAAAGCAAATAAAGAGGATTATCAAATTTCCCTATGACTAATGTTTGTCGCTTTTTCTTCCAAAATCCCCAATCAGTTTTGTTTGTTTCTCTTTGAATAAGGATGTTTTCCCACAACCATATAGATGTAACAACATTTTGAGCTAATTTACACTTGTTGCAAACACCTGATTAATCTTAAGGATCGAGAGTTTAGCCCTTTTGCCTTTGTCTATGCTGTCACTTGTTACTGATCTGGAGACAGTCAGGTGTCTCCCATTCACAGCTCTCATGTGAGTATCATTCCATACTTAAGTGGTGAGTTCTCTTACAACTAAAGTAGCTATTTGTCCTAATCATTTACAAAAACACCCAGAATTTGGAGTTCCACATCCAGGGACTGCAAAGTTGTTACTCTTCAGAGCTGAGACTGAAATTTGTGTTGGATCATTTGACCTGATCAGCTTTCCTCCCATGACTCAGTGAGGAATTGCCATAGAAATGTATACATCCATCAAGTTTACCAAAAAAGCAAAAGAAAAGAGATTATTAAAAAAAATTTGAAAGCATGCAGCTGATGCTTTAAATTCTTCTTTTTTTCTAATTTTCAAAAGATAGTTTTAGGATTGCTGCTTTCTTTGTGGATATTTTAACTCCTTAGCTAAAGAAATCACGGAGATTGCAGAAATAAAGTGAATAATCAGGGGAAAGCATGCACATTGTAAAGCAAAACTCACGTCCCTCTGGACTTCTGAGGGGAGGAAAAACACAGAAGACAAGGATACTGATGTCTGAAACAGGGAAGCCAGAAGAAAAGTAGGTGAATTTTGGTTTCACTGACCAGGACATGCACATGAGGTTAAAAAGGAAGAAGAAAATCTCAGGAGAAATACCAAGACCCTCAGGAAGCAGGAAGATGAAGCATGTTGCCAGGATTATGTGACCAGGAAGTAAATCAGTGGAAAATTGTAAAAATGAGAGTGCTGCCTTTGGATCAGGTTTTTGGACACTGACAGAGATTTTCTCTGGCATGGAGCAAGGGAATTGCTAGGATTTTAATAAACAATTTTTGAGACACTAAACCAAATTTTTCCTAGTAAAATAATCTTTTTGGGGGCCTTTTGAGACTTCTGCTGTGAGCATTATTAATGTTTGAGAACTCTGATCCTTTTTAAAGTCTTTCTCCCTGCTTCTCCTATCCAAAAGGGAGAGGTGGAAAAGGTTTCTTAAAAATGAAGGAGGCAGGTAGAAACAGAGAGCTCTTCCCATGGGATATTAGAGCATTCATGCATTCCCATGAAGAACTTTTTCTTGATTTTTCTTTCTCCTCCTAAAAGTAGCAGTGGAAAAAAAGATTTCACCAGAGATTACAAATTAAACTCAGTGTAGCATTTGAGGAAGTCTTTAATGTTTGTGCAAGCTGGGACTTCTAACAATGAGTGGCACAGGCAAGATCTGAACTGTTTTCCTGCAGCTCCCTGAATCTGTCCCTACTGATCATCCTTGCCTCAGGCTGCTCCTCTTGGGTCAGATCCAAAGCCTGTTCCCAACAGAAAGGTCCTTTAAATCCAATTAGGCTTAGGAGGAAACTCCAGGCACTCCAGGCTTGCTTTGTGCCTCCCCCATCTCCTCCCACCACTGCAGTAGGAGATGCTTTGTTGCAACCATTGCTGTGCAATTAATGCCAGGCTGGTTTTGTGATGTACACTGATAGGAAATATAATGAAATAACTCTTTTTCACTTGGGAATTCAGCCAGGACAACTTGTTTCCTAATGGATGTATGCCAAGGGCTGACAGAAGATGTGGATCTGAGTCAAGCATACATTATTTCCATTGTTTGCTTTACTGCCTTGGAGGAAAGAGCAATCACCAAGGAGCATCACTCTATCAAGCAACCTATGTGCCAAAGCCAGCACTGCACTTCACCCAGCCCTGCTCCAGCCACAAAAATATGGGCACCAGCTCACAGAAAGGTCCCTAAAGCTCCTGCAAGAGACAGGAAGCACTAAGCAGGCATGCAGAGAGAATCAGTCTTTCATTTTGAGCACACAGTAGGCAGAAAGAAGCCTATGAGTTTGAGGGAGATCCCTTTTCCTCTCCCCTTGGAAATAAGGAGCCTTTTTATAGGTGAGTACTAGCTAGCAACCACCTGACCCGTTCTCTTGGACACCTGGGAAGCCATCAGCCCCCACAGAACTTGTTCCACCTCCTCCAAAAAGTCCTAATTAGACCAATTAGCCTGTTCCAAGCTTAGATACATGAGAAGAGGTAGCCCAGCTGCCACAGACACCACTTTACTTTGCTGCTCTTCTGCTGACACTCCCCAGATCTTCCATAAATTAATGGCAGTTGTTTGTCTCCAGATGCATCTTCCATGTCTCCCACCAAAATTTCTCTCCCAAATATTTTAATTGTATTAACTGTTCATTTTCAAAATCCTACAGTAGATTGCTCTCTTCTCTGCCCTTTCATTTAAGGTTTCCAACCCAGTACCTTTGTACTGCACACAGTACCACATGTGTTACTTTTATATGTGTGAAAAATGTGTATTTTATGATTGGCTTTTCACAAACATTAAAATGCATGCTTTATGTGTTATGTTAGAAAGTTATGCTGTATTAATTCTCTTTAGTGTGTTAAATATAGTTTTAGGTTATAACATAAGGTTAAAATAGAAACTATGCTATGTAAGATACTTTTTTTTAAAGAGAGGTACTCACACCAGATAGCAGCCACAGGACACCCAAATCTTTCAGAGAAAAAGAATTTATTACTCCCTTATCGGAAGAAATGAACTTCTTCCTACCTTGCTCAGTCATGAAGAAGCTGTCAGGATTCAGAGGAAGAAGCTGACACTGAGCAAAGAGAATCCTGTGTTTGAATGGCATTTATGCATCATGTATGAGGTGTACAAATATGCAACAGGCTTTTAAGGATTAATCCTCTGTTAACCTGTGTTGTTTTTCGGGCTTATTTTGCCCAGAAAGTGGTACCTGCACTGCCTGTAACTCTTGTTTCTATTGTCTTGTATTGTCCTAATCCTAACTGTCCAAATTTTTATTACTCTAAATTTATTACTATCTTTATAACCATTTTATTACTATTAAACTTTCAAAAATTTAAAAACAAGTGATTGGCATTTTTCACATATGGAAGAAATTCTAAAGCTATTTAAATCCTAAATTCTAAGAAGAGAAGGAGAACTGCCTCTGTTCTCCACAAAGTTCTGCAGCCTTCAGAGGACAAGGAGGCATGGCTGCAATATTTCAGTCTGGAAAGCTTGCTGGTGCAGAAGAGGCTTTTCCCCTAGTTAACCTTCACAGGGAGACTCAAACTACCCAAAAAAAGAAGGAACCAAAAGCCCGGCCCCGAGGGCTCCCACGGTTATTAGTCATTTCCATCTCATGCTGCTTTTCTATTCCCTTTCTCTAATAAAGCAGTTCAATGCCTTCTGGCATGCCAGAGACCTCATGACTGCAGGGAAATCTATTTTCCTACTTCTTCCTGACAGAAAAGCCCTGTGTCCTGAGCAAAGACCCCCTCTCAGGCAGCAGAGCTACAAAACCCTGATTTCCTCAGCCACCATCAAGCTGTGAGTGGCACCCACTTACTCTAGAAAGGAATAATCACACCCTGAGGCAAGAAGGCTCTTGGCAGTGCTCTTGGACATGCCATTTGCTGTTATCCAAGCCCCCCAAAAATATCCCTTTGCACGAGTATGGGTTTGTTTCAGGTTTTGCACCACTCAGCACTGTATCTGGCAAGTGAAGCTCCTGTTTGCAGTGGAAGCAATTAGCAGAGTTTGGGTCATTAGGTAAGGATTCTTGGCAGGGCTTTTTTCCTGTAGTAGAGTTTCACTCCTAAGCTAACGAGGCATCTGCCAGCAATTACAGCCAAAGCCAGGCAACCCATCCAGTGTATACAGACTAATGAAAAAAAAAGTAACTAAAATGCTTTCAAGGGTGCCTAAAAGGCAAATCTCCATGAGAAGAGAGAATTGAAGTGACAGGATGAAAGGTGGTAATTGTGGGAACGGCTACCATAGCTTTTTGGTATCAGCCATGGTAACTTATTTCTACATATTTGCTCTCCAGTTTTGCATCTGGGAGTTCTCAGAAGGAAGCACAAGGGCAGAGTGGATCAGATTCACTGACAGCAAGGGGAGAGTCGGTCATTTAAGACATTTCTCCAGGTACAACTAGCTTGTTTCTATATCTAGACTATTCACCAAGCTCACACATGACCTCAGATTTCCTCTCTCCTACAGCCTGGACAGTGTCCACACTGTGAGGAAATAATATTTAAAAGCGTTAACTTGCCACTGATTCACTGGAGAGTGAAGGAGCTGGAGTCAGGGGGAATTCTAATATCAGGAAAGAGAGATGTCTCCTCTACTTCACAAGTGGTTTATGCCAAGAAAAACAACTGCTAATATTCTCTAAACCACAAAATTATAATCCATGTGCATAAAGGTCTCTTATTCAACAAGGCAGCTCATGCCCTCCAGAAAGGCCCACACTGGTGACACGTGCCCAGAGAATATTTCCAAACACACACCAAAACCCATCCCCATGCCTATGTGTTTGAGCACAAAAGAACACATTTTTAACTAAAAAAGTTTTGAAAGGCTATCAGGGTGCCCTTGTGCAGAAAATGAAAACATGCCATTGCTTAGGTTCCATTCCTTATGTATCTGTGCATTGTGCCCCACCTAATCCTGCAGTGTCCCTTCCCATGTGAGTGATGGCTGCTAAAATGAGGGAAGAAACCAAAGTATCAGGCAGAGCCATGCAGGCAGCCTTTGTGCAGCCCCAGTTGCCAGGGAGATGCTGTCCACTCTGAGTCCAAATGGGAACAGCTGTCTCATTTGCAAACTGACTTACAGGCAACAACCAGCAAGCTGTGGCCAGCGGTGAAAAAATGAGCAAAACCAGGGAAAAATAATTATGGGCACCAATAAAAATGCAAAAATAACTCAACCCCCTACCTTGTTGCTAAAATAAATTTTTGAGCTAGCAAGGCACTTCTAATGTAAGCTAATTAAGGACATGGTTCCTTCTTAAAAAGTGTGGCTACCATAATTTCTACTTTGTACATTAAAAACGCCCATCCAAAGAATGCTCCAGCTCAGTGACTTTTTGGAGGAGACTTATTAAAAAATTAAGGCAGTGTTTGAGAGTGATATTGTGCAACAAGCTGCTGGACTTGTGCAGATACAGGACTGAATTCCTGCCCAGGGCCCCTCTATGACAAATCCAAACAAGCCAGAGCTGCCCCCAGCCCTGGGCTGCTCACACAGGCTATGGCTCTTCCTGCCCCTCTTCCCTTGGCATCACTGGCAAAGGCTAACAGGGACCAGAGCTGATGTTTAACCTGAACATTGGTGTCACTGGGAAGAGACCGTCACATCTGATTTGGGTTCATTATTTTAAGAAGTGAAGTGATAAAGTGAGTTAAGAAACTGAAGAAATCGCTGTACATGTGAAAGGCAGAATGTTTATGTACTACAATTTAGTTGTCCAGATCCATTTTACTGTAGGATGAAAATACCACCTTACAAGCACTCCTAACATCATTTTAAAACTAATGCTCCTTCTGTTTTCCTCTTTCAGTAAAACAAGCCAATGCACTTGCCCTCAGATCTCCTGCACCCTTTGACTGACAGACATGCAAACCTGATCCAGCCTGAGCTTCCCTCTTTGCCACCAGTCAAATTAAAGCTCTTCTCCATTTCAGATATAAATATCTGCACACATTGGGCAAGACTTGAAAATAATACATGTGTTTCTGAACTTCACATTAACTAGACATGCACAAAAACAAAGAGAAGCAGTTATTTTGATAATGACATTGCACTTTTCTATGTATTGTTGAAAATGTCCAAGTTAAAGAAGCTTTTTCATATGGCATCCTGGAAGCTGCACTCAGAATCAGTCAGCCTGATTCTTTTTTCCCCCGGCAGGTAATGTGTTCTGACTGCAGGGAAGGAGTTTGGGAGGGAGCCTGCCAATTTCAGTGAAGCCAGCAGAGAAATTTCAAAGACAAAAGAGGACATTTTGTTCCAGCTTTCTCAGGTTCTATTAGGTGGATTACTTCATGTGAGCACAGGCACACAAACTGTACAAGTACACACAGTGCATACCGGCAGCATGCGTTGGATTAATTTCAGCATTGCCAGAAAGGAATATTTTGATGCATTCACTTATGTGCTTGCATATTCAAAAAAAAATCAGGATCTACATAATATAATATAGATGTTATATAAATATATGTAATTTTTTAAATTCTCCATCATTCTTAAACAGGATTTCACATTCTTCATTTCTCCAGGTTTTCCTTTCAAACTTATTCTCAAGAATTCCTTTATCATCTATCACACTAAGACAAGAGTGATGATTTCTATACTACCCTACAATAAACAAATTAACTTGTTGTGGCTTTTTACTTGAGAGAGAAGTAACCATTTAAAAATAATTTTTAAAATCCAAAAAACAAAGTCACAACAGATTTGAATTTCAAGATCCTTGGGGTATTGTTATATAACAAACAGCCTAAGGGGAGATATTTTACAGATGATGGGAAAGTATCTTGACAGGTTCCTTTAAACTGAGATCCTGTTTTAAATTTATCTTTATCCTTAACATTCTGAATTTTAAGGGTCAAAAGCCAAGCAATTTACTGGGCAAGTATTCCACCTTTCTATGCTTTTTTTTTAAACTCCCAAACTGTATTCTTAACGGTTTAGATGTTATAAAATATTACAAATGTACTAAAGAGGCCAATGTCTTGTTGGATTTTTTTAAGCAGTCCTTTCCTTCACAAGGTCACTGGTTCACTGGACTGAAACAACAAAGTGGATTATTAATACTATGTAATCCCAAAGAGATTCCCACCAAACAGGGAAAATCAAATCTTGATTATTAATCAAGCAAAATGCTGTTTATAACTACATAAGCCATTAGTAGCATCCTAGAGTGGTTTGGGTTGGAAGGACCACATGAAGCACATCTGTCACTATGTTTAGACAGTTTGTTTCTGGCCAAATACTATAAACTTCTCTGCATACCTGAAAACATTATGCTTTTAATTCATATTTACCTTAAAGAAGCAGCTAGGTGAGTAATTTCTTCCCTAAAAAAGAAAACTACTGCCAAACAAAATAAGATAAAAAATAAGAATCCAAAAAGCAGTACAGGATGAAATGCTTAAGTCTATTTCTGGAAGTCTTGCCAAAAGTCAAGTTTAAATTGTTTCTCAAATGTACAGTTCTGCACCCCTGTGAACAATGAGATAAAAAGAAGAGAAACCTGTGGGCCTGGATAAATGGGAATCAGTAATGCTGTAACTTTGAATTATGGCAGGATTTCACAAACTCTGTGAGGCTCCAGTGCCTCTCATCTCCTGAAACTTGCTTTCAGTGTCTAGTGAGCACAAAGCAAGCTGAACTTTGAGCTGTACATTCAACTAATAAATAACATTCCTCACATACTGACCACTACATAGTGTGGCACTGAAGGCAGTCCTACAGCATTTTTGGCTGTCTGCTGGCTGGACAATGGAGAATCGAGAGGCTGGGCAAACCTCATTGCTAAATGCATTCCAGAATATTTAACTAAGTGGCAGCAGCAGTTGAACAGAACATAATAGCTCCATTTAGGCCCCAAAGGTGGAGTTGCTGATGGGCTGGACAGTGGCCTGCAGTGTGACAGAGCAGGTACATGTCCCACTCAGCAGAGTTTTCTGCAGCCCCAGTAACTCCAGCAGAGGCACAGCCCAGAGCAGAAGCTGTTTCAGCTGTTTGACAGTCCAATACATGACAGCATTTTCAACAATTCCTCAAGAAAGCTGTGTCTTCCTTTTCAGCTCTGCTTAGAAGAGAATCCCCAAAGGTCTGGATAGCAGAAGGTTTCTTCGAAAAAAAACAGACTTTGAAACTAATGCTGCATATTCAGAAACTCCTATGTAAATAATTCTCAGTAAAAAGGAGATTGTCACTGCAGGTGATGGACACAGTGACAGTGTAGAGCACACCAAGTAATGACAACTCAAGACTGAAACTGACTGACCCCTGGCCTTGTCTGGGTCACTTTAAAGCTATTTCTCACCCAGAAGTCTTTTGACCACCATTTGACAGTCAGCCTTCCTGGCATGTCACACCTCCCTATCTGGAGCTGACAGCACAAGGCAGGGAGAATGCTTTTAAGGCTGTGAATTACAGACTCTGGAAAATTCACATTTACAACTAGCAAGGTGTCACTGTAGAAAGCAAATAAAGATTTTTTTTGGTTTTTTTTTTGGTTTTTTTTTTGTTTTTTTTTCCCATGTAGAAGAGTCAAAGGACAACATCTCCTCTGGAGATATTTCAAATTGCTGTTTGATGGAGTTGTCAGATTGCACCAAGGAGCCATTCTCTGCAAAGGCACATCCTGGGGATTTCACAGCCTGCCTGTCACTCCACAGGACAGCATGTTCCCATGTGTTTAGGTTTCTGTATAAATCACTGCCTTATCTCAAAATGAATGCTCAGATTGGTAGATTTAGGAGGCAGAGACAGCAAGAGTGCGTCACCCCATGTATTCCATCCAGCTCTACCACACATGATGGAGAATATGCTGAGTTTTTTCATTTGCGGTGGATCAGAATTATTGCTAAACCAATGGCATTCTTCACAGGCACTAAAAATAAGGCAGAGGGGAGAGGGGTGTAGCATGAAGGGAAGCAATTCCTCTCCCATTTACTGCCAATGCACACAGCCCATGTGTTTGCTGGGTGAACTGCTCCTCAATGAGCTGCTCTCCTACTGCACTCAATGGCTTGTAGGGTTTTGAGTCTGGTTTTGTTGCCACTCTTTTTAGGCCTTGATTTGAGAAACCCTTCTTACATTGGTGTAAATCAAGGCTCTTTGACTTAGCAAGATCCCTGGTCCTCCAGCCCTCCCACTTTCTGCCTGGGCAGAGAAAAACAGCCAAACTCTGGGGGCAGCCTTGTGTTTACACCAATAATGCACATTATGAAAAGGATGTGTGTGCTCCCAGGAGCTTGTGACCAACACACCTGTGTTGGTTCACTCTTCCTCTTACACTGAATTAATTTTAGGCACCAGCCCAAGGTATTCCACACCTTTGAGACAGTCAGACAGGGTGAGACAGCAGATGAAAGGCACATGTGCATTCCTGGCTACAAAGCTGAACCTTCCACTTAAAGAAATCAGTGAGGGCTGTAAATAAGGAAAAATAGGCACATCTTCATTACAAATATCTTCTGAAAACAGACTTTTTTTCCAGGCCATTTACTATTTTTTCCCTTGCCTTTTACTTTGTGACCAGAATGGGTCAAAGTCCTGACATACCTGTTCAGATGAGGTGGTGGGAAGCTCTTGGCACACACACAGCGAGTTCAGTTGACAAAAACCATTAAATAAATGAGTGGGGATATTCTAATACCTCTATCACAACTTTATTCCCATCCAAATGTCCTTGGAGCTTTCATTTCATGACAGAGACCAAGAAGGTCCATTTACAACAGCCTCCAGAGCTATTTTCTGTTCCTCTAGAGTCCAACTAGAAAATCTTCACCCACACCATCTCAGCAAGGACCTCAATGTTCAGCCAACAACAGCTTCTACAGATACATGTTCACCTCCAGGAGGAAGGCAGGCTGACATTCTGGCTCTCCTGCTCCATGGCTAAATAACCATTTTAATCCTGCAAAGCCACTTATATGCTTAAAACATTGAATTCTAGCACTTGCCCTTCACAAGCAGTGAAGCCTAGAGTGGTCCTGGAGGGAATCAGCACCAGCAAGGGGCTGAGCACACAGGAGTTCTGCCCTCCACCTCTGCACCCTTTGTACCCCATCTGTCTTCATGAGCATTCCCAGGATTGCTTGCAGAGGACACTTTCTCATCAAGATAAAGCAAAATGATGCTGTCACAGTAGCTGTGACAGTACACTAAGCTCTGCTGGCTGGAGACACAAATCAGTGTTTATTAAACAGGAAAAAGGACAACTTGGAGGAGAGGAAAGCTGTCAAGCACCTTGTAACTCACAGCAGAATGCCAATAAAAGCACTGTAAACATGACTTGATTGTGCTTTCTGAATAGCTCATTATGGTGTCAAAGCTGTGACAAATTTCATATGAATATGAATTTAAGCATTACAATCTATTCAGCATCTGAAGAATCCTCCTTGTAAACCATTTTTTAGGAAAGGGTGCAGAACATGACAAAAATATTTGGGGGTAATTAAGCTACTTGTGCTTTCACCTCAGCAATGCCTAGACTTACCCTCTCTATGTAACCAGGACATCGTTCTTCCTTTAAATCAATGTGGAGTTTTGCAT
The DNA here is from genome assembly GCF_047830755.1 of Zonotrichia albicollis. Lineage (NCBI taxonomy): Eukaryota > Metazoa > Chordata > Aves > Passeriformes > Passerellidae > Zonotrichia > Zonotrichia albicollis. The sequence goes on along the minus strand of NC_133825.1, from coordinate 23,076,551 downwards.
AAACTGTGGAGTTTTGCATGAACTGTGCAAACAGCAGCCACCTTACATGTGGAGGACAAATCCCCTGCCTACCTATAATGGTGTTACATTAAAATCCCCATTTGGTGGACTGGAAATTAGTGGGCTGGGAGATCAAACTGCTGTTTCTACCCTTCCACACACTCAGAATTTTACTTACTAGAATAAGAAATTCTTCATAGAATAGCTTGATCTGGCTCTCTTCAGCTATATTGTGTAGCAAAGGGCTTTTAGCCAGACTGACACTCAGGGTTTGGAGTGGTTCCCACAGATAAAACACAATATAGGATATAGTATAAAGGATATATTTGTATACTATTAATGCTTTTTTATATACAGGCTCCTTTTCCTTCTCCCTTCAAGATCAATGACAGTGACTATTGTTTCCACTGCCCACAAATAGTACCAAAAATAAAATGTATTACAGCCATTTTAAGAGAAATTGTGGAGTGCAGGTAAGTGCTTCTGCAACTGTCTGACTTATCCTGTACCATTTCAGCCTGAATTTCTCTTCAGAAAAAAAAAAAATCTCTGTTTCTTTCAAATTCTTGACATACAATGGCACAAATTCTCTCACTTATTTTGTATTAATTATGGAACACCACTAATTGAACTTAGCACCTTTTCAGTGACAGTTTTCTTTGGAACACCCTGCACAGCAGGGGTGTGGCAGTTACAGACACGAACAACTCATAAAAGCAACACTCCCCCCTTCAGAATCTCTAGATTTACACATTATTGAAGCCACATCATCTTAAAACTGGCTATAATGAGAACAGCCTCTGAAATGATGTGCAAGTTTGAAGAAGATAATTAATGTGTGAAATTTTGCCTTTTTTTTGTTCTCCCCTTGTGAGGAGGTGGCTTGAAGGGGATTTTGAAGCTTTGAAAAATTGGAAAAAATTGTGAGCAAATTCTTTTTATAATACTGTAACAGAGGTGCAAGCCAAGAAAAATGTGTTTTTGTCTTACTACATCCTCCTCACTCCCAATTTTAATTACCACAGTTTGGCACCTGATCCTGCACAGAGCCATATAAAAGCCACACAGGCCAGCTCTTTCCAGACAGAGATAAAATAGAGGGAGGGAGGAATTAATTAAATCCTTTTCAAATCTTTTCAGTGAGTTTCCTTCTAAAGTCACTGTCCTGGTTTCTGCACAGCTCGTACAATGGCATATGGTCATAAATAACAAACAGTTCCTGCCTCCTCCTGTTGTCTCTCTTTTCCCACCCTCTGCAGGACCAAAACAAAACAGGCTTATGATTCTGGTATTATGAGCAGGCCAGTCTGCATCCAGAGCAAACAGGCAGCTGAGCATGTTTTTGATTCACAGCACAGAGCAGAGCTTCTAAATGAGCTGGTTTATTCATCCTGCAGGTCCCTGCTACCAGGGGCTGCTCACTGATTGCATCTCAGGCCCAGAACTGTGACACATAGTGCCAAACTAAGCTACAGCAAACCAAACTAAACTTTGGTAACCCTAGTTACTAAAACATAGTTTCTCTCTGGTTTTTTTTTTATGACTGATTTTTCATGCATGGAATACAGCATAGAGCACAGACTATTGCAAGATGCTTTTTCTCTGAAAAAATAAAAAGAGGAAAAAAAATCCCAATTTCCTTTTCCAAGTTTAACCCCAGATGTGCTCAGGAGAATCTGTAATCCCATTAAAATTAGTAAAGTCCTTTCTTTCCTATATCTCCTTTGTTGATGCTGGGAAGCTTCTGAGGGAAACTCAATTAATGATTTTTTTTTAGCTTGTCAAACTTCCATTCTCTTTATTAAAAATGATGATGAACTTCTGCGTGTGATCACTTCAGCTGAAAACAGCCTGGCTGCATTTGCAAGACAGAAGCTGCCTGAGCACTGGGCAGAGCTATCCATGCTCCAAATGGGGACAGAGTTACAGGGATAATCCTGCAGCACCCACAGAACACACCAAGCCACAGATGCTCTCTGCCTCAGAACTAATCAAAACCCAGACCTTCAGCTCCCCAGAACATTCTAACATTTTGAAATGTGTTTGGGTTTCAAAACAGAAGGAAAATACTCAAGCAAACTGTTACATACTATTTCCAAATTATTCTGTTTGGATGTGTTAAGTTGTCCAGCTTCAATACCATGAAAATATTGAGCCAGGAACTCAGCTTACATTATAAGGCAAGAGAAAAATCACTGTTTTTTCTATTAGGATGACAGAAAATGTTTCAAAACAGGCCAGGAGTAGAGAAACCTGAGTCAGCTACAAAGCTCTTGGCATCTCCTTATCCACCTGAGCTCCTCTGAGCACAGTGCTACACCCAACAGGAGAGGCTGATCCCTCCAGGAGCAGAACAGAACACTAAAAGCAAAGTTCCTGGTGAGAATCATGGTATTGATGCATTGGAAAACCCATGACATTTGACTAATGTCACCTCTTAAAAACCCTTTTAATCATTTACTAAGTCCTTCATAAAAATTGTGCTGGTGAAACCTTCCATGTAAAGAGGAGTTTCATAAGAATTAATCAGCTTTCAGCTGTCACATATAAGAAAATTTGAGGAAGCATGAAAGGTTTTTAAGGCTCCAAGAAATGCAGAGATTAGGTTTAGATCCACCATTAACAAGAAGAACCTACATTAAGTCCCAAATAAGAGCAGCAGGAAGGAGAACCTGCTTTGCTTTAGGGCACCAAGTTCTCTCACTCAGTGTGGAGGAAGTCAAAGCAAGAGGTTTAAAATTTCCTTAGAGAGCAGCAGGAATTTCCTAGAAAGCATCAGGGTGAGAGGTTTGCCACACAGCCAAGCACAGAGGATTTGCAAGGGAAGATGATTTGCCCTACCTACCCTTTTATGTCCCTACACATCCTTTCAGCAGCTGCAGTTTTCAGTGTTGAATAAACCCCAAAGGAGCAATATAAATGAGAAGCCAAATTTGGTATTTTGCCAAGTCAGTCCAGATCAACAAAAAAGAGCTGAGGTGTTCCAAGACACCGAAGAAACAACTTGGATTCCACAAAAATATCCACAATGCTTATTAAGAAGAGAATAAAAATTATCTAAACATTTTGGATAAAGAAGCAAGGGTTTCTGTCAGCCCACAAAATTTTCCATCTATTGTGCTCACATTTGACTCTGCCTCAGGCTTCCTGAGCTCTCTAACATTCTAACATAGCCCAGCTCTTCATTGTGACAGAGATTTCAATTAGTCAAATACTCACCACTAAACAAACAATGTGACTGATACATAAATCCCAGTTGGACTGGAGAGGGCTTTCTTTGCTTTTCTTTTATTTTTGTGGGTGATAACAGACATCTAGCTTGCTGGAAAGTATTTTTATCAATTGTTCTGCAGTCTTTAAGTTAATTATACTATGGGGAAGGATATTATGTGTGGCATGAGGATAGTAGAAACAATAAGCACAAAAGTAGAATGTTCTTCTTTTGATTAGACTTCCAAATTGGGAAAAAAAAAATCAATACAGAGAAAAAGCCCGGGATGCTTGAAGAACAGGTTTTGCTACTGACACAATTGTGTTTCCACCAAGACACGAATCAGATTTTGAAAGAGAACATGAACTCTATGCCAGTCTGGCTAGAGCTCACAGTCAAATCTGAAGTCCCTAATAAGCAGAATAAAAATAAGAAAAAGAAACTGAGGAGTAATGTGGAAAAACTGCTTAGAAACCACCACATATAGCCATGGCTCTCCAGAACATGGGACCTGCTTGCAGCACAAGCACCACAACATGCAGGGATGTTACCACATGTCCAATAGTGCCAAGTGTGCAATAAGGCAAAGTGCCCAAGCTCTGCTGGGATGGAGATGTGTGAAATCAAATGTTTAAAGTTCACTCAAGGTGGTGAATGCAGGAAAAAAGGGCAAGAGAAAGCTCCAGGAAGCCAGGGCTCCCTCTGAGAGGCAGAGAGCAGAGTGAATCAGCTTTTACACCCTAACACCCCCAACCAGTCAAACCAACTGCAAGCAGGAAAAAGACACTGTAAAAGCAGAATGTCACCTTGAGCCCCGAATAATCCTTTAAAGTTACTTCTACAAGACTTAGCTAAATATTGCTGAGAAAACTGCTAGGTAAAATGACAGGGCCCATTCATCACTAGACTCTGCAGCACTGGCAACCTCCGAGCTCTGTTGTCATAAAAATGCACCAGAATTTTCTAACAAGATTGGGAGAGGCAAAAAATCCAAGAATATTTTGAATCCTCCTGGCTTTACAGACCAGAGCAAGTATTTGTTTTTAAGAAATCAGTCCTCATTCCTTACCTGCTTTGAATCTAATCTGTTCACCTTCTTTAGGGTTTTTTCAGTATTCTGATTATACATACAAAAGGGAGAACTCACTCTCCTTCAGTGAGTCCAAAGAAGTGAAACACTCTGGGATATGGATGGACTTGGACTGAGCTTCATCAGTTTCTATCAGCACAACACTTGGTCCTCTCTATTGGCTGTTATTGAGAGCATACATTGAGCATGCAAACAGCATAACAAAACATACAAATAACTTCTAAATTGTCAGCTACCTCAGATTTCTCTTTTAATTAACAGGATTTAATCCCAGTTCCAGAAAAGCAGCAGATTTTAGGCTGTAATTATTCTGTTTAGTAAAAACGTGGGTGCATGCAATACTGTAAAGTGCCTTCTGGACTGACCACTGATCCATGGTCAGGGAAATCCTATTTCCTTTGAAGTTATAGTTGTTTTTCAGGTGGAAAACATAAAAAAAAAAATTACTATTGGAATGCACATGACAAAAATCAGAAACAACATAAATCTGTTTGGGAGTGGGGGACTGTTCATTGTTTGCCCCTTGTTAGGTGTTCCTTTGAATGAGGAACTTGCTAGAGGTGGTTATTGCAACTAGTAGTTTGCCCAATACATATATCTATATATATATTCACAGATACATGCCGTGTCACAATCCCTACTAAGCTTTGATATGCAGTTTTCTGACAGATATTGGTAATGAAAACTGTCTTATCCAAAAAGAGTTCCTACCAATATAATGACATTTGGTCTCAGTCAGCACCAATGAAGCAGAAAGATTTGATCTAATGTACAAAAGTTGTGGTTTGCTCCATGCTGGATCCCATGTTTGGAATTTTAAAAATCCTCTTCCTTATCTTGGGAAGAGACAGCTTTTCTCTCATGCCTTACCCTAGCATAAACACAAGGTACCTAAAGTATTGGAATGTTTACAAGCACCAGTCCACATTTTCATGCTTACATAATAGTCTGGGCAAATTCACAGTGATAACTTGAAAAAACAACTGTCTAATGCATACAGCTGAATGGAGATGCAACCTGCAGCTAAAATAACTTTGTGTCTCTATCTGAATACTGACAGGACAGGACAGGAAAGTGCTGAAGAGCTGAGGAAGCTGTTATATATCACACTTGTGGATTCATTTGGACAAAGTTCCATTTATTCCAGATGAAAGATTTCATCCTGTGTTCTTGAGCTAGCTTTAACATACAAGAGCTGTAGGCCTAGAGCTTTATGATGGAAAAGACCTACCTTAAGCATAGACTGGCCTATTGTTACCAGTTAGTTGCCATTAGCATTTTGTTTGGCTTGGAAAGAAAGAAAGCTGTGTCCAGGGATAATACTCCAACACCTGAACTAAAGGCTACAATGACTTGCCCAGCTCATTTATTCTCTTAAAGCAAGAAAAGAAACACACTCAAAAATTAGGTGCCTAGCATGAGGCATCTGTTCCTAATCTAAATGTTTTGCTTTACTCTCTAATTAGATTTCTGAATGCCTAGTTTGAGATTTGGGTACAGATTGGCTACTTTAGAACTAACATATTTGGAAATGTAAGCAATTATTAAAAGTCAAGCAGATGTCTGTTCAGCCCTCCTTCATTTGCTCTGCAAACACATTGTCTGCTCACACAAATACAGACCCTGCAGATTAAGAATTTGAAAGCTACATAGAGGATGGCTGTGTTCTGAGAAGGCAGCACAAAAAAATCCCTGTTCTGAGTATAAAAGCATGCCCTAGCACCTCTGGCTATGGGGTCCCTATGAACGAGCCATGGGAAAAAGTTAGGAAGGAATGAGAGCTCCTTGAAGCCCTTTGCCTGCTTGTTCTCTTTATGGAGAGGTACATGACAGAGGTTTTGAAAGCTGAGCTTAAATGAAAGAGGCATTTGCTTTGCTAAACCTTCCAGCACACTGCCAGCCTCACTGAGGAGGGCTGACTTCTGTCATTGGGGCCAGGTGAGAAATTGCTCTTGAATTCAAACACTGCCCGTGTTTTAGGACAGGCTGTGCACACAACTGTTATTATTGTGCTGGAATCACAACAGCATTTCAGTGTCATACTTTTCCTCAATGATTATAACTATTCCTCACATACAGTATCTACAACATTTTTAAAAGTAGTCTTTATGACTGGCTTCATCCCTTCCCAGCAAACATATTAATTCCTCCTCTATTGTCTTTTAAAGCATTATAGACTATGAGGTCCTTTATGGAAAGCACTTATAACAATGATGGTTGCATGTAAATTACAGAAATTTCCATGTTCTCCCTATGAAAATTACTTAGATTTCCTAAGAAATGTAGGTCTACTGGCATTTTCTTTTGGCAGGGGAAATAATCATATTTGGAGGATAAAGCATATATTCCTTGAGACAGATCCGTAATAGCTCAGCTGTGGACTGACAGGTTCCTCTGAGTGATGCAGGCACAAAAACCAGGTTATAATATATGCTCTCTCATTGCATCTGTTTATCACTGGGTTATTTTCCATTTATGAAATTTCTCCAAGGATATTTCTGTTCTCTAAAAACCATTACCAGTGCCCAAAGCCTTGTGGGAGACCCTCCTATAAATAGCAACAAAATAAACAAACCATAGTGCATACAGAATGGAAGATAATATATAAGAGAACATGTGCTGTCAGGTGCCAAATGGCTATTAAAAACAAGCATGGGGATAACAGCACTTCAAAAATCATGAGCCAAGAAAAGTCCCTGACAGAATATTTTAACATAAGGAAATGTCTGAAAAAAATTAGCAAGAAAAATTCCAGACACTGAAATGAGCTGGTACTAGGTGGGCATTGATAGCTGCATCCTGACTGCAGACAGGATTTGAAAACAAATCCACTTTCATCTCTGAGAATATCAGCTGCAAGCCAGAGGGAGGTGGGTTGTTTTCTTCCCCTCTTCAGGCCTTGTTGAAGTTTAAATAATGTTCCATTCATGTGTTAGTGCACCTGGTGACACACACACAGCCTTACCAAGAGCTGCCACACTGATAATTCTCAGACAAGCACCAGATCCAGGCATTCAGAGAAATCTCACTGCCTAATGTTGATGTCAAAAAATCCTGTCTTATGGAAGCAGCTCTTCTAAATTATGCTGATTTTCATCAGGCACCTCCAATTTATAGCCAGATCACAGAGAGCACCAAAGCAATCCCCTTCCAGCTGACAAGCCCAGGTTGGACTCTGTTTGGGAGGGACTGTGTCAATGAGCTACATTTTGAAGAAATGGTTCATTTACATGGGAATGCAAAAACAAATATTCCCTATGCACACCTGAAACAAGGCACAAAACAGAGGAGGTGCCACAAAGCATGAATGAATGCCATGAAATTGTATATGAACTGCAGGGAAATCAATGGTTTTTGGACAAGTCACAAATCACGGCACATATATTTTGTCCTGTGGCTCCTGCTGCTGCAAAGGCACAGCCAGAAATGCTATCAAGTCTTCACACTGTTTATAGACATGCAGTGGAAAATCATCTTAGCTAGGCCCAGTGGGTGTTTACAACAGCTGTAAATTCCCTTCTAACCTGCACAGCTAAAATGACTTTTACATCCTTTCCCCTAAAAAATGAAGGGAATTGTCCACTGCTGAGAAGATGCTCAGTTTGTTCTCTCTCCATCTCTACCTGCTTCCAGAAAACTGGAGCCTACCCCTCCTTGGACAGAAATCCGCTCTTCTTGGTTTTGACCTTTTTCCTGCTCTAGAGCTGTTTGCTCTTGAAAAACATCTCACAATTAATTTCTTTTCTTGTCCTTACCAGTGCTCAGGATCCAATGATCTTTCCAAGTGAGTCCTTCTCTTCAGAAAATACTGATTTTGCTCCTCTCCTGGTGTTTCCCTCACTGTCATGGAGAAGATGAGCAAAGGATATCTCCCACATGTGGAAGAGTTTTACTAATTTTGATTGTGACTGATGTCCCACTGATGGTGTTTCCTACCTCACTGAGGGTCACCCAAGTGCACAGACCCCATTAGCCCCTACCTTACCCCAAATAAAGTGCCTTAACCCACGTGGCCACAGAGCAGCTCTGTTCCTACAGTAAGTTCATGATCTGCCAACCAGGACAGCAGCATTCTACTCTCAGGGCAAGCAGGATCTGGCACATTGGAGTCCAAGACAGAAAAAAGGACCCTTTACAGTTATGCCATTCTTGAAACACAAAATTAATCACACAAACAAGCTCCTCACATGTAATTCAAGACTCTTTCACTGAGAGAGCCTCTCATAGAAGGTTTTTATGGGAATGCTGCACTATCTTCCATGTGTGACTGACGGGCATAATGCATTGGCCAAAATGCTGGGCCTAAAAGTCACAGTATCACAGATGAATACTCATCATCAAAGAGCAGCAAAGGACTTCCAGGACATCTGGAGCTATAGTGCTATTCAAGAGAGCCAACAGCACAATTCCAAGCAATTACAAACCAAGGCACAATCATTGCACTCCTGCTCACTGATTGACTTTCTTCCTTTTGGGGGAGCAGGTCATGGGCTTTAGAGGGGATCAGGACATGTTTTTATAACCAGCTGTTGGCACTGCAGTATTTAATGTCTAGGCAAGTCCGGCTGCTGCTCGCTGTTAATAGCAATCATAAAGCCAGACCCTCTGTTGGCCTCTAAGTACAACTTCAAATGTCCCACAGGGCTTCTTTGAAAAGAGGAGTGAATGACCCTGATGTCTAGACTAACATTAGTTTCATCTATAAAATTCAGGTCGTAACACAAAAAGCTGTGTGTGAACCATTGCTGAGAGCATAATGACAAAGTTAATTGCCTATGTAATCATTCTCCAATCCAGCAAAGTACCCCGAGATAGTCTGAATGGGATGAGTACCATTAAAAAATCCTTAGGCTAGACTAAACTTTAATTACATGACACCTGCAAATGATAAACTGAGAAACAACTCAGTAAGGCACATACATAGCAAAAAATAAAAAAAAAACCAAACTTTTGCTGCTTGTGCCATTAATGGATAAAGGTCAGTTCCTAAGGAGTTCATCCTGAAAGCTGTAAATAGGTAGAATGTGGCAGATTACATACAGGAAAATCCTTTGGACATTCACCTGTAGTCCAAAGGCACAGTCCAACCTTCCTCTTCCCCTAAGGCAGTGACAATTTCATAGAAGTACAACTCACAACTTCTCAGTTCAAGATGGACCAAGGCAGGGTCTGCACATGTTGACAGCTGCAATACCCTGGAGAAGGGCTGGATGGCAAAATAATTCAAATTTTTTTAATTTTTTTTTTTTTAAGAAGCAATATCAAACTCAAGTGTGTTTTGCTAAGACAGAGGAAGGTTGGCAAACCAGATGAACTTGCAAAGCTGTTTTATTCATGATGGATACAGGAGACAGCTGTGAAGGTTATGACATTTTCTTTTATAACAGCTCAAGTTGGGCTAAAACAAGTAGCAGTAGCTGCAGCACTAATTGACTCAGCCAGTGCATTTCCTATTAAACCTTAAGCATTAAGAATTCATAGGCAGAACCAGAAATAAACTGTGTGTGGGTGTGAAGGTACATGGAACAGTAAAAAGCTAAGCCTGCATGAAATTATATTAACTTTAGCTGAATGGAAAGATCCATGGTCAGATTAGAAAGCTGTTATTTTATTTGTTGGCTTTCAAGGAAGTTATTGTTAGCCTGTTTGGCTTTGTCATTACTGTTCTAGCTTTTAGTGCAACATGGTTTTATCACATGCAACACGGTGCCATTTCACATCATGCACCCAACAGGATAATGTCAGGCAGCATAACATCAGGCCATGGCAAAGACATCAGGATCACACTGCACTCATCAGACATTGTCCCTGGCAGACTGCAGAGCTCCCCCTGTGATTTAGTCCAGAAGTCTCTCCCTTTGACTTTGACTTGACATGCTGTTGTGAACAGTAAGTTGAGCCAAACACCAGCTCTTAAAGCTAGGCCATGGTTTCAGGATCCTGTTCTAGTACTTGTCAGCTGGAAAAAGGCTAGCAAAGTGGCCAAGGATAGAGGCAATTACCATAAATTGCACTAGATCATGTAAAGAGAAAATGCATATATTAAATATTCCTCAAAGGAAATTCTGCTTGCATATAACTGGCCCAAATACATCAAGCTGACCTTAGGGATGAGCCCTAAAATTATGTGTCTGTGGTCCAAACCTGCCACAGATACACATCTACAAAGTGAGATGTTTCCCTAGGATGCAGATAACAACAGGAACATCAATCCTACTTTTCTAGTGAGGCAAAAAACCGAAATCAACAGACTTGCCAGGCTCCTTGTCATATCACAGAAGTAAAATCAGGTTAAAGCTCATGATTCCCTGAACCCCACATCTCATCTATTTAATCACAGAGCACACTGGACAGAAGACTTGGTCATCTTCCCTTTCTATAGGATTGATCTGCACTGAATGAAAAAGTTCATGTAGCCTAGTTAATAAGATTTTAATCTTATTCATCTCCCTATCAGGAGGCAAATACCATAACTTTCATAGGAGACTAAAGATCCAGCTCACTTGCAAACATACAACACAAAATTTCTAGGCATGCTAAAAAAAATTAAGGCATTGCCTCTGCCCAGAGAATGTGATGGAAAATTCTGCTACTGAGTTGTTCATGTAGTAGTTACAATCAGGTGTTTATAGTTTTACTCCACTGAACTTTCTCCAAATGTTCACCCTTGGCCTTAGAATATCAGTCCTGCCTTTCTGAATGATTACTAAGAAGTGAGATGGCTTGCAGATATTTTATTTCTCGGCCTTATAGCAAACAGACTGTGCCTTTGATGGAAGATGTTCTCCTCTTACCTTCCTGGAAAAAAAAATCAGCCTTCACACTGATGATAAAAAGAGAAAGCTTTAAAGTGTTTGTAAACTCTACATCAAGTAAGAAAGAAAAATGTTGTCAAAACATTTTGTAGGTTAAAAAAACTTTGTATTCATAGGATTTTTAGAGACTAAATAGAGAAGACATGGAGGAAAAAGTTTAGAGTAAAATAAAATCCTTTGTAAATAATTTTCCCCAGTTCCTACTTATAACCTCTCCATATAAACTTAGCACTTTATTTCCATTTTCTTTCCTAGAGGGAAAGAATACAGAGAAGGATTTTCCATTCCTGACTGGCTTATCTGTCATTAATGAACACAGTAATGATGTTAACTATCCAAGCATACTCACTTCCTCTGACTCCAGCTCAACCTCAGCAGTCTCACAGCACTTCACATGATTGCAGGCAGTGTGAGGAGGGAGAGAAACATTGTTCAAGTGCCCTTACAACACATCTTCCACTCTGAACATCCTCTGCATATTTCCCTTGGAATATATAGTCAGGAAAGATGGTCCTTGGACCATAGTTACAAAAGAAAACTAGATCAAGACAACCACATTAATTTTAATTCACTGCCAAACAAACCTGAATTTGGGCTTGAAAACAACCATTTAATTTCCTTCTTTTAATGATATCTCAATCAAAAAAGAAATTAATTTAATACTTATAAAGTACTTAAAACTTTTTTCTGCAATTATTCTGATACAGAATGATGCCCCTCCCCTGCCTATGTTATGATATAAAGGATGTTAAAACAGCCAAAGATTATTAATACTAGCAGTTTATAATATCAAAAGCACAGACAAAACCTCACTGGTGATCAGCTCTCCAGTTAAAAATATTTTTACAGCAGCTGACAGAGCTGACATTGACATGAAGCAAATGAATGATTAGGAACAAAAATACACTGAATATTCAGTCACTAGCTAGCCAAGCACAGTGTATCTCCTCTCTGCCATGCAGGAAATCTACCTGGCCCTTCCAGCTGCACTTTGCCAAGCCCATAGCTCCTGACTGCCTCTGTGCAGTTCTCATCTGCTACAGGATGCAATTCACCCCATCTTTTATGTGCTGTTTCACACGAGACGTAGGGTCTGTCCCACGCCTCTTGCTTCTGCTGCTCCAAAGCACATTAGTGTTTTTATTAGATCATAAACCACTGTCTGAATCTAATGATCTAATCTTACACTTTCACATTTGGCATCCCACTGAAGAGTGCTGAGCTCTCATGGTTTTTATCTTCCTTTAGCCCCACATTTCTTCAGGAACCCCTGACTTGTTTTGATTGCAGTTCTCCTTTAGTGAGTAACAGGTAACAAATCCCGCAAATCTCAGCACCTGCTGGTTCAGTTGTACCAACACCATGAAAATCCCATAAAAGGGTCCCAATCACACTCAGCAGCTGCTGGCAGAGAGCCAGCTGCAGCCTTATTCCCTCAGTTTTGGCTCAGAGTGAGTTGTTACCATTCTATTCCCCTCCAGGCTCAGGGCAGGTGCCACTGAATGGAGGTTCAGGAGTTCCTGCTCACCCTGCACAGCCCAGTGCTCACAGAAAGGCACAAACTGGCACAGCCTTGCACCATCTCTTCACCAGCTGCACCACTTGCTTACCACAGGGGAGCTCTGGTGTCACTGAATGAGCTCTGGATGTGTTTTTGTGCTTAATTTTCCATCACTGCTCTGAAACCTTCAGTAACACACATGACATAAAAGCTCATGGTGCGTTATTTGCCACTACTGACATGCTGTGAAATGACTCAAGTGTGACTTCTTACTTTAGTAGCAAAACTCAGCAGAAATAATACAACCTATTATATCAGTTATAAACTCATATTATGAACTAATAAAATATCATAAACTCATATGTTCATTGCTTTCATATGTGTACTTCTAGGTGCTTGCTGTTCCAACTTTTGAGGCTGGCCTGTTTAACATCTACTCAATATGACTTGCTCCTCTCTCTCCATCCACCTTCCTTTTAATCCCATTCTCTCAGTATAGCAGAGATAAGACTTGAATCACTAAAGAAACCTCAGTCAGAAGGGCAATTGTAAACTTGCCTTGTCCCCATCCTTCCTCTCATTTCTCCTTCGACCAAATGGACAAACATTCACTCATTGCTGCCTTTCCCATGAGTGTCCTGGCTAAAATCTGCCTCCTGTGAAAGGGTCTCCACTGTACCCTGCACCCTCTGCTGCTCCTGAGCACCTCTCCTGAGTTTGCAGAGCTGGGCCCATGAGCTTATGCACAACCTCACTGACCTGGCTCATCATGTGGGAAACTTGACTCAAGAGTGTCCTGTGCCTCAAGCTCAGAGCAGAGATCAAAATGATTGCATGTACAGCAGCACCATACAGGTTATCAGCTCTGTCCCACCCCTGTGCTTTACGTCAGTGCAAAGGGAGCATAATACACAGTGAAATCTACATTTCCTTTCCTCCCAGCTAGAGATTGAAGAGCCTTGAGAGACACACAGATAAGGGGAGCTGCCTTTAATACTCTGGCATTTCACACAGGCTGAAGAGCTGCTCCTTAAATATTTACCCAACATGCATATGCTGGTACATTCCAGTGCTCCACAGCAGGCATAGGATTTTTTCCACTCACTGGAATGATCATAGGAGACAGTTTAAACAGGTAATGAGCTCAGTCTTTAAAGATTTCCTAATGAATTGAAACCAAAGGTTTGGGGCTTTTTACATTCAAGACTGTGACTCACTGGCAATGATCCTGTCTGTAATATCACCACAACCCTTCCTTGGAATTACAGCTCTGAAGCTCTGCATGCTCACAATGTGACTTCAAGGCACAGCTCAGGAGTGACTGCTGTGCTGTAAACTAGATGGTGTTTCACTGTGGAGACAGATTCATGAGACAAAGCTGGAAATACACCAGTTGCAATACAAGCATATTAAGAAACCTCCATTGTAACTGATTAAATAGAAGCAGTTGGATTCATTAAGCCTTGATATCAACATATGGATTAATTTAGGCACCTGCATGCTTAACCAGCTCTGAAGTACACACAAGGATGGGTAAATGATCTTTTCCAATGCCTCTGGGTTTCAGATTACAAACTGGTGCTGCCAAGAGCTGTGTCCTGGCAGCTTTACCATGCTGAGGTGGCCAGCACAGGGCTTGCTCTGCCTTGCAGCTTTCATTTTGAGAACAGCACTTGTAACAGCACTTTGTCTTCCATCTTCCCTCACTGACACTCCCATAAATCTATTTCTATTCTGTTTTCTCCTAGACTTTTCTAACTTTCAAATGCATTTCCCCTACTTACTTCACAAGGTCAGAGGGAAAACTCTTTGAAGATGTACTGCCAGAATCTACCTCAGTTTACTCCAAACAGCTGCTGTACAGGACTTGTACTTGCCCATTTCTACACCTGGCCTCTTTCTTTTGACATCCAAGGGACAAATAACAGATGGATCAGTTCTAAGGGTACCCTGTGTACTGAACTCACTGCTGGGAGGAGCAGGAACAGCCCTGTATGCAGAAGAATGACAAGAATTGGTCATAACAGGAAGAATCATCTCAGAATGGAAGTCGTCCCTTGGAGTAACTCTTACAGCAAGGAGCCACCCCACTGTCTCACAGGGACAGGTGACAGAAGAGCTCAACACTCTTTTCCACAGGTCAGGTTTAGGTTTAGGAGCTCCCTGTGAGTTGCAGAACTTCTTTTGCCTGATGGCTTTGAGCACACCAGCCCTGAGAAGGAACTGCACTAGAGAAAGATTCCCAGCTCTGCAGGACCCTGGCTTTGACTTCACCAGCCACTGCAGGGAGGGGACAGTGCTGTCCTGCTGCACCACCATTTCAGTGCTTGCTGGGTGGGCTGGGTTATTTTGGAGGTGAAGAAGCAGTAGGGAAAGGAGAAAGAAAAATCCATTAAAATAGGCAGCAATATACATCTGCTTCAGCCAAACAGAAAACACGTAGCTTCACTTTGTCTTTAAAATAAGTAATTAGGAACATAACTGCAAGAGAAGCATTGACAAGCTTCCCATTTAGCTGGCTATTATTTTCTGCACATCTGTGCTTTTTTAAACATAACCTCAGCTCCAAAAAGTCATATCCTGTTGTTAATTTACAGAAACTAAGCAGAAGCTCTGTAACAGAGGTTAATTTGGGTTTAAAACAAATGAAGTGCCACAGAATCACATACTGCTGATTAAGCTGCCTAAAACCAGCGCCTGGAACAAAGCCTAATTTTTTCTGACAAATTTTTCATCACTGGACATAGCCTTTAGTGAACTGGGATTATGGCTGTTCTAAGATCTGTCATGCAGGTCCCCAGTGCCAGGAGGTCCCTGTGACACGTGTGAGACACAGGACAACCTCTCAGGATTAATTCCAACACCTCTATAATGCAGCTGCCTGCCTTAGAGATGGCTCCATCCCAAAGGACTCAGTGCCTGACTCTGCCACTGGATGCTGCAAACTCAAATCATCAGTAAATATTAGAATTATTGAGATTTCACTGTATGCATGCAAATCTTACTGATAAAAAAAATAAGTAAGTCTCTGACAAAAGATTCTACCAAACCTTTAGACCAAGCAGTGACATGTAGAAATTACTCTCATGTCTTGCTTTTTAACCTGAAAATCCACACAATTTCTATCCTTATTCAAGGAGTGAAGCATGGGGCATGGAGTTGTTCTGTCTAAATTAAGTTCACTGAGTTTTAGCACAAACTTTGTTTCAGGGGAACGTGAGCCAGAGAAGATTGAAGCATTCAGTGCCTTTTCTGCAATAATGGTGAAGGCTGACGCATAAAATACTTTATTAGCAGCAGCATTACAACAGACTTCGCTGTGAACCACACAAGTGCAGAACAATTACCCTGAACCCTTGTGAAATATATTTAGATCATTAGAACCCATATACTAATTCAGCTAATTATTTCCCCCATAAGAAACAATTTATTCTTTACCTATACTGCATAGACTCCCATACTATTTAAGTCTCCTATTCTAATCACTACAGTCCCTAACACCAAAAATTATAAGATTACAGCTTTATTGTAAAAAAAAAAAACTAAAAAACAAGACAAACGAAACAACAACCAAAAAAAAAAAAAAAAAACAACCCAAAAAACCAAACCAAAAAAAACAAACAAAAATTCAAAACCAAACAAAAATTTGGGAAAAAACCCCAAAACAACACAGAATTCAATGGCAAATATAAAAAGACATTTGACAGAATAGAACTCACTAATTAGCCAATCTTTTTCCTTCCTGGACTCAGTCCTCTTTCAAGGACTGATGGGCTCATACTTCAGAATTGTAGCATTGACCATAACATTGAAATTCATGTGGGCCATGCCTGAGGAGCACTCAGAGCACTATTAAAAATATCTAATTTTCCAGGGGACAGAGAGCATTTTTTGCAAATACAGTCAATAATACCATAACAGATATTTCTTTAAAACCCTACCAAAATATACTTAAATGAGTGAAATGTCATGGACCAAGGTGTGTATTTCACAGAGCCTGTATCCATACTCAACTCCAGCTGAAGGAAAGAGGAGCTATAACTGAATGCAACATGAGAATTAGTGACATGTCCTGTGTGCCTCCTGTGTCTGGATATCCCAGCTGTATTCCTTCCTCAAGTCCTCAGGGTGTGCCTAACCAGTTCTGCAAAACAAAAAATGCATTTCCTACCTCTCGGCACCTCTGCTGCCCTTGTCAGTGTTTGCTTTCCCTCTGCCATTTCCCGAGGAGTGGCCAGAGCTGCCTGCTGAGTTCACTGTTTGGGGAAAGCCTGGATTTATAGACTGCATAAAGATGTTTTTTATTTCGTTCTCCTTTTTTTCCCTAATAATTTTTATGGGTCTGTTTGCCTTTTCTGTGTGACTGAGCACACAGATGATATTTGCAGTGAACTACACTCAGTGACCTTAAGGAAGGTCCTTCTGAATGGGAGTAGCTAAGGTAAAACTTACCATGGCAAATGCCTTAGAAGTTATTTTTCCCGGTATCATTATTTTACATCTATCAGCACTGGATTTCACCTGCCATTTTATCACCTAGTCATTCAGCACTGAATAATCATTTTGCAATTTATCCTGAGCAGACTTATGTTGAACTACCCTGATCTTTTTCTTCAATTGTAAATATTTTTGGTTTAATCTTCAACTCCATTTTTACTAAGCTACAAATGCATGGAATGACATCATTCCCACAACATATTTTCATAAGGTCCTTCTGGTAACTTTACTCCTTGGCCAAAATAACCACTGCCTTTTTTTTCCCCCTGTCTTTTAATAATTAATTAATTTTTTAAGACTACGAGACCAGTAACCAAAGGGGGGAAAAAGGAGAGTGGGTGATAAATTAATGTAATCTGTTACTCCTAGATTTACCTTGGCTGGATTTAACTTTACTGCCTCACTATGCTGAAGCTACAACAACTGCCTAGGTAATAATTTAGTACAAAACACTCCTGGGGATTACAGTGAAGATGACCAGTTGCAAATGTACTCAAGTCCCTTTAAATGAATGAATGCCATAATTCCTTTAGGAATTCATTAGCAATTGGCCCATTTTTAAATGCCTTAGGGTGACTTTCTTGGTCCTGTCCCTGTGGATTTGCACCATTCCTTAATATTATATATATTTGACCTGCTTTGACTTCTATCTTCTCATTAATCCCATTTTCATTAAATACATACCCAATGTAAGTAGGAATGATTTAAATGAAAACAGAAGGAATGTTTCATAATTTTTTAGTACATACTTATTTTCTATTTCTTTCCTTCTTACTTTGAGTATATTACTAACATCTCATAGGGTTGTTTACATTTGTTTGGTTTTTAATTCTCTTTAGTCTTGGCCTTTCTGGCTGTCTCCCTCAGATTTTGCTTCTGAGTATTTTTAGTTATGCATTCTTCTTTTCACTGGGGTGTGATTCCAATCCAACTTCCATGTTCAGGGCACATCTCCAGGACCACATGCATGTCCTGATTCCCTGTTCTAGATCTGGCTCTTCTTTGGATAATTCTTCACTCATAGAATTCTTATTCCCTTTTTTTTTTCTCTACAGTAAAAAACGTATACTTCAAATGTTAGAAAAATTATAATGCCAGCATGAAGTATGGAAAATTAATTGCTTTGCATTTAAAATATGAGTGTAGAAAAATGAGTGAGAGAAGGAAAGAAACTGAACCCTTTTCTGCACTATTGTTTCTGATTCTTCATTGGTTTTTCACTTTATTTTATCCTTACAAAATGTTGTCTGCAAAACTTATTGTGAGGACATGAGACCCTCATTTTAAAGAGAACAAAATGGCAAACCACTTTCTGAAACTGCATGGAGACACTAAGAAAGCATCTCCTCAATTTCTGGGGCTGATGAGTGACCTGCTTTGGTATTAACACTGATCCCCGTACTGGAAAAAAATTACAGTATTACCATACGCAAGTTCATTAGTTATGCATTTTTATTAAAAAATAATTATTTAGTATTTGCTCTGGTAAAAACTAATTTTTTTCCAAGGAAAACAGATTGCAAACTCACTCTCAATTAATTCCATTCTGTCAGACATTTGCCCATTTTTGGTATTTCATTCCAGGTCGTGCTGATGCAAAATTCAGAGATGCCAACTGTCCTGCATGAGAGCTGTCAGACAGATTAGCACTCCTGCCCTGACACAGCTCCTGCTTTGTCAGGCCTGGGAACCAGTGTGTTGCAAAATGAAGCCTCAGCTGATGTGCCTATAGGAGCAGAGCAACTGGCACTGTATGGGGTTTGGTCCTGTGGGGAGCCTTGGTGCCCAAACCCACATATTCCCGCTATTCTCAAGATTTATTAGTACTATAACTCTCCTGAATTCCCCGAGATCAGTTCATTCCTTCCCTCTATTAAAGAAGATTACACACATCCCTTTGCTTTCTTCTCTCCTACAATATTTATGAAGTCTCTTTTTGCTTGCTCAGTTGAAACTGATGGTGATCCTTTCTTTTCCCAAGCGCTCCCTCCCCTCTGAGTGGAGATGGCACTCCAGCAGTGTCAGTCCCAGGCTGCTGCCTCACCTGTTGCTTTTGTCACATCTCAGTGCTTTCCCAGCTGAGCACTGAGCCCCAGCTTTATCCACACCACTGAGTGCTCTCCAAGAGCTGCCACAGTCAGTCCTGATGGACCCAGAGCCATTCAGACTCTGCTGCTCTACCGCAAAGGATAGATCCTAAAGTTCCTTAATTCTTTCTTGGGAGTGATGGAATTCCAGGGCTGTTATTCTGTACGTAAAATGAGGAAGATTAAAATCCATATGTAGTAGGTATTCCCCAGCCCTAAGTTCCCCACTTTTTCTGATTATGAGGTAGAAATACCTTAAACAATATCTTGTGAAAATTGTTATGATTATTTTGACTTTTTTTACCTTTTTTTTTTTTTTTTTTTTTTAAGTTTGGGTCTCAATTAAATACTTGGGCCTGGAGTTTCTAATGTACATAGCAGAAATGAGAGGCACAGTTCACTAGGGCATAATTTTTAGCTCTCAGACCTTCTTTCCTCATGCTGTGTTAACTTTTCAACAGACTCAAAAACTCAGACTGCTGAGGAATTATGGCCCTTGTTTATTCCACCTCAGTTCTGGAAATAAAACTAAAACCCAGAGGATACACTTACAATGGGCCAGTTATTTTTGATTGGTGTCAGAGTATGCAGATATTACCACAGGACTCAAAATCAAGGCCCATTTCTTTAAGAGGCTTTCTATGTGGAGAATTTGTTACCACTCACATCTGCTATAGAATTCAGTGGGAAAAGCAAATCCTTTTTCCTGATAGTACTTGTATTCCAGTCCAAAAATCTATTTTTAAACCATTAGCATTTTGTGACACAGAAGCAGAACTTCTAAGAAGAAATGGCAACTATAGCTATTACACAAGCAAATTATGCTACAAGTTGTATCTGTTTGCAAGTGCTATTTGCCTTAAACGTGGCTTTGAGGAAATGTTCCCTAGAAGAAATTAAGAATGCCATTTTACCACAAGAAATATGCAGTATTGCTGGAATAATTATGCTTTATAGCATAGCTACTTGGATCTAGTGAGATTTTTTCCTGTTCAGACCACTGTTTCTGTGTTGCTTTGTGTAGATATGGCTGTTGCTATGAAATTATTGGTACTGCTGCTGTTGTGAAGCCCAAAGGGTTCCAGCATCAGATGAAATTTCCCAAGATAATCTCCTGGGCTACATGAATTGTTTTACATGGATTGCATTTTAAATCTCATTTGATAACGAGTGTTTTAGAGAGGAAAAAAGTGCTTTCTGCCTTAATCACAAACCAGGACAAGTTAAGTGTGCATAACAAGATTTGTCCACTTATCCAGTGTGAATAGCTGGAAAGAATTGTTCTGTTCTGCGCTGACAGCTTTAGATGGGAGAAATGAGAACGGAAAATCCATTAAAAATCATCCACATTCTTAATGCTCACCAGTTATGGTGAAAATAGCAAATTTTGGGGTCCTTGCCCTGAATCAGGGTATTTTGGTAGACTACTGCTATGCTGTTTAAAGAGTCCTAATTTCTGCTTGTGCACAGGTGTAGCTCTTGTTCTGGTTAAAGTTCTGTTCCACCTAAACACAGGAAAAACTCACCACTAAAAGTTTCACTATGCACAGATTGAAATTTTCAGAATCCTGTCCTGTTTTACCTGGAGCTTTGTCCCTGTGAGTCAGGATAGAGAGGGCATTGTGAAGATATCTCAGTCACACAACTCTGCCTACCCACCCCTCCTCATCTGTCCCTGGCAGCCACACATGAGGGCAGGAGGCAACAAAATGTGATATAATTCCTGTGGCAAATCAAAGTGGATATTCTGCAGTGCTAATGACACAAAGCCCATAAATGAACGAAAGCACAGTGCACAAGCCTTCAAGTTTTCACCAGGGCAATGTTTCTAGGCACCACCCCACCCTGCCAGGTAGCAACTGGATAAAAAAGAGAAACAAGATGTTCCAGATTTAGCACTTACAGGGTGCTCACCCTTCCTGCAGTAGGCATAATCTGACTTCCAAGAATGGTTTCAATATGACTGATCAGAAACGCATTTACTACAAATTTTAAGTGCTAAATGACGCCTCTTTAACCTCAACCTAAACTGAGAATTAAGTTAAAATGTAACTGAACATAAACCTGGAAGATTACGACAAAGATTAACAAAGCAAATATGAAAATGTTGGGTTGGCTAAGGACACTAAGGACACAGCCTTTCTGTGGAACAAGGTGCCTTGTCAGCCCACAGAATGAGAAGGCTTCAGTTCTCCTACTGCCACAGGGAGTCCTGCAGGCACTGCTCAGATCCTGCTTTGACTAAAACCTGGGGAATGGTGAGGCAGTGTGACAAAATGCCTCTGCCAAAAGTATTCACCATTTACATAACTAACAGAGCTCATTTTTCTGCCCACAAATTCATCACGAGCACAAAACCTTGCTAATAAATTTGATACTGAGAGTTAATCCACTAACAACCAACACAGACAAAGATTTGCAGAAACAATCCACTGCAACTAATATGTCAAACAACATTTATTAATGCTATTTGTAATTAATTTTTCAGACTGAGCACCTGAGCTGCCACTGCTTCTGCTTCCTAAACTGGCTGGCTGTAGCTCCCTAAACAGAAGCAGCAGAACCAACACATCTCCTTCCTTCCTTCCCCAGGCACTCTCACAAGCACTCACTCTCCTAGTTTTAAAGGCTTTCACTTTGCTCTGAGCATTCTTCCACACTTGGAAATTATGTATTTCTGTTCCTGACTACTCAGCAGAACAAAACATCAACAAAACTGAATTGAGTTTGCTGGTATTATCCCAATGGATGCCTGATAATATTTCACTGAAGAAGGCACCCAGGGCTGTATGCTGTGTAGGCTGTTTTATCTCAGCTCACTCCCAACACTGAAAAATTGAAAGAGAAGCCTCAGATGTAGCTATGAGGAGTATTAAACAGGTAGATATCTAAGCCAAATTCCCATTAGCCATAAAGTGCACTCCATGGAAGTGTTAAATTGCTTCCAGAAGTGCAAGAGCCATACATGTCTGTAAAACAAGGACCTGCATCACTCCCAAGCCCTGAACACAGGAACACTCCCTGCCCTCCCCCTGCCTTTTTCCTTCCATCACTGGTCCCCACAGGTACCCAGGGCTGTGCAGACTCTGGGACAGGCTTTGCTCCTGTCTCACCATCATGTGTTCTCCATAACCTCTTCCCAGGCAGGTCCTTCTTCCCTGGGGAAGGATTTTATTTGTGTCAAATACTGTTAGAGAATCCCATTCTCTTCATTCCAGTGATCAGAAAAGAAAACAAACAAAAATCAGCCCTAAGTAATGCAGCACACTCTGTTGGGCAGTCCTGAGAGGCCAGCTCAGTGGATAAAGTCAATAGTGCTTTCTGGGGACCAGGATTCAACAGCAGGCTGTAGTTCAGTGTAGCACAACACTAAATTGTGATTTTTTAATTATATTTGCATTTTTTGATCCTGTTTTTCATAGCACAAAGCTCTACAAACACATCCTCCTTCTCTCAGACTAAGCTCTTTCTCCCATCAAGCTGTTCTTTCATGACTGATTGTCTCCATGGGTCAAGGCCATACTTCAAAAAACCCTAAACAATCCTGACTAAATAAAGCACATTGCTTGCACTTTTGGTACTAATAGCAACAGAAAAAGAAATTAAAAACACATACAAGAGTGGAGGAACATGTTCCTGGTGCAATAATTTTAGTTCCCTGAAATTAGGGGTGGAGAAGATCACACACTCCCTGTTCACTGGCCTGATCTAAAATTACCACAGTGGACTTCACTCCTTTTAAATTTTTATGGGTGCTTGAGAATTGAATTTCCCAACGTGTAAAAATACAATTGTTTAGTAATTGAAGGCTTCAGACTCAATCAAAATTTTGAGCCAGCAGAGCTGTATTAGTTTATACCAACAGAAATCCTCTCTGAAAGGACAGATCCGAGGGTGTTTGAGCACTGTCAATATCACCAGCTGTTACCAATGAGCTGTGGAGGAGCACTCAAGTGCAGTGCAGTCATTGCCATCTAAAGGAAATCACAGGACTGTGATTACTCATTTGCCTGCCTCTGTGGGACCTTCACACCACAGAGGAGCTAGAACCAGGAGCAAAACACCAAGACACATTCACCTAGCATCAAAAATCATTAAAATATATTAAAATATTTTTCTATATAGTTTCATTACATACAGCCTGAATTCTTTGTGCTACAGTTCTGACACTCAGCAGTCAGTATGAAAATACATAACCAAAATGCACCAGAAGTGAACACCTTTACCTTTAGTGCTTTATCTCATGTCTCAGTCCTGACTCTGACACAGCACTGGTGACCTTCTCATTGTGTTGTGCTTGTGCATGTCTGAGTGTGACAGAAAGGGTGAGCAATAAAAAAATATTGCTCAGTGAAACAGAATTAGTGTCCACATACACCAGGAAGGGGTACAGGGCAATAGCAGTTTTAATTGGGTCCCTGTTTGGGAAATGCAGCAGTGCAGAGAATGCATCACAAGCAGCTCAGAGTAAAACATTTTATTCTCTGTCAAGATAAAGGTGAGTGCTAATGACTGTGACTAAATCTTGACAGGAAAATGATCTCTTCTCCTTGTAAGAGTCTGTTGTGTAATGACCAATCAGAGCACTGAGCAGTAATTACACACTTTCACTTCACTAAAAGCACTTCTGGTGGACTGAAGGGTACTGAAGCAGAAACATGATATAATTATTTTCCTTATCTTTACTTTGGACATGAAATGATGATGTTTCTTGTTTAGTTTTATTTTTTGAGAGGGGTGCTTCTGGTTTTTGGGGTTTTTTTTGTTGTGGTTTTTTTTACTTTTTGGATTTGTTTGGTTTTCTTTAACTAAACCAAAATGAAGAAGGCCTTAAATTCTTGTTTCTTTCTTTTAACTTAAAGTGTTTTTTCCTACTGTTAATTAACACTTATTTAGCTTGAGACAGAAGACAGGCATTACATAATAGATATTTCTTGTGTATTTTTAGGGCAAGCCCTGGGAATAATGCAGGCTTCCATGTGATCAGGATCTGATGTGGAAGAGCAACCAAGTGCCAGTACACACAGCACTGCCAAAAGCTTTTGATTAAGCTAAACCAGACAAAGTGCAAGAAACCTTCATGTTGTTCTAACATGTTCTCTGAAAACTTGTGGGAAGAGGGAAAGAAAAAAAATTCCAAGGTGGAACAAGGATTTGGACATTTATTCAAGCTGATAATTTTCTGAATTTCCAATGAATGAAGTGAGGGGCAGAACAAGACTGTTGAAGCATAGATAATGTTCAGTCTCCAGACTGTCTGATCTTTCCAGATCAACAAATCTTTCTAATCATACTGATATGCTGATCTATTTATCACAAATCCAGTTTTAAATTCTACTAAATTAATACAAAAAGATAATGTTTCAGTTTCAATTAAGATGCTACTTTACATATGGAGATAGATTTATCTAAATCATGCTCAAAAATAACACAAACGAAGGTGGCTTTTAAGTCCTTCGCTCTGCTCCTTGAATGCTGCTTATATATGTATATATTTTTTTTTACCACAATGAAAAATTCCAAAAGCCCACTAAGCACTCCAGACTGCACTTGCTATCAGGAACCTATTGCTCTTGATTAAAAAATTATGCTATATTCACATGGAAAGCTTACAAATAGATAACACTCCTGCAGAAGTCCAGTTTCTGAATTCCAGCCCTGGAATATCATAGCAGAATTTAAAACAATAAATGAGGTGAACAGAGCCATGACATCCTCTGGTTTCCTGTAGCTGTAATGTGCTTCTCTGGCACGTGATTAATTCAAGTTCTCTAAAGGTTTGGGAAGGCTCTCTGGAATCATTACAACCCCCAATTTGTGCTGTTCAGTATTGCCAAATGTCATAACTTTATATCATGGATATCTATTGCCATGCAGTGCTCTCCTTCAAAAACACTCCCTGTCCTCTCTAATTCTTTAATTAGAAGCTGCTTCCCGGAGCATTACAGGTTTTGGGAAGGTGTGGCTTTTCACCAGGAATAAAAATGATTTTTTTTTTATTTCAGCATATACTTTTTGTTCACAATTTCTGATCTTTCACTTCTTGAGGGAAGCATTCATAAAAATCAAATCTGCTACTTTTCATCATGAATGCATAGACTGTGCACAAAGTTATTGGTGGTAAACATTTCAGTGTCTAAAGTTTTAATATAATGCAAATCTAGACATCTGTCTACATATAAAAATCCCATAACTGCATGTGGTTTTTCCATCTTTCCTTTTATTCTACAGAATTACATCTGTATATTTGTTTTATGAAATGATAAAATGTATTTTGCAGCAAGAGCAGCTGCAAGTCTACCAGCTCTGTGATCACTTGACTGCTGGTCGATTTATAAGGTTCCATATTTATTTTCCTGGACTTGAAAGTCTCCTGTCTGTTATGGAGGTTAAAACTGACGGTGGAAAAGGTAGAGAGGAGAACTTAATCTCTAGCCTTCCATGGAAGAGCAGCTGTGAGAGGATTATCCATCAAGCAGTAAAAACCTACAGAGGCTGTCAAGTTCCAAAGGGAAAACTCAGATTGGCAAGTAATGGATGCCTCTCACTGTACATATTCTTCAAAACCAGAGCTTTGGCAATTTCATAAAACTTTTGCTCCTTTAATCTTGGAAAAAAAGTATTCTTAGGGTGTTTTTTGTTCTGTTTTTAAATAGACAGAATTTTCAAGCATTGAGCTGAATTGTCACTATAGCACATAATTAATCAGGTTAAAAAATAAGGACAGAGATGAATTAAACAAGTTTCTCTAAAGCCAAAAACACAATTTCTATTGTTTTAACAAATTCACTTTTGCCTTCCTCTGAACTCCTGTACTACAATTACATGCTATTTTCTGTAGGACATTGTTTAAAAAAATTAAAAATTAGGTACTCAGGCACACTTTTACATGTTTCTGTAAAACATAAAATGCTAATTACAGTACAACTAGAGCACTACTTTTCTGATCTGATGAAATGAACCATAGAATTAATTGGGACCACTTTACTAATCTATCTTCCATCAGATAAAGATTATTTGACCCAAACAATTTTTACCTGCCAATTAGAACACTTCTCTGTGTTTAGATTTCACTGCTATTAAAGTCAAGAGGATTCATAGCATTTTCCTTCAATATGGTTAAGCCATTTTTTAATCTTTTCAGAGTAACACAATCACTTGTGCACATCAGAAAGAGAAAAGGAAATTGCAAGATAATGACAAGAAGAAGAGGCAAAGGAAAAAAGTACTGTTATCCATATGGCACCAAAGCAGATTTGATACTAATTAATAAGGCTTTATCTGTAATCTATTTAACTCCCCATTCTGGCAAATTGCCCAAGTAATTTGTTTTGATCTCTAATTCCATGCTTACTAAGTAGTTGTTTTGGTTTTTTTATTTCTTCTGGTCTCCAAAATTAACAATCTATATTGCAAGAGAGAGTGTTTTTTGAAGAAAAATATAGAGGCCACTATTGCAAACAGCAAAGAACCCAGGAGCACTTCCCAGTTTGGGGTCCTAATTTCCTGTCCAAAGGTGCTTATCTTTGCAAAGGTAACACCTGCAGTAACATCTGCAAACCAGAACATCTGGTTTGCAGTGGAAAACTTGGCCAGGGAAGCAGAGACCTCCAGAGAGCAATGTGAGCATGGGGGAGCTGTGTCCCCAGAATCCCCATGGCCTGACTTCCCCAGATCTCTGAAGAGCAGGGGCTCTCCAAGTCTCTTAGAAAGGCACAACAGCCTGAGCAGAAGATAAAATAGGGTCTAAGGAGCCATCAGGGTTGGCCTAGTTTTATTCCATTACCAGAGACAAGAAGGCAAGAAAAGTAAAAAATTCAGCTCTTGTTCTCTCTGCTGTTTGCTTTTGGCACAATTTTTTTTCAGCTCTTCCAATAAAGCTGACTCAGCTCAGTCAGAGGGAAAAACAACCCACCTCAGAAAAAATTTAATAAAAAAACCAAAAAAGCAACATATCATCAATCCAGCTGGGTCCTCCACCGCAGACAAGACTCCTCTGACTCAGGGCAGAATTCTATTGACCAAACTTGTCTTACTGATATCAGAGAGAGACCTCTTCTAAAATAAAAGAGAAATGCAGTCATTTTCACTTCAGGTTCTCATGGCAGACTCATGGTCAGTCAGTATTTAGCTCTGCACACACACACAGGAGAGCTGCCTACCTCTGTCCACATCCCCCAACTCCTGCATAGCTGGTCTAGTTCAACCATAAGGGGCTGATAAAATCTATCAGTGCTGGAGTCACTTTTTTGGTTTTTTTGTTTGTTCTTCGAGAGGGAGAGAGCCAGGAAGGAAAGAAGGGTGCACCTTTCCAAACATGTGTAGGGCAATTTGGCAGTACAGACAGCCACAGCTCTAAACAGCACAAACCTGAGGATTTAAGGGACACTTGGAGTGTGATGGTATTTCTGCAGGGAGATAAAGATGCAGGCTCCTGTAGAGCACCATCAATCTGCACTTTGGATGGGAAGCATGAATTAGAGGGTGTGAATCACATTTCTACTGACACACACCCAATGAACAATCAAAACATTTAACACAAAACACGAGCCTGATAATCTAGAGATCTCCTTGTGTGCATGCCGTGAGTAATAATCCATACAGTTAGCAGATACCTGCTTCCTACTCCCACATCCTTCACACGGTGCTCCTGGCTATTGCAGTCCCTAAATCTAACTCTCCTGCACTAAATAACCATAATTGCTTCCCTCAGAGGTAACAGGCAGCTCAGGCACCAAACCTTTTGTTGTTGGAACTTTGCCACAGGTGCCATATAAGAACTGCACAATACATTACTTATGAATGCCAATGTTCATTTATCTCTTCTGGTGTATTTCTTTTTTGTACTTGGAGCATTAGCTCCAAGGAACAGATGATTAATTCTTGGTTATAGTGAAGGCCTGTTTACAATATACAAGCCAACTTTACAGTAGTAAAACTAGCCCCAAAATCTCTTTATTGAATATTGTGTTTAATCATGCATTTAGCTAGCTGCTATCTCATCAGTTCCAAACAGGTTTTAGCAGGTATATCTCTAATTTTTTCCCCTTCTGATCAATGCTGCTCTTGTACCAACATAAACACAGTGCTCATCAGTACTTTCAGTGAAGCAGAAGCAAACACCTCTCCCCTGCTGTTGTTTTGCTTTCTATACTGCTCATAGACCATTCACAGTTCAGCAAGTCATTGCTGCAAACTTTGAGTAACTGTTTAGTGCAAGCTCTGAGTAACTCATTGCTGCAAGCTCGGAGTAACTCACTGCTGCAAATTTCTGACAATTAGGATACAGCAAGGCTTCAGCAGTGCTTGGTCTGATTCATCTGTGCTGAGGCACTGAGTAGCATGCAGTGATCACAGGAAGAGAAAGCAGATGAACTTCAATATTTCCTGTTGGAACCCTGAGGAGCTTTTTGTCTTGGGCTTGATTCATTTATGCCTAGCACAGATGGTTTTCCACCTTTCTGAGATTTGTCTGGTTCCAGATGCTCTCCTGCTTGCTAAGGATCCAGACTTCATTTTCAGCAACAATCTTAGGCCTGAAAGTTGACAGTGAATAGTTAAAACCTATTGGTTTTATGGCTCCTCTCTTTAAAGTGTTATAGATCCAGAAAGGGAAATGCCCATACTTTTGAGAAATGTAAAATGCACCACAGGATTAAAATATAATGCCAAAATTTCCTTTTCCACATGTTTTTTCCTCTTCAGCAGCTAATATATACTGCTCATTCTATTTACTACTGCACACAGAGGATTAGTTCTGCATTTGATTGTCCCATTTGCTGTAAAGATAATAGATTTATATTTCATTATACCTTGGCTATCTGACTCTACAGAGGGTAATTCTGCTAAATTCTATTACATCTACAGTTAATGGCTTTAATAAAAATTAAAAAAAAAAAAGCAAGCTAAGTAGTCTTATTTACTTTCTTTTGGGCAGCAAGGACTAGTACCAAACTTCCTCCTTCTGGCACCAAAGTAACACAGATAATCCAACCATTTTTTGGTATTTCCAGCCTTTTAGAAATCAGCACCTACTCCAGCTTCTTTCCTTGTTAAAACAAGTGAAAAGAATGTTGGCACATGGCTGAATAAAGACAACCACCACTGTAAGAGCCTCCTTCCTGTGCCCAGGGAAAACTTGCTGGCAAATCTGGATCATTGGAGAATCTGTTCATAGAAAGAGACTGAAATTTCAACACCAGCCTGGTGACTACAGCCAACAGAACATTCTTCTGTCAGAAAACTGACCCAGTTTGGGGTCAGTGCAATTTCAAGAAGTTGTCAAATGTCCACATGCTTGCATCTTTTTCTAGCTCATTCCTGGAGATTGCTGTTAGGCCTCACTCTCAGTGTAAATCCACACATCTCCTCTCATATGAATTGCTTAGCTCACAGCTCAGCCAACATCATTTGGCTGAAAATGAACAAAAAAAGCATTTGCCTTCCATTAGGCACAGCAAAATCACTAGCCCTGCAGTCAGCTAATGCACTGATGGGCCAGGAAGGTAGTAAAATGCAAACAATATTACTGAGCCACATGCAATAACTATCAGTATATAGGATCTAAGAAACAAAAAACCCCATAAAACCAGACATTTCATATATATTCTTTAGTGACACCATGAAAGACACTGAGAAAATGCAGCAACTCTATCTCTAAAAATCATTAGAAGCAGCATCACTATTTTATTATTGCAACAGCAAGCACACCACTTAAATATTTGCCATTTATACAATGCCACATCACAACAGTGTTGCTGTTCAATTCACAGAAAGATATAGTGCAGAAACAACTTTTTCCTTCATTTCAATATTGTCAGCATAATGCCAAACACTTCCTGCAGTCCCCATTGAGCAGCAAACACACACAAAAACCTCACATCCTCAGTGTGACTCTAAATATCACTTGGATTTTTTTCATGGTATTCAAGCCATGAGGACTGATCACACTCCATTTCTTTTAAATTATTTCTGCAAAGCACCTTTTTTTTTAAGAAATAATCAAAAAATCCCACATTTATTCTCCATTGCAGCACACTATCCAACTTAATGTCTATTGTGAGGATCAAGGTTCCTCTGAAACTAAGGTTAGAAGAAAAGAATCTGACATTTTTTAATATATGTCAGTTCTCAAGCAATTTCATGTGTATCACTTAAACTCCATTTCTATTACATAACTAGAAAGCAAATAGTTAATAAACATTTCCACACAGACTTGGATATTACCTTTTAAAGAAGAAATAATTGCATTAAATATCCCATAATTGTTTTCAAAAGTGACTAAATATTGTCATTATAACTTTGAAGCCACAACATGTTAGAAAGAGCTGAAACCCCTGAAGCTTTTTCCCTGTGAGGACAGAGTGTACACAAGTTTCTCACCATGGGTTTCAGAGGGTTTCACAAGCCAGTGTTTAAATGCCTGGCACAATTTCCCAGAGAGTTCCTCTGCCCTCACCTGGGATCAAAAGCTATCTCTGAAAATGAGTGACTTCAAGGGAGCTCCATTCCTCCCTCCACTGCAAGAGCACTGCACTGACAAGGTATTCCCAACATTTTATGGAAATGAACTGTTTCCCCCTGAAGCATTTTCTGGATGTGAGGTTCTGTTGAAGTGAAGGAAGACGCCCCACCTTTGTTGATCAGCATCGACTTCAGTTTATTGATCAAATCAGACACCTTTTATAACAGTGTTAATTCACTTCATGCATATTACAAAATCTGAGCTCCTGATAGGCTGTAGAGAAAACTTCAACTCCTCCTTTTGTTTACAATACCTGAGGTTTGTTTATTGAAACCAAGATCAGTGTTCTCACCGTGATATGAAAAGTTCTCAAAACCTTTATATCTGTTTCCAGTACGGCCTTGCATTCCCAGAGCAGCCAAGGACAGAATATTTGCCTGTTATTAAGAAGATGGTCTGAGAATCTTGTTGTTTATATAAAAGGTGGCTGAGAACCTAATTATTTACAGAATCAAGCCTGGGAACTGCTGCTTTACAGCTGCCTTTTATTTTTCCCTTAGCTGAGTACCTTCATGGCCTCTTTCTTTAAGCCATGTTTGAACCAGGCTCTCCACAAGGTTCCAGAAGGGAGGTTGCTCACTCACTGAGGAGCAGCAGTGTGCAGCACTCCTGGGAGAGCTGAGGAGCTGCCCTGGCCAGTGCCAGCCAGCCAAGGGGCTCACTTCACAAAACACTCGCAGTAACTTTGTGAAATGCCAGATTTGAGAGAGGACCATAACAATGAGCGCATACAGCCCAAGGCTCACTGTCTCTCAAGTCCTGTTTCAGCAAGGGCTATGGATGTTCTGTCACACTCAAGGCAGGGCCACAAAATCACCTGCAGCAGCGGGGGGCTGTTTTATGAGCAGTTTTAGTGCTCCCTGGCAGGGTAGCTGGGCTGAAGTGCAGGTTGCACTGCACAGCTCAGTGAGTACAGCCCCTCCTTGTGCTGAGCTTTAACAGCAAAGGCAGCCCCTACTCCACTGTTTGTCTCAGGCAGAGGCCTCTTCCAAGTTCTCTGGGAAGGCAGCTCGTGGCTTTAAAACCTAGAAAATCCATTATGTCATCCTGAAAAGGCGGGCCTGTGGATGTGCTTCTGCTTTTTGTTTCCAGACACCTGGAAATACTAGAAAGCTGTGTTGCCTGCAGACAGGTCTGACTAATATTCCAGCCACCCCTGCCTTCAGGCTGTGGCCTGCTGCTCACTGGATAGAACAGCACAGTGACACCTGGCAGAGCTTTTAGTGCCTTCACCAGCCTCAGGATTCCTAACCTCTTGTCGCAAGCACAAAAGCTTAATCTTACCAATATTCCTCCTATTCCTTTCCAACTACTCCTACTGCTTCACCAAGAGATGAAATATCCTGATGAACTCGTTCTCATGTCCACTTATGGACAATAAATGCTTTGCTTAAACATGTAGTCAGAAGTCTGTTACAAGGAATACAATACACGCTGCCAATACCAGTAGAACAATAGAGTAAAAAAAACCAAAAACAAACACCAAACAAAAATAAGAAATTTTTTTATTGCAGACAATAGCAGAGAAAGCTCAAGCCTGCAACCTACAAATTTCCCCCAACTATTTCAGTGATTTTATTTCAGCATACTTCTCTGTCCTTTCCACTGTCACTCAGTAAGAATGAAGTGCACTTGCAGAACTAACACCAGTCTCAAGTAGCAAACCCAAACATCTACAAGCCTCTTCTTTTCTACAATTTGCAGGATTGAAAGAAAAGAGCAGCTCTCATTCAGTCTGGAGGTCTCAAACACAATTTTAATTGGATGTTTTAGAGGACATCTAAAAGGTCCCCCTCTCACACCTTGGGGAGATGAAACAATTGCAAAAATATAAATATGGCAGGTAACAGCCCATGGACCACAGAGCTGAATAGACAGAGTACCTCTATTTTCTGAAACAAAAATATAATAGAAACAAAACATTTATTCTGAAATCTTTGGAAAGCAGTGTCAACCTTTTCTACATAAATTGAAAAACAATAAGGATTTCTTTTTATTCAAGATATCTTCTCTTGGAGCTAGCTAAGATCTCTGGCAAAACATTAGATGAATAAATCATTATCCAATAGAAAGCCTGCTTATGGAAATTAGATAACTTTATAGAAATTTTTATGACAGCAGATTTGCATTTCAACAGAAGCATCCTGACTTTGATTTATTTAGGTAATCTGTATTTATTAGTTTCTTCTGTTTGCCATTTAAATGAAACAACAGTTCTAGCCACTTACACTCTCTTTATGAGAGAGGATTTTCAGAAGCCCTTGACATAAGCCCACTTTTCTTTTGCTGTACCTGATATAAACTTTGCTCTGGATTCTAAGAGTTGTTGAATAGAGCTAGAAACAAGGATTATATCAAAGAGTATGTGACTGGCCATAAATCAATTTAAATCCATCCAATTATAGAGCTCTCAAAATAAAATTTTAACTGTAAATTAGCATTGTTAAGAGATTGTTTCAAGTGTGAAAGCCAAAGTGATTGCTTAATAAATATCTATTTTAAAATGTTGCCAATAACTTGATAAAATGCTAACATAAAAGTGTTTCCATGAAGTCTACAGGTGACTAAAAAGTGGAGTGGTAAATAATGAATTGTCACAGAGAGACTGCAGTCAATCAGCCTCTGAGCCACGAGTGGCAGGGGACAGGGGCACAGCTCAACACAGGAAGGCAGGGAGGGAGTTTAACCTCAAACATGGACAAAATGGGTTTTTCATGCCTTATCCCTGGCCTTGCAATCCTTAATCTGCCACTAAAGAGGAAAAGAGCAGGACTGAAAGGTGCAAAATCCACCCTCAAAGCTACTGAGCTGCTATCTAGTGCTGTCTCCAAGTCCACTGGAACATCGAGCTGTCACCGATCCCAAGAGGATGCAATCAAATGGAGACACAGAGAACAGATGGCATCACAATCCCCATGGTGCTTTGCCAAACTTTAATCACTGTATGAAACTCACATCCCTGCCACCAACTTTTCTCACATCTTCCTCCCCTGAGCTCCCTCTTTGCCTGCTTTCAAAAGGCGCTACCCAAGATTGCATCTTCTGAAATTCTGTTGCAGACCTGTGACCAAAACCACAGACACAGCAAATCTTTAAATACCTCAGATAATGATACAGGTTTCCAAAGTCTTGGAGTTTTCTGATAACAGCAGTGATTTGTGCTGCCTTTCTTTAGCAGGGAAGGTGCAGCTAAGGGCAGCATTTTCATAGCCAATTTACATCTATCAGGCATTCAAGAATGGAAAACTGCGCACAGACTGCAACAGCTTGAAAGAGCCACACACTCTAAAGCAAAGAAACACTGAGATGTAAAGAAGTATTTCAATCTTGCACTTGTCTACAGAAAAAGGAATGCCACATACAGTTCTGACACCCAGCTTTAAATAAGAGCATGGAAAAATTGCAAATATTTATAAAGAAACAACAAAACAATTAGTTAAGATTTTGAAAAGTTTCAAAATTGGTTTATCCTAGAGGTGTGGTCAGGGGAAGATATCATTGTGGTGTCATAGGGAACTGCAGGGAGAGCATAATTTGATGTCAGGGAAAGCTTTTCAGTGTCCTAATTAAAGAGAGAACAAGGCTGCAATAGCTGAACCTGAAGATAGGCATATTCAGATAAGAAATCTGAATATTATAATCTGAGGATTTATATATATATAACATATAATATATATATAAAATATATATAATAATATTATATTATAATATTATAATCTGAGGATTTCATTGTGGTGTAATAGGGATCTGGAGGGAGACCAGAATTTGATGGCAGAGAAAGCCCTTCAGTGTCCTAATTAAAGAGAGAACAGGGCTTCAATGACTGAAGACAGGCACATTCAGATAAGAAATCTCAATATTATAATCTGAGGATTATTATATTATCATTTATATTATTTATATGTATAAAACACACATATATATAAGTATACCTTAGTATATTATAATGTTATAATCTGAGGATTTAATTGTGGTGTAGTAGAGATCTGGAGGGAGGGCAGCATTTAAGGGCAGGGAAAGCCCTTCAGTGTCCTAATTAAAGAGAGAACAAGGCTGCAATAGCTGAACTGAAGACAGGCATATTCAGATAAGAAACAGGAGATACATTTGTTATGGAAAGGTTCATTAACAGCTTACCCAGGATTCTCCTTCTCTGCACACCTTGAAATCACAATTGCATAGGTTTAAACACAGCACCTGTTCTAATTGAAGCAAAGGTGCTGGATTGAAAACCAGCATGCAGGAGAAGTCAATGCTCACTAAATAATCACAGTAGTCATCTACAGCCTTAATTTATACAAATCTGTGACTTATTTCTCACCTTCATTCTGAGACACGGTCAGAAGAGTTTCAAACTAAATTAGCTCTTTTCCATTCAATCACATGGCCATATGTCCCTACGCTTTCCATGCCAAAAATGCAGTCATTGGCCCAAAAATCTGATTTCTAACTGTACACACAAGCTAAACTATCCTGCTGTATGTGCTCATTCTAATTAACACCACAGAACATAAATTATGCCTATAAGAAAGGCACAGATATCAAGTCAAAAGAAAACAAGGGTAAAATTAAAACAGCGACACAACAGTGTTTTGTAAAGGCCATTTTTCATTAACCTGAAAAACAAAAAAAAAGCCAAAATAACTGACAGACACAGCTTTCCATAATTTTTTGAGACTTATAAAACTTCATCTTAACATCCCATTTTGGAGTGAAGACTGAGGGAGTGTTTTACATTCAGAAACAAAAGAATCTTGTGAAAGAGATGAATAATGGAATAAGGAAATACATCCACTGACTGTTACTCTGGACTGTGCCTACAGATTTGCATCTCAATTTTGGAATCGATTATAAAAGGAATATCAACTATGGTTTTTGTATTTTCTTTTTTAACTCCCAGCACTGTACTTGTTCTGAGAATCACAGAGTGAATTAAATTAAGCCTCCCTCCATACCCACACACATTGAATTGCAGCCTTTTCTTTGTCTACATGCAAACAAGGGCAGTGTAGACTAAGATCCACTTCAACCCACTACTGTTAAAAATCAGGTTAAAAACCCCAAAATGACAAAAGGAGCAGACATATTTAGTCATTTTCAGGTTCATAAGAATTGAAGATAAAATTGAAGTGTGAAAAGGCTGAATTAAGTTACTATTTTGGACTTCAAAACCTAAACCCTGCTTGAAACATACTGAGCCAGGCAAAGTCCTGAGGATGAGAACAGAGCAAGGAAGAGGAATCTGAACACCATCACAGCAATGTCTTCAGCAAGCAGGCAGGAAAAACTGAATTGCCAATCTGTACATTCACACCGACCAGTTCTGAAATTCAGCTCCTACTGCAGGAGCCAAAGGACACAAGGAATTCACTGCATGAACAGAGAATAAATAATTGCTTGGACCACCAGCAACAAGGCACAAAAATAAAAACCAGCCTTCTGTAAGTCAGACCTTCACAAACCAGTAATAGCCAAAAATACAGAGCAGTTTTTGGCAAACACAGGTGGGAGAAGGGGGTGTCAGTCCTCACAAGCAGAAATAAAATTTTCACGATGACCTTTTTGTAAAAGTTTTCAAGCATCCCACATTGTTCTTGCCCACCTGCAACTTTTGCTGAAATTATTTGCTGCTTTGGAAAGAATACTCTGAAGTCAAGCTTCTCTTGTTTCACCAGAAGTGAAGACTTTCAAACTCCTATATTTCTTGTGGAGATTTCTATTCTCTCCCTGTAACTTTCCTGACAAGTCCAGAGACCTGCCAACACACTATTTTATAGTCTGGCACAGCTAATAATTGCAGAGTAGCTTTAGAACATGTAATACATTTTTCTGACACCAGAATTCTGTTCATACAGAATAGGGACACAGCTACACTTTTTTAATTTGAGCAAAGAGATACAGATATCCTGGAACCAGAAGCAGCCTCAACTCACAAATTCCAGAAGAAACTAGAATGAGCTTGCAACAGGCAGATACTTTGAGCTGAGCTGATTGCATTACTATTTTTATTGACAAACAAGATTAGTAGGAAGGAGACCTTTAGCAGATTTAAAAGATGTGGCTTTTAGGGATTCAAAACTGCATTGCATAAATTTCCTCTCAATTAATTCTTATAATGTTGGAGGTGAAACCTACCCTACAAAATACAAGATAGTTTAAATTGTGCAAACAAAAGATAATTCTAAATGACAAATGACTGAGGCTTGGAGGCATCATTGCTAGTCCTATTTAATACTTAGAACAATGATCAGGAAACAGCATGTAATGAAAACTCCAGATTTAGAGGGATTAGAAACATGAGCAGAAATTACCAGCAAAATGCAATTTGCAAAGTCATAAGCTAAGACATCTGGAACAAAATAATCCAAAAAGCTGTCTGCACATCTTCTGCAGCAAGGAAAGCTGGAACTTG
Source organism: Zonotrichia albicollis (assembly GCF_047830755.1). Taxonomy (NCBI): domain Eukaryota; kingdom Metazoa; phylum Chordata; class Aves; order Passeriformes; family Passerellidae; genus Zonotrichia; species Zonotrichia albicollis. The sequence goes on along the minus strand of NC_133825.1, from coordinate 23,039,414 downwards.
ATAGCATAATAAAGCAGTATGTGTTTAGGTATGTATGTATGCCTATATAAGAGACATAATGTGTATTTGCATATATGGACCAGACACAGGCAGAAATTCTCTATGAGGAACCTCATAGGACTATCAGAAAACTACTGTTTCCTGATTGAAAAACTTGACCATTTTCAAGAAAGCATCCTGAAGTTTTTCAAAAGTGATTTTGCTCCTCAACAAGAACTTTATTTAATATCGGGATTGCCTTTAATATCAAAGGAAAGTAACACTGCACACTCAGTTTTGTAATACAACCTAAACTTTATCCCTGAGCTTTTGCCACATGTGCCATTTCCAGGTTCAGGCAGTGAAGGTACATGGTTATTAGCGAGTTAATGTTCAGGAGTATGACCAAAAAGACAGCAGTGATTATGACTTCAGAGGAAAACAGTGAAAGTCATAAAAACTCCCACAGCAGTTTGCCGGATTAAAAGAAGCTGGGCACATTTATGACAGCTACAGGATAACTCAAAGGGAGGACCAGCTTTTTGCTCTATTAAAGGATGTCCAGTGCCAGAACATGATAAAAGAACTATTTCCCAAGACAAATTAAACATGGGGAAACTTAAAAAAGAAATTAAAATCTCTATCACTGTTTGATATTCTTGACTAAAAAATACTGTCCCAAGTGAAGCTGCAACATTTCCAGGCATGAGTCAGCCAACACAGAGTGAATGTTTGAGACAGGATGTCTGTCACTAGCACTTTAGCTGATTGATTTCATAGCTCTGTCCATTAATAAATGGGTTCTTGCAAAGGCATTCATTTACTCATTGACTACTATCTCTTTAATAAAAAAAAAAATGTCTGCCTTGTGAAACATCTTGGCTCTTTGGCCCTTTAAAATACACACAAGTCCCATTAGCACTCTAAAGTAACAAGGAACAGTAAAACCTAATTTTTTTCCTAAATGCCAAGACAGAAATAGACATACAAGAGTTATAAATAACCTAAGAAGGATATAAGATAAACACAGAGCAGTTTCAAGTATTGTACATATGCAGAAACACCAACATAAATCTTGCACTGCCTCAAGCAGTAAGAGCACCTTTTTCCCTCCCCGTCCCTGCTGTAGTTCTTGAAGCTCCATTTTAACAATTTCACACCTCCTCCTTTTTTATTCATGTATCATAAACACAACTGAGAAGATGAATGGAGTCAAAACTAGGAATCCTGCAAGTTAGTGCAGACTCCAATTCATTGACCCACTGGTGTGGTGATAAAATCCGAGGCAAAGTATTTAAATTCCATAGCCTAAGTAACAGTAAAATCTTACAACTAAAATACAGTCAAATAGGAAAGCAAATCTGAAACAAGAACTGCTATCCAGGTCTGGCAGGTTTTGCAGTTGAAGCAACACAGAGGTCACACAGCTTTTCAGAGAAAGGTCCATCTAAAAAAATGAGAAGCCAAATCACATGGACTCATCTTTAGCTATCAAAACAAAGTGCTATTTATACCCAGCCAATTGTCTTTTCTTCTGGAACGTGCACCTGACTGCAGGGACATGCTCCAGTTCCCCTTCAGGGAGTTCCAACTGAGATCAAGGTTGTTGGTGTAGCTGGGATCACTCAGCACAGCCCCTGCAGTGCCAAGCCTCTCCAATTCTCACCCTTAATTCCCCCTCACTGTTTCAGGTATTTGCCATGAGCTCATGCCTAATCAAGGAAGAGTAATAAGTTCCATAGGACGCGATCTCCTGCTGCCCTAGAGCCACTACAGGCAAATCTTTACGTGCCTAAAGGCACATGTAGGAAAAAGTTAATATCTCAGGAGGTAAAATACAGAGTTCTGGTTCAAACAGTATTTTATGCCAAAGAAAAGAGCACAAGAAGGGACTTCTGTACTTGTAAATGACATGATTTAAACTGAGAAAACAAAAATATCTAAGAGAAGCAACACTAGCTCAAGAAACAAAACTATCTGTAAGCAGTATTCAGGCAATGAATCCCTGAATCCCTGTTGAGATGAGGGTCACTTGAGTTATTGCAGCATGAAAGCACAACTTCTGTACAAGTTTGGGGAAAAAAACAAAAACAAAATTAAAAAAAATTAATCACAGAAACCCGTTAGTTATAGTGCATTACAGAATCTGTGAGTGCAATGCTTGATTCAGAAAGAAAACCCAGCTCTGAGCTGCATATGCAGAAACACAAGAAAATCTGAAGAGGTAAAATGCTGGCCAAGAGAGGCTGCTCAGACTCTGATAATTAGCAGTAAACCGGTATTCTCACCATGCCTTAAAATCTTTTCAATAGAGGGGAAATAGAAAACAAACCCCAATTTGGGACTATAGAGATTGCATTTCAGATTATAAAAACTCTGTATTGATCAGGAATATCAGTAACACCATTGATAGTCATATATTTTTCTCTTTCCCTCTCCTTCTATTAGTTTATCAGTACAGCTTTAGCTACAGTGCCAAATCTTTTAGAGACTCTGTCCTCTAGTCATCTACTGGACCTGAGGTTCCTAAATGGTCTCAGCTCAAGTCCTTGGAGAAATCCAGACCAGGAACTGAACATTAAAACAACAGTGGGAGATAAACCTCTGAAAGCTCAAAGGTTGCACTCATACAAAAATTAAAAACCAAACTAAAGATCTATTTTCTGTGACTTTGTGGATTTTTTGTCACCTGAACAAAATGTTACAGGTAAAAAAATATTTACTTTTCATGCATGTCCTCTGGTAAGTGCATTGCAAAGGGACCCAAGTCCCGGGCTCAAAAGCAGCAACCTGTACTGAAGGTCATACTCTATGGTTTTAAAGTACATCAAGTTATCTCTGCAGTTTGCACACTTCCCTGTGTATCTTTTATCCTATTTTAAATCACTTCCACATCCAACAGCGAATCAAGAGCACAGCCCTGTCCCATCTTTTCACAAGCACAGTCCTTTTTCCTTTAAGAAAAAAGTGAATATGTGTCAAACCACATGGTTCTCACCTACAGCCAAGTGATTTATTTCCTCAGGAAAACTGGAGCAGCCAGGAAAGGATGATCTATGGCAGTGTGCTCCTGCAAGCTGCTCCAGCAGTGCCCTGGGCAGCGCTGACCTGCACTTGTCACAGCAGCTTTGGTGTCCCTGCCCTCAGCAAAGAGCTACATCTCCACAAAGAGAATTCCTGGGATGCAGGAGGCCCTCTGACACAGAGGGGACAGGGAGTGCACCTGCTGCTCCTGCCCATCTGCAGGGCAGGGAGCTGGAGCAGCTAAACCCCAGTGAGATAAAGCTGGCACTGCAGTACAACACTTCTGACCCGAGATGCTCCAAGCCTGGGAGGAGCACTGGCTGCTTGCTTTCCAGCAGGAAAGAGTATATCAGGCTTGAACCTTACCCAAAAACTTGAAAGAAGTCTCTGAATTATATGGAAATCTCCCCACAAGAGTTAAGAGGACCAGATGAGATGTGAAGAGAGACCTAACATGTGAATACAAGATATTTTACCTAATCCATGTGTGACTTGTGCCTGTAAAATTGCTCCCCTGCCATAAAAGATGAGGGTCCACAGAAAACACCCAGAGGTTAGATCTCTGTCCCTTGAAACAATTCACACATGAATATCATGATTCTCCAAGGAGATCAGTCAGAAAACCTATTATCTCACTTTTCCCAGAAATTCCTTCCACTGCACTGATTGCTGGGGTGTTCCCTCCCACTCCCTTTAGTTTTACTGCATGAGAAATAACACAAAGACTAAACTGAAGAGAGCAGGTGAGGGGATAAGTTGTGGCAATGACAGGAAGGTGCACAGCCTGGTTACGGCTGCTCACCATAGCATTGATATTCTGTCAAAACAGGCATGTGTGCCACAGTAACCAGGCAAAGTCTTTTATGAATGAGATCTGTCTGTAAGGCCCTGCACAGAGCCCCCTCTGTAGCTCTTCTGTGCACAGAGATTTATGAGAGCAGATTTGTGACTATTGATTTACTGTGACCTTTTGATGCTGGGCTGTGATCCCATTAGCTCTCAGAGAGGCAGGAGTGAGGCCCTGCTGCCAGCTGCAAGTGGGGCTTTAAACCATCTTTCTCCTCTGCAGGCAATGCAAGGGGATGACACAGCACATGGAGAGGTCTTGAGGCCTGCGCTGAGTAAAAAAGTGCAAGATTGTCATGGAGTAGATTTACAAAGAGAGATCAAAGTGGTTGATACCTATAGTCTATGTATTTTGAGGAAAAAAACCCAAAAAACTCTGTCCTACTCAAATTCCAGAAGAGAACTTCTGCCTGAGAAAAATATCTATTTCAATACAAGTTTCCTGCTCTCTGTGTTGCAAGATAAAGCTGAAGAGCTCCTATGACTCAGGTTCATAAATCTCAGGCCATAATTACACAGAATTACCAGGCATGGGCACTACAGCAGGTTGGGCTGAGGAATGGGGAAAAGAAGTCTAAGCTAAACTACAAATGTTTTTTTGGGCACACTCCATTTTGTAACTTGAAAAATAGGCAGAGATCAAGCTGTGCTGAGAAGCAATGCTTAATTTCCTAACTCAGGGCAGTGCTGTAATCCTTCCCCTGCAAGGAAAGTAAGTGCTGTATTATGAGGGCACTACAAGCCATTCAGAGACATCCTGCTTGAATCACACAGCAGCAGATGACACATCCAGCCAGAAACTCCCTGAACTCATCCCATCACTTCTTCAAAAAGTGCAGACCTCTGTCTGCTAAATGACTCAGCATTTTCTAGAATGAAAGATGATGTTGGAAGTCAATTCCCCAGGAACACCCCTTTACAAGACACCTAGCAGCTCTCTGTGACAAGAACAACTTAACCTTGAGCAGCACATGCTTTGTTTGTGACATTAGAGCTATGGAAGCATTTCTGGTTTGCCACAAGGAGGAAGCAGGTCTGACAGACATTCATCCATAAATGTATGAGGCTTTTAGCTACCTGACAAAGCACCCACAAGCTGACCAAGTTCAGCTCAGTGAATTTTACCCACAGGTAAAATTATTCAGATGTTCTTTATAATTCTCTAATTATGCAGGTTTTCAGCAATGATTGGCTATCACTGTTTGTTCCACTTCCACTCTTCCCTTCATTGTGTGTCAGACACAAGGCAGTTGTGAGACAATGCACAGCTGATACTTTACAAACAGGGGCACATTCTCATGAGTGTAAATTGGCATAGGATCTCATGAGAGCTGTCATGAATGCAGGCAAGCTGGAAACCTGGCCCAGAGCCTCCAAAGCCATTGAAGTACAGGAGGGTTCTTGGAAATGAAAGGTGATTTCCAGAGGAAATAAAGCATTTCCTTACATACCAGAGCACAGCAAGCTCTGAACTAATGATGTCCTTTATTCCCAGGGATTTAGCAGCTCCTTGGCTCACCTTCTTTTCATGTTTATATGTACCCTCCCAGCCACAGTGGGCACATGGGAGCAGCAGCAACGAGGCAGTGCTAACCTACAGAGGAGCAAAAATTCAGGGAATTTGCACTTGAATCTTTTGCAGTTCCATCTGTTGCAACACTAAATAAAAATATACAGATTATCTTTGTGTTCTGTGGGATTTGCCAATTGTTTATTCTTTGTCCGTAAGGCATTATTAGCAACCAATTGAACCACATTAATATTTCCTGAGTCTTTTTTGGTCTTTAAGAAGAGTTTCTGTGTTTTCCCTATTCTCTTAATCCAGCATCCCTCCAGCTTTCCATGAACTCTTAGAAAGGAGCTTCTACTCACAAGAAAATAAAGCAGAAGGAGAAAAAAATAGATGATATTGAGATTGACTAGGCCAATGAGTTCAACAGGCTTCTCCCTGCCTGTGCACAGAAAGATGGTAGAATTTCTGGGTCACAAAGGTGGGTATAGAGGTCTGGAATAGCTGAAGGTAAAAAATATGAGGAATATTTATTGGAGAAGACACTGCATGGTGGCCTATGGATTTTTCTAAGTATCACTGTCAGAAAAACATGCTGTAGTAATCAGCTACAAATCTCTGGTCCAAAAAAAGTGCCTGGAAAAAGCAGGCACTTAATCATCAGCAAAAACGAGTTTCCTGCCCAGCTAGGGAAGCACACACCCTCCTGTGCAAGTTGTTCTTTGCATCTTCCTGCCAGCCCTGCTAATTACCAGTGAGAGAGACCATGCCAGTGGGGGATGTACAGCAATTACCAGAGGTTGGGCTCCTCTGAGCTTCCTATTACCCAGGACCCTGCTTTTCTTCCTTTATTTCATCCTACCTAACCACCCTGCTCTAATTTATAGCTTAGCAGTAGCAACACTGTAGTTAAAACTGAAATGGCACTTCCACTCTAAACCTCTATTTTATTCCTTTCATCTGAGTTCATTACTTCAGTTACTATATAAAAAAAAAAAAAAAAAAAAAAAAGGGTTTCTGGCAATCTCTGTCCTCTGCCTCCTCCTCCTCAGCAAAAAGTATTTGTCATTCCCCAAGGACACAGGATGGCTGATCCTGTGCTCTCTCCTTCATAGCCTGCAGATTTGTCTTCAGTGACAGCTTCTGGAGGTAAAACCCCACAAGCACTGCACTGTCTGCCTAGGAGAGAATTTGAGTTTGCCAAGAATGTAAAAGCACATGCAACCTGCCCTATATACATGGAAGAAGGAAAGAGGAGCGGCTTTGACCTCTGCCCTGACAGCACTTTACTTCTCTGCTTCTATTCTGAGGTCTCTTTGCTCCCCAGAGGACCTGCCTGCAAATTTTACCAGAGATATGCATCAAAAACCAGCATGTGTGACAGTTACATGGGAAGTCACACAGCCAACAATCTTGGATGCTCAGAGGGCAGCAGGGCACCCCCATCACACCAGAGAAAGCCAAACAAACCTGAGAGCTGCAGCTCCTCCAGTCCATTCATCCATCTGATTAATGAGCACTGAAGGACAAAGGCAAGGCACAGCAAGCTTTATTTCTATAGAGCCCCATGCTCTGTCAAGGGGCTTGTGGGAGCAATAAAGCAAGGGCTCTTGAAACTTAACAAAGGATTATTGCCCCACCACGAGTTGTGGTGATGGGAATGTGTCAATTTTATTAATGGGTTTTGTTTTTCATAAGCATTAAATCCTGTTTCATTGCTTCCCCAGTATCATTTTAGATACCAAACACACATTTTCCTTTTAACCTAAGATTTCCAGAAGGGAACAGGAGCTTACTTTGAGCCAAAAATCCATAAAATTATTCCACACATTTGTGTGCATGCAGACATACACAAAATACTGCAAACTATCCTGCCCAGGGGAGAAAAAGCATGTTCCATTAGGACCTTCAAATTAAAAATAAATAATAAAAAATAGGCAGAGAATTCCAGCTCTTCAAATATTTCCCCAAGTTTTTTGTTTGGTTGGAGTTTTTTGTGTTTTGTTTTGGTTTTTTTGGGGTTACTTTTGGTGGTTTTTTTTTGGTTTTTTCTTTTTTTATTTTTTAATATGAAGCAAGAATGGGTGTAAATCTTGGGGTCAAACCCTACTGGTGAATACAAGGCATTCAGCCAGTGGTGACCCCACAAACTAGCGGGTAAAACAGCTCTTTCCTTTTCCAGGCTGCATTTCACATTCAGCCTGTATATCTAAAACCAAGTTCTGCTTCTCAGTGTTAGCTTATTACCTCCATCACTGATTTTGAATTATCCTCTAGTGCATCTGGTAATGGCCATCCTGTGGGATAGAATGCCAGCTTATACTGGATACAGGGAAAATGAAGCAATTGTAAAGAAACAGAAGTACCACGAAAGCTTTTTGGCTTGGGCTTGGCTCACACACATGCTTTTTCAGAGTGTGAGGGAAAAGCAATAACATGTTCTACCAATTATTTCTGCCCACTCCTTCTCTTACTTTTATTTTCATTTATGACAACTTAGAATCTCATTGTTATACAACTGGTTTAAGCTGATAAAAGTGGGTCAGATAAGAGTACTTTGAAATTTGCTGACTACTGCATCCATTCAGTGAGTGCTGTGAGTAAAATGGTTATACTATGTCAAAATCAATAAAAATTACAGCATAATGGAGATGCCCATTAATGACTTAAATCATAGATTATATTTTGCATCTCTTAACTGGTGTCTTTGGGGCACCTTTTTCTTATTGTTCTTGTGATTTTGAAGGGCAAAGTAAACATGAATGAAATTATGTAAATCACTTATTTTGCAATCAGAGCTTCCCAGACCATTCTTTGTCCAGCCCATATGATGGAGCCTCTGGCACCTCTGAATTAAAAGGAGACACTGCTTTTCTTCAGCTTTAGCAGGGAGTACAAGGCAGCTTTAATCAACTCTGTCTTTTGGCTGTAAGAATGGAAGTGGGACATTGATCTTCCTATCCTCTTCAGCAGAGGAAATAATCTATCCACAGGGACTTGATTAAAACGCATTTCAATCACAGAAAGCTCTGTGCAGTTGAAGAAATATTTCAGAGCATATTTTTAGGATCTTTTGTAAAAATCTCCTCCTCTTACAAATACATTTTAAAAAACCCAACAAAACTCTTCTTTCCACTACACCCCAAGGAAAGTTTCTGAGATGTGTAGGTTGGGTAAGACACAGGAGAAGCAGCAGCTCTCTCACTGCTGCCTGTCCTGATGGTGGCTGTGACATTGCAGTGACAGGAACATCCTGTCAGTCCAGAATCTTCCGCAGTTCACAGGTGTCTGGGTTGTGTCCTAAAACAAGTCGTAACAACTGGAAGGAAGGGGCAGTCTCGGGAACTATTAAAAACCTGCAAAGATACATCCATCAAGGAAAAAAAAAAAAAAAAAAAGAAAAATCACATTTATGTCCCTTAGTGAATCTACAACAAAATACCCCTAATTCTAGTGAGAATCTGTTACTTCTGCTACCAGAATGGCTCAGTCACAGATTAGTTTATTTCTGATAGAAGCAGAACACAACACGACAACAAAAACAGCAGAAAAAGAAAAACACTTCTGATTGGATTCCCTGCAAGTGGTATCTTTGCCAGGTAAGAATCAGCATAAAACAGTCCCATTTACTGAATGCAATTGGCCTGCAATAAATGATTTTTCAGGTCCAAGGGAATATTAAGGTTCTCACACCCTGAGTGTCTGAACTGGATCTTCAGTAGAAAGCACAATACTAATTTATGTCTGCAGCAAGATACTGAGAAGGGACCAGAAGAAAAGAAATAATGTGGAAAATGAAGAAAAATAGGAAGAATTCTATCTGTACCCTGAAATAGCAAAAGTCTAATAATTACCTATGAGAGGAACCCAAGAGCCAACCTGAAACCTGTGAAGATTCAAAGGTCCTTGGCATAAAGGGGAAACCCCCTGTGGGCAAACATGAGGCAGCACCAGGCACTTTGGGTGTTTAACAAGCCCTCCTGCAGCAGACACAGGCAGGAAACTCAGGTTCCATGTCAGTCCTGGAGCTGTGCTGCCCAGGAGTTTTATTAACTGCTTTCCTAACAGAGATTTCAACACTCTCCTGGGGGACACCACATTTATGGACAAGCTTCTCTCGCTTCAGATGTGACTTGACCTGTTCATATTTACAAGCTCCTTTTATTCCCATCTCTGCACTGCAGCCCACTGTTGCTAAATTACCAAGGTAACAAGATCCTTTAATATTCACAGTTTTGTTCCACCAGTTGTTACAGTCTGTTTTTCATGCCTGCTGTCAGTCTCTTGGCTTTCTCACCAACACTCATATTTCCATCTTCTCACCTGGAGCAGATATTTTTTTTTTAATAAATATCAAACAGGGAAACAAAATGCAAGAAAAATTATATCATGCACCCAGCAAAAGTCTCTGATGATTTATAGTGTTGGTAGAAGAATCCCAGAGGTGTAGCTAAGAGTGTTTTTTCATGAGGGATTCTCTATCTGGCCTCAAAGGCAGAGTTATCAATGCTTGATGGCTGAAGAAACCAGACCCCAATGCTGTTATCCTCCAATCTCCTGAAGAATAAGTCTCACAGGTGGCTGCAGCCCAACACAGTCTCTCCCTGCCCAGTCAAGGATCTGCTGGAGCAGCACCAGGCAAGGAGAATTAGCTCCAGACCAAGCTGTCTCCAAAACCTCCATGGGCACCCACTGACAGATTCCTGCCACTTGGCTGCATTTAACATCAGATTCCAAGGATCTCCACCAACAGGAAAGAAGTAACTGCACCCAAACCCTCTAGAAATTTCATGTTTTGGCTCCAGCAAGCAACCATGTTCCGAGTGACTTTGGTATGCAAGCACCAGGGCTGTCACCCTGTGAGCCAGGGTGTTCCTTCCTGCTCCTCCCTGGGTTTGCTCAGGGAAGGAACCTCAGACACTCCAAGGAAACAATCCTGCAGGATTGGAGCAAACTCTCAGCTTAATACTGATTTTGTTAATGCAGTTGCAGCAAAGTCTGGGAGATCCCCTGACAAGCTCTGCTATCAGAGCTCACAAAGGAGCTTTCCATGAAGGGGAAAAAAGGAAAAGAAAGGCAACTTCCTTCTCTGAAGCCAAACAGCCTTTTCTGATCTTTTGATCAAAGGCCTCGCACTTTTCACTTGAAACCCCTGGTAAAACAACACTAAATATCAAGAAAAGAATAGAAAAATGGTATCTACAGCTTTTCACTGAATATAAAGTTAAAAATAAATCATTCTAGCCCTCTCCCTTCCTTGCCAATACCATTTATAATGCTAATGTGTGCCTGTTTCCTGACTGAGTTCTTTAAGGGGGAAAAAACAAGGAATGTACACATTCAAGTAATAGGATGCCTTTGTCAGTTCATTCAAAATCTGCATTTCTATTAAACAGCCAGGCCTTTTTCTTCATGCCACTGAAATGCCTGATTTTACTCTAACTGCTGCTGTCTGCACTCACACACAAATCGGTGGTAATTCCCTTCCCTTTGAAGAGCTGTGCCTAGTGGCTCACAAGGGACTTGGTTAGTGGCAAGAGCAGTAATGTGACAATGTTCTAATGCATGCCAGGTCACTATTCAGAGCGCTGCAGATAATTCCCCCATCATTTCCATGTTCCTATGGAAGCATGCTGTAATCTTTCTCCTCCTACATAAAGCTGTAAAACAAGAAAAGATTACTGTAATCCTTTTCTTCCCGTGTCACACAAACAATGTAATCTCCTGGCTGTGTCAGAAGCAAATTTCTATCTGTAAACATCAAATCAAACTTGAGAAAGAGTTGCTGCAGCCTTCCTTGTATTGGTAAACAGTTATGTAAGCAATTTGCATGTATTTAAGCATATTGATGGAAGATTGGAGTTCTAGGCTGCAATTCAACCTTTGGGTTTCTTGCATTTATCAGCAACATAGAAGCACATCCCCTTCTCATGAAATCTAGGAATTCATTAAAACTGGTACAACACTGCCTGACACACTTGAGTGTCTGAGCAGCTCTCAACTTCAGAGGGGTCTGAGCACTTGAATTCTTTCAGAGCCCCTTGTGAAGGTATTGAAATTACCTGAATGCGCAAAAGCAAGCAGCAAATCAAGTAAATGGGGGAGCAGGAGGCTGCCCAGCACCCTGTAAGTGCCACAGATGGAAAACACTGACTGGAATTAAAGACGTGTCAGCAGGCAGCAAGGGCCCTCAGCTGAGCTACAGACTTGACTGCAGACACAGAGAAGGCCGAACTTTGGCCTTGGACCTTTTTTCCCTTTAAATTGAGCCAACACAGCCCAGAAGCATTATTATGAATGAAACTCAAGGCTGCAGGGGTGCTTGAAATGCCAGGCTGTTACAAGAGGAGGTGGTTACATGACATCGTGAATTACACGTCCCCATTCATGACCTCAGAACCCAAGATGGAGTAAGAGATACTCACTTTTAGGGCAATAGATTAGAGTTCAAGACACAGAAAGCTTTGTGAGAAACCATCTCAGGCTTTGCAAAGCAAAGGAGTGACCTCCATAAACATGTGTGAGCCAAGCCCAAGCCAAGAAGCTTTCATGGTATTTCTATTTCTTTACAATTGCTTCATTTTCCCAATATCCAGTATAATCTGGCATTCTATCCCACAGGATGGCCATTACCAGATGCATCAGAGGATAATTCAAAATCAGTGATGGAGATAATAAGCTAACATTGAGAAGCAGAATTTGGTTTTAGTCCTACAGGCTGGATGTGAAATGCATTGCAGAAACTTTGGGTATTCTGCCCAGATACCCTCACCCTGAGAATATCAATCCCAGGGAACCAAAGTACTAACTAAAATAGAAAAATCAAAGTGTTTCCCCTGATTTCTTGCTTGACATTGTTACATTATTTGTCTTGTATTAGTAAAAACACCAGCTAGTGCAAATAGCTATGGAAGTTGGGAACTGGGTCAGAGAGGCTGCCAGAACACAGGATTTTGTTGGGTCTGAGGAGGTACCTGTGCCTTGGAAGCATTTCTGTGGGACATGTGCATTTGCAAACTCCTCATGTTGTAATTACGATTATTAGAAGGTGCAAATCTGCGGAGAGCCTTCATCTTTCTCTACTCTTCCACTTCGTCATGACTAATCTTGAAGAAATATAAACACCTGCCTTAGGGACTTTCTCTGGTACAAAAGACCAAGTTTCAACAGAGGTTTTGCAGTCTGAGTGCACTTCTCACATCAGAGTGGAGGCAGAGTTAAGGAAAGAAACCAATCAGCTGAATGGAGGACACCTTCCAAAGCACAGCAGAGGAAGAAATGGTGTCTCAAATGACAAGCCAAGGCCTAGAAATAATAAATATAGGACTAATAAATGTACACATATGCTCCATGTCCCACCAATCCCTGCAGCCTCACTCCGTTAATAGAGGTGAAAATTATCTGTATAACACCCCACTTGAACTCAAAAAAAACCCACTTGTAATGGCAACAAGGCATAACTGTCTTACAACCACTGGAAGAATGGAGACCTGTCTGTATGCAAAGGACACTGCAAGTTAAGATTTTCACAATATACAGGATGTGGGGAGGAATGAAAGCAGAGAAAATGCATCTGGATTTCAGCAAGTAGCACTAAATCCCATAAATAACAAACAATCTGACATGTGGAATACAATTTCTATTAGTAAAAGAGGCACAGGAGGATGGCCCACACAGGAAACTGAGACTACCACAGGAAATAATTCCCAGACAATGGACCATTTCCAGCTAGTGTGAGAGTTTTAAATGCCATCTAGTGTCCGTAAAATGCAGAATCAGCTGGCAATCGATCATGACCCAATAAAATAGCAGGTGCTTTGCTATTAGCTTCAACAAGGTAAAAGATTTTATCTGTGGAATGATGATGTCTATTAGGACTCCACTACAAGATAGAGATATTTTCAGAAGAAAACTGAAACATTAATATGCAGTCAGCAAAGATAAACCCCAGACACTGCACACTCAATCTCAGGTTGAACTTCTAAAGCAGCTTTACGTCTAGGATTGTAACTAAGTTTTTTTATACAGCTTCTTCCTTAGGTTATCATCAAATGTCATGTAAAAAAAGATCTGAATTTGCACCAGATTTCTCCTTCCTCACCCAGACCAATACCATGGATCCCAAGGGAAGATCCAGCAGTGGGGCCACATGGAAGTCACAACTTGGTCCCCATGCTGCAGTGGGCATTGAAAGCAATTAAATGCAACAAAATCAGATGACTCCATCTAAAAAAGTAGGAATTAACAAATCTGATCCAGTAGTCACTGAAAGGTACTGGGCACTCAGTATTTGTGGCTGCTTCTAGACTCTGATTTCCAGGTTTTTGAAAGGTGAGGTTTTAGTTTCTTCAAGCAATCCTTGCCTATATTTATAATGCAGCTTCCGGCACTTCACTTCCCCAGGAATAAAAACAGTAGATCCAAGTGCTTGTGGGTCAGAGTTCTTCAAGATGACAGGTTCAATCCACTTAACTATAATCAGTGAGCTAAAACAGAGCATGGAGAGCAGCGAGCTCATCTTCTGTCCTAGAGCTTTCATCATTGGCACAGAATAGTGTCTATTTTTTGCTGGTTTGTTTTCAGGAATTTACACTTTATTAATTTTTTCAAAAGTTTATCTTCAAATGCTTCAAACTGAAAAGCTCTCCTTTATTCCATTCATCATCCTTACTCTCAGCTCAAGGGCAAGCTTCTTTAAACAGGCTGCTGGTGCCTGGGTTTGAGACAACTGATTTTAAAATAAGAGAATAATTCATTATTCAAATACACTTTTCAGGTGGCAAAGTTTCTGATCCCTTCCTCTGGCTCTGTACAGCCATTTACTCCTGGGCTGGAATACCCAACTGCAGAGGATGCAAGACAAGCACCTGAGCTGTTTTGCTCTAGGAAAAGAGAACAAAATTGATGGTGTTGAAGAGATGCTTCTTACATGCTTATCAGAATATAATGCTGTGTTAGACAGATGCTAACTAGCTAATTCTACTCAACTCCAGTACAATTACAGCAACAAGAAGCATGACAATTCTGGAAGTGAAGTTTTGTTTGCTCTCTAAAGTGGCACACAGATAGTGAAGAGAAACAATTGAACAGTTTTGATGAAATTTGCTCTTTTGGCAGCAGTTTTTATAGGAGGGGAAAAAAAATAAATGCTGCTTTCAGGTAAAAGAATCCTGCCCATCTCTTACCAAAGTGTTTTTATTTTCCCTCCTTGCAGATCTGTGTAATGTGTTTTATAGTGTTAGTCCATACCATTCAAACAAATCTAGGGAAGTAAATGGTATTTCCACCTTTATTTTTATGATCCAAAGAAGATTAATGAGCCTCTCTCCTTTCTTGCTCCCCTATTCTCTCAGTTTCTCAGCCTCTGAGTTTAAGAAGCTTGTGTAAAAAGATCTTTCCTGGTAGGGAGTTTCCAGCACCTCAGCTTATTACATTTAATTTGAGTTTCCTAATGAGCATTCTCTGTTAAGACAGAGCTCTCTAACAGTCTGCCATGACACAAGATCACATCTTTTCTTATTTCCTGGGTTGTTTTTGAGGTATTGCTGCTAGTACTGAGCTGGAAGAACATGAACACAGAGTTTCACCTGTGATCCAAGAGGCCCAGGAGTCAACAGGAGCCCACAGACACTTGGAAAGGGGCAGGTTTGCTTTTCCCACTGTTCACAGCTCTTTGTTTCCCCTGTGCAATGCACCAGCAGCCTCCTCCTTGTGAGCAGACCTGGGAAAAGGAGTGTTTGGAACACTGCCAGGAAGAAAGGGCATTTCTGCTGAGGGTAAGTCGTCTGTAATGGGAACAGGGTCACATCTGTCCTACTGAGAGCAGGAACACACAAGCTTCACATGTCCCTCAAATACAAGCTGAGAAGCTGGGGGCTCCTAATGCCATCACACCATCTCCACTGCATGCTTTACATCAAGAAATGTACTTCTTCTAAAGCACTGTGTCCTACACAGCCAATTTACAGTGCAGCTAGAGCAGAGCAGACAGCCAGGTGGTAACACTCCTTAAATTCTTAAAAAGTGACATCTGATAAAGCAAAATGATCAACAGTTGAACTGTTTAAGAGCTACTGCTCTTTCCCCAGCCCAGAACAGCTCAATTTCAGTGATTTTGAGAACTACACTGCTATTTCATTGTCATATTTCATGTACTATAAGGAAAAAAGCTAACTGAAAACACAAACTCACTCACTGGCAAATTGCATTTCTGTACAAGCTCCTCGTGGAAAGAGGCACTTTAGGAAACAAATTGAAACAACAGAAAATCCAAGATGCCTACAGAATCCAGCTCTGTCCATCCGAGCTAATGCAGCGGGAAAGGGGCCCCTTTCTGTGGATCAGGATGTGACAGCTTAGGGAGAATGATGAAGTGGAAGGCTCTTTAAAGCCCTCAGTTTGTTCTCATCACCCCCTCCCACATCAGAGGGAGTGTGTGAGCACAGTGCCTGCTGTGAGTCTGTCTGTCTGTCTGGCAGCAGGCAATGGGAAATGGCACTGCCTCTGTCACCTCACCCCCAGCCTCAGACTGGCACCAAATGTGATCTGAACAGGCTCAGAAATCCACCCTCAGCACCACCTCCCCTCTCCAGCTGCACAATTACCACCCCTGGCAGCATTTTAATCACCCCCAGCAGCTCACAACGGGATTTCTCCTCTCCCCAAGCGCTCCTGCCAAGCCACAAGTGGAACTCGAGATCCTCTGATGGGCACAGAAGTTACCCCAGCCATGCAAACATGAGATTGATTGCTCAAAGCTACAATTAAGCTAATTAACTGGAGAAATTGAGTGTTTGCTGCAAGCAGGAGTGCTTCTGCAAAGTTTTCTGAGGGGAAGATTTTTCCCTAGGATAGGGAAGAGACAGTGAGATGCTGTGACAATTCTACCTCAGCCAGAGGTAGAAGGGGTGACTCCTTGGTCCAAAGGGGTCACAGAAACATCTTTAAAGTACTGGGGAAACTCACCACGAGGGAGGGGTGTATGTGAAAATCTGCTCTGCAAGAGGAGGAGAGAGAAAAACAAAAATTTTTTGCCCAGTGCAGTGAGCTGATAGAGCAACACACTGCCCTGACTCTCTTACAGTACATCTGTGTTCAGTTGTCAGATTAACAGCAATTATGTATTTATTTAATGTATATTTGTGAAGCACAAAGTACTCAATATGAAAAGGAGCAGATCAGAGAGGCACGGCTGAGGCAATGCAGTAAGGCAACAAAAGTTCTGTTTCAACACTCTTGCTTCATCTAATATAGAAAAAACCCTTAAAGCTTAAATATTTTGAAGACAAATTGTAGGTGGGAAGGCAAGGAGGGATTATTTCTATTCATTTTTATCTAATCAAAACACTTTTGCAGGGGAATTGGAAAGGCTTATTTTGATTTTTACTTCTCCAGTCTGTATCAATATATCTAAAGACAAAACATTCAAATCACAGCCAAGAGAAAATAAAGCACCATGTGGGAAACATTGAAATAGAATGTTTCAACATCAGATTGGTTTATTTCTTCTCTTCTAAAATGATATACCAGTGAATCACCACAATCTCAAATAATGCATTTCACTGTAGACAGGTCTGCACAGACTGAGCCCAGATTCCATACGAGTTTCTCTAACAAAAAAAGTCACAGAATTCCTGTCTGTCTGGACTTTTTTCTTTCCATAAAGCACAGGGGGAAAAAAAACCAAACACACCGACAAATAACAGCAAAAACCCACAAAACCCAACCAAAAAACAACAATAAAAACCAACCAAACAAAACCACCACTCAATGGAGAAAACTCCGCAATCTACACAAAACAAAAACCATCAAACACAACAACTTTGTAATGCTCCATCTGGTACATTTCTCTCCCCAGAAGCAACATTTTGCACAGAAGAGCTGGAAGACTGCATATTTAGCATCTGAAACAGGAAAGGAATAACCTTTCTGTTCAATACTATAACAGAAAGTGGGATTGCTACTGGCTCCAGTAGCACTTGCAATATTTCAGTTATCAGGAATTCTTTTAGTGAAAACTTTTCAAAAAAACTCCCAACTTATTCAAAAGTACACTTCTACTCATCCTCCCAGCAAGATTGTTTTAAACAAATGGCAATAACCCAGCTGAGCAAACATTAGCCAAGAGCTACCTCTCTGCTGTTCAGGTTGCAGCACATAATTATCCATCTTTTCTCTGCTGAAAGCACCATGATGATTACAGAGTACTCATTTAAGCTATTTGAATTACAGCAAGATGTTATACATCAAAGTAATCAAAGACAGTTTAGGTAATGAAGTTGACACAGAATGGATCATTTCCCAAAGAAACATTTCATTTGCATGTAATAGAGCTATTTTAAGTTAATTTTGACATTACATCATGATAAAAACACTTGTTGACATTTACAACATTTCAGTGACAAGCTTTCTTGCATTGTGATGAATTAATTTTTTTCATTGGCAATAAATGTAATTTCATTTCATACAGGGAAAAAGGCACCAAAACCCTACCCACACAGCTATTCTCAGTGCTCTGTGCAAGATGCATTGGTTGTCTGAGCAAATATGCCATAGGATACAACCTTCAGGAGCATGGGAAGTTAATAAGGTGGTGTTTTGAAATATAGTTCTACACAGCTGCACATGCAGGGAAACTGAATTCAGACAAACACCACCATCATCTGTCATTTGACAGAAATGCTTCCTTTGTTCTTTCTGAGTTAACTCAAAAAAAACCCAAAACGTTAATATTCTTTCATGCAAATGCAAAGACCAAAAAGTCAGAGCCACTGCAGGGTAGCAAATACAAAAGAGGAGAGGCACCCAAATCAGCAATCAGCTGTGTCAAGAAACCCCAGGCAGTAAGAATGAGAAGGGGAAAAGGGAAACTGGTCCATCTGGATCATTGGCACCTCCTCTTGTCCTGGCCAGCATCACCTGGCTCAACACAGAGGAAAGGCTGCCAAGTGTCAGTCACAGCACTGACAGCTTCTGCCTTGGCCTTCAGTGTAACAGCATGGGACAGCCAGAGGAAATCTGTACTGGAACTTGACTGGAAATGTTCCTTTTCCCCTTGGGGTTTCATTTGGAATAGGAAAGGTCTGCTGGCTGTGTTTGTAAACAGCTACAGAGAGAGCAAGGCATTGTAGCTTTCAATGGGATTTCCAGGAACACACATCCCTTCCCTTCCTGCACTGCAAATACTGAACCAAATATGTCCTGGGCTGAAACATAACTTCAGAAATACTTTCATTTATACAAGTTAATGAGGAGCCTTATCGAGGTTTATGCCTATAGATTTCTCTCCTTCCCTCAGAAGTTTCCTTTCCTATATGTTCATTGATTTAGTTTTTATATTAAACTCTTGTCACAGTTACAACATGCACTGAGTACAGTGCAAAAGTACAAACAGTACAAAAGTACTTCATTTCAAGGTTGAAACAAAATCCTTGTTCTACAGAGCATGTGGGGAAATAACACCCTGCTTGCATGGCAAAAGAAAATTATTCTCTCCTCCAAGACTCTCAGTTGTACTCTGTTTTAAAGCTCTAGTCAACTTAACAAAGGAAGAAATCTTAATTTACATGGAGAAATGTAAATCAAGGTGTAGGCAGATATGTATATAGATATACATAGATTAAACCATGACAAGGAACAACTTTCAGACAAGATGTCTGCTGGCAAAATTGGGTAAGAAGATCTTCTGAATTATCTGGTTTGACTGTGTTTAACTCAATTCAGTAAATATCTATACCTCCATTTCAACAAATTAATTTGCTATTGAGGAACAGCATAACTTCAGGAATTGGGTATTTGGTTATCCAAAGTGTCTGTGCTAAACAGCTCCAGTCTGTGAGAAAATGTCCAAGCTCCCACACACAGGCAGAAACCCCATGTTTATAGATCACTTGACAAGCTGCCAAACATGTAAATGATTTTATAATGATTTACAATTCTATTTAGACATTTAATTGGCACAACAAAAGCAAGCTATCACTCACCATTGCTAATCAAATGTCAGCTTGTGCCTTGTTGCAATTGATATCCAATCAACAGACAATCACATGTTGTTTGATACCAATTAAATGTCTGAACAATTCTTTCAACATTATTACTCTAATAAGATGGTAATTGCATGCTCAACATTTCAGCAACATTTGAGATAACACCCTGCAGACCATATCTGTCTCCTTTATCCATGTAGAAGCTCAGTAGCCATTACTCAATTACTAATCAATTACGTTGATATTTAATTACTAATAAATTCTTTAATACATCTAGCAAGCCACTTATGAAATGATTGTTATAAATAAACAAGATGAGTTTGCTTTAAAACCCTCTAATTTACACTTTACGAAATAGAACTTACATGAAATAATATACAATGGTTGGCTTTGGCTGACAATTTCCTTCCCAAATAAGAGAAGGGTGTTCATAAAAAGACAAAATTTGTGCAAGTCCACTTTCAGTGTAAACATGAAGAAATAATGGGAAAAAAATTTGTCATGAAGGAATAAAAAACCCAAAATCTTCACAATTGCCACGGTATCAAGGGAACAAGGGGCACAAGTCTCCTAAAGGAGAGCTGTCTCTTCCCTACCCTGGATGAAATATCTCACCCAGAGCTATTTACTGTTCTTCCACGATGCCTCCCTCCCCACTAACTTCTCAGCATGTACCATTTTGCATCCACATCAAAATGAAAGTAAAATTCAGCTACTGAATATCATCATGTTTTGGGTTTTTTTAACAAACCCCAGTAACTCCTTCCTCACCACACAGACCTACAGTGTTGAATCAAGATATGAAGTCATAAGAACTTGGGAGGAACTCTTCAGGCCCAGATTTCTCTCAGCTCAACCTAGCTCCTTGCATTTTCTGTCTCCTGGCTAATATTCAGCAGTGATTAGTATTTGAATAGCAGCAAGGCTCATTATGGATCACAGAAAATATCTTCAGCAGTGTGTGATGGGACATCAGGAAAGAAGCCAAGTATTGATCTCATTTAATGGAAATTCCAAACACAAAGTGAAGGGACAGGTTTGAATATCTGAGAAGGCCTTAGTGCAATTGTTCCTTGTCCTATATTTAAGTCTGAAATGCAGCCCTTGTGTAAGGCCCTCTCCTCCAGACAAGAGAGTCTGCTTTGAAGTGCAGCCTGCATCTTTTGAAATGGCTTGTTCAGATGAATAAATGGAGTTTTCCAGGAGGAGAAAGGTTTAACAGCTCTCAACTTTGAAGGAGTCTTCCTGCACTTTCAAGGCTCAAGTGTCCAAGTAGCAAACCAGAGTAACCTCTCCTGATTCACAACTGCAATGGTTTGAAAAATATACAATCAAAAAAAGGGCTTAGACTGAGAGGGAAGGGGAAGCAAAATCATAACACCTTTGAATTAGAAACTCTCTATTTTGACTAGGAAACAGTGGGACATGCATTTTTACACCTCCTTGCAGGGCTGAGTAATTCTGTGTCAGAGGTTTTGCTATGGAAAAAAAACTTGTGGCCAAACTGCTTTCTCAAGAATGCATTCCCTCTCTGCCTCATTAAAAAAATAAATTCAAAATGCTGTTTGTTCATATCCTTTCCCATTTGGCGTCATTAATAGCACCTGAATAGCCACAGGATGAATTGCCATTTCAGCAGAGTGCTACAGTTCAGATCCTTGACTTAGTCCAGCAAGACTATTAGGAGGTGATCAATGGACCATTTACTTGAAAGACAGGAGGACAAATGGTGGATTTATGCTCATCCCAACTGGCCACCTATTTCCTCAAGCAATCATGAAATGACTACAGCCAGGAAGCCATCAGCCACTGTTTTTTCTACAGGAATTTTAATTGAGAAGGAGACTCTCAGAGCTGTTGGGAGACTCGAAGGAAAGCAGTGAGCACCACAGGCTCTTTGATAAATGACTCCACAAGTCACCTGAAACAGCTGAACAGAGCCCAGCTCCCTCACCAATCACAACTGACTCAAAGGCACAAAAGGTATTTTTAGGAGAGAAAAAGCAAATAGGACCCAGGACCACAGGGTGGACTAAGTGCAGCAAAGCCAACTTTGGCTCAGAGGCATGGCATAGAGCTCATTACCAACCCTTAAAAGAGGATGAAACATCTCTGATTGCTGTGAAGAGATTTTGCCTGGGAGGTCATGCAAAGACACTTTTAACTGAATGCATTTAGCATATGGTTGCTACCAATGTGATTAGTGAGCATGTGCTCACTTATAACACAAGTGCATGCTGAAATCTCTTTTGTACAAAATCTGGGGGAAAGCAAATGTGAAACTATGATCTAAAGAATGTTCTCATGTCCAAGCTGCTTCTCAGAAGCTGGAAATTCAAGCCATAATGCTGTGATGGCTCAACACTGCTACCGAAATTCCTGAGTAACTCTAAAAATCTAAATGCAGCATTAACATTTTATATTAACTGCCCAGGCAGAGAGCAAGCATGAACTACCCCCCCTCTACCTATAACAGTCTTTGTAGCTGCTGGAAAACTCCCTTTGGGAAAAGCAGACCCTGGTTCAGCCCTCCACTCTGCCTGAGGGACTGCAAACCCACATCTCACAGCATGCTTGTGTTAATCCCAGAACAAGAGTTTGCCAGAAGAGTTAAGCTGGAGCAACTGAGCAGATTTGCTTCCTGTTGAACCCATTCCAGGAAAGAATTTGGTAACCTGCATGTTGGAAGACTCAGGATATGCAAAAAACCATTCAGAGCACTCAGCTATGAAAGGAATTGCCCTATTTTTTTTAGTATCAATGAATAGTTGACAGTGAAGTCAGGCAGCAGACCCCTGGAATGGGACAAATTTCAGCTAAATCCTCCTCACCACCATGTTCTACCTGTTGGTGGTAGGTTCTCACCTCTCCGGAGCCATGTGCTCAGGCACTCAACTGTCCCTAAACCCTGTCCTAGGAACCAAAGAGCACAGAGCTCATCCCTGAGACCCAAGTGCTCCAAGTCTAGAGCAGCAATCCCTGTTTCTGGACACCTCAGCTGCCTCTGGTCCTCAGGAGCATGTTTTAAATCACTGAGCAAACATTGGGAAATAAGACTTTCACTTACTACTATCCACACTTGAACCAGTGACTTAGGGTGAAAAGCTGATGAATTTTCCTGTCACTCAGAGCCATTCAGAACCAAAGAGGGAACATTTCTCAAATGAAAAGACAAAGATTTTGCTGGAAGCCAAAATCTAAGTTATTTAAAACCGTCAGTGCATATCTCCCTGTTAATTATGCTAATTAATTTCTGACACTTCTACTTAAATCTGTGTGATTTGTCTAAAACAATAAAAGCAATTAAAATTCTTTTTGTACACTAGATTGAAATTAAAGATAAGCTTTAATAACAAGTGAGTTTTGTTCCTGTACACTTGACAGGGTTAACAGGAAATATCTAAGTTATGAAAACACAGCTTTCTTTTTAAAAGAAAGTAGCCACCATAGATTAAAGTCTTATCACCTCCATGTCTATAATCAAGACAACTGAGTTCTTGTCATTCCCTTTGTTTCCTAAACACGCCACTGAACTGCTTCTTGACCTGGAGGTGGTTTAAAGATGGTTATGAAATGCTAGAGCTAGCATTAAATGTTTCATAAACACAAAAGATCCTTACTTTACTATTAAAAATACTTAGGACTTTTCTTCCCTTTTTTCTAAAGCCACACTGACAATTGTTGAGGCCCATTGCATGTGGAAGGAAGAGCACAAACACCAAGTTGGACTTTGGGTACATCACTCCTTAATCAGTTCTGTGGTCCATCAAACCACTGCAGCCTATCTTTAACCAGCAGAGGAGTCCCAAGAGGAAATCAACCTTAAGGAAACATTTATTTACCGAAGTGAGACCTATGCCTCAGTTGTACTGCAATCTCCCATTCCCCCTGCCTTTGTAAAGGTTTCACCTTCCAGTCTCTCACCCTTCCCTGGCACAGGTTTGACAGTTTAGATGGAGCTTGTGTAGAACTGAAATTTCCTTTCACAACAGGAATTCACCATCTGGCAGCATAAAGTAGACAATCCCCTGGGACACAGCACACAAAAGGCAGGGGTGTCTGCAGCTTTTCAGACTCAGACTGGACAAACTGCTGTGGCTCATCACCACAGCCCTCTGCAGTGTGAACCAGGTTTGTGTCCCCATTCAGCTGAGCAGCATGCCTGGATTGCCTCCAGCCCATTAATCCCATCCAGTGTATCTGCTCACTCCTCACAATGCTGTGTGCAGGTGCCAGCACAAAATGGTCCTGGAAACAGCTGAAGGTTTTGGGCTTGTTGGGTGAGGGGATTTGAGGTTTTGGTGTCTGCAGTTGGATTTGGGGGTTTTGCTTGGGTTTGTTTCATTCTAAGTATTTTAGAAACAAAAACAACGAAGCAAATCCATCTTTTGTTTAGCCCCTACCCCCAGGCCATGCCAGCAGCAGCTATCTCTGCAGGACAGAAGATGTGCACCCACCCTAGGAGCAGCAGGCTGCACTTGGAAAGAACCTGGCTGCTTTTACAATAGCAACTTCCCCTTTTGTGGAAGGAGAAGCAGGACACAGGCTGGAATGGCCTTTCCAGACAGGAACAATGCAGCAGGCTGCTCTGTCCTTGCCACTGCAGCGCTCCAGCCAGCATTTCATTATGCCTAAGTGTGACAAGTGACATTGTACAGCTGCCATATCCCAAGATCTTCACAAAAACCAAAAGTATCTCTATAAGCTCTCCCAGCAGACAAAATTGAAAGCTGTTAAATTGTACCAGAATAGTGCAGCATGTAGGGATTGTGTTGGGAACAATAAGCTACATCTTACTACCTATTTCTCTCCATATGCAGGACTTAGTAGAGGTCACTGAAAAATTTGGTTAAAATGTAGCCTGCTATTTTTGGCACCTGAAGTTACCAGTTGCAGGATATTGCTGTGAATATTACACCCATTTAGCTAGTCATAGAAAACAAAAAAAAAAAAAAATCTATCAGATATTTTCAGCCACTCTATAGCAAGACCAATGGACAGGACATTCCCTGAATCCAATGACTAATTTCAGTTAAATCTGACAACAAGGTCTGACAAGGTTAAATACTTAAACATTTAATGGAACTACAGCCAGCAAAGGAGGTAATTCCTAATAATTACTTCCTGAAAGGCTGTAGTGTGAGTTCAATTCATGATAGGCAGATCTTGGAGCCCATGCAAAAGAGAACCATTACTGAAACCCCTCAAAAAAAAATGTTTTAGTTGCTACTAAAAAATTTGAACCACAATATATATTCAGTATGGAAATATTTTTTAGTTCTGCTGAGAGTAGAGCTGCTTTATCAGCTGTGTCTGCAGCACACTGATTAACTTTTTCTTCTTTACTTCCTATATTTCATAAATCATTCCAGGTAAAAATGCTGCCTTGAAACACAATATTTTTCTGTATTTTTTTAGACTCCTTCAACAAAAGTGCAATTTTCAGGTGAAATTTTCAAATTTAACAGGATTTGATTTATAGGGAGCCTTTTTTTCACTAACAACTAGGGAATCAAATAGGGAGAAGAAGGAAGCTCCCTTACCCCATTTCCCAACTTCTGTGCTTGGTGGAACAGCCAAGCTTGCATCTGCCCATCTCATAACCTCCTGTTGAGTGAAAAACTTCTGATTTTATCAGTCTTGAGAGAATCTGGTTGGAGCTGATTTCTCTCTTTCTGTGGCTGGCCAGAAAACTTGCTAAATGGTGGCACAAAGAGTTCATAGCCCATGCCAGCCATGAGAGGAAACATCTGAATCAGACCGAGATGTTTTGGTTATTTGGGTTTGTGTTTGTTTGGTTTTGGTTTTTTTAGCAACAGCCAACAAAAGCTGTGCCCAAACCATCACCTGCATTATTGCATTGTGCTTATGAACAATACAATGTGAACATGGAGTTTACAGCAGGGAAAAGGCTTCATTTACTGCTGTATCCATGAGCAATATCCCAGCCACACAGAGAGTGTACATACATGTGGGCACACTGGCATACGTTGGCATTTCCAGGTTTCCAACAGAAACCATTATTATTACTTCCTTCCCAGGAATGCATCATCATACACTGACTCTTCATTATTAAATCTATTTTCAAAATACTGGAGCAGTTACAACCTTTTTAAAGGAAAGTATTAGACCAAAGTGAATTCCACACTTCGCTGATAAAGACATGGTTCAGTCCTTGGACTACTCACTATTATTTAAAGAATAAAAGGCTTCCACACTAAAAAACAAGTAAAAATAAAAGTGGTAACAAGAAGGAAAGAGACAACTACAGGTGTGAGAATTAACCTATCAAAACTAGATCAGGAAGATTTTGTTATATCCAGTGGTGAAAACCTTGTGTTCCAATCTCAATCCATCCTCCTTTTCCTCCTCTGGAAACTCCTCTGGCAGACTGATCAGCTTTGTCATATTACTTGATATTTTACTTTTAGCTGAATAAACCTTTTGATTTCTTGCTTCAAACTCCTCCCAAAAGTCACCTTCAGTGTTAGCACCCAGCTTGTTATTCCTTCTCTCCTCTGCACACAGCTCTAAGCCCAAGAGAACAACAAAGATCCAGATCAATCCTTACAACCCCAGCTTGCTCACAAATAGAAGGAGCTTGCCAAACCTTAAATGACCCAGCACACAATTTGAAAACACAACACTGCTAATGAAATTTGCTTGTGTTTGTAGAACTGCTAAGGATCAGTGGTTTCTCCAAATATCTGGCAATTTCACTTCTGAAGTCTCACTATTAAAGCATAGCCTGCTTCTGTGCAACATTGCCTCCTATGTATAAAATATTTCTTCATATCAATGAATTTCTTCTTGCATTGCTCTTTCCACACTGAGCCTTCACTCTCACAATCTGCTTTTCCATCTTGCATTTTAATGAGACTGAAGTGCTTATTCTGTAAGTGCTCATACACGTGCTGCACTGCACTTGCCAAGCCATTCTATTGTTTTTGAAGGGACTCTTGAGCACAAAAAGGAGCAGAAAACATTTGGAAGACAGTGGCCTGACTTTACACATTGATGAAACAATCCCAGAGAATAACACAGCAGCAATAATAGCAGCATCTGATTGTCACTGATGATCCCAACACCAAGATGCAGGACTTCTATTGAAGGGTGTGGGGAAGAGAGGCAGATGGAAATCTGCCAAGGACTGCTGCAGACTTTTCAAGGATTTTCAACATATTCAGGTTCTCAAAAGGCCCTAGGAACAACTGTGGCTTGATAATCAAAATAGACTTAATGTTGTACTTGCCTTTTCTACCACCAAATTCTAAAATAATAGACTGAGTACAGCATGGTGCACCTGTTGCACGCACATTTTTATCCAGGAGGAAAGGGCTGGTTTGGTTCTATCTTGCATCAGCACAGGTAGGTGAGCATGCATGGGAGAAGCTTGAACACCATAGGAGCCATTTTCTTTCAAACCACAAAACAAAATTACTGAGGCAAAGCAGCAGTTCTTGCAATGGGCTGCATCACTGACACAGAATCCAAACCAGGGTGTTTTGATGAATGGTAACTGAGAAGCATGACCTAAACAACACAAGGCTCATTTAAAAAACTCCACTTCTTCCAAAATGAAGTGTTACCTTTTCACCTTAGATTCCCAGAGCTCACAGTACTACTGATCATTTCCCCACAGTTTGACAAGAGGTCACTGACTCTGTCATTTGTCAGAAATGTAAGTTGAAGTGTCTGCCCAACAATCATCTCTCAAACCTTAACTAGAACATCCTCACTACACTTAAAACTCTACAGTCATGACAGAGAAGAGGAGCATCAAAAGCATCCTGTGACTAACCTTGACTTCTTAAACAGCTCTGAGATATTCCTGAAATGTAATTGTGTTTGCCTTCTGATGCATGACAGACATCAAACATCAAAATGATAAGAGTGTCACAGTGGTTTCAGCAGTACTGAGAATAACTGTTTATGATCCCAAACAGCTTGAGTTACAGAAGAGGAATTTCTAGGGCTGTAAAGTTCAAAGCAGTATTATTTCTGACACTTGATGCCACCCTTTTATATTTTCAGAGCTTCATGTTCCAATCCTGTCACAGAAACTGTTATTTCCTGGTATTTTGTACTGCTCCTGTGCCTTGTAGCAGTTCATGACTGACTCCCTCTGCAGCATCTGAGGAGGCCTGTAAGTAAATGTTAACTGAGGGAAATAACAAAAGGAGCTGCTTCAACCAGTTCAGACTCAAAAGCAGCTGCACTGTGTGGCAGGACTCAAAGACCACCTGCCCTGGCCCTGCTGTCCCCTCTCACCTCACAGAACATTCAGGTTGGAAAGCCCCTCTAAGATCAAGTCCAACCATTAATCTGAGACTGCCAGGCTGAAGCATTTCCCTGAGCACCACACCGACACTTTGAGCACTTCCAGGGATGATGATCCCACCATTCTCTGGGCAGCCTGTCCCAGTGCTTGGCCACCCTTTCAGTGAAGAGTGGAATAAAGCCCCAGAGCTGGACTCCCAGATCCCACAGGTGGGGACAGCTCCATCCCAGGGCCATCCCCTGCCCCATGTTGCTCCAGGTGTGCCCACAGAGCCCTGACACACTGTTCCACCAGTGCCACAAACCACAGGGACAGCAGGGCACTCTCTGCACTGCAAAACAAACCAAAACTCACACACACACACTCCCCTCTGCCCCTCTTGCCCAGCTCCTCTCGTGTGCAGGTCCCCAGCAGCACTCAGGGAGGTGATCCTGGCAGGAGCTGCTGAGACATCAGATGGTGGCACCTCTGCCCCCACAGCCACACAGGGATGGACACAGGCATCAGCTCACCAGGCTCTGTTCCCAAGCAAAACTAATAAAAAAATGCAAAAAAAGAGGGATTTTATTTTGTCTGCTTTTAGGGCCCACAAGGCACTGATTTTCCTTCTGCCTCCCTTCTCTCTCCTGATTCTAAACACAGAGTTTAAAAACTTCCTTACTCTGGGTTCATTTTTATCAGGGTCCCAAAACAGCGCTGCTGTTTGGAGAGTGCACTGTCAGAAAGTACACCCACTTCAATCCTAACTACATAAATCAAATATACACAAGCAGCACTAAAAAAGTACCTCAAAGCACCACCTAATTAAGAGCTCTAGATGGATGTGGTCTGATTAGAATTGTGTCTCCTTTGCTTAGGATCTTCTTGACAAAAAGAACTTGAGAATTGTATTTGATTTCATTTCAGGGCTTTAAGTCAGTACCCTTCCTTGGTCCTGCAATGCAACACCCAGTACATAACCAAGTAAATCATCCCAAATCTTGCAGGTACCCACTAACCATCCATCACAAAACTTCAGATTTAAGCTACAAAAAACCAAACTAACATCAAAGTTTCACACAGATGAAAACAGATGTAATCTGCCCCATCATTAATCTATTTAAATGCAGATTTTGGGTATCTGCTATACTTTTGTAGAGTGGACTTTCTGAGAAGCAAATACTTGGTCTTGGCTGCACCCAATCTCATATTTTATTCTTGTTAAGAATGATCCTTGAAGCCTGAGCTGAAGTCACAGAATTTTGTTTTTGAGAATAGTACTGGAAAGAAAGTAATATAAAAGAGCTTCCATTTAAATTCTACAGAATTTAACAAGCACTTGAGGAAAGGAAACACGCAGAAAAGGAAATAAGTGCTACGTATCTCTAAGAAAAATGAGTGTCTGATTTATTTTAAAATAAGATCTTCATGAAAACTACACCTCAAGTACTGCAACTATGCTTCAGCATCTCAGACTTTTACCTAGGAATGTAGTTTAAGGTTTCACTTTGAGTGCATTTCCCCACCTCACACACACGTGTCCAAGGTCACTGAAATTAAAAATGTGCCCAGTTCTGTGAGAATTTGCCCAGACAGAGATCCTGTCAGCATGGTGACCCAGAAATTACCAGAAGCCACAAGAAATCTCTTTAGTCCAAATATCCTGATACCAAGGAACTGTCCAAAAACATTTGTATGACTCCCAGAGTAAATCTATACCAAAATCTCACCCTGCACTGCATTTCTTTCTTCTCTGTTTCCTGGTATTATTACTAACATGGCCATAGAGCACTGGCTGCTGGTAGGCACTAAATCTCATCATTGTTCCTATTAGGGAATTTACTATCAGTAAAATATTATCAATGACACATAAGAATTGAATGCTGACAAAATTAACTTTTACTGCTAACATTCATCTCTGTTACAGGGACCACATCTTCCAGTATTAAGGCCATGTCCACTTACAGAAATATATGGCACACATCAACACTTAAACTCTGAACAAGCCATCTTGAGCCTTTATAGCTGCTTCAAAACCTCCAAATGTACCAGTGAAGACTATTTCCACTTTTCATTCCCCAAGAAATTAGCAGAAGAAGGAAAAAAAAGGAAAACACAGCATTTTCATATGTATTATTTCTGTGCAGTACTAGTTTGTGGGAGGAGACATTGACTTGATAGCACCTCAAATCTTTTCATGTATATGTTAACAGTTTGTAATTTCCTCTATTCATTTTTGCTTAATGAAAGATGTCTTGATATTCCAAGTAAAAATATATGGAATTGTCTCTTGACTTTGCCATGGAACCATGAGTAATATTGTATTGTTACCACCACTCACACAAAAGTCATTCACCTCATTATTATTCAACCTTAAAGTGATATCTTTGTGTGGCAGTCATAATTTTTACTTCTTTTCAACTTTATAGCTATGTGTGCCATTACTTAAATACCAGCATTTAAAATGTTTCCCTGCACTGCTTCAATTGCATTACCTGGTGTCATTTTGGAAAGGCAGATCTGCCTGCAGCTTCTGTTGGGTAGTAACAATTTTTAATCAAGCTTTGGAGAGTGTTGTATTTTTTAATGAGGGGAGAAACAGCAGTCAGGAAAGGTACTCCCACTGCCAAGAGCATGCTGTCTCAGGATGGTTTTTAGAATGTTTCCACTTTTCCCCCATATCAGCAGGGTTGTAACCAGATGACTTTTAAAGTCCCTCCCAAACCAAAGCGTTCTATGAAATGCTTGTGTCTAAGCATCTGTCCACAGGATTTTGGAAGTTTAGCTTAGTAGAGATAACACAAATAGAAACACAAAAAAATGTCCTTTCTAAAGAGACTACTGCAGGATGAAAGGTAGAAGATTGCACCTCCTTTTGGAGTAACCCTCTCCTTCTTTAATTCACATCTACATCACCTAAGAGAAGGAGCTAATGCAGGACCAGGATGGGGCATCAAGCTGGGAAGCCATCATCCCTTTTCAGGCTCTCCCAGACCCTGACTTCTCCATCCCTACCTTCATGCCCCAAGTTTTGCATTCTGGCACCACCAAACTCAGTTATTACCTGCCTGAGTTAGACTATCTCACACCATAGCTGCCTAAGGGATGTTAAGGTACACAAACATATAGAGACGTGTATATATATAAATATGTGTATACATACACCTCTCATCACTCTAAGAGTCACAGAAAGGGCCCACATCCAAAACTGCACCTCCAACTGAGTTTCACATTATTGGCTTCCTGTTCCTCCTTCTCCCATTGCCTTAAGCCCCTGCCTCTCTTATACTTTCTTAAAATATTTCTCTTGTTAAGTTAATAGCCAGCTGCAAACAAATCACCTCTAAAGAAAAAGCCCAGAAGGTCAGATCTGCCTTTCCAAAATGCCAATAGGTAATGCAATCGAAGCAGTGCAGGGAAACATTTTAAATGCTCATTGTAAAAAATGGCACCCATTGTTATAAAGTTAAAAAGAAATTAAATATTCTTGCATTGAAAAAGCCCCGTATCACTGAAGTTGATTTTTTTTCACCTGGTCACAAGACAAGACTACTGCTTCACTACCAGGAGAGCAACTAAAACTATGGAAATCAACCTATTGAACAAAAAATCATCCTGCAAAAAGTGAGGTGACACAGTGACTTCAGACTTAATATTTCTTTCAATTTTTGCTACACTGCCTGCTTAAATGTTTCTATTGTGATGTGCACCAAAGGAACATTTAATGGACCTGCACCTGGATGGATGTGGGTTTTCTTTTACCTTCAAGGTTATTTTCATAAAAGCATTACATTTCCCCCTTTTATCACAAAGCTGCAGAGTACTTCAAGTCCTTCATCTGCAACTTATGAGTTAGAATACAATTGCCAATACAGGAAATGATAGACCATGTCTAGTTAGGAACATCATCTCCCCTTCCCTCCTTGCACTTGAGGAATATTACAAATGAGTCATTATGGAAAGCGCTCAGCAAGCCAAGTACTGCACTATATGCAATTTGGGAGCTTATTTTCCTCTCAGAGTAATAAATTTGTGACAACCCATAGTTCTTCAGTTTAATCTGAACAATTGTGTTTCTATTAGATAGAAATGCCAATTTCCTTGTATCTTGCTTCTTAACCTCTTGTAATTATCTCCCATGCTACGCTTCCTAAATCTCCATGCAGAAAACTGCACTCATATGGAATCCTTTTTGTGTGCTAGCATTCCAGGATGCTTGGGAATGCTGTGATACAGAGCTCCAAAGGGGCAGCATTTTCCACCTACCGGGGCAGCCCCTGCTCCCCACAAGAGTCTGCCAAAATATGTTTGCAAACACGAGCAAAAGCTTAAAGTGCTGTAGTAAATCAAAGAATGGCTGATGGGATCACAGCTAGCGCTGTATTTCTTTTCTCTCCCCCCAGCAGCCCTGGGAATGGCAGTGGTTGGGGGCTGAGAGGCCCAACAGGGTCACTGCTGGTAGGGATAACTCCAGGAGAAAAGAACAGCTACCATGGAAGAGGAGGGAGGGACCGCAACGTCATAGCACACAGAAGCTGCAGGCATAAAACTCACTTGCATTTTTCACAGTAAAAAGGCAAAACAAAGGCTCCCAGACCTTCCTGAAAGCAGGCAGACTCCCTTTGTATGGACTCCAGCAACATTTATCATTTAGATCCTCCAGTTATGGGAGGAGACAGTGTTCTCCTCAGAGGAAAGAAAAACAGGCCCGAGACTCTCAGCCCTCTCACAGTGATCCTCTCCACTTGGTAAATACCTCTAAATATTTTTACTTAGACATTGTTTAAAAAGCAAACAAAGAAACCCAGACAGAAAAATTCCAATAATATTTTTAAAATTGTTTTTAAAATAATTTTTTAAAAGTACTCACACTTCCCCAGTCACTTGCCAGTTCCTGCCCTCAGTGAGGAGTTCCACTGGCTTTTATCTCCTCCCCTAATCATCACCTGCTAATTAGTTACCGACTTGCAGCTGTTTCCCCTCCACCCTGAGCTCTCACCCAGAAGACCCAGCAGGTTCCAATAACTCACGCCATCAGGGGAATTGATTGCACCTGTTGCATTCGTGCTGCGCTCTCATCAATGCACGTTTGATATTCCTGCATGGAGCCAGGCATGAAGTGTGGCACAAGACATATTTCTTAAAAATACACTGATAATCCCAATGTATTGCCTCAGACCCTAATTGCAGAGCCCTCAGTAACAGTAACCTGTCTCAAATCAGTGTAATTTGGAGCCAGCTATAATGAATCTCCCCTGATTAGGAAGAACCTTGAAGTGTAGCAAGTTTTTCCCCCTCTTCACTTGATCACTTCATCTAATTATTGTCAGTCTGGGAAATGACATCTTTATTGCCACTTTTAACCCTGTATTTAAGGCCAATCCTGCTTTCAGCATTGTTAATTCTTGTTATTTTATCTGTGTCTCTGTTAAGGGCTGTTAATGGCCTTAAGGCCCCAAAATTTCTCTTTCCTCATATTTGACAGGTGCTGACTTTTAACCCTCCAGAGGAATTGGTTTGGTGACACCTCTTTCAGCAAGGCTTTCCTAGAATGCAAAGCCCTTTCCAGATGGAACAGTGCTCAGTCTCTCTCAGGAACAGCTCAATCTAAGGAATTTTATCGGTGGAATTGGTTTTAAAACACCATGATCAGCACATGGTTGAGAACTGCAATTCTAGATTTCAATTGAGATTTTATTCTGCTCAGCACTGGGCTTGATCCAGCAGCCTGTGGATTCTTGTTCTAAGCAATCTTTCTGTTACACAGAATGTGAATTCAAAAAAACCCTCTTTTTCTCTTCAGCATTTTATTCCAGATTTGCTGTCCTGCACAAACAGGGGGGTAAACAGCAATTACACTGCATTATTTCAAACAGAACCTCACCAGTCCAACATCATCACTAATGAGGGTCATGATATAGCCCTTCTGGCAATTGGTAGCTCAGCTAAAAGTTATTGCTGTCACTCATGATAATTATCCATAAGAACTTGAAAAGGAAACAATTACTGCTGTACCAAACCACTCAGTGGCTCCCTGATTTTAAATTCCACTGCAGTTACATTATTTTGACATATGTCAAGTGACACATGGGAACAGAAAAAGCATATTTAAAGCTGAAAAGTACCTTTTCATTCTTTGTATCTGATTTCTGTATCACTGAAGAAAATTAAAGCTTTTCCCTTGATTTCTAGCAGTTACATTAAAACAATCAGAGGAGCCCACTTTCCTTTTTTGCTTTTTCAACTGCAGCTACACATAGCCTTGAGTCAGAGGATACATTCAGTCAAAAGGATAAAACTACTGAGTTCGAGGTATTATGCTACTAATCAGCATCTATAATTATGGTTCTTATTCTTGCAAAGATTTTTGCAAAGAAATTAGACAAATGAATAACTTTAAATGAACATATGTGTGTTTGATAAAGTATTCAACAACAAAATTGGGAAAGAAGGAATAGCAAATCAAGGTATTAAAAATATCAGCCTATTAAAAGGCTGTGGTTTGGTCGGTTGTTTTTCTCAATGTCTTCTGGAGGAGAACAGCATTATCTCAGATTTTGCTTGCATAAACTGGGATCTAGAGAGATATTTTTTACTTATCCAGGTATCATTCAGACAGGGAAAGCAGATCTAGAGTGAGCTCAGGCATAGTATACAGATCTGAATTATTCTGTAAGGAATAACCACTGGAGTTCCTCTGCCTTCCCCTGCTCATCAGAGACCTCTCTGGTGCTCGATGGAACTGCCAAAGTTGCAGGATCAGAGGGGAAAGGAGAGAAACCCCCACAATTGTTCTGTGGGGCTCCAGAGTCTCTCTGCACCCTTCTGGCCCCGGGGAACAGCTGGAGCTGGTTAGAACTGTGCTCAATAAAATCTCTGCTCAATAATAGTAAAGCTGCTGTGTGCCCTCAGCAGCCTGCACACCCACACGGCCCCTTCACACTGCTCACACAGCAGATTGCTGGGCAATGACAGCCAACATACCCAGCATCAGATTCAAATGCTGACAGCAAAACAGGTCACAAGAACACCAAATCCACTGACTGGAGCTGAACCTGGTGCAAGGTGTTTGCTAAGCAGTCTCTTGATTTTCATCTCAGGCACTTCTATATCTGCACATAAACAATGAATTCCTGGCTCTTGAGATATTTGAGATATTTGCTGCTTAATCAACAAACACACATCTGGAGCTTCATGTTAACTTTTTTCTTTTTTTTTTTTTTTTGTTCTGAGATCTTCTGTGGTTTTTATCTTATTTCTCTTTACTATAACTCTTTCTATTTTCCTTATTACATACAGAAAGCAGAAAAACAGAAACCAAGTACTTTTTTTTTTTTTTTTACTTGGAAGAGGGCAAGCTACTAAAGCTCCCAGGACTCTGAAGGAAGGAGTGTTTACATGAAAACTGTCTCTCAGAATTCAGCCTCTACAAAGGCTTCAATGAGTAATCAACTTCTGGCAACTCTGCAAACTTACTGTCCTCCGACTTTCAGTCTGAATAATTTATTTTCTGTTTGAGCTGATGCCTGGAATGAAGCATACACAACACTGATGGGGCTAGGATGGTACACTGAAGCTGTGGTTTGATGATTCAGTCTTCAAA
This sequence comes from Zonotrichia albicollis, assembly GCF_047830755.1. NCBI lineage: Eukaryota > Metazoa > Chordata > Aves > Passeriformes > Passerellidae > Zonotrichia > Zonotrichia albicollis. The sequence goes on along the minus strand of NC_133825.1, from coordinate 23,004,207 downwards.
ATGTTACATCTCAGGATGAATTTTCCCTTTGCTAGACAAACTTGTGTTTACAGAACAGCAAGGTAATCCTGTGGAGATGAAATCTAGATAAACAGTACATCAGCACAGAGTAAACCTGAGTAAACCAGGGAAGAAAAATGTTGCTTTAATGAAGAAATTCAGGGGAGGGAATTTACTTTGGTCTGATAAAAAAGTCCTTGATAATTGTTTACCTGTCTTGTAAGCTCCATACTTTGAGGGGGATTAGTGTAATCAACTCCTCTCTGCTGCTGCTTAAAACAGACATAGAGACAGTATGGTGATTACATCTTTTAGATTTCTCCTCAAGTCAAACAAATAAACAAACAAACAACACTTTCAAAGCCTGGAGCAGTAGGAGCTTTCTGGGATGCTGGGATGATTGCTGAGCTCTGAGTGCAGCAGAGAGAGCAGGGCTCTTAGATGTCTCTGTCTCTTGGATCCACCGCTGAATTCCCAGTCCCTGACCTGAGACATTTCTTCCCTTACCTGGAAGGAATGGAGAACCAGGCTGACACACAGCAGCGTGTGCTGAGCTCTGCCAGTCCCCAGCACTGCACTGCTAAAGGTCCCTCAGCCCCAGCCAAGATGTCAAACAATTTTCCACCTTGTCAAAGCCCCTGTCTGCCTCCAGGCTGCATTTTAGCAATCCACCTCCCCTGCCCTACATTTTTATAGTCCAGGGGCAGCACCAGCTCTGTGGCAGACCTGGATTTCAATGGGTGATTTCCCAGCAAGGGAGGAGGAGAGGGAGAGGAGCAGGGCTGGGACATGACCCCTCCCATGGGTGTTTGCTGCAGGGTTTCCTTCTGGGGCAGGAAAACCAACGGGAACCCACATGGAACACAGAGCACAGGAATGCAAGGCTGCAGCAAGGGAAAAGGGAAAATAAGCCTTTTATCCCTTCAGTATGAGTCTCAGAACCAGGAAACCTGATTAAACCTCCCATTCCAGGGCTTGAACAGCATCTGATCAAACAGCTCCAGTACACAGGAAGCTGTTCCTGTGAGATCTGTTTCTAATCATGCTAAGAAGATGCCAAATGACAGGGAGTCCTCCCAGGAGGTCTGAACTCTTTGCTAGGAGTTAAATATGTGGAGATGAGAGGGAAGCAATCTATTAGACAAACATTAGATTCAGAAGACTGATTTTAATGGGATATGTTTACTGCCTGAACCAAAGGCAATCCATCAAACCTCTCCCATGCTGCAAAAAGCAGGGAGAGGATGCACCAGACTTATGGGCTGTGGACAGTGCTGCCATCTGAGCCATGTTCACTGCCCTGAACAGGGGTGCTGAGGCACTGAAAATCTGCCAACTAACCAGAGCCACAAACACAGGCCTGGGGAACTGAGACAGTAATTGGTGCAGAGGATTTGATACTGGGAATATTTTCTCCTTGGGAGCCTCTGAGAGAAAATGAGCATTTGGTGAGCTCTCCCACAGGTGTAAGCCAATAAATATTCCCCCTGCCATTTGGCAAGGTGTTGACAGGTGGCTAAGTGACCCATGGCCTGGGACTCTCCATAGAATTAGGTGTCAGTAGCACTTTTCTCCTACTTTTTGTAGCACTCTCCTATATTAACCAGGAGAGGAATATGAGAAGTCTACAACCCCCCAAAGAACCCCACTTTGCTTAAGTCACTCCATCAGAACTGACCCACAAGCCCTCAGCCCCTTAGATGGGACCATTGCTGGGGCCATTCTCCCTGCCAATTTGTGAACTAAAACGTTTCTAAAAGATTTGAAACATTCATTACATATATTAGTCTTGATACTCTCAAGAACTAAACCACTGTACTAAAGGATGATGAAGATAAAATTTCCAAGTGCAAAATCTTATCACGAAAGACACTGATTTTTTAAAGGAATGACATTGTGAAAAAAAAAATTCTCCAGAGAGAAAGGAAAAAAAAAGGAAAAAAGGATACAAGGGTAAGGGGAAACTACACTGCAAGTCCCATGAGTAATTGCTATCAATATTTGCATTATTTCTAGTCACGGATAAGGCCCTTGTGTGCTAACTGCTAATGTATTAATTCTGAGGCATATCTGCGCAGTGTTTGACAGCATCTGTCATTAAAACATAAGGCACTTTGTAGCCTTGCCAAGGGACCAAGCCTCTCCTTGCTCTCCTTCACTGGCCTGCCTGTGACAACTCCTTGCTCTCCAGGATGTCTCAGGCAGTGCTGTGTGTCCCACTGCTAAACCAGAAGCTGCATTTAAAAGGCCATGTAACAAATCCCTGTGATATTCCTCATGGAATAACATCAGGTCCTGAGGAGAAGCCCACTTTGTACTCTTTGGGTTTATCACACATCACTGTGAATGATTTTGCTGCCTCTCTTGCACTTGCTGTAAATAAGAATTCCCCTGAAGTCAGTGGACTTACACAGCTGTAAAACTTACAAGAGGAAAGGCTGTATAGCATAAAACCAGAAGGCAGATAGAGCCTTGCACTTTGACTATATCCAAGATTAAATCTATTTTCAGCCCCTGTCAAAAACAGAGAAAAGGCAGGTTTGCTTTTCCTTGCTATTTAATAAGACGTTTAAATATTACAATGCTGCATACTATGGATTTCAAATTAAAGCAATAACCTAATGTGATGTTTAGTTTCACCCCTTCCCTTTTGTGCATGTGCTTATTTTCACCCTACAATAGAACATCTTTCCACTTAAAAAATTAAAAAAGTTACTGTGGAGGTGTTTCAAAAAAGTGTTCCAAGATGTAGATGGGTGTTTGAAACCTGGGACCCAAACATGCCCATAATGCCCCCAAATAGCATCAGGAAGCAAACAAAAAATGGCATCCAAAATGAATTCTCTGTGCTGTTTCACAGCATCATCCAAAGAGAATGAAGTCCCTGATTCAAAACATGTCTCAGGCCATGCCCTCTCTGAGAAGTTGTCATCAGAAAGAACAAAGAAACAGCACATATTTCTTGAGCGGAAACTCCCTCAACACATTGCTGGAAGCATCAGGAATTATTTTAAAAGTTCAAGGAGGATTTTCCTGGTATCAGCCTTAATCTATATAACCCTGATGCCTTATAATGTTCTATTGATGCTTGAGTATCTTATTCACATATCATCTTTTCCTTATGCTGTGTATCATTTTAGCTGCAGGTAAAGAGCAGCTAAAGGCTTTGAGCTTTATATCCAGGTGATCCTGGGGGGAAAATGCTCCAGAATTTTGGGAGAGTTCTTCAATGAGAAAACAACCCTAGTTTGTTTCCTCTTGAGCATTTCCAACCCTTTCCTGACCATGTCTGAGACATTAGTGCTGCCAAGAGTGGAAAGTCAGAGTAGCTGGGTTTGCCTCACTCTAAGGTATTTACAGCCACCACTGAGACAGGGGCATTGCTTCAAAGAGCACAGCAGATGTGCACAGCAGTATTAAACTAATTATCAGGATCATTGTTGACTTTCCCTTCCTGCACAGTTTGTCTTTCTCATTACAACTACAAACACACAACCTAGGTGACCCACTCCCCATTTATATGCACCAGCCACTGAGAAATCCCCTGTGCAATCCCACATGCAATCAGGTGGTGGCTAACACCAGTCCTCTTTGGAGAATAGCCATCTACTCTGAACACATATTAATGAAATCCAAAGATACTTCTGGGAGGCATTTCATTTTCCTGAGTCAACATAACCTCCTCTAATGTCTGGGAGCATCACTTTTCCCCCTGTGACTTGCTGTGCTTAACACAGCCCTGGGAAGCTGTTTAAGGACGGAGAACACAGTTTTGTTTGCACTCACAAAAAAAATGTGCTGCTCTTACTTACCTGTGAAACTTATTGCACCTGTCATGAGCTGCTTAAAGCTCAGGACAAAAGGGGTTCTGCTTTGGAATTTGTACCCTTTCAAGCCAAAGAGATGAGAAGACATTCACTGGCCTCTAGCTCCCTTCTGCCACTTCCACAGCACTGGGTGACATCTTTTAGGCACCATTTGACACCCCCTGAGAAAAATGTGCTGATTTAAAGCAGTCTGTTCAGTCTGAGCAGTGAATTGGGAGGCTAAAGGGTGTTTGCCTCTCTATTTTGCTTGTTTGTTTGCCATTCTTAACTGCACACATTTGCATAAAAGAAGGAATGTTGTGTCATCTTCTCCCAGAGCTTATTCCCCATCTGAATCTCTTGATGAGAGCTTAATCATTTCCACAGCAACCAAGATCATGACATCAAACAGGGTATAAGCAGCAGGGACAGATGATCTCTCAGGAAACAGAGGTCCTCTTCCATCTGCATAAATACTCTAAGAAACAAGAGAGAAAGAGAAATACAGAGAATATCTGCCACAAAAATGTGATTGTTCTAAGGAGCTAGACACTGTCCATTTTTCTTTCATTGTCTGTCTGCTTCTGCTTAACAGTGCAAAATTACATCATGTCCTATGGTTTGAAACAGTATTCAATGACAGACAGAGCACAAGGGACAGACAGCTTCCTTGCTCAGAGCTGGAAAGGCAGACGTACATGCAGTTCCTCTGCCAGACACAGCCCATGCTTTAGGTGCTTGCAAAGGAATCCTCCTTGGTCTGTTTGGCAACTTTGCTAATTTTGTTCTAAATGAGGAAAATAGAACCATGACCTTAAGCCCTTCATTTCATTAATTTCAGGTGCTTTTACTTCGACAATATCCCTTTTTTTGATAAAACAAAAACCACACCTATGTTCTTACTAGGGAGGCCTTTTTTATTTAACTTTTCCAAATAAGGACCTCAAAATCCAACGTTTCAGTAAAAGAGTAACATGCCCCAACAAGCAGATCTGCTGGGTTCAGCTCCTGCAGCTCCCTACCTTAACAGAGCTGTGCAGGTGGATGGAAACAGCTGCATTTGCTGAATGCTTTGGGATAAATCACAAATGTCTGCTTAGCTCAGGGATGGCCAATTACATGCAGCTCTGAATTATTTCATCTCACCTAGCATGCCAAGCTCTGCTGTGGCTCAGGGCCACACGTGTGACACACCAGAGTTAGGGACAGGCCAGTGGTCATGCCAGACTGAAGGGATGACATCAACCCTGCAGGTGGCAAAATTGCTGAGGAAACTAATACCTGATGCAGGAATAAACGAAGTAAAGCTGCCAGAGGAATAGGTTATTGATCACCCTGCTTTCTGTTTGGAAATTAATGCTGCTGTGAGACAGAGAGCAGCCCCGCTCCCTTTCCCAGTGAATAAATCCGAGTGAGGCAGGAGCTGCTAAATTGGAGATGTGTGGCCCTCAAGTGAGAGATGCTGGTAATGCGGGCCAGGCTGAGCTCACAGGGCAGGGAGAGCATAAACCCTGCTCGTGTAGCACAGACTGGGCACAGAGAAAATCCATCTCCCTCTTCCCGGTCTGCATGGTCACAGACTCCTGGTAGATTTGGCTGAAAAGCCAATGGCAAGATTAGCACAGAAATATCTGCACTTGTTTCGGTCAAACACAACAGTGACACCTCTAGCCACTGATGGGGAGCTGGAGGCTGTAGAGCAAACTTGAGGGAAAAGTGGAAAACATGAATGTCTTACTGATTAGAATAAGCCAAACTGCAAAAACTAGGGGTTGACCCCAGAGTTTAGATATCCAACATATATATATATATCCAAAGTAGCATATAGTTTCTTCCCCAAAGTGTTGTTTATCATGAGTTTCACCATGAGCACTCACATTTTCCAATCTTATTCTGGTGGGATGTGAGAGCGCTGAGCCTCAAGACAAACTGCAGGTGGTCAGTGCAAAACAAACAAACAAACAAAATTCAGTTGTATATAAAGTATCAGAAAGCAAAGGATAACAACTTTTTTCCTAATCATTATTTGCACAAACTCCTCAATGATTTTTGGAATTCTGGCTCATGAATTCTGAAATGCTCCAGGCTGGACATATTCGCTAGTGACTGCTTGAGTGCTGGAAAGAATGTAAATCTGCCTGTGTTTATTGCTGGCTCCCCACAGCTTCAGGCCATTCATCAGAGAGCAGTGCACACTCTCAGCCAGGGGCTGCCCTGTCATCCCTCTGGCAGGATGGACTCAGGGAGCCTCACAAAACCCTTCATTCATACATTTATCCTGCTGCAAGGAGCTAAATCTCCTTTGGACCTGCTGGTAGTATTTTTAAAAAGGAAAATTTGGGATGCCTGAAATTATACAAAGCCAGATGCAAATCTCTGATTTGAATGGACAAAAAAATATCTGTGGTTTTTTTCCCCCCTACAATTCAGGTTTTAGCATGCTTTACGCTGATTTTTTTCCCCTTGTGCAAAGGTTTTTCCTGTTAGAAGGTATCTTTTTGAATGACCTGTACATACCAGCATAAACTCAGTCAGGAGGGTTTTAGAAACAACAAAATATCCAAACTGCCCTTCCAGAGAGCCTTTAAGGACTTTTCCTGTGTTTGTACAGACTTGAGGCAAGCACTGTGAACATTTTATGCAGAACCAATTACTTGGTAACCAAAAGGAAGATGTGACGTGCAGCACAATTTCCCAATTGTTGTTACTCTTGTCACAGAATCTTAGAACTGTTTAGCTCAGAAAATACCCTTAAAGCCATCAAGTCCAGTCACTAACCTGGCACTGCCAAGTCCACCTCTAAATCCTATCCCTAAATGCCACATCTACACATCTTTAAACACCTCCTCTGAGCAATCTGTTCCAGTGCTTGACAACCCATTCAAAGGGGAAATTTTCCCTTAATATCTATTGTTGCTACAGCTCCTCCCAAAATACTTTTCATGTTGTCTCTAAATTTATAAGAATCAACATAATTAGCCACCCTGAACAAAGACCCTGTGACTTGTGTAAACAGACACAGCTATAAAGCTTTCTAGCTCCTTAATCAGTGTTAAATCTGTGCCAGGCAAAAGATTTAGCTTACCAAGACACATTTGCAATGTTTTAGTGGTGGAGTAAGTGGTTTGCTGCAGCTCTTTGCTGAATAGCATGGCATCCCTTTGCCAAAAGACTTTTATTTTTTATACCTACACATTTAGAAGAAATAATGTCTTACTTTGCACTGCTGTATTGGAAGAACTGTAGTACTCACAGCAAGCCTTGGGTGTGAAAAAGCTGTGGGCCAACATATCAAATACATCTCATTACTAGTAAATTGCCCAGTGTTTAGACATTTAAGATAACATTTTTACCACTTTCCCAGCCATAGAAGTCTCTCCCAGAGAGAACTGACATTATATCTGTACTTGTGAGCAAAACCTTCAGAGCAAAATGCCCAAGCTGCAAATCCTGCAGCCTCTACCCACCTGTGTGGAATGCAGGAGGCTCTCACTGCTCAGGGGCAGGCAGCTCCAGCAGAAGCAGCTCCTGCTGAGGAGCAGGGGTGCCTACACAGCCACAGGCCATGCCAGCAGCACAACTTTGCCATGTTGCTCCCAGGAAAGCAGCAAAGCCAGCCCAGAGTGTCTCATTGCAAGAACAGGAGGGATGCAGGTTTTCAACAAGGCACATTTTGGCAGCTGGATGGGATGGACTCTGTGGAGTGATCAAACTAAAGCACTGAGGTAGGAAGATGAGCTAAGGGTCATCCATGACAGTGAAAAAAAAGAGAGGAGGAAAACAGTGAAAATTCTCACTGCCTCTATTCCCAAAAAGAACGAGAGAAATGTTTGTTGACCTCAGGGAAGGTAAGTGGAGTGTGTCAGTAGTCGCTATGTGAAAGCAGCAGAGACAAAGAGGATGCATAAACACCACTGAAGATTAGAACTCTCCAAACACGTTTTCTTCACCCTTAGTTTATCAGTGAGACTTCCCATTTAGTGCCAACAGGAGCATCAAGGACACTCCTTTCCTCATTCCCACTGCACTGGAGAAGTAATTCAGGTGTCAAAGTTCTGCTTGGAAAAACTGCTTAAGAAAAGGGAGAAAAGAGCCATATTTCCCAGAGAAACAATGCCTTTACATAAGTTAACTTAAATTCACATAATAAATCTACTCCATCAGCCTTTCTTGAGCATCCTGGTCTGAAACTAGGGATCTATAAATAGCTTTATAGTGCTGTCACTTCGTTACAGCTCATGTAGCAAAACTCTTACAAAAACAGTGGTTATTCTTCCTCTCTGGAAGATTTCTTTTTCAAGCGAAAAAGGTAGTCCATCCATGTGGCTGCAAATGAGGAGCTGAAATATGTTTTCATTATTAAATGGCACCAGCTGAAAGATTTTCTGCCTTTTACTGTCTCCAGAGTCTCCCTGAGGTCACCCCTCTCAGAGAGCGTCTGCACACAAGAAGTTATTTCCTCAAAAAAGATATTTCCTCTAAAAGATATTTCCCATCTGCCAAGCCCCTGCTCTGCATGGCAGGGAGGTGGATTTGAAACTCCTGGCGTGTCAGGCTCCTATCTCTGCCAGGATAAGGCAGGAGTGAGGCCATGCAAACCTGTGTGTGAGGGAAGGAGCAAGAACAGGCAGGGTCAGCCTTGCAGGGGGTGCTGAAAGTGAGCCAGGGCATGGCAGCTGCAAAAGGACTCTGTTTGTCATGGGAACCAAAGCCATGCCTCACACAGCGTGTTATACATCAATGTGTTATGGATCTATTTCCAAACCACGTTGTTTCTCAAAGCCAGGCTCATGGAGAGCTGGTGCTCCCAAAATACTGGCACCACACCTTGCAGGGGCTCAGTCTGATGCACCAGGGGTTTCCAAAAACAGAAATGCTGGCTCAAAGTGCCAGGGGAAAGGAAAAGCATAGTATTTCCCCTCTCTGAATCTCACAGTGATGAGGAACTATCAACACCCCGGGAAGATGTCAGCTGAGATCCTGCAATGATTTGAATGAGAATGAAACACTGACAGTAAGCAGCAGATGCCTTTGTCTCTTCTCAGATTGTCTTTGGTGTGAATTTCAAACTCAAGTAAGCTGAAACTTCAATGAAGCTTAAACATAAAAAAACATTACCTAAGACTTGTCCCTCCTTATGCCTTTCAGAAGCTCTGTCACAAAATACTTGCATGACAACCTAAATAGGAAAGAAAAGAGTGGATGCAATCAGTCAGACTCTGCCTTCTCCAAATGTTGTTAGCACTCGAGGTTTCTGTGAAACAAGGAAAGACAGGATGCAGTAACACATGCAAAAGCCTTTCCTGTCACATGCAAGTCCTTTCTGAACTTCAGGGGATACTAGCATGAAAAAACTGGGGACCAGAATTTTCTTAAGAATTTTTTCTTTAAAAAATCTGACTTTTCTTTGTATACTGGGCAAATCAAGAAAAAGCATTGCCAGAAAAGCTTGCTGAACTGTGCATTTGAATCTCACCAGTTTCCTTGCCCTTGTTTAAATGCTGAGGAGGAAACCCTGCTGCAGAAAAGCCTCTGCAGTCCCCATTGCTTCTGGGGAGCGGTGCCTGCACATCCTCAGGGCTTCTTCATCCACCCTCTCTGAGACCAGGCAAACAACACATCAGAATTTTGGTAGTGCTGAGAGCTTGGAGTGGTGGTACTAGGACTGCTGTGAGATGATTTCTGACATAATGACAGATAAATATGAACTAAAAAGTTAAAAACAACTTAGGAAATAGCTAAAGTAGAACCATTCCAAATGTACGAGATTCCTGCCATCCCAAGGAATCTCTGGTAAACTCTGGGCTCATATGCTCTTCACATAACACCAAGGGCAGCACTTGGATGGCTGACATTTGAGCAGGGATACCACAGCCTGTTTACTACAGGATCTGTCTCCTGGAATCAGCTTTCAGTTACAACAAAAAACCAAACCCAACCAACAAACCAAAACCCAAATAAATAAAAAAAAGGAAAAAAAAAAAAAACCAAAAACAAACAAACAAAAAAAAAAAAAAACCAAAAAAAACCCTTTGTTTTACAAAACATTTTTGGAACTCTTACAGAGGCATCTGAATTATTATTCATAGATAATTCTATTATCTATATAATTATCTATATAATATTATACAATTATATAATAATCTATATAATTATTATACTATCTATATATTATCTATGTTATTATAGGTTATTATATTCTAGTAATCTATATTATGATATAGATTATAATATTAATATAACTACAGGAATATTTCTATATCTTTTTGCATAAAGAGATTTCAGTACCAGCAGGGATGAAATCTCCACTGCTCTAGTGATGACTATTGCTTGATCCTTGTTATCTTTATCCATGTACTCCACATCAAGTTTAGTGGAAGTGTGATGCAGATAACAGGTTTTTTTGAACTCTGTCATGAATTGCTGCCATCCCTGAACATTACTTAGCTCCTCAGGTGATCACCATCTCCACCTGAGATTGCCACACACACACACTTGCTGCACATCCCATACACACACCCACAGCTCCAGCTGCAGTCAAAGCTCCAGCAAACAGCAGCCCCTTTTTAGAGGAGCTAAATACAAATTCCCCAGCCTTCTTCACCACCTTGCAAGGTGTGAACTGGTACCAGAGTCAGGCAAGCACATTGATCACCTGTACATCATATTCCCCATCAAGCCTGTCTCAGATTCCCTGGCTGGTTTGGTTACCAGTGACCAGAGGAAAGACAAGGGCAGGATGGGAGAGCAGCAGGCACATAACAGAAATACAAACTCTTTCTCTCCCTTAGAAGAAAAAGGATTTCCTGGGCTACATTTTCATCTCCTTCCCCTTTTCCTTCACAGTGACAGTTATTTGAATCTGTGTGTCATGCCAATAGTTTGGACAAACTAATGTACACCCTTGGGCAATATTTAAAGCAGGAGCATTGGCTAAACTATTACAAACCACTGCATAACCACTGCATTTTTTATCAATAGTAACTTTTTTTTTTTTTTTTTTTTTTTGTGGTATGAACATCTGATTGCAAGTCTCTAGGAAAAGTTCTTGGTTAAGTGTCCATACAGCAGATAATTAACAACAAACTGCACTCTGCCAGTTCACAGACAACTCAAAATGGAAGGTATGGTATGAGGATAGGAAAAAAAATTATACAATAATTTTCCATTATCTACTGAGTTTCATGCAACCCCAAATACCTCCAGGAAGGGCACTTGGTCCATACACATCATACTGCACCTGTGCCAATATTAACTACTATCCATGAATGCCATGAATCCCATCCTTTAGACACTTTTCGGCCAGAAGTATGGAGAGAACTCACTTCCCTCAAAAAGCACAAGGCAATAATCACTGCTGGGAGCAAATGTAGGAGGGAAAGGTGTTACAGACCATTGGCTGCCTCCTGAGCCATCCCCAAAGATTTCTTTGTAGGAGGAACAATGGAGGAAACAGATAAAACTAGTCAGGGAGTGCACTTGTCAGATTAAGAGGATGCAGATATGGACCAGGGCTTTCTCCTTTCCCAGGGTGAGTGCAGACTGCTGGAGTTCTGAAAATATCTGCTGGAAAGGACAGAACTATTGATCTGTATTGAAGGGGAGGGCAATGCTGGTAGGAAGGGAAAGGGTGGCTATAAATATCACAGTAATTCCATTTTTCAGTCAGAAAGGAAAAAGAGAAGATGTCTGTTCCTGTTTTACTCGGCAGGTCAAAGACTGTGTGATTTGTAATCAGAACAATGGAGCTAGTTCCTAATCTGCCCAGTTCCTCGCTTGCTGTAAGCCTACACCTGGTCTGTCAGCAGCAGGGGTGAACATGATTGATCTGTGACTTTGTTGGCATAATGAATGCCAGTGTACATAGAAGAGAAGCACTGGCTACCAGCCTGGGCTATCAAATCACACCAGCTATATACCTGACTATAAACACAGATGTTTTGTTATTTGTCTCCTGCTTGAAGCCCCTGACTGTCTGCAAGGGGTTGTGAAGAAAATAAGGGGGGCTGTGAGTCTTGGTGAGAAGGAGAACAGCACACACACAAGTTTACCATTTGATATTCTGGGTGCTTTTCATTCCTTTTTTTATGTAAAGGCTTTCAAGAGCTCTGCCTTTCCCTTCTGTGCCTCTGCCACAAGTACACAACCAGCCTTAAATATAGAGGAATTTGATTTTCTTTGAGCAATGAAATATTTTCAATCCTAAAGAACAGCCTATATTCTTGACTGAATCTTCAACAACCCCCCTTCCTTTTCACTGCTTTCCTCCCCTTTCCCTCCATCCTTTCCCTTTTCTGACCCTTTAACTCTTCTGTCTTTGTCTGGAGCCCTTGAAAAAAAAAGGAAAAAAAGCCTGGACTCCCTTTAAAGGCCATTCTCAGTCAGAAGAATATGCATTTCATCAAGACTCACTGCTGTTCATATTTCCACAAAAGCTTCTAAATGCAATAAAAGCAGCACAAAAAAAAGGACACATTTTCTGTTGCTGTTTAAAAGATGAAAGCAGAAAACAGCTCAGAATTAACGCCCCGGTTCCCCTCCAAGATGAATGTTTTTAAAAAACCCAAAGTGTAACAGCAGTAATAACAGAGAGATGCCATTGTTTCAAACCTTTTCTTTCCCTTGTTCTTTTTATTCTTTTCTTTGTGTTTTGGCAGCTGTGAATAATTCTGTACCCTGGAATTGTTCTGCAGGCTATTAATGTCTGTGACCTTTTGCATCAACAACAGCTCCACTTTCCAGTCATTTCTGGAAGTGCTACCTAATATGAATTTAACATGACTGAGGCAGCCTCCTACACACACACACACAGACAGACACACACACACACACACACACACAGAGCCCTTCCTGAGACATGCAGGAGTGTGCTCCATCCCATCCACATACAAGAAAATTAAATCCCTTCATCAGAGAGTTATCTGCCTTGCAAACAGCTGTGTTTCATGGCAACAGCCACCTCTCTTACAACCCCCCAAGTGCTCCTGGGGAAATAAAAGGAGGTGGGATGATTTCATTATATAAGGAAAATAAGATCTCATTAAGCCTGAGCCATTCTGGGGTTCTCCTTTGAGCAGCTCTGCTGCTGCTTTTACTTTTTAAGAGTGTGTAAAGAACCCATATGTGATCAAAGAGATATCAAGAGCATTCTCCAAATCTATGATCGCATGCCTGCTACATCAAGAGGGCCTCTTGTTCTTTTTAGATTCATTTCATCAGATAGACTGGAGTCTAGCTCCCAATGGCACAGCAGTGCTGCAGGAGTCCCCTAGGATGAAAACAAATAGCAGGTGTCCTCCTGCAAAATAAACTAAGTGGTAAGCAGGATGAAAGGGCTCAAAACACAGATGCTTTTAAAAACACTCTAAAATGTTAAGGTAAAATGCCTTTCTTCACTTAGGAGACAAAGATTAGTCAAAAGGATTTGCAGAAAGTTGGTTTTGTTTGGGTTTTTTGGGTCTTTTAAACAGGTTAAATGAATTGCCTCAACAGAATTATCCAGTTTAACTCCTGACTGTGGTTTATGCTTCTTAGAAACCAAAGTTGAGATCACAGGTGTTGCTTGCTCCTTCAGTTAAAATTATGAATGAGTGTTAAAACAGGCTGTAGAAATGTGCTGGACCCCAGCAATGCCTGAACCAGACATGACTGTTGTAGACCACTAAGTGCCTGTGAAAGCTTTCCCTGGAAAAGAAGAGATCTAGGAATCCCAGCCATGCTCCTTGCCAGCTGCCATCAGACATTAACTTCTCTGACAACATTTTTTGTGTCTCTGTTTCTCCTGGTTCAGGCTTCTCATTTTTCCTGCAGTCACACAGACCAATGAGCAGGGCCTTCTGGAAAATCTCCCCTGAAATCCATTTGTCAGGGAAAAATGAGTTTCTGACAAAACAAAACATTTCATGGAATTTGTCTTTCTCATGGTATATATTACATGTTCCTAAAAATCTGTTCAATTAAATTCTTTTTAGATGTAGCTCTTCACATTCTCTGATGAGAGATGACTATTTGCAAGGCAAATTAAGATTTAAAAAATGTTCTGGCCTGGTTTGTGTTTACATTTTCCTTGGAAAAAATCCCTCATCACACAGCCCTGTAACAAACAGGCTGGCTGATCAGGGAACCACAGCACCAAGGAAAGCAGGCATCATGTCCTTCTGGAATAAACCAAAACTAAATTGCTCCTTCCTATTATAAAGATTTTTGCAGTTGGATTAAGGGGAAGGGGGATAACATTATAGATGTAGGGAAACATTTCAGGATTCCTGAGAAATCCCAAGTTTCTGGGAATGAGTGATCCTCTCAGAAACCCATCTGCCAAAGTGGAAGATGACTGTGATTCCTCAGACTGTCTGTATAATACATTGCACAGTGATTAACCTGCATCTGGAAGCCATCACAATACAAACTGTGACTAATATTACCAGAACTGTTGTTTTTAAATGACTCAGCTCCTTCGGATCCCCCACTGCAGGAACACTTCACTCTGGAGTCAGTGATTTGAGATGAGCCAGGGGAAGGAGCTGCTCAAGAGCCCCATTCCAGCTCCTGGGGATGGAAAGTGGAGTGATTCAGACCAGCACCATGAATGGCTGCTCCTCTGTCATGTTGGAGCTGACAGGGAAGGGCCTGGATGCCTCTGGAGCTGGTGCCTTGGAAATTCCAACCCATCTGCACAGCTCAGTGAGCCCTGCTTGGGCAGGGCAGCGGGGGGATAGCAGCACATCTGCTGCCTGGGCTGCGCTTGGTTCAGAAAGAGAGGCACAACTCTCTGCTGATGTATTCATGAGAAAGAACACACTGGGAAAAAAGAAAAGAAAAAAAAAAAAAAACCTTAAAAAAAAGCAAATTTGTTTTGCTGTATCCAATATGTTCTTGTCTCTTGTCTAAAAGGCCCATCTGGTCTAAAAACACGCAGCACCTGTGTAAGTTTTTATGTATTCATGCTTGAAGTGTTAAATATCACTTGTTGTAAAAATAAGTCATGGATAATAAAGAGTTTTTTTTCATATGCTTGCTTGTTGATGTACCCCTGTGTTTAGTGTACCCACATTTGCTGGATTCTTCAATGAAATGGTTTTCACACAAAAAATGAGCCTGATGGGGAGAGGACTAAAAACAAAAAGATAAAAAAATGGACCTACTTTTCATATCTCATCAATAACTTTCTTCACAACTGTTTCAGCTGAGCTCCTCCAGCTCTTTTCTGATGGAGAAAAACAATATTCTCAATCTTTCTAAAAAAAGGTAGCTAAGTCACAGAGCAAAGAAAAAAATTAAATACTGCAGAAGTTATCTACATTTCAGACATACGCCTGCAAATCCCAGTTAGTGCTGATGCTACATATGTATGTTTTCTATCCCAAACGAGAATTAGACCCCTTGGGTTTTTTCAGTGCTATGCTTTTAGCTGTCAGAAGTGCAGTGGAACACTGAGCTCTAAGATTTGACTTCCACAATTCAGAATAAAAGAATGGGAAAGAATGAACTGGTTGAGGTCACTGGCATAATATCCTGGGCTAAAAAACAAACTTGTAGCAGAAAAAGTTTTCTGTTCACTCCTCAGGTAAAACTGTGCAAAGTCAGGTCAGCCAAGAGCAGGTGAAAGATCTAGAAGAAAGTTGTAAGAACAAGGGTAAAAATCATCCTTGGCATCCTTCTCAACTGAGCTATTACAATGCTGCAGGAGGATTTAAATGAATCAACTTAATCACTCTTCCTATTATCCTTGCAATTAATTGCTGGATTTGTAAGGCAGCATCACTTTGTTACTCAGTGTTTTTGTGACTCTTCACCTTCCTCATTCACTCATCTGGTGTAAATTAAACACAGCTTGAGGAGCTGCCTGTTCTTAAGCACTCTTTGTTATGCAGCCTTCATCATTTCAAGTTTTGAAACGTAAAGTACATGTTAGAATCCAATTAGAATGACAAACGAATCATGAGAAAATCTAATGGCATGAAACAAATTTGAAAGCTTAAACAATTTCCAATTCACACTTATATTGTATATAGCTGATGGAGCTCACCTTGCCAAATGGCAGCATTAGCATTTAGACTTCTGAGGAACAGCATGTGCAGTGAAAGGATATTGATTACTGCACACACCTGGAAGGAAAATGAAGGCTAAGAAAGGTGGGACAGTTCTGGATGAGGTGTGATTGCAAATGCCTTAATCCAGACTCAGGGATTAAGGAGGTCATCCCTGTATGGCTGGAGCTGTTCTCTCCCTGGTAAGGCATGTGCAAACCAGCATTTCTCTGTAAATTCATTACAGACAAGCAAAGAAATGGCACCATTATCTCTCTTCACCTTTTCATCTCTGAACACACTTTCCAGACTCAGCAGGACAAGCTGGGGAATCTTTGGGGTGCAGGTCTCAGATCAGAAAAGGGAGAGGGGTTGGTTTGCTACACCAAGAAGTCAAAAGTCTTCTTATTTCAAGAGAATTTTGAAAAGAGAACAAGGGAGGTGGTAAGGAGAAAGTTAAGTGGAAAGGTGAGAACAAAGAAAGCAGAGAAAATGGTAATGATTGCACTAAAAAGAGAGATTAGCCTGTAAAAACATTAAACATTAGTTTAGTGCAAAACAGAATTTAGTATTCAATCATCTGGGCAAAAGTGTGGAAGAGGGAGGAGAAGCAAAGAACAGAATAAACACAGAAAGGTGAACTGAAACATTAATGGGACTGGGATGGGGAGGGATTGAATGCTAAAAAATAGTTCAAGGATAGCAACCAGGGACTGCACTGCTGAGGGCAGACATGTAAACACGGATTTAGTCTGAGGGTTTTTTCCTACTGCTCTAATTGAAAGCAGCTCTTTTTATCAGTTACACTACCAAGGTGTGGCAAAACATAAATACCCACAGATATAAGCAGATACAAGAGGACACATGCATGAAACAAAGGACATGAATGGTAATTTTTAAACTTTCAGGACACCTGAAAAAACCTGTAAAAGCAAATTTGCTCATGGGTCAGCAGCAGTGATGAACAAACCTGGCCAAGTTTAGATACAAGTTCTTAACTTTGATGGAGAACAAAAAAAATGATGCTGTGTGTTTTAGTGCTTGTGCAGCTCCTGTTCACTCACTTTCAAAAGGTTCCCTTGCTGGCAGAAACCTTCAAATATACACAGAATTCACTTCTCCTCCAAAAGGGAAAGGACAGACAGGTATTAAATGCAACATGAAGAAATTATCTTTAAAATAGAAGGACTTATTTATTAAGAGGTTCCCTTGGCATAGCAATATTGCACAAATACCCTGCAGGACAGTGTGCAAGCTTCTGGGAACACATTTAACCTTGGTTCTCCAAACTTTGCAAGTAATTGCTCAAAGGCAATATCCCCAGCAGCCAAGTGAGGCTGAACATCTGGGTAGTGGATGTTTATTCCAAGGTGGAGCCTGAAGCCAGGGCTGCAGGACACTGGAGAAATGGCAGATGACATTTTCATGCTCTGCTTCTGTTCTGCTCCTTCCTGCCCTCGGAGGGGCTGCATGGTTAGCAGACCAGAAGGGCTGTGTCTGAATGGATTGTCTGGAAATGTTTTTCTGAATGAGGACTTCCAGATCAATACCAGACCATTAGCACTCCAATTGGTCCTGTGCATCTTCTGGAGCAAACAAAACAAACAAACAGAGAAATCACAAGGACATTTTTTTATACAGAGTTTAACTGCCCTATAGAAATCATACAGTAAAGTTACACTCTGCTTTCCCTTTGTGTGACTTAATCAAACTGTAAACTACTTTTGGTAAAGATTTCATGGCCACAAGTTCAGGACTGTCAGTCTAACACATAGAAATGCTTTGCCTCCACTGTGCAACAGAGCTGTCTTTGAAGAATTGTGTGCAGGTTCAGAGTTTGGCAAGGAACCTGATGTGTTGGTCTAGTGTTTGTGCCCACAAAACTCTGCATCATTAGAAAGGATAATATTTTGCTGTATAAATAGGAAAACTGGACAAAGAAAGCT
Organism: Zonotrichia albicollis; assembly: GCF_047830755.1. Taxonomy (NCBI): domain Eukaryota; kingdom Metazoa; phylum Chordata; class Aves; order Passeriformes; family Passerellidae; genus Zonotrichia; species Zonotrichia albicollis. The sequence continues at coordinate 22,986,426 of NC_133825.1, read as the reverse complement.
CCTGCTCAAACTATGTTTGAAAAATGAAAAATCAAACCCAAAGCCCTTCACTTCCTAATGGCAGCTGCAGGAAAAACTTTGAAATTAATGAAGATTTTTATTTTTCCAGCTTTTGCTACTGCACTCATCTCTGTGCTAAGACCCTCTAAGGTTTATATGATGTTCTTGCCATAACAACAGTGCAAAATACCTGACTCATCCCCCATACCCAATACATATTTGAGTCCATACCCCCAACGTTCTGTTGTCACACAAGCTCATTTCTTCCTAGTCATGACAGATGAGGATGGTGAAAAATATGATCAATCATGCAACACCCAGCAAATATTATTTTGGAAGTTGGTTATTTTTGTGATTTTTCTGCATTTTCTTTCAGTTTTTGTCATCGATTTTGTATAGTCTCTGTGGAGATAAGCATGAAAACTCTTACAATTGCCTTTTTAATTGCTGCTTTCTCTATCAGTTTCTGCCACTTTTTTTCTCCCTCTGCTCTTGTGTTTGGCTCTGTCACACAACTTTTGCAGAGAACTGAGAACAACCAACCAGCCAATAAAATGGTGACACCCTGGAGAGCCTGCAGCCTTCTCTGGCAATTATATGAAAGGCAATTTGAGGATTCTCAAAGCCACATGAAAAACAGTGTATATCCTAGACATGACTTGCCTATTCACTATTAAAAGCATTTCTGCATCTTAGTACCTTGCACCACTTAAATCTGTCATTTATATAGCAAGCACAAGTCAAAATCTCATAAATTTCACTTACAAAGCTTCAGACCCAAGAATGCAGATAATCTGAGATGTTCAAAAGGGTTTTGCTTTTATGAAAGATGAGATTGGAACAACATATTTATTCAAAGTTGGCATTATATGTCATTGCTGTAGTTCACTTTATGGGGATTCCTGGAAATATTACTCTAGCTGTGTCTGCATGCAAGACAATTTTTGTGCAAATGTGCATGTTTAGGGTTGTTATGGTTCATTTCACATCTCTTTGTGAATGTCTCTTCCTGTTCTGCCCTCTGCAGCCTTCCAAACTTTACCCTTAGGTTCCAGTTGCAGAAATCAGGTGATTTATGAGGAACAAGTTTTCTCCTGCCAGTTTTTATCCCTTGTGGTGTGGAACAGCCAGGGCACTTGATGGCCACCCAAGAGGTTGGCACGAGCCAGGACAAAGAAGGGAGGGCTGCCACTCATCTGGCCTCAAATGAGCTCTTGAAATCCTCCACGGCACGAGCAGAAAACCAGGATTTTGTATAAAAGTTCTCAAAAGTAGGACCCGGAATTTCAACAGGGTTGATTCCATAGAGAATAATAGATTGTGTCAGGTTTTGTGTTTCTGACAGGGATAGCTGTATCATGTGGATTAGGAAGCTCTCAATTTGTGCTTGTTTTCTAGTAAATATCTGATTAAACTACTGGGAAAGCCAGGGGGAAAGGATTAATAATGCTACTCAGTTCTGTCAGCTTTCATACTAAGATAAAGGGAATTTCAAGGACCAATGAAATAAAAGAAATGGAAGAAAGATAACATACAAATAGCAAAAGTAGCTGACTACATATTCACTCAAGCATTGAAGGTATCTTAGAGGTGAATTTTGCACTGTTGGTTGGCAAATTTAAGTGTCTGATTGACTGACTGATGTTTGCTTGAATCTGAAGAGTCTCAAGGCATTTGTTTGAATTACCCAGAAAGTAAAACCTTTCCAAGCCCATTAAATAGCACAGAGCAGATCAGCATTTCCCCCTCTCTAATTCAGAGTTTCTGCTCATTGGTCAGCTACAAAGAGCAGGTCTCATCAGGAGCCAAAATCTCTGAATAATCTTCTCATGTGTGACCCCAATGATGACAGTACTAGCTTTGAAAAGGAATTTGCACACTGTCTCTCCTGGTCATGAATTTGATCCTGCTGCCTGTGGCCTTGTTTTCAATGTTTTAACTCTTAATCCAAAGGAGTTTTACACACACCAAGTGAGTTTTACATAGTTGCTGCCACATTGTTCATATTCTGAAAAGTTTTTCCCTGCACACACCCAATATGAAAATCTGAATTAATTTACAGCTTCCAAATGAGCTTGATAGACTTTGCACTGCATTTTAGATTTAATTTGGCCAGCAGAAAGTTTGGCCTTCAGTGTTGAATTACTCCAATTTCAATCCAAATAGAAGTTCCAGTCTGTTGCTCTGAGTTTACCTTTTTTTCTTTTTTTAGGAGACTTCTTTCTACATTATCTTTATGTGAGTCATTATGAGATTAGTGGCATTTTCTGGGGTTTATGAGAAAATCCCTAGAAAGTTTAACTCTCTCATATCTTCTGAATGAGATAAAGAACAGCCTGCCTATTATCTTAGTATTGTCTATTCCCTGGCATGACCTTATCTTGTGCTGCTACAAGAAAATATTTATTGACATTATTTACTCTTTTCTCAGGCCCAAACAGTTCTATAAGTTTCAAGAATCCAGTAAAAGTGTGTAAGTAGTAAGAAATACTCTATACTGTGAGATAAGCTGCTTGGTGAAACTTTCCAATAAACTAAGTTTTCCCAGGTGGGTTTTTATTGTGACAGACAGAAAGGGTTTGGCTTTCTGAGTGACTGGAAGACAAAACAAGGCTCAATTACAGGGAACAGCCTCATTTTATGCACTAGTCAGAAACCTTTGCAGTCTGATCAACAAGTTTGGGCTGATGTAGAGCTGCTGGTTCTCTGATGCAGTCTACTCAACACTTCTGAATTCCATTTCAGAAAACAGAGTGCACTTGGGTGGGTGGGGTGATGTGCTATTTGATTTCCCAGGTGTAGAAAAAGGCAGCCACACAGGACACCTTGTGACAAGGTATCTGAATCACAGCAATTTTTGAGGCCAGCAGGGCCCAGGTGAATGGCAGGTGTGAGATTTAGAGGAAATCCTTGGAATCCTGCAGCAACAAACCCTTTGGAGAGCAGAGCTGTGGAGGGGGAAGAGATAATGGGATGGAAGAAAGGAGAAAAGCTGGACAAAGAACAGATGTGTTCCTTGTAGGAACAGCAGGGAAGGGGAGAAAAGAGAGCATTCTTTCTTTCATATGGGTTTATCCTTCATTCTAAATATGTTATATTTCCCTCCAGAAGTAATTCTCCACAGTTTCTTTAAATTTCAGCTAGGGAACTGCTCTTTCCACTGGTAGTTTTTCAGGCAAATGAAATCAAGTTGCAGTCTAGCTCAGCCCTAGGCTGTGTCTCCATCACCTACATTCTACTGTCAAAGCAACCAAACTATTTTTCAGAGGAATGTTCTTTTTGCAGCAAACTTTCCTTCCCCTCCTCTAAAGAATTCCCCAGCAGAGCAGGAAAACATATTTTCCCATATTTTCCCTGCTTCACATGACCCTCACGCAAAGGAAAAGGAGGCACAGAAGAGTGAATTTCATTTGTGCCTGTTTTGTAGCCTCAATAAGCTGGCAGTCCCTAGCTATTTTCAGGATGCAACAACCTACTTTTCTCAACTCCTTGTTAAGAATTTTGTTTGGAAACCTTCCCAAAAGAAGCTGTACAGCAGAAAACTAAATGTGCCATCTTCACAAGTTCCCTATTTCACCTATTTATGACTGGCACAAGAGAAAGGACCCCAAAACCACTGCAGAGAGTCACTGGAATAAAAAGGATCCTCACATGGACAGAAAGTTCACAGAAACAGAAAGTTTCTATATTTCTGACTTCAGGGCTGGGGCCATATTTTGTAAAAAGTCTTTCCAAGCATGCTGCAATACAATTGGAAATGGTAGGTAAAGAAATGTGAAAAAGAAAAGGAAATTACCTCCAGCAAAGAACACATCTCTTTGTCTCCACCCTCTTCCCATGGATCTGTTATCTGGTGCTCAGGACTATGCTGTCTGTACAACTTCCAGAATATTCTTGGTAATGTCAGGGGCTCTAAAACAGGCAGGGTAAAACACTTTACAGGAGTCCTAGGCTAGAAATAATGGAAAAATGTGACTTGGAGTTTATTGCTCAAATATAAAAGCAGTTAAAACTGAAACAATGCTTGAAAGGAGGAGAAGAAACTGCTCGTGTTCTTGTGGCCATCAGCCAGAGCACCTTTTGCACTCACCCAGCATAGCCAGAGCATGAGCTACACCTCACCTCCAGCTGCAGACAAAGAGAATTGTTTTGTTGCCTCTCTGGTAAGGCAGGTTACAACAGAACTGTCCTGTACAGCAGAGACTGCTGGATCAGGCAGCTGCTCCTTGCTAAAAAGGCAGACAAGGAGTTCAGTTACAATTTGGAATGTAAGCTTGCTTTTGTTCTTACTTCCCAGGACCTCTATTTACAGAGGAAATTTGCAGTGGACTCTCTTCTGTCCTCTACAGAACCTAAAAAGTTCCCAACACTTCAATTCCACAGTTCATAGGTTGTGTGTGTCAGAAAAGGCAGTGGAGATGGCAGAATGAAAAAACTTTTCCTTGTGAAGTTATTTAAATAAGATCATAGGAACAGCAAGACACATCTTGAAAATAGACATGCCATTAAAAAATCCCCTAAGTTTCATTATGCAGCTTACACCTGATTGAGCACCACTTCCTTTTTATAACTTCCCTGATATTTGAAAAAAAAAAAACTGCACTCTCCTGCAAAAAAATAATATGAAATACAGTACATTTTGTCCAGTAAACATGCAGAACAAAAGCATCATTGCAACAGCACCACTGTTTCCCAAGCCTGGAGCACAGCTGAAGGCTCTTTGTCATTCTGTCTGTAGTGCTTACACCTGTGAGAAGCATAACCTGATGAATAAGGATGGAATAATGTTACAGAAACCTGCTGATAGCAGAGCAGCTCCTCTGACTTCTAATTTATTCCATGTGGCTCAATCACTATTCCTTATTTCTCTGCTGCAAGATTTCACATAATATTCTGAGTTGGAAGGGACCCACAAGGATCATCAAGTCCAACTCTAAAGTGAATGGTCTGTACAGGGATCAAACTTATGCCCTTGATGCTATCAGCACCATGCTCTGCCCTGTTGAGCTGTTCTCAGGGTTTTATTGAACATTGTGCCACAGTTTGCAATTAAAAGAAGCCAATTATTACAAGTTGAACTTGGAACAACAAAAAAAAACTAAATTCCAAATTTTGGAAAAGTTTCTTGGATTCTCTTTATCTCAACATAAAGTTCACAATTTCACTTTGACCTTCTGAAATTCAGTTCACATGAGCAGCATCTCTGCATTTCCTGCTGTATCCTGAGCTGCTTCCTCCATGCACAGATGACCAAGCATACCTGGTGTTTAAACCATCCCTGAGTAACATTTCAGATTCTCTCAGTGTCTCTGAACAGTGTGAGGAATTAAAATCCTCCCCTCCTTAGGCAGTAGGTAAAATTGCACACAAAAAATTTAAACCTGGGTGGGAAATACCATTTTCTTCTTGCACAAAAGTTAAATTTTTAAAAACTTATCCAACTCTGAAACACGAGTATCACAAAAAATGGCTTGTACTCAATATACAAAGATAAGGAAATGTGTTTCTGGGTCATTTAAATTATTTTGGACTCCTGTTTGTGTGTTGCTTTCCCACATTTGACAAGCTTAGTGGGCAGGGTGACACTGATACATGGGCTCCTTCCCATGAGCAGCACAAAATCAAGCCTGGAACAATGAGGAGCAATTTATGCCTCTCTCTTTACGGACAGAAAGCTCTGAGAACATTTCTTTCTACTTCTTTTGAATTAACAAAATCCCTGATGTACTTGTTCTGGTGAGAGATGTAAATAAGGGGGAATAAGAGATGTAAAGAATTATATTGGCCCTGCAATGTAATATATATATATAGGAATCAAGGCTGTCAATTTGCCTTCATAATATCTGTGTTTTATGATATTTTAGTGCTCAATTCTTTAGCATTATGACAGTTCATGACAGCTGGTGATTGATTTGGTGCTGGAAGCATACACATACAAGAAGTACTCTTCATAGTGAAAGGGCCATTAGAACACATTTTCTGAGTGATACCTGGTAAGAAACTCCTCCCAGACGCTCAGTGCAGTACCTATGGGGTTGAAAATACTCAGCAAGTTGCCATTTCTCTTTCTAGAACCTAGATGAAGGAAAAAAAAAATTAAATTATGTATTCTACCCAAAAGTACCACTGTGCAGGTGAACCATCCATTGTCACTTCAGCAGCAATCACAAAGAAAATTAATGTGTCCTTTAATGAGGAACATTGTGGCTTCTTGGAGTACTTCTTGGAGGCATCTCAAGAGCACAGAGAGTGAATTTTCAGTTTAAAGAACAGGACTAATGGAAGTGAAAGTGGGCATGGCTACAAGGCAGACAGGAGAGACAGAGCACACCCAAGCTGCTGGGGAATACCTGTGGAATGGGTGCACAAAATTCCCTGCTCACAGCAGAAATGTGGGTGCAGGACAGACATTCAGGTAAGTCACAGCAGTCCAGACTGCAGTCCTCAAGCCTTCCCTGCCTTCAAACCTAAACTGCTTTGTTGCTAAGAGATCTGCAAGTCACTGCTGGGTTTAGTTACACCTCAGAACACCCACAGGTCTGACAGGTTTTGAGATTGAACACTGAACAGACCACACCACCCTCCTCATAACTCAACCTTGCACTGCAGACAGTTCAAGGTTGTGCCTTCCCACCTCCTAAGGACATCTCAACTCATTGGCAGGGAGATTAATCTTGTTGACAGGCCAAGGCTGTGACTGGAAAACATCTGGAAGTTTAACTTCCTAAGCTGGGATCCTTCTAAGGACCACAAAGCCCAGGAGAGAAAATAATGTTGAAAACTTGGTTCAACAGAGGCCTGAATCAGAAATAGCTCTGTGAGTCAAGGACTGATGACCTCTGATGAACCCTGAAGAAGTGTTGAAGGTGACTTTGTCATGCTAACACTTGCTGACATTGGCACAGCAGAAAATTATTCATGTGAACTGTGTCTATGTTGTGTGTGTGTATCTATATATTTGTGCAGATGCCTCTGTGCATTGATGGAAATCCCAATGACAGCTGGAGAGTTCCAAGACCTATTTTCTGGGATTTTGCAGGCAGCAGGTATTTTTTCTAAGCCCTGACAACGTTTGCAACAGACCTCATGACTCATCTTCTGGATAATTCCCTCAACTGGTGTCTCAACACCACATTTCATTCCAGTCAGCTCTGAGCAGGCTTCCCTTGGGGATCACAAGGAGCCAAACAGGATCACAGGACCTTGGAGAGGTCCTGCAAGAGGCATAAGAACATCTGCTCTGTTAGCCAGGGCCATACTCAGCAGCAACTAAAGAGGCAAAACTAGGAAAAAAGAAAATAAGTACAAAGCTGATGGGCAAGCTACAAAAATCAAACCAAAGCTACAAAGACAATTTGGTAAAAAAAATGAACAAATTTATTCTCGAGATCTATTCTGGTGTCATACTGTATGAAGCACTGTAATTTTCTTCTCTTGGTGTCCCACAATACCAGGACTTTGGGGCTTTTAATTTTAACTTAGCAGTATTTGTAGGCCCTGTGGACACGTTTTCCATTGATTGCTCTGGTACAGTCCCAGGGGGAAAGACCCTGTCATTCCTTCATTGAAATTCACTATATCTGTCTCTCTTCATGGTAGTTCACTTTTGCAGGAGGGAATTGAGCTATTCTGACTCGTCCCCAGGGCACATAATAGTGGATGGAAATAACACCCAGGCTTTGTAAAAGTTCTTAATACAATCACTTCTTGCTTGAGGCAAAGGAAAAATCAATAAAACGTGGGCATCTGGTGTGAAAACCTCACATTTCTTAACCTGTATCAGTCCTTGGATTTTCAGTTCATTGTGGAGGTGGAAAGAATTGGAGGAAGTCATGTGAAACCCACACCAGGAAAAAAAAAAAAACAAATCACAATTTGGCACAGAAGTACCAAGCCTGTGAGAAAACAGAATTTTTAAACCAGGCTAGTGTGGAGCTACATATTCCAATCAACTATAATCAAATACAGGGGTCCCATATTGACAATTTACTTCCAGCATCAACCAAATATTTTAAGTCTTTTTCATACTTTCTCCAAGATAAAATGCTTTCCAAGACTGAAATATTTCCATGGGTAGGGAAAAATAGACTCGTCTTGCTATGAAAATAAGAGGTTTCCTACTTTCCTTAAGATTAAAACATTAGATTAAAAAAAAAAAAAAAAACAAACAAAAACCCAAACAAAAAAAAAAAAGCAGACACATAATTTCCCCATGCATCATCTTTGCAAAATTCTCAATTTTGCAGTTCTAGAACTTCAGGTTTGGAAAGAGAAAATGGGTCCAGTGCTCAACAGAGATATCTTGAGATTCTTGCTTTCAGATTTCTGCTTCTACAGGGAACAACCAGCTCCAACAAACTTGTGGAAAATACAGATGGCTCTCAAATTTCAAACAGGAAGAATTTTTAGCCAAAATTCTTGAGCTGCTCCTTGCAAGAGGAAATGACAAAAGAGCAAAGCTCTCTTTTTGCCACAGAACTGTGCAGGATGTCTGAGAGGAGGAAACACAAGTGAGATCAAGACCCTCCAGGCTCCCAGAAAGCCTCTGCACATCCCCAGAAAGTTCTGCGGATGGTGTCACGAGATGAACATGAACATTATGAGTGCTAAATCTATCAATCAAACTCATACCCCTGCTGACCAAGGGCTTGGTGCTCCCTGCCCAGAAATACAGAAATTATGCCTTGTTTAACCTGGAAGTGCTCAGACACAAACTCAGTGATGTTCCTGCCATCATCCTCTTGGTCAAAGCTCCAAGGAAAGGAAACCTTTAGTATCCATTTCTTCTTGGTGCTGCTGGATGTTTTCACTCCTGGTTCCTTCACAAGGGTGAGTAACAAAAGCTGTGAGCTCACAAAGCAAGGAGGGAAGGTGGTTTCTTTACTCTGTTTATTTTTTCCCTTAATTAGGCAAAGACATCTTTTCCTGGCTTTGGCTAAGACCTAATATACTCCCCACTCTCTTTTCAACCCAGCACCTCCTCAGGTTATTTTTGCTAGCATTATCAGTTCATGAGAAAAAGAACTTACTATTAAATATACTAAGGGGCTGTAATTTCCCCTGACCTTGGTGATTACAGGGCTTCACCCTGAATATATACACATTTCTGCTGCATCTTGCCTAACAAGATTTGATTGAACATTAATTGAGATTTCATACCAAACTGAACTGTACTAATTTGTTAATTATTTTTGTAAGACCGTTTTGGGCTGGGTCTTTGACATCTGACCAAAATGACTCTTTAAATTATGGTCTTATATTTGTAGTACTCTTGTAACAGATAATTTGTAAATGTAATATACAAGCCAGAGTGGCATGTCTACAGTTATTGTTGAAAACTTAGAATGAAAAATAAATTAGAATTCTAAGGTGCATCTCAGTAGTTCCATAATCACATTTGGGCATGATAATAAAGGTTGATACATTCTTTGACACTCAATGCTATTCCCCAGTGACAGAAAGCAGAAAATTCATGACATTTTGCTAATTAACTTGAGCACTCCATTCAATAATATGAGTAAGTAAAACATTACTTACTCATGGCACTAATATTCTCTGAGAATTCAATATATTAAAATGACTAAAAGTGTTTCCAAGCATATTTCACAGGCAAAGACCAGTTTGTTGTAGCCCAGACACCAAGAGTGTATCACACAACTGTACTGATGGATTTGGTACCAACACCTTGGACCAGAAATCCCCAGTGCAGGCAGGAGCTGTGGCTTCCAGCCCCACTGCCACCCCTTCAATAAATTACTGTGCTCAGGCAAATGGTAAGGGGTTCTGGGACTGAGAGAACAGGATTTTTAGTAATAGATATGGTTTCATGTGAACTTTCATTTGCCTCTTCTCAATTAGCTTGTTTATCTTACCACGCATGCTAATTTGAAATTGTGGTTTAGACACATTCAAATAGCATTTGCTAATTAGTAAATTAGAACCTGGCAAATCAGATGCAAATCACTGATTTATATACACAATGTGAACGCTCTTGGCTCCATTTTTCCAGCAGTTATTGAACTCTGGAAAACTGAAAGAGCACAGGGTGTAAAATCTCCCTTCACAGCACAGCTGGGGCAGGCAGTTGCTTGGTTAGTCAGTTGTTGTTTCAACAATTAAATGAGCCCCTCTATTTACACCAACAAATCAAAGTCTTGTTTTGAGTTGTATCTCTATTGAAGACTGAGAGAAGGAGCATTTCAAATTTCAGTATTACTTCTTTACATTTCCAATTACTTCTGCCACAGCCACCCTGTGTATGTTGTGCAAGGATAGGGAACCACTGGCACAGAAATATTTGTAAGAGCTGTGTGGCAATTTAAGACATCATGTGTCTTATTTTCTTACTCTCAGCCCAAAGTAAGCCAATCATTTCATTTTTTAATTGCTCACGTGCTACTCACACATGGATAAGTTCCCTGAAGAATATTCACTGAGTTTTTAGCTCTAAAATGCACAAGATACAGATCTCAGATTTAGCCTCAAGCCTTTTCCCTCAATGATTGTCAAAATAAAGTATAAAGGAATTCCACCTGAAATTGAGTGTGTTTCAGTGAAAGTCAAGACATTTCACACAACAGAGAAGATAGCCTTGGAAAATCCCCTTATTTCAGGACAAGTGTGGCCAGTTTCCCTTCTGTTTAGAAACCATGACTGCCTTTTTTAGGCAGGATTCATGTTCAATTATGTATATTATTTTAACAAATGGTCTTCACAGCAGGTGGGAGCTTCTTGTTTTTGAGATAAATTCTTAACAGCTCCAATTGTGGCCACCTACAAACCAGATTTCATGCAAAACCCAGAGTTCCTGTTTGAAAGGTGAAACAAGGGAGCTGTTAAGAGAAATAACCAAGTGTAAGATGTGGGGATGAAAACGTGCCAAACTTTACAAGGGAAACAAAAGAGCTGATGAAAGGGAAGGAATTACTGGTATGCTGCTTTCAAACTAACAGAAAATACATTTACCAAAAGGCCTGCCTGTTGCTGGGACTCCCTGCAGCACCAGGAGCCTCCTTAAAAGCAGAAATGATTGTGAAAGGACTGGGGATGCTCCCCCATAAAAGGAGGCAGTGCACAACTTCTTTTCCTATTACCAAAGCAGAAGGAAGCACTGGGGTTTTTTTGAAAATTTGTGTAATATGAGGCTAAACACTCTGACAAACCCCAGCTGAAACTGTAGGTGCTGATTCTCCACACTCTGCCCTTCTGCCTGCATCCTACCTAAGGCAGGGGGAGTTGAACACACACCTCAGCTTTTCTAGGGCTGGGGTCTTACTGAAACACAGCCCAGCCCCTACTGCACACATCACTTCTGCATTTGAGGCCGGTCCGTGAAAGGGAACATCCAATTCAACAGGAAAATTTAGGTCAGATAATGTAATCTAAAACCTGGATTAAACTGCTAAACTTCAAAGAAAGAGATTTTCAACCAGATGTGTGAGGGCAGGCACTGGCAGCTGGGAGAATTTGAAACCTGGGCTAAAAACCAGCAGGAAAAGGTGAGATTTCTGCCTTGGTGGCTGAGTGGATTTAGTTTGTGCCAAAACACCCCCAATCCTACATGTATCCCATCCACTGCTGCCTTCCAGCTTCCAGGAACACACACAACACAAGCTCTGGAAGTTTAGACACAAATGTGGTGCAGGAGGCAGCCCAAAACTCTTTTTCACCTTAAATGAGGTGAGCCTCAAAGCAAGCCCACGAGGACATGACAAGGATCCTGAGCACAGGAGCTGTCAATGCCATCCAGTTTGAATGTGGTGATCAAGGACCTTCAAACAAGTGAAATGTCTTTCAGTGAAAGGAATAAAAAGATGAAAGATATTTTTGTAAACAGAAAAAAACAAAGCTGTCACATACCAAATTACTTCAGAGTGGAAGATGAGTTTGGAGATGTTTTCCTAGTTTGATCTGGTATTCATCTAAACAAACTAATGGCACTACCTATATTCTATATTGCTAGGGAAAAAACCCCTCTCTAAGTTCTTCTATGGCATGTGGATTTAAGACCTGCATATTTATATGAAAAGACCTGCAAGGAGCTTTGCATTTTAGGTGGCCAGTTGAATCCTCACTCTTTGAATCTGTAGGCAGGAAAAAGCTAGAACTGACTTTGCTGTCTTGTTTATTTAAAAAACAGGAGTTAAAAGGCACAGAGAAATAGCCCACAAGAAATACATGAATAGTTTAATGACAGACAAACAAACATATGAGGCAGCAGAGTGCTGCACAGCAGTATAAAAACCAGAAAAGCTTCTATAGCACCTTCAACCAAGGGGAGAAAGCAGTGTGATGAAGGAAAGAGGAAAAATGCTCATAAAATATAAATAATTTGCAAATCTACAGTTGCTAGGTGAAGAGCAGAAGAAAGGAAAATAATTACATTCATCATCAAGAACAGATTCCTGAGGAGCTGATTCATGTTAAATCATGCATGCAATTGTTTTCTGAATTAAGGCCTAGAAATCAAAGGTCCAGGCTTGTGAACACCTTTGGGTGTCACAATATTGAGCACAAACAACCTTTGGCCAAGCAGGTAGTCCAGGGGAGCCCCAGTGAGCTCCCTGGGGTGTGTGTGCTCCCTAGGAGGAGAACTGGAGGTACAACAGCCCAGGAAAACCCTAAGGAGCCAAGATAAAATCATGTTTACTGAGTCCCCTTGAGCAGGGAACCTGCCCTGACCAGAGCAATGCCATCCCAGGTGTGGGATTCTCTCCAGTTCAGGTGTTCAGTGTCATTGTCCCCCAACAATTGCCTCCAGGCTCTTCCCCTGACTGCCATAACCCCAGAGCTGAACCACAGAATCAGAAAACCAACTCAGCCAGACAAGCAGAGAGGGATCTCTCAGAGCCAGCAGGGATTTCCTGAGGACAAACCTAAAATCTCACCTTTCCAAGAAATAGAAGCTAGAGGAATATACCTGCTTTGAGGAGCCTTTCCCATCCACAAAATCACTTCTCTTAACCATCTTCTCCTTCCTTCCTTTCAAAAACCACTACTATCCTCCCTTTTATTATCTGAAGGTTTAAAATACTCACAAAAAGCACAGTGTCATTTACTGTCATCAGCTCACCCAACATCTGTAGTTTGTTTTAATGGAGAGGGAGAGAAACAATAATGACTTTTGAAAACATGCAAGGATCTGCTTCACCAAATTTTAAAATTACAGTCTGAAATGAACTGCATGCTCTACATGGAGACTTTTCCAGGGGAAAAAAAAAAAAAATTCAACATGTTTTAACACACTGCTCTGTAAGCCTTGCATAGAGCCAGCTGCAGCCTATCATATCAAGTTTTCTTCTGGATTGATTCTCCCAGAAAGGTTTCATCAGCTTACAAGCAGCAGGGTTGTTGTTTCATTTCCCCTTAGGATTCTGCTGCGTGTCAAAGTAAGAAATTGAGACTAAACAAGAAAACATGGGGTAAAGTTTAAGTACCTCTGCTGTGAAAGCTGTTAAATGAGAAACAGGCATTGCAGGCTACAAGTGCCAATTAGGAACTGGTTCCACTGGGAAATGACATTTTCACATTGTTTCTGCCTTCTGGTTTGCTGTTGACAAATCTGAGTTTAGGAAAGTTATCCTCCAGTTACACATACTCCTGACATCTTTCCTTTGCAGGCCTGTCAGAACAGACATTTCACATGAAACTTATTTGCTGCTATCATTTTCAATTAATAAAAAAACTTTAAATATTACAATAAAAATATTGGATTGTCTCCTCGCTCACTGCAAATCTGGAGTACTCGGTTGTCAGAATGAAGGAATGATTTTGGAAATCTCTAGCTTTTGGCACACAAATGTAAGTTTTTCAGTGAGATCTGATCTGTGATTGACAGGCAAGTGCCATGCAGCCCCAAAAGTCTCCCTTACAGATTGTAAATTGCATTGCATTTGTGGGGAAAGAAAAAAAAAAAAAAAAAGGAAAGAAGTCAGAATGACTGGGAGAAAAACATCCAGTGAATGCTTTATGAACCCTGGTGAATTCCAAACACTGAACATTATCCCACAGTGCTCCAAAAGTGCTGTTTAACAGCTGAACTTAGGAGCACAGCTTGTCCTGTGTGGGGATGTAATTGCCAGGGGCAGTGTCCCAGTCCTGCCTCCAAGCAATGACAATACCAGTGGAGAGTTACCACCCTGGCAAAGCCCTGCTGCAGGAACATCCCCAGCCTTTGGGATGGGAGATGGTCTGTTCCCAGCCCCACTGCAGGGGTTAAAAGGTTTTGAGCCCAGCACAAAAGGCTTTGCAACAATAACAAATCAATCCATGCAGAGCCCCAGCTTATGAAAAATGGCTGATTGACTCCTGAGTGGCTGAAAAGCCATGGCTGAAATTGAAATTCCGTCTTGTAATTCTGTCTCCATATGCTATTGTAATTCCATCAGTCTCCTTTCACCACTCACTCCTGGACTCCTGAGATTTCAGGTATCACTTACCCCCACACTTATATCTGAAATCAGGCAAGAGACTTGATCTCTCAACATGTGGCATCATGCCATTGTGCTTCCCAAGGACCCAAAATTCCCTCCTGTGCTCCAGCACCAGGATAATTGGAATGCACTGCCATCAACACAAGAGTGGATGTTTCTGCTGCATCTGCATTCCACATGGACTGTGGATTTGACAAGCTCCCACAATAACAGAAAACATTTCCGACAACTTTCACAGCTAATATATTCTGATCCCTACAGAGCAAATTTTCTAAAAGAGAAGTGTATCAATTTACAGCTAAGGGTTGGGTAAGAAAGGCAGAGCTCTCCACAGAGAGGAATATAACAGTGAAGACACAAAGGCAGAGAAAAGTTATTTTCAAAACTTTCAAGCATGCATTGTGCCTAAAGCAAAGTTTGCATTTCCCCTTGTCAAAGGCCATTAAATTCCAGGGAAACTTGGGAACATGTGCTTGAATTAGAACCATCAAAGGCTTTGGCAGAGGGTCTGTTCAGTCACTAACAAATTGAAAGTTGGGAGTTTCCCTGGAATATATGTCTCCCCTACCTAATTACATACAGAGAGGACAGGAACCCCTGACTGAAGTCCCACATAGAATAATAGCTGCTGGAAAGTAGCAAAACTCTTGTGAGCTCAGAAGAGGCAAGTGGGCATGGACAGATCCAGAGAAAAGCCATAGAAACTCACCAGGACTGCAATAAGCAGGCTGAGGACTGTGCAGGAATGATGACCAGTGCCCTCCAGCAAGGCAGGCTGACACAGGAGTTCCCCTTCTTGCTCATTTTGTAGGAATTTGGGTGTATCACTGTGGCAGAAATTCAAACACAGTTCTGTAATGGGATTTAGGAAAATGGGATTTTCCCTCCTAAGTGCTGCCATTGTGCCAAACACAATCAAAATAAAGCTGGCGAGAGAATGGAAGTCCAATATACTGTGGGGCAAGCAGCCTCTCTCCTATGCAATCAGCAGCCTGTGCAGATTTCTTTGGCTAAATCCTTCAGCTGACTCTCATTTCTGTGCACAAACCAAAGTTTCTGCTCCTGGGGGCAGAAAAACCCATGCCCTCCCAACATGGGCAGACATCAAGAGCCCAGAGAAAAATTCCCATATCCAAAGTGTGAATTTGAAATTTACTTCTCATGTTAATTCAAAATAAGCCCAGTGCTTTGATCTGCAGATGTAGCACTCTGTCCATTTTTGGGCAACAGGAGCTATTGAAATTTTGGATCTGGCTTGACCTAACACCTTTCAAATTAATTCTCAGTCTGACAAAAAGAGCAATTTCTGCTTTTTGTCTTATTTAATTACATTTGAAGATATATCAAAGGTGTCTGCAGTCAGAAGTGGCCTTGATATTATGATATGCAACACCAAATTAATATTTCCCAATAACACTTTTTATGGAGCTAAATGGCCAGCTGTTCCTACCCTGGAACAAGATGTCCTCATTGTAAGGCTCAAACCTGACAGCAGGGCAGGATAAATCTGAAGCACAGCTATTTTGCATGTTTCTCTCACATTTCAGGCTGCCCATTGCAGCAACATCTACAAGGGTCTACTCAGCTAGAAAAGAGATGCCATCCAGAAAGTGGTGCAAAAGCACAATATCAATGTTTGGATTTTAAGCTATGAATGCACAAGTTCAAAGAAAAGACCTTCCCAGGGTCATCTTTCTGGGAGAACATTTCTTTCCTTTCAACTGACCATTCACCACTCATGAAGAATCCTTGGAAAAAAAAGTATTTAAGCTCACAGTCTTCTTGAACACAGATTTATGGACTTAAACACCATTATGCTACAAAGTTTGCCTCAGCAGCCACTTTGATGCTACACTTGTCACCTAAATGAGCAGATGGAAATTAAAAAAATAATGTAACACTAGTAGTGAATTGTGTCCTATCAGTGTGCTTGGACAAAATATTAAACTTTGGGAACAATTCAAAGGTTCTCACCATATGCTGCATGCAATCTGCAAATTTTGACCTTGAATCAGCACAAGCAGTTCAGATACATTACTTAAAAATGAATCAAGCTGGCAGTCTTTAGAAATTTCAGCCCTAGTATAAGCTATTGATTCTGGTTTTGCATAACAATTGTCAGCAGTCTATAAATTTTTACTTAAAAGAAGAAAACTGGTGAGGCAGAAAGCTTTTGTTTAATTTCACTCACCTTCTCTCCTCTGAATAAAACAGCCATGTTTTCTAGAATATTACATTTCCACCTTTTTCTTGCTGTTAATGCTGTCATTTTTTTATTCATGCAGGCAGACAACGAGGCAGCATATGGCCTATTTTTCTATGACAAAACTCTTGTAATTACACCAAAGAATTCCCAGCAGGAATTTGTGACAGCAGCATCACAAAGCTTGCACTGGAGTGCTACTCCTGGTAGCCCACCCCTCTCCCCTCCTTGCAGGCCTCTGCTCACAAGCCAAGGGGGAGTTATTGCCTTCCTGCTCTGTTCAAAAGGACTGCTCCTGTAAAATGTGCCATTTGCACAGCACAAAAATAGCATATAAACACATTACTAAGAAGATTAGGGCTTGCAGTCTTTGCAAGGCACAGACACTAAGGCAAGTCATACTTCTCTGTTCTGATTATTCCTCAGCTGCAAATAGTGCACAGAGCCAAAACATTAGCTTCCCTTCAAAAAGCCTCCCAGGGCCTGTAAAGCATGATGAGACTGACACAAATGTGAATTCAACACACTGCCTGTGCCTTACAGGCTGCCAGACTCATTAGCAAGTTTTTAAGTCACCTTATTGAGGCTGTTCTTGGGATACAAGCACCATCCTATTGCTGGAAACTTCTCCAAGCAGCCTGATGCTAACTCTGCTCTCCCTGTCAATTCTGCTCACTTGATTTTTTGGTTTCCCTCTCCATGTTTCTGTTATGATGAAAAAGCCATAGCATTTCCATTGGCTCCTTTTTTTGTGCTCCAGGATCATCAGGAGGAGCAGGCACCATAATTCCAGGGAAGTTACTGAGGGGAATAAAGAAGGACCAGACAGACTGACTGGTGTCACACACAAAAGGGCATCTCAGATAACACTCCTGTGGGTATATACACACATGAAACACTTACTGGTAAATAAGAAACAGCATTAATCCTTTCCATATGAAAAGATGTCTCACTTTATGAAAGAGATTGTACATTGAGCCATTGAGCACAATCAGGCATGGACACAGCAGGTCCTTATTGTGTTTGCAGGGAAATGTCCCAATGAAGGCAGGAATGATGAATCTGACTCCATGTTCTCAGAAGGCTAATTTATTACCTTATTATACTATATTATATTAAAGAATACTATACTATACTAAAGAATACAGAAAATATATTTACTTAATATTAAAAAGATAATGAAAACTCATGATTTTCTCCAGAGTCTCAACACAGCTTGGCCCTGATTGACCAATGAGCCAAAACAACTCACAGCAGAATCCAATGAAACAATCACCTGTGGGTAAACAATCTCCAAACACATTTTAGACAAGCAAAACACAGGGGAAGCAAATGAGATAAGAATTGTTTTCCTTTTCTTTGAGGCTTCTCAACTTCCTATGAGAAAAATCCTGGGAGAAGGGATTTTTCAGGGAATGTGAATGCTGCAGGTCCCAGCTGGTGGCCTGTACCTAATGGATTGCACTCCAGCTGTTCCGGTCTCTGCCAAGGCCACAACAAAGTCAGGCTCAAAGCAGGGAGCCATAAGTTCCCCTTCAGTCCTTTATTGGTACCCAGTGAATGCTGAGGGCATCTGCAGATCTTGCCAGAAAACCTTGAGAAAGTTTCCTCTGGTTTTGAAGTAGTCAGATAGGATTGTTGCTTTCAAAAGGGTTCAGCCTATTCTGATGTGCCTCTACTTGCCATTTTTAAGCCTTCTCCATTCACTGTCAGTGCTGGCACATGTGAAAGCATCGTTGCCTCTCTATCCAGGTTTTGGAAAGGCAAGAATATTATCACACTGTATTTTAAAGAGAATAGGTGTACAAGAATAAATAAATAATGAAAATTCCTTTATACTGAAGCACAGCCTGGGCTCTAGGAAGTGCAGTCACTGGGCCCAGAGCTCTCCCACCCTCTCCTGTGAATCAATTTGCTGCCTTCCAAAGCTTGCAATCCACTACTGCAGTCACTGAACCCTTTGAACACCCTGAAGCAACTACAAAATCTTACCAACTTTTTTAAAAACTGCAGCAAAAATTCAACAGGCTTGATTTTCTCCAGCTTTAATAAAATTCCCACTGACCACTAAGAGAACAGCAATATCCAACCCTTCCTTTTCTTGGAGCACAGTCCTAATGCACCTCTAGGACCTATGGAACCATACTTTTAATTATCTCAGAGGAAAGCCATGAAGAAGCTATTAAACAAGTGCTAAACGTGATGAAAATTGCTTTCCATTTAAAAGAGCTTCTTTAATTCTGTCTCTCAGGTGGCCAATACAAAGCTTGAACACATGATTAACAGGGTATAGGGAAAAGAGCCTCTGTGCTGTTGTTTTAAAATAGCAGTGCCTGTATCCCTCTGATTCATAAACACAATGCACTCTGGAAATGGGCATGATTTGATCTGGGCTCCTTTTTGTCCTTGTGCCTCTGGACAGTCAATGTCCCACCTTTACCTATCTCAAGATGCAACTTGATGCTGCATTTTCAGGTTTCACACGCTAGTATTCTCCAAGAGAAGAACTACAAATGCCTTTCTGTACACCCTGTGTTTCCTAATTCCACAAGTGCCCAGAAATACATTCCCATTCTCTGAAAAAAACCCTTTGCCCGGGATTTTTCTCCTGGGAAGCTGAGAAACCTCAGAGAAAAGGAAAACAGTTCTTACCTGATTTGCTTCTCCTGTGTAGTGCTCATGTGGAATGTGTTTGGAGATTGTTTGCCCACAGGTGATTGTTTCATTGGATTCTGCTGTGAATTGTTTTGACTCTTTGGCCAATTGGGGAACAAGCTGTGTTGAGACTCTGGAAAGAGTCACAAGTTTTCATTATTATCTCTTGAGCATTTAGTAAGTATCCTTTCTGTATTCTTTAGTATAGTATTGTTTAATATAGTATAGTATTATAAAGTAATTAATTAGCCTTCTGAGTAAGATGCATCATTCCTGCCTTCATTGGGGCTTCCCTGCAAATACAATATTCCCATGCCACTGCCAAGTGAAATGGTGCCTGGAGGTGCTCCCACCCCTCCTGCCCCTGAACTCTGAGCTTTGGGAAAGGGCTTCTGTAGTAATAGAGAGCTACAGAACTGACAGCACTATTGCAGATGTTGGGAGAGAAACTGAGTAGGGAAAAGCCCGAGCGAGCACATGAGAGGCAGGCATACTCTGAACTCCATCATCATTTCTCAAATTTCATACCCTATGAGGTGTAAAGTAGGTAGATCCTTTTCTTCCCTTCCCCAGCAAAGAAACCAAAAGTCCATGCTAAAAATATCCCGCACAGCATTTTTGAAACTGCTTTTGCAAACAGAATAAAACCTGATGCATCAAGCGGTATCAAGTTACTTTTCTGTATTATGTAAAAACATACAATGGATAGAAAATACACAGTAGCTAATCTCAATTTCATTCTTATTTACCTCAGCAGATCTTTACATTTCCTGTTTCTGCAGCAGTCTGAGCAGTGTGTGAGACACAGAGGCTACCTGGAAGGAACATTGTTAATTTAGAGTGGCATTACCAAGCTATTAAAGCAGAAAGGTGAGTGTGCTGCAGGTGATGGAGACAGGTTTACATTTTGTTCAGAAGTGACAACATCCTCTTCCTTTCAGGTGAAGCCCTGAGTCCCTGCATGGCTCTCAGCACCTCAGTGAGTTAACCCAAATGCCAGAGCCCAGGGAGGACACAGAGATGCCAATTCCTACTTGAAGGAGCTGGCTGGGGGATGCTGGGTGCCCCAGGGGCCAACACTCCTCCTTTTCCAATTGAATTGCAATGCTGCTGCCTATTGCAGTGGCTCTCTATTTTCTTCCCCCTCCCACTCTAATCTGATTAGCCCGTTTGGGCAAATGAGACCAGATTTTAGTGGCTCTTCAAAGATTAAATGCCAAGAATATTCAAGAAGTTCTTACCCCCACTGAAATATGCTTTAGGAAATAAAAAAAAAATTATGCAGAATAAAAGCAAAAATATTTCAATGACTGTTGTCAGAATATTTTCTTTCATTAAGGTCCGAGGCTTGTGTTCACTATTTACTTAACTAATGGTAAATAAAACAGGAGAAATACTCCAATCTACAGAGGAGCTGGATGCCCAGGAAGCTTGAAACAACCCCTAGCACCTTTCTCCATCTTTGAAAATGTTCTTTTTATCAAATAACAAGTGTCAATTATTGTTGTCAATAATCTTTTGCTTTTCTTTGCTCTTGCTGATCCTCTGGCAGGACTGAGGATGAACACTGCTACCTAAGGATAAGATCATTCTTGCTGTTTGGCTTTTTTACAGACACCTGCATACTGAGTAAGTAGCACGCCTTTAAATATTTGAAAGCTACCATCTTGATATGCTTTGAAGACTAGACAGCAAAACCCCACCTCCTATGCTGAGCTTAGTTTCTATTTTTAATAAACTCTGTCTTCTACCTCCCCATTGCTTCTTTTTACTATTTAAAGGGAAAAATAAATTCCCCTTAAGCAACTAAATGCTAGGTAAAGTAAAAAGAATCTTTATATTGTTATGACTCTAAAATGAAGAGTGGTATAGATTTGCAGCACAGCAGAAATAAAAATTATTTAGACAGAGAAATTCATATAGTAGAGGTGTTTGGAGATTACTTTCTTCGTATAAATTTTGTGAAGCAAAATATATTGAGATACATAGACAAATTCCAACACCTAAAGAAAACAGACTGAAAGAATTTATATTTCTGAAGTGTCTCTGAAAATTTATAAATTATGATATATTATGCACCTTCCTTTAAAAAAAAAAAAGGAGAAAATGTACTCTGGAAGACATGGCACTTTGTATGTATGTACTTTGGGTAAGCAAGCCCAGGCTTTTTGTTGTACATCCATTGATTTTAAGCACAGATTTTATACAATGTGAGCACTTAGGATATTTCTCATTTTAAAAAATTCATTATAGGAAGCTGAGAGATAGATTTAGAAGAGAACACAACACATATTTGTAAAATAATTGCAGTTTATTGACCAAAGCCATTAAAGACACTGCAGACAACAGCATTACTTGGCAGCCCTCATCGAGTTATCGATTCACTTTTCTCTCCCAAAAGCACAGTTGCTCAGGCTTTGTTGAGTTTACTGAGCACAGGGCAGAAGGGAGGTTTTCATTGCCACTCTTTGGATGGTATTAAACAGCACTCCCACTCCCCTGTGCTGGGTTTGGCAGGGAGGTGTTGGTGTGCTGTGCCTGCTGCAGCAGAGACAGCTCTCCTGACTCACAGGTGTGCTTGCTGTCAGCACAAGGGCTGCACCTTGGCCCCAGCAAACTGTGCAGTCTCCTCCAGACCCCTGCTTTGCCCTTGCACTGACATCTTTAAAAAAAACACAGGAAAGGCTTGAAACAGCCTGTGTATGCAAAGGTGGCATGTGGATGCTGCTTGCAAATGGGAAAACTCTGAAGTCTGAGCTTCCTGGTGGTACAGAATACATCCACAGGTCTTTTCCCACAAAGGAATGGATCTTAATGCTGTGAAAAATCTGAAAGGTACCCAAAGGCAGCTGGGTAAAGCCACAAAGTGTGCTCTGATGGAGCAGTGCTCACAAAGGAATTCAGTGGGAAAGGAGGGCCAGGCACTCAGAAATCTAAACACAGATGGGCACCCAACTCAAACTCTGGTTACATCAAGAGTGGAATCAAACTCCAGAGCTGTAACAGGTTTCAAGGATCAGGTTCCTGTGATGGCAGACAAGGAGCTCCTGGGTTTGCCCTGTCTGCTCACAGGAGCTACAGCCAGTTCTGCACACACTCCTGGGTGCTGGGCAGGTTCTGATGTGGGGACCAATGGAGGTCCTCTGCCCCACACCCCCTCTCTCCAGGCAGCAGCGGATCCTACTGAGCCTCTTGACAATGCTCTTTTCTTTGGAGTGACACCACAGCACCTGAGATCCAGAGGAACCTCCTGGGAATGAATTCTGTGGAAATGAAGCCCCTGCAGCTCACTGAAGCTGCTTCAGAATCAGCCCACCACTGCAGTCCAGTTACCCTGCAGATGGCCACAGCTGCTGCTGCCCTTGGAGGGGCATTCACTTTGCTGCTCCTTGCTCATCCTGAGCCTGTTCAACAGAGGAATTCCCTGAAAAGAGCCACACTTCCTAACCCCGTGCTGTAACACAGAATGCACTATCTACAATTAAAAGCATGATTACAGATACTTATTCTTCAAATTCTCTTTCTAGTTGCAGATTAAATAGCAAAAGCATGAATGGGTTTATTTCAGAATAACTATCAAGAATGCAGTCAGGCTCTGATCTAATTTTCTTGACTTACCCATGGCATGTCTGTCCTTCTGGAAGGGTAGAACCACTTGATCCCACCTCAGCATGTAAGCTGGAAAGAACAGTTTAGGGATCTGTGTCTTTGCTGTGTGCTGTGAATGATGACACGTGCACAAGGAAAGCAGCAAAACAACCAGAACAGGCCCCAGACCTACTCACAGTTGGCTTTTGACAGCTTGGTATCAGCCTGAATGTCTTTTCATTCATTTTTAAAAGTTGCAGATAATGACAACACATTAATCATTGTGCAGAGGAGCAGCTCCAGAATGAAAACCACTTGGTCTGAGTGGGGAAGTGTCTTCATAAAGTTAAACATTTGCCATCCCATATTTTACTGACTGGGCTGGCATTTTCCAGTGGTACCACATTCTCATCAGAATTCCCCTGCAGTCAATCCCATCCCCACACCAATTCAATTCCCCAAGATGATCAGCATCAAACTCCTCTCTTGCTAGACAATCTTTTGATCTGGGACAACTTCAATGGACGTGACCAGATTTAAAAAAAAAAAAAAAAAGTCTCCAGTACTGTTCTGGTTAAAGAACTCCCAGTGACCAGCAGGAAATCAGTGCTGTGGAAATGTGGTATCCCAGGAGAACTGACCCAGAATGCTGCTGCTGTCAGAAGTGAGAGACAGACAGTTCAGGCAATGGCAGAACTGTCTGTTCCTGGACTGGAGAGAAGAGTGTCAGCTGAGACACAGGCTAAAAAAGCATCTAAACCAGGTGGCTTCACTCTCTCAAGGTCCAGAAATACCAAAGAGAAACAACCTTGCAATGACTCTAATTCATTACAGCAGTAGGGAACCTGCCAAACAACTCAACCATGAAACAAAAACACAGCTTCTCTACTCACAGTGTCAGGGCAGAGGGATGAGAACATTTGGTTTCTTGTATGGAAAACAAGAGAAGAGAACAGGCTTCCGAGTCCAAAACTAAGTGTATAAGAAATAAAAGTAATAAGGTAATGGTGCTGGTTACTTTAAAAGCCACCTGGGTCCCCATTTTACAAGCTTATGGTCTTGCTTACAGTGACCATGGGCTTGTAAAAACAAACTGTTTGCTACCAGGTACAACTGGGAGCAAACAGTTTGTCTGATATTGGCACAGAGGCATTGGAAAAACCCCACTTCTCTTACTGGTTTACTTTGAGGGAGGAAAAACACAAACTGAAGGACAGCATGAGACTTCTGAGCAGACAATGTTAAAAAGGGGGGAAAGGAGCAAGAGTTTTCATGGCATGTGTGCAGAATGAACAAAGGTCTTCCAGCTCAGATAAAAAGAGGAGCTGGGAAAGCAAAGACTTAAAAACCTGTCAGTCTCCAGATGAGCCATGAGGGCTTTGACTTATGATAGGAACCTGCTCCTATTCTTTCTTTGCATCACAAATGACAATGTTTTTAGCCTTGGTGTGTACCTCTGGGGAACAATGGCTGAGAACTGACTGCACGGCAATAAACAGAACTCAGGGAATGCCACAAACGAACAGAAACAGTCACTTGAACCCCTTAGTGAATTCACATCAGCAGGATTTACACCCAATGCTTGTTCTCTCCAGCTAAACACACCAGAGAATGTGACTGTTGGCAGGAGTCAGGCAAATGAACAGTGAATAATAAGCTCAAGTAGAGAATGTTCACAGGAACTGAATCTTGAATTTACATTCAGGTCAGAAATGCTGGTGACAGCAGGCTCTGCTCACCCAAGCAGAGACAGGCACAGTCTGTGGCTTCTCTGTCTGCTTTTTGACTTTCAAAACATTCCCTCACAGGGGTATAGACCCCACCTTACTCTGTTCCCTGAAATTAAAAGATGCAACAGGCTGAGCTGATTCAAGGAGATGATGCAAAGAGACTTCATTCTGAAAGATGACTTATTTTCAAATGGTTTCTACATCTGGTCCAGAGCCATCTGCACCAGCACTTGTGGCCATTAGGAGTGGGTGACAGCACTTAGGATGGAGCTGCTAAGAAGTCCACAATACAGATAAGCAAAAAGGAATTTTTATCCAGCCTCTTTAGCTTGCTGCTGCTCTAAAAGGAAGCTAGATTCTTTGTACATGGCGTATCTTCATTTTTGTAATGGAAAACTTCATCAGCTGGGTCTGCTTTCTGTGATTTTACAACCCTGGCAGAAAAGAAACTGAGAGATTCTTTAACTTTCAACACCTCCTCAACCCTACAAAATTTAAAGAATAAAAAAAGTGCTTTGCAAAGCTCTCTCAGTCTCCCTTTGGCTGAAGTCTCTGCACTTTCCACAGTGGTAACAGTCTTTGCTACTGTTTTCAGGGACTAGAGAGAATTCCCTCAGTTAACTGCACTGTCAGGAGAGATTAATGCAAGGTGGGAACTGGAAGAGAGGGAATTCAGCTTGCCTTTGTTCAAGGTCATTCAAACACTCCCTCCAAAGTGCCCTCTGGCACCTGAGCCTTCCCACCACAGGAAAGAGTACTGAGTTTGCTTGTTGGCTCAAACTTTTCAGTAATCACTGGAACTTTCAGGTGACCAGAGTGTTTTTAGATTGGACTCTGCTGCATCCTACCACAACAAAAGATTCAGGGCTCCATTAAAGGAAAAAAAACCTCTTGTCATTGTTTTTGAAACAAGTTCCCTTTCGTTTTAAAGCCACATTTGGAACAAAAGTAAATAGCTGCTTCACAGCATTATTTTTACCATCAAACCAGGTGCAGCCCAGAAAAGGACTGTCTGACCTCATTTGGAGGGCTGTTACACTTATGCCATAAATACAGGAGTTACAGTTACTCTTTACAGCAAATAATTTCAACACAAGGCAATGTGTTGGAGCCTTGCTTGTATGATCTGTGTGTGTGACACTTCCACAGCTGATAATCAAGTGAATCCATGCGCCTAAACACACCCCAAAACACCTATGCAATTGTGGAGCTGTCCATCCCTGCCTTTTTCAGGAACTCCAGCAGCATGAGGTGCCTAAACCTCTTAAGCCTGTCTGAGGGTGCTTTTCTGCACATATTTATTCCCTGTCACGGTTACCAATACCCCCTCTCGCTCCTGAACTATTTACCACATGCTGTACTTCTGTTTTCCTAGTAAGTGCTGGGATGTCTGATGTTGATCTCAGCATTGCAACCCAAAACAGAGGAAGGGTTTTGTCTTGCAAAAACATGACAAAAACCACCACAGGAGAACAGACTTTCCCATCCTGTAAATATCCCATCCATCATTCTGACAAGCATGCTGACAAGAAAGGAGTGAGCTGTCACAGACATCCTCTAGCAGATTATGGCTAATTGACCATTTTGCACCCCATGAGGCAGGGCTGTATCTGAGGGGGTTCCTTTACTCACTGAAAGCAATCAGAGCCAAATCCACTCCCATGATGATGTTTTTCTCTTCTTCCTTTACTCACTGTACTGCTTTGGACACAGACACTCATCTGGTCACATCCTCACAGTGTATCAATAACCACAAGTTCACTGGAAACAGAGAAAGAATGGCTTGGCTTGGGAGGGACCTTTAATATTATCAAGTTCCAAACCCCTGCCATGGGCAGGGACACTTCCACTATCCCAGGTTACTCAGAGCCCCATCCAGCCTGGCCTTGAACACCCCCAGGGATGGGGCATCCACAGCTTCTCTGGGCAATGTGTTACAGAGCCTCACATCCTCACAAACAGTGAAGAATTCCTTCCTGACATCCAACCTAAACATATCCCTGGGAATAAACTTTATTATATTATAAATATAAATTATATTATAAATATACATTCTGTTATAAATATAGATTTATAATATATAAATATATTATATGTTTATATATATTTATAAATATAATATAAATATCTTTATATTATTATAAATAATATAAAGGCACTTTCAGACGCTGCACATGTGTGCTGAGAAGTTTGAGGAAATTACCTTCCTTAATACATTGTATTCATTAATCAGTGCCTTGATATATGGTGTAGATATTTCAAACTCTTTTAAGATTTATAAACCATTTAGAACTGTCAGGAAGAAGAAACACCCAAGCAGTGCAGAGGAGGATGGGAATGAACAACATGAACACCTACCAAGGGTCAGTCAGTCCATCTAACCCAGGAACTGGATTGTCCAGGTATCTGAGTTCTGCAGGTGTGATGGATGCTGCCTCTCTGAGCATCCACAGCACCCTGAGAAGGTCATGTGTACACCAAAGCTCACAAATTCACTAATGCATTGCTTTTTACACCCCAGCATGGCTGTCTTCCAATCTTCTTCCCTTACCTCTTAGCACAGTGACTGGCAAATTTATCTAAAACGTGGCAGATTTACATTCAACATTCTCCTTTTGCAGGGCCTATAAACAAGATTCCAGTTAAATTCCCTAAAATTTAAACCAAAATGTTTTATCTAACCTCCCTGTTAAAGTTGTAAAATACTCCCTGAATCACAGAAAACAAAAAGAAAAAAAAAAAAAAAAAGAGAAAATTAATTGCCTGCTGACTGCAAGTTCCATCTGGGAGAGAAAGAAAAGAGATAAATAAGGCTCAAGTCCAAGAATCAGCAGCTAAACTAAGGAGTTAACTACCACATTACTTCTCACTCTTACTTACTGGGCTTCAATCAATATTTTGCTGTTCACTGAAAATCAAAAAGCTCAGCAGACTGATGGCTGGGGCACTCCCCAGCCCATCCAACATGCAGGCAGTTGTCCTGTCAAGTTAAGGGCAGCAAAATCACATCTCACATATCCTGGATATGAGCTCTTAGCACTGATGTATTCACTAAAATCTGAAGAGTAGGAACAAAACAGCTTAGCTCTTCTTTCACCTTTTCAAGGACCTGTTCACAGCAAATTGCTCATGAATATAAATCCCATGCTGATTTTGGAGCCAAGGAGAAGAACCTGAGGAGGGCTTGGTCAGCTCAGAGCAGGCACTGCACTGTCCTGCACTGAATTCCCCAGCTCCAGGGCAATTCCATTCTCTCTGTGGCTCCCAGCAGGGCACTCACAGCACACAGCTCAGCAGCCTGCCTTCACACCTCACTCTGCTCCCAGAATGTCTCTCCTTCCCATTCCACAGCTCAAAACCCATTTTTTTTTTTAAGCCCAGAGGTATTCAAACAGCATGAAAACTTTTGGGGAATGCTGTTCCATGCATAATTTAGCTTCTCTTGTCATTTGGATGTCCAACAGGCACCGATTCTCCAGAAACAGAGAGGGCTGGGAGGAGTTATGTTTGTGTTTGTATTTGTTATCATCTCAACTGAAACTGATTAAACACACCAGGATTTTGAGGAAGGAGCCTCTCTCCAGCCTGGCTGGTGGAATATAGCTCCCTTCTGTAGAGACTGCAGGACACAGGCACACACTGCCTCATTTCCCCAGGAGCCTGGAAAGGTTAGAAGAAGGAAAAACACATTTCCTACCTATCTAACACAATGCAACACAGAGAGAGAGAGGGAGATGAATTGCTTTGCTTTAGTCTATCATTACCTTGTCATGAAACACTATTAGCCTAATGCTTCATTCCACGGGAGCCTCTCAGCAGTGTACTCCCTTTTGGGGGACACAGCAACTGGCTCCAAAATACATTCTGCAGTGCAGGAGTCCACGTTGAGGGCTTAAATTATCTGCCCATCTTTAATCTTAATCCAGGAAGGCATGGAGGATCTGCTGGTTATTTATAACTGGGCAGGGCTGAGCTGCTGTGAGCAGGGTAATTGGAGCAGTATTTCAGCCTCTCTGCCACTGATTTGTGTAATGGCTGATGTTAGCCACGGCATAATCACGGTGCTAAATGGAAAATAAGGAATAAAAATGCATTAAACATATGTTTTTGTGCTGTGGTTTATGATCACATTTTTTATTGCACTTTCAAATTCTGTTGTTCCTTCCTTTCTGAGATCAATTTACTTGCCTGGCAGCAGTTTTTGGTATTAAAGCTCCAGAAAGCTGATCTGCTTTCTCTTATTCTCTTGATTATGGGAGCTTTCAGCCTGAGAGCTACTAAATTCTAAAGACTGAGGTCTGTGACCTCTTTTTAAAGTTGCCGTTACAAAAAAAGATCCGTTCATGCAAATTATTGTCCCTTGAAAAATAATCTCTGTTTCCCAGAAAGATGTTATTTTGTTCTGTCCTCCATTATTGTTTCAGCATATATTGCTAATTCTTCAATCTATTACTTGTCACATACTATTTTTAATATTTGACAATAATTCCAGTTAAATGATTTAACGTTGCCTCAAATCAGGAAAGACATGGCATGATTTATCATCATGCCCACTATTTTCTTTTCTTTTAAAGGAGAAAGTACTCCCAGACCTCATCTTTGGTTTCTTTTATGCCAAGGTGCCTTGCAATTCCTCCAGGAAGCATCAAACACCCACTTGTATCCCTAAGTCACCATCCAGCCTTGGGGACTTCTGGGTGGGTCACACCCATCTGGGTTTTGGGCAGGAATCTTCTTTTCCATCACCCCTCCTGCAGCTTGGTATTACAGCTCCCCTCTGGTTCACAGCACCCAAATCAACAGGAACAGCACCCAAATGTCACCTCTCAGCCCCTGGATGCCCAGCCACAGCCCTGTGACAAACATCCTGCTCACCAGGTTACAGCAGGAGCCACCTGCAGAGCAGCTGGTGCTCCAAGGCTCCACAATTCCCTGCCCCAGTTTTAATGGCAGCAAACCATTTCCAGCAATCCCTGTGTGTGTTTTGTCAGAAGCTCCTCAAAACCAGCAAATTCCTGTGATATATGCTAGTCATGACAAATATGCTTTTCCCCAAGACATATACCCTTTCTCAAAGAATTTCCAGCTTTTTCAGAATCTGGGGCAATCCCAGGCCATGCCAGACAAATTAAGGCAAGCCTAAAGTGTCAAATACAAGCTGTCAGTCTGCACATCCAAGCCAAGGAATCCCCTGCATTCCCAGCCCCCTCCAAGGTAAGCTCCCAGGCTGCAATCCTCTTCCCCTCAGCCTCTGAATTTTAAACCTCACTTCCTTCATCCCCTTAAAAACCATTCAGCCTAGAGCCTCAAAGACTTTTCTCAGACTGAAGCCCAGTCCATAAACTTCATTCCAGTCCAGTTCTGCCCTTTGTTCTGACTTGCACATATCAGGCAAGGAAGGACAATTCTCTTGCAGAATCTCCTTTAGTATCATAGACAGCACCATTACCAGATTGATAATCCTCTAAGAAAAAAGGATACTCTGAAGAAATTAAAAATCTCTTGTATACTGTTTGCACTTGAGTATTCCACTTCAATGCCACCCCTGACAGGTGCAGAGAAATGTCCTGCAAGAAGCATAACTATGACCTAATAAGTGTTAAATCTGCTGGAACTTACACAGGAGTGCAACAAATGGAGTGCAGCTGGACCACCCAGCAGGGTCACTCCAGCTGCTGGCTGAAGGCACATATTTTACTCACTGCCCTTTGCCATGCTCCTTTCATGCACATATAAACTGCCCAATCCTTTTTATTAAACACAAACAAACTCTGGTATTTCCAGAAGGGAATTCAGGCAGCAAACACAGAAATAGTGCTGGGAAAAAGGGATCAGCCAAATGCATCAAAGGGCCAGGAGAATGGGGAGAGCAACATAGACTCTATCATAGATCAGTGACTTGCAACCTTTCTCTCTCATGAGATGGCACCTGGATATTTTCAACCCCCCACAATAACCTTCTAAGAACAGAACAGAAAGTTTTGTGGCTTGCTACAGGGAAAATATCATCAATTGCACAACCTTGCTGAGAAGAGGTCACTGGCTTCCTTGGAAAGATTACAGAAAAAGGAAGAAATCATAGCAAGGGAGCTCTGTGATACATGAGTACCTAGAAACCCACTGAGAAAACCTAATCCCCCATGGCTGCTGTCAGCAGCTGAAAAGCAGCCATTTAACCTTTGGGCTGCCACTGCTGCACAGCCACAAAAGCATCCATGTGAAACCTTGAACTGCTGGAAGCTACAGCTGGGAGAGACCTATCCTACTGCCATGAAGTCTGACCCACTCAGTCCCCAGCCAGGTTTTATCAATTACAGCTAATAAATACTTTACTAATACAAAAACTGCATATTTGTGAATCTGGAAATGTTACTTTTTCTCAGGCAGACAGTTCCTCATCTCAGCAGAGAGTATAAATGTATTTTTCTGCTGTAGAGACACTCACTGCTCCTGGCATGGGTTCATGTTACTGAAGCAGCTTCATTTTCACAGCAGAGACATGTTCTAGGAGGGCTGGGATATAATTGTACAGACATAGGCTTGGGTGAATCCTGCCTCAGGGATGGTGTTATCTAAAGGTAAATATATTGTACATGCTACAGGGAGGGTGAAATGTTACTTTCCTTAATCTAAAAAAATGTGTCTATGACACAAGAGAGCTTTTAACATTAAAATCAGGGAGATAAAGCTCACAGGAATGACAGGCAAAAAGGCTCTGAAAAGGCTCCCAGCACAGTCAGGCAAATATAAGCACGGTGCCCTCACAATGACCAAGACTGTTCCCTGCCAAAAATGGGTCTCTGGAGGGGCAAATCTGTGAAGGTGATGAGGCAGAACCTGTCTCAGATGGTTTGGTTACTGTCCCCTTCAGCAAGAATCACAGAATCAGGGAATATCCTGAGTTGGAAGGGAACCACAAGGTTCATCTAAATCCAATTCCCAGCCCTGCACAGGGCACCCCAAGGATCACACCCTGTGCCTGAGAGCATTGTCCACACCCTCCTTGAGCTCTGTCAGCCTTGGGGCTGTGATCAGTTCCCTGGGGACCCTGATCCAGTGCCTACCCATCTTCTGGGGGAAGAACCTTTTCCTGATATCCAACCTAAATTACAGTAAACCAGCTCTTAGCCATAAATGCTTTTGAACACTTTTCTTTACCAGAATTGTGCATTCCCCAGAGGGGAGCCTCAATATTTTGTGAGTGCTCCTCAATCCTGAACTCCTTCTGTTCCTGGTGTAAAGCAGAGCTGAGCATGGCCAGCTGCCATCCCATCCTCCTGTTCTCTTGTATGCCAACAATATTCTGGGCCATTTATCATTAAAAAAAAAAAGAAAAAAAGTAATTTATTATGCCTACCTTTCACAGAGCCTCACTGCCCCTGGCCCATTGTTTAGCACCATGTCCATGTCTGTTCCTCACAGGATATTCCCAAGTTCTCACTCAGACCTTGGTTTATGTCCATGCACAGCTCCATGAGGAGTGCAGAGAGGAGAAACCACCACAACCCAGGGAGTGCTGAGGGGTCAGAGCCTGGGGGAAGCTGGTAGAAGAGCAGCCTGGCTTGCACACCAAACTGCTCAGGCAGCTTGTAGGGGAAATCTGCATCCAGAGAAAGGGACACCCAAGTTCTCGTGTGTTGTGACAACTTGAGAAAATGAAAAAATAAGGAAAGGGTAGGAGGAAAGATAGTGAATACAAAAGCTTTTTTCCTTCTAAAATGAAGGTGAAAAACATAAAAAAAATTATTGTGAAATCACTGAACAGCTGTGGCATCTGATAAGTCAGAGATGGGCTCCTGGAAGTGTGCAGCACTCACATGCATTCCCAATACTATGAGTTTTCCCACTCTTGGGCACTGCAACTCCTCAATAAAAATAGTTTGAGAGCTCTGCTGAATACAGGTGGGCTTAAAATATGCTTTAAATTAAACACTTTCCTATATTCCTTGCTGAATCAGAATCAAAAGCCTGTGTGTTGGCACAGCCTCAGCTTTACAGATGCAAGAATTACACCAAGGAGAATGAAATGAGTCTGTGATTCCCAGCAAAATAACAGACTTACAAAGCTATCAAGGGCCACAAACAAGAAGGAGAGAAACAAGACCAAGATTTTTATCTGTCCTTGAATCATGGCAGAGCACAAAGGAAGACACAGAGAAAAATCTTTCTTTTCCCCCCTTTTCTCCTTGCTTGGCTGAATGAGTGTGTGTCTGCATCTCCATTCAAATGGGATTATCTCACTTTCAGAGATGAATTTGCCAAGGAAACAGCTGCTTATCACCAGGCTGCAAGTGGGATGCCCCCCAGACCACCAGCTCCCAGAAGCTGGGATGAGCAATTAGGAATGTGTAGGGCTAAAGGAATGTTTGCTCTTCATCACAGAGGACAAGTATTGATAAGTTTTCACTGTGCCAGTTCCTTGCTGCTTTCTTTTTCACACTGCTTGCCCCAAGGTGAACTACTTAATTTAAAAATTATGATAGAGTCACATTCCTATTATTCCACTAAAAACACATGAGGTTTTCTATAAGTACCTCTGGTCAAACCTTTTAACATTTCTTTTTAACAAGGGAAGAAAGTCGCTGTTCTAATTTGAAATGTAAAATGGCGATGTCTTGATTAAGATTTTCAATGTAGAGTGAAAAAATAACCACAAAACCCAACCAACCAAGCAAAAAATAAAAAGAAAAATGGAAAAACTAGAGCATATTTAATTTGGGTGACTTTTTATATACCACCACAGCAATGACTAACCATATCAAGCCAAGGGTTTCTGAAGTGTTTTGGTCACCAGAATGGAATTGCATTTCCTTCTGCTGAAGAGCAGCACCAAGACTCCACAGCAGGACTCAGTCAGCTTTGAGAACAGGCAAAAAAAAAAAGTGTATTTCTGCCCCAAACTACACAGATTTATCCATTATCCAGGGTTTAATCCTGTTATACATCTGACCACTGGCCCATCCCTTACATATGAGCCACTCTTTGCCAAACAGGCACTGCTCTAGAAAGTGCTTAGAGTTATTTACTTTTTAGCCTTTGGAAGTAAACATGCAGAAGCTTATTTAAATATTTAAGTAAATTAAATTGTCTTGTTTTTCTACACAAACTACACAGAATATTTTGGTGTGAATAGAAGCTAAAGAGACACAAAGAAGGTGCCTGAAACTTTCTTTAGTGCTTACCTTAAGCAATGCTGCATCCCGCAAAATCAGGTCATTCTGAGGCTTTCAAGTATATTGGAAATTTTTGCATAAAAACTGATTTCAAATGACACACTAAGGACTGATTTTAAGTATAAAGCAGTCACAGAACACAGACTTGAATGGTAGCTCCTAGTGAGCATAGCTTGTAGTTGCTCCTGAAAGTGGCCTCAAAGAATAACTTCCTCCTGTCATGAGCAGGTCAAAAAGACAATGAAAATGTGTAGTGACTTGGGGAGAAATGAACCTTAGAATTCCAGAAATGCGTTGGTCCTAGACCTGTAGTTCAGTGCCAGGGACAGGCTTTGTTCCTGAGTTCTGACACAGTGAGGACATGACACAGGGACTGCTTAGGTGACAGGACCTGTGGTGGCATTCACTGTGTTCTGGACCAGCACTGAACCCCTTTCCTCAGCCCAACAGCTGGTATTCAGAGCATGGATTACACAACTTTTGTGCTCCTAAAAGAGCTGTGTGATTCCTTCTGTCCCAGGCAGACAGGATTAAGGATTAATGAAGTCTGGATAGGAGCTCCCACTGGTGAAACCAAGCAGCTGCCATCTCCCTTCCTCCCAGAATGAGTCAGGATTCTTTTTTGTTCATTTGTTTCACACAGTCAGACACTGCAACGCTGCTCAATACCACCAAGAAAAGGAAGAAAAAGAGAAATAACCCACAACAAAACAAACTCTGGATTTGATACTTAAATATTGAAGGGAAACATGGGAAAAGCTAGAGGGAACAGCAAGCTCTAAGTGTGAAGCATTGCAGTTTCTCTCCCTGCAGAAGGGGTGGTACCAAACCACCAAAGAGGCTCAGTGTCTTTCTCCAGCCCCATCCTTGCTGAGCTCATGGCTGGATGCTGTCAGGCTTTGGTCCCCTGCCAAGGAGGGAGCATCCTGCCTCAGCATCCACGGCTTTTGGGGGGGCAGTTACCTTCCTGCCTTCTGGCAAGGCTGAAGGGAATCCAGAAAAGGACCAGACTATTCCTGGTGCTGCTGCACAGCTCAGGAAGCATGAAACATTTACCAGTTTGAGCAAGCCAGTCACTTTGCCAGTCTCAACAGCAGCAGTGAGATGGGTGCTGCCTCTCCCAGCTGCAGAAGGGTCACCCAGCTCCCTGCTCCCCCAGCTCCTGCTTTGTGGGATAACTGGGATAGCTGGGCACACAGAGCCCAGAAGAAATCAGAATAACACTCTGCTATGAGCTGTTTACTTCAGACACACGGCTGCCTTGTTCCCAAATCACAGGGTTGATGAAGAGATGCCAAAGGATCTGAAGGTGAATCAGAACAGAGAGATCGATTTTGCAAACTGCTGAACTGAGCTCTGGATGCAATGTGCGCAGAGATAAGTAAAGCAGGCCTTAAAGCTGTGACACCCTACTGCTCCTACAGTCTGCAATTTCCCTTTCTCTTCTGCTCTGCAACAGATTGATATGAATTAGTCAATAATTACCACATCCCCTGGGCTCCAGCCTTCAGCTGACAGAGAAGACCTCATCTCTGTACTGGGAGTCAGTTCTCTGGGTTGTCCTTTTTCTAGTTTTTCAACTATTTGCTCCGAACTTTAAGAGAATATCAGACTCCTAATCCTAATATAAAATCTTCTCTCATTTCATAATAATCAGGGGAAAATGTAGTAACCAATAATCATATTTATTATGCTTTGTGCGTGTATAAGATTCTGTATTTAATTTTATATGTCACTGAATTTTTTATGCTTCTGTTCTCAGTATGGTCTGAGAAATCATAGTTTTCTCTTTTTCTGCTTTTTTTGTTTAGTTAGACCTCAGCCAATTCAGCACACGGTCCCTAAAGCAGCCCCCAAACCACAGTAGTGCCCAAAGATACATGAAATGATATATACATATATACACACACACAGGTACTTCAAACTAGAAGTACCTCCTCATATTTTGGGAGGAGAAGAGGAATATTATTAAACTCAGAGGCATTAAATAATTGCTAAACCATAAATATATACCCTAAATAAACCAGGCTCTATCAGCTGTACTCTACCATTCCCTTTGAAAGAGCTGCCCCTCAGAACAATATGAAAATGGCATTTCAGACTCCAACTCTTACATTAGTTTAAAACAAGTCCTTAGCAGTAGAAAATGAAAGAAATTCTTTTAATAGATAATGAGTTTCAAGGTGAGCACCTTACCTCTGGCACTTTTCAATTAAGAGTGCAGGACTTGCATGCCTTGAGAATACTATTACTGACAGAGCTGTTCTAATATATTTTTAGAGGATTGCCCTCAGGGCTCCAGTTTCTTCAATCCACATCCTCCTCTCTTCCTTCCGAGGTTCCTGCTGGGTTTCTGACAACCCATAATATTTCAACCCCTCTCATCTTTTCCACCTTCTTCCCAGCTGAAATGGAACAAACATTTTTAAAGGCATTTTCATTGTTTTTCTCCCACTGAAGGCCCCCCATGTGAAGGGGCTGTTTGAGGATGCTCAGGAAGGGGCTGCTGTTGGGTGGGTGTTGGAGCCTGGCCTGTAGAGCTCTGTCTGTCTGTCTGGGGGGCTGCACACAGATTGCTCTGCTCAAGCCTCAGGTGTGCTCAGAGGGGCAAAACCAGCAAAACACCAGCCCTGTTTTACACCAAATACAAAGTCTGGGATTGCTAAACAACCTTTTTGGGGAACTTTGGTCTTGCTGCTGCTTACAACAACCAGCTTGAAGCCCAGACTGGATTTGGACCAACACAGAGCACAAGGTTGTCAGTCCCTACCTGTTTCACATGCTCAAAATAAAGCCACTGCAATGCTCAGAGGAGAAGAGTTCCTGTTTGCCATCCCATATGGATTCACACTGCTTTTCATTCCTTTACCATTTTCACAACAGAGAAATACAAACAAAACCAAAGCTTCTCTAATTAAATTCAGCACCTTGTCACAAGGATGAGAAGTTCCAGGTTGCAGACATTTCTGCAGCCACTGACAGCTGTGCTGTGGTGATTATTATTAATAACTGCTACAAGTGCACTTGAAACAGCACAGCACCACTGAGCAGGCAACCCAAAGACATTATTTATTCCTTGGCTCATCTTAGATTTATTGTATTAAGGGTTGTTTTGTAATTAATCTACAGCTCCTGAAAACTCTGCCACCTTTGTAATGTGGGGAGAATGTGGCTCCTATGAGCTGGGTGTGAAGGTTATGGAGTGAGAAATGAGAGCCAGTGTGTACAAAGCACAGCAACAAGTCCCCTCTTCACCACAGGCCTGGCACAATGGGGAGTTTACTAATCCCTGGATCTTTGTACAAGGACATAAGACTCAATTTTTATTGCACATGTCACCTGCCATTGCTGGAAGGAGCCAGTGATGTGTCCAGACAGAGAAATCACTTATATTAAATTAAGGAAAAATAGCACCTTTCCAGTTTCCATTAACACAGAACAGCTCTGCTTCACCAAAACCACCCCACCATGGGGGAGAAAAACTACTTCTCCAGCTCAGATTGAAAAAAGATGAAGACAAAAGCACTGACTTGCTGAAAAGGAAGGGAGAGAAACGTTCAAAGAGGGGATTGTCAGGACTGTGCTCTGATCCTCTCTTTTGATCTAGGTGGACTGAGAGATTTGTATCAGGGGGCTACTCTGTCTCAGAGTCCATCAAACACCTCAGCTCTTGCCCAGAACCCACCTGGATGGGTTACTGCAGAGGGATGGTTTACTTCCGCACCTTTCCCTCTGCATTTCCACAGTTTGGGTTTGCTGAAAGATCAGCTATGTGAATGTCTGGAGTTTTAGGTAAAGTTCCTTCATTGTCCAGGTCACCACAGGGAAAGAGAACCTCAAGATAAAGACAGTGGGAATGCAGAAACCCTATTTTCTGTGAGGGGGAAATGAGGGAGGATCCTCATCCACTCACTTATAGGATGAGAGAGCACAATTTTCCATTATTCTAGCTCCTCCCTCTCAGAACCTAGGGGCTACTTAGTTATACAAACTCTAAGGCTCAGTGTGCAACAGATGCAAAAAAGTCCTTTAAGCTGACCAGGATCACTAATGCCTTCTCAGGTACCAAAAGTTTACAAATCAATATCTAGGAAGATAATAATTTTACTTATGTGTAACTTATTAGAATATCCAGAGAAAAATATATACAATTCCATAAGTTCATGTTTGTTTTTGCACATCCCAGTCTTTTACACAGATAATGCAAACTTAAGCAAGTCTACACCATGAACTACTAGATTATAAATATGGTTTTTGGTTGTTATTTCTACTACACTGGATTATTCAAAACCATTCAGAGGAAAAGCAGAGTTTCATAGATCTACATTTCTAATTCTTGTCTCTTCTAAAAGGTAACAATTATAAGAAAATCCATTGAGATGTTTTTGATACATAAACCAGCTAAAAGCAGTTTCCTCACATGATTAAATAGGAGTAGCCCCCAATCACATCCAGAGATAACCTGGTGACACAGACAGGAGGGAAACAGGCAAAAATGAGTCCCTAATAGCTCACTGAATGCACAGGAGCTGCACATCCCTGGTTTTTGCAAATTAGCTGCCTCAGAATTTCAAAGGGAGCTTGGAAGATTCAAATGACAAGTATGCTCCCATCTGGTGAGAAATTCTCTTTCAAAGGAGAGAATACTGCCGTACTGACCAAAGTGCCCTGCCAGTAAGACTTTGAAATAGCAACACACAATTTTCTCCAGCTGAGAAGAAAACTGTTTGGGCAAAGCTTCCAGTCAGATTTGAAAACCTCTGCAGGCTCATTCATTACAAAAACCCCAGAATTCACGAAAAAGCAATCCACGTGACCTAAAAAAATCATACCCACCTATTAGCAAAATCCATACTTAATAGAACTACCAGCTTGCAGAGAGTACCTAATGAACAGCAGGCTTCTCTTGTCTCAAATCCATCCAAATCTAGATCTTTTTCACAGAATAATTTTAAAATAATGTCTCCTAAGAATAAATTGAAGAAGCTTTTTTTTTTTCTTTTTTTGCCTTGGCTCAACAAAAAACAGTTCACTTCCAACAAGTCAATTTTGCTCAAGCATATGGAGACAAACTTTTATAAATTTTAAACAAACATCAAATAAAAGTGAGAGTATGTGATAAATATTTTTTGTTATTTATTACAAGAAAATCAAAAGGTATATCTGGATACTCATATGATACCCAATGTAGATAATTTCCATCAATAAGGTTTTTTAATGTCAGAAACATTTATTACACGCTGGCTTCTATAATCTGTTGGGAAATTACTGCTTCTAAGCTAATTAATAGGAAAGCTTACAGTGATAACATAATTGAAGCAGTGCATATGAAAAAATGGTCTGATCAACATCAATCCCTGTTCAACAACTATTAATACATCATCTATACAAGCACCTCACCTAAAAATGGCATCATTCTGCAGGAGGGAGAACAAGACAAAAATACTGGCAAATGAATCCCAACTATTTTAATGACATGAACAGCAGTGATTCCTCTAGGTAAGTCTAAACGACATCATCAGCCAGTTATGAGCTTCCTTTTTCTAGACATCCACATTTCCACCACCCAGCTGCATTAGAAAGAGATTGTGGAAATATAAGTTCAGTGTTGTGGAAGCAGAGAGGTCAGAGATGTAAAAATTGGTCGCACCAAGTTTTATTTCTCTTGCAGAAAGATCAGAAAGGTTTGATTTTAACTGAGAAGCTCAACTCATTACTTAAGCTTGGAGATGCCTCTCCAACAAAAAAAAAAAATGAACAAACAGATTTAGACTAAAATACAATACCTCATTACACACAGCATGCTTTATCTTTTAATTTTAACCTGATATATATGAGCAGGAGATGCTAACAAATTTTAATTTTAAGAGCAGGAAAAACTGTGGCAACCACCTTATCAGATCTGCTTGAGAGTATGTGAAATGCTCCCCAGCTTTTCCTATACCAAAAGGAATAAAATGTGGCTGAACTAAAAGCACTCCCCTTAGAAAGCAAATTCTTATTTAAAGACTGTGAGCAGTGATCAACAAATCACTCTCCTCAATAAATTACTGTAGCAGTTAATTAAAATGTGTCCCTTATGTTCAGTTTTCTTTGGCATCCAGCATGCAGAGAGCAGACTTTGTTTTATCTTGCGTTACATCCAGGCAAAGTTTGCAAGGTCTGGCAGTAATTTTTTCTCTACAAAAGTGGATAGAAACTGGAGTCACCTTTCTGGTACACTGCCTGATGCTTCTACACTATAAAAAAAAAAAAAGGCACAAAGATTGCTTCTACTCCAGCTTCTGCTAGTGGCTGGTGCCTGGGAGGATTTTGTGCTGCAGCCACCGCATGTGTCACAACTTGTGCCAACACCTCTTCAGTCACAGCCACCAGCTGCCCTGGCTAGGTGCTCCTGTCCAGGAGTCCCAGCACATGCTGCCATCACACCTTCATTCTGTGGTGCAGAGAGATCTTTCTGTTATAAATACAAAAGCTCTCTAATTTTCTTCAGTTTTCCCTCCACACTGCACATGCAATTGATGAGAGATGCTGTGTTATTGTCTCCTTGCTACCCTGAACAGACTGAACTCTGTAAACTCTCCCAAAAGAATAAAGATTTCAAAAAATCTGTGGGAAACAGGACAAAAGAGTCCTTTTGGTTCCCAACAGCCCAGCTTCTCCAATGGACTCCTTTTTCCTCCTCCCTGGCCTCAAGTTCCACAAATTCAGTCTCACTGCAGAAGGGGCAGAGCCAGCTGTGCCGTGTCCAGCTGTGCCATTCCAGCTGTGAGCAAGGGCAGGAGGAATAGCACTGCAGGAGTGCCCCAGCCCACTGGGGGAGCCTTTCCTGAGCAGGACTGGCTCATCCCTCTCCCAATCTCCCAGCCCTTCTCCCTGCCCAGTGCCCTGGGCAACTCCAGGCTTTGCTGGATCTAAAACCTGCCCTGAAGCCATCCTCATGCAGATCCTCTGATGTGTGTGTTGGGGTGAATCACATTAGAGCTACTTAGTACAGGGAATTTCTATATTTATAACATAACAGTGGCAACTTAAGTGCTCCAAGGTCCCTGGACTCACACATCTATCTTATGGAATTACTTGTCATGGAGGTGTCAAAGGCAGGAGCATCAGGATGACAGTTTGTTAAAATGGGCAAACTAAAAGATTCTGTTAAGTTAACACTTGAATGACTTATGAAGCACACATTTTAATATTTGATTCAAGTTTTAGGGAGTTGATTGCGTGTGGAAGTGCAGGGCCTGACAATAAACAAAGGAGTCATTCACAGGGCAAAAGCCATTTTCTTCAAACCAGACTTGCAGAATCGTGGCTGGCTGTCTCTTGTTCTGAACCTGTTTCTCCTACAGCTGGTTTGGACACACACAGGTCCTGGGCATCTCCTGCACAGGAACAGTGGGAATATGTAGCAGCTCCATGGTCCAGATGTGCCCTTCATAATTTAAAACACACTGTATATGAAAATCTGTCATTCCAGATTTCATTTTATGGTACAACATAATGAATCAAAATATTTCAA
Organism: Zonotrichia albicollis; assembly: GCF_047830755.1. Classification (NCBI taxonomy): domain Eukaryota; kingdom Metazoa; phylum Chordata; class Aves; order Passeriformes; family Passerellidae; genus Zonotrichia; species Zonotrichia albicollis. The sequence continues at coordinate 22,945,126 of NC_133825.1, read as the reverse complement.
AACAAAAAAAGGAAGAAATCATAGAAATGAGAAAGTTATAGTTAGGTCAGTTAACATTCCAAATAATTGGTTTGAAGAATTCTTTGAAAGGAGTCAGCTCCTGACAGTTGGGTTTTTTCAACACAACAGGATTTCTCTAATAAAAAACTACTCTGTTTATTATTTTTTTACTGCTTGACTTCAAGTAAAGATTATTGTAAGCAGATTATATTGCAACTAGATCTAACAACTTTTGGAAAGCATGGATAAAGACCTACAACCACTGAACTCTGAGGGAGAGAGATTTACCTTAGACCAGTGAATTAATATGTTTCAATGAGTCCATTCATATTTGTGAGGAAGGGGCTGATATTTACTGCAACAAGACCCTGTTTGACCCTTAGCAAATAGAAGGCAGGTGAAAGATTTGCCATTGCAGTGGAGATTTCTAAGCAACATTTTTCACTGTCATGATGCAAATTCAGTGTCAAGTCAAACATTCCATGATGGATCCAGTTATGGAACTCTTACTTGACCACTTGACTGTGGCTGCAGGTCCTCCACTTGAACAGAGCATGTTGAACAGGATGTCTGAGATCAGCACATCAGCATGTCTGATATCCAGCAGTACCTTCATGCACAACCAAAATTCTGCAGGCAAGCTGGCCAACAGCACAGCCCCATTTTCTGCTGGCTGTATATTCCTGGTTGGGATCTTCCTGGAACTGCTAAGGCATGGGGCAGACTATTTTACTGTTTCTCTAAAATGTATTTCACTCCAAACTCGCCATGTATAGGATAATATGACAACATCCTTGAAGATATTGTTTTGCACAGAAGAATTTGTGACTCATCAAGAAGAAGGGTGAGTTCTGCTGAATAGATAATGCCAATTTTGACAGGAAATCTATGTTTCCTCCAAGAGGCAGAGTATCAAATTAGCAAAGACAGCACAGTTCCAGAAAACTGCAGCTCAGCAGTTAACTTATTCAAGTGGTGAATTTGGCATAAGTGACCTGAAAATTCCAGCTCCTGAGAAACCCTGACATCTGTAATGAAAGCGGAGTGATTGCCATACCTGACTGTGCACCACTGGTGCTGGGGCAGATCCACCTGGCCGGGCTGGACCTGCTCTGGGTGTGCAGCCAAATGGGTTGGCACACCAAAAGGAGCTGTGCAAATCCCCATCACCTCCTGACCTCTGTTTTAAATGTCAGTGCTGGGCCTCTGCAGCCACCTTCACAATACAGCTGGAAACCCACAAATGATAGGGAAAAAGCCCCAAATGATGGGGAAGTTCAGCAGATCCTTCTGTCTGTGTGAGCACTACAAAGGAAGGACACTGGCAGCTCAGTGCTGGTATCCAGCCAGCAGGCACATCACCCCAGACCCCACAGATGGTTCCAGGAGTTCTGCAGCTACACAAGTGACAGCCTTTCCCTTCCAGCCTGCAGTTTCTGAACAGACTAAGTTACCTTTTTTAAGTATTAATGAAGTGCTCTGCTCACCTAATGCAAGCAAGTTTTCTCTGCTGAGTGAGCTGGGGCCTTGGCAAGCCAATTAGAGCAAGATTTTGCAACTCCTACCAATGCTATTTAGTGCTGTTCTGGAAAGTGCTCACTGACTGAGAGCTTTCTGGTGAGCTGGCAGAAACCAAATTGCCAAAAATAATTTTCCCCCCAGGGCACAATCCACTTTGATACATTTTCTATTTTGAAAACAAGTGTTTCAGAACTGCCACTGATTCTTAATCTGTATTTAAAGAACCAGCCTCAGATTTCAGCTTGACATTTCTTGTTTAGCAATAATTTGCCTTAAAATGCACAAAAGTGCATTATTTAAGTGAATAACAATGTAACACAACACAAGTATATACATTCAGTACATATTAACCTCAAGATATTTTAAAATTTTGAAGCAGCAAGATACAAGGGACAATGATAAGAATTTCAGGATTTTTAGGAATCCAGAAAGAGGAAAAATAGGAAAATAAACAAAATATTAAGTTTTAGGACAGCTTACAGAAGATGTGATTGACTTCATGTAGTAGAAGTTGTCCCTGCTTTCAGCCATTAACTTGAATGAACAAGCACAGACCAGGGAAACAAACCCAGGGGGCCTTCAAGGGGGCTGTAGGCATCCATCCCTAGGGAGCAATGTCCCATCACATGCCTCCCCACCCCTAAATCCTGCAGGAATGCCATGCTCCAGTGCCCAGTTAAGTCAGAGATTTTTGTGCTGCTTTTCCCTGCACTTCATCCCCAGCTCTCCAGTTCCCAAAGGAAGCTCTCATGACTGCTGAAGCTGGGGCTGACCTGGGCTGCGGTTCAGCCTGTGCTGATGGGATCACTGAGGAAGACTTTCCACACACTGGTTTCCCCCTGCTACAGCCATTCCCAAGCTCCAATTTTCCTCATGCCCTGGCTGCTCAAGAGCAGTGAGTTATGGTGTTTGGAGGCTGAGGAGGGACATGACCAGTCAATCCAGCAGGCTCTAGTGTCCCTTTGGGGATGTAGGAGCCCTTCAGAGCATTTAGGAAACTGGGAAAGTTGCTCAGTTCATGCTCAAGCAAACCTGAATGTGGCACTGAACAGTAATTTACAGTCACCCAAGCCCAGTCCCACCCTATTGCTCTTGTGAAGGTATTTCTGTTTCTCAAACACTTCTCCAAGCACTTGTGACCAACACCATGGTATAATTACGACTGCAAGGCAATTAAGACACCAGCTAACCCCAGCAACTCTGAAAGCTTAATGAGTAAATACACAGCATGTTCTCACTTTCTTGCACTTCATGTGTTTTGTGCAGCTCAGCACAAAGGACAAAACCCTAACAAACTTTAGTTCATGTTTTCCAGCTAACAAACACCTGCCTGAACTACAGTATCCATAACCTGGAACAAAGCAGTCATTGCATTGTATTTATTTATGGAAGTGTTTTTCCTAGGTGCCAGAGAATGCCCTCTCCTTCCTCTGAGTTTTTCACTGTGTAACTCTTTGAATAATCTTTTATGCACTGGGAGCATTGAAATATTAAGCTCTGACAAAAAGAAGGCTTCATGGAAAAAAAAAACAAATTAGAACCACCTCTTTTTAATGAGCCAAGTCTATGGCTGTTTCTTAGAGTTTTGCATAGAGAAAGAACTGAGTTCTTGGGTGAGGTGAGAAGAAACCAGAAGTGTCAGCAAAAAGAACAGGCTTACTCCTTGCTGTCACTTTAGTCTAACTCTGTGCTAAAAAATCATTTCTTTCTCAATGTTATCAGTTAGCAAAAGAAACCCAGTAGATTATCAGTTAATGCTACGGGATTGCAGCATTACCTCTCTATGCCAAAGTGGGAAAAGTCTCCCAATCCCAAAATGCTTGTATAACCAAGCACATGGAAATATTTAAGAATATGAAACCATGGAGGTTTCCTGGCTTTAGCACATCATCTACAAGTGACACATTGTATCATCTTCAATAGAAGATGAAGAATCAATCCCAGCAATGCTCTATTCACCAATCACATGATAGAGTCATCCTTTTCACTCATCCTCTCCTGCAGACTTCATTTACATCAGATTCAGTCTTACATGCATTTAAATAAAAGTCCACTCCCTTTGAATATTACTGGTGGACCTTTTTGCCCAAAGGACAGCATCTCCTCTGAGTGTACTGCAGGCCTATGGACAAAATACAGAGGCAGCATAACAAACTGAAATAAAACAACACAAGCACAAACTGTGACGGTGTTCACAGGTGTTTTCAGATGAGGGAAGAGACAAGAATGTTGACTCTATGTTCAGAAGGTTTGATTTATTATTTTATGATATATATTACATTATAACTATACTAAAAAGAATAGAAGGAAAAGTTCTCTTCAGAAGGCTAGCTAAGCTAAGAATAGAAAGGAATGAAAACAAAGGTCTGTGGCTCGGACAGAAAGAGAGAGCCAGCTCTGCTGTGACTGGTCACTAATCCCAAACATCTGCACGAAACCAATCACAGATCCACCAGTTGCATTCCACAGCAGCAGATAACCATTGTTTACATTTTGTTTCTGAGGCCTCTCAGCTTCTCAGAAGAAAAAATCCTAAGAAAGGATTTTTAGTGAAAATATATCTGCGACACAAACCATGTGTCAGCTAATACTGAGCAGTCTACCCTTTGTGCTACTTTTCATCAACAATTTGTACTCTGCCATTTCAGACCAAAAAAGAGGAGTTGGAGAAGAATAAAAACAAGCAAACAGACACACACACACACACACAAAGTAAAATTAACGCCCCAAACCAAAAAATCCTAGAAAACCTCACTTGAAGTTGGTGCCTTACATAAACTCCATAACCTGGAGCCACCTGGCCAGCTCCTCCTGCCGGGCTGTCCTGCCCTGTGTGGAAGCCTGGAGAAGGGACTGGCTGTTGATGCACACATCAAAGTGCAGAGCAGAGTGAAGCTGCTCTGAGGAACAGTGGGAAGTTTTTGTGAAGCTCAGAGCAGAGCTGAGATGAAGCACGGAGGGGGAGCCTGCAGTCCCCCAGCCTGCCTGCCAGGCAATCAGAGCCTGTCAATAAACCAATGCCCTGCCTGACTCATCCCTCCCTGCTCTCCATCTCTGCCTGGTTTGCACATACTTTGTATTCCTCAATTGCCTCGCTGCTGGAGCTGCTCAGGCCCAGAGTTAACAAAACTCAAACACGAGTTCATGCAGCTCTGTCTCTATGAAGGGAAGGAAGGAGGAAGCAGAATGCAGAACACACAGATAATGCTGTTGCCTTACCATGGGCCTTTCTCAAAGCTATTGATTTTCTGTCACAGCTTTTTACTGAAATCACAGCATGGCCTTCTGGCTGACTGAGATGCATTTTTGTGTACACATGCTCCCTGGTGTCTCTATATTATCACATTATCCTCACTTGCCAATTCTCAGCATCCCTGTCACCACTAGAAGCTGACACACAGGTTTCCTTTATAAAAACATAAAGCTGCAATAAATTCCAGTCTAGCTTAAACTAAACCCGTTGCTGCTGATTCTTATTCATAGTACCTTATTCCCAGCATCAAGATTCTCCCTCTGCTTGTTTGTCTCTCTTTGAGGGAAAATGCTGTTTACTGAGAAGCTGTGCTAAAGCTCTAATTAACACATGTTGCACTGAGCAAAAAGCACACCAGCAAACAGGCCCGTTTTAAGCCTATTTTTAATCATATTGCATTCATGACATGCTTCCTCTGTTGTGCAGGCCCACACAGTCACTTAGGGCTCACTGCCTGCTTCCACTGCTGGCTGTTTCCCAAGTTTTCCCTCCCTTCTGTCTTATTCTCTGCCCATGGAGACAGCAAAAGAGCTGTTTCCACAATCAAGAGAGGCTCCTTGCTGAGTCAAAAGAATTGAGCCCTAGTTCGAGGAAAATACTCTCAGACACAGGCATTGCAAGCGACATCATAATTACAGCCAGAATAGATGGCCTGCAAATTGCCTGGCATTTGTAATTAACAGTGCTCTCTAATGAAGACCACTCTGTGTGCCATTATCACCTAATAATGCTTCATAGCTGCATGAACAGAGCTTTATTTCACTGAGAAAATGAGGATCAAATATTCACAGAAGTAATCTACCTAGAGGGCAAGATCGAGTCAGGGTTATTTAAATATCAATCAAAATGAATTTGTTCTTAAACACTAGTTTACCACTGAGATGCAAGCCAAGTTAATGGGAGCTGCATCATGGAAACCCTTTCTGGAATCTGGTGAGATGCATGTGCAGGTCCTGAGGGAACTGGCAGAGGATATGGCTAAGCTACAATCCATCGTATTTGAGAAGTCATGGCAGTTCAGTGAAGTTCCCACTTCACTGGAAAAAGGGAAATATAACCCTTATTTTTAAAAAGGAAAAAAAGGAAAATTTGGATAACTACAGCATGGTCAGTCTCACCTTGGTGCCCAACAAGATCATGCTAAGGCACACAGGGATATGACTGGTGACAGTCACCATGGCTTCACCAAGGGTAAGTGAAAAGTTTGATGGCAAACTGTCACAGTTATAGAGTTAGTGGATAATGGAAAAGCAATTGATGGCGCCTACTTGGGCTTGTGCAAAGCACTCGACACTGTCTTGTTTGATGTCTTTGTGTCTAAACCAGAGAGACATTGCTGAGAAAAAAGGATTAAACCCAGAAGATCTTGGTGAGCAGGGAGTACTTTCACTCAAAGTGACCTAGCAGCTGGGAATGCTAAGAATATCAGTGTGGGGAAAAGTGGTATTTGCTAGGATATGCTAGGCCTGAGAGATCCTGTATCCCCATGTCCCTCTGCCTCCTGATGTTGTTGGCGAGGCAATGAAATAAAACTGTTCTTTGTACTGCAGCTGGGCCTTGGTGCCTGCCCTGGTTGCCTCTGTTGATTCACACACATGGATTTGCTGTGTGGATGAGCAATTGGTTGGATGGTCACACTCAAAGAGCTGTGGTCAATGACCCAAGATGAAAGAGGAGAGCAGTGGTAAATCCATTCCTCAGGGACTGGCACTGGGACCTGCACTGATATCTTTTGTGGTATTTTCAGGGTCCCCCATTATGGGGAGGGAAAATGAATCTGACTACACATTCTTCGAAGGCTAATTTATCATATCATATTATATAATGCTATACTAAACTATACTAAAGAACAAGAAAGGATACTTACTAAAGACTTAACGAGATACTAATGAAAAACTCATTACTCACTCCAGAGCCTCAAAACAGCTGACTGTGATTGGTCATTAAGTTAAAAAATTCACATGAAACCAATCAAACAATGACCAGTTGGTAAACAATGTCCAAACGCCATTCCAACACAGCAAAACACAGGAAAAGCAAATCAGATAATTATTGTTTTCATTTTTCTCTGAGACTTCTCAGCTTCCCACGAGAAGAAGTCCTGGTGAAGGGATTTTTCAGAAAATTAATGACAACCTTTGTTGGGGACACTGACTGAGGGTCAGTGCACCCTCAGCGGGTTTGCTGGTGACCAGAGCTGTGTGGTGTGGTGGGCACACTGGAGGGGAGTGATGCCATCCAGAGGGACCTGGATGGGCTTCAGGACTGGGTCTGTGTGAAACTCATGAAGACTGCTTATTCCTGAAGACAGGAAAGTCCTTCAGTGAGTTCCTCCCCTCCCTAACTCAGCTCAACCCATCCTGTGATCTGTGGCAGAAAGGACAGGAGGCCCAGCTGCAGCAGCTAGTACAGTTTTATCCCAGAGTTTATAAGTCACTTTGCGGAAAGCACAAAGCACCTTTAGATTCTGCTGGTGCCAGAGAATCACCATTAATGCCAGGTTTTCATATATCCTGGGTTAATAGCATTGAGGAAATTCCAGTGAAAGGATGTTAGATATTTGCTCATTTCCAATTCAAATGTTATTCTGATGAGGTCAGGGCCTAATTGTACAAGGACCTACAGAATAATGATATAAACATGCCCCCATTTCTTAAGAAACAATGATAGCAGCAATTAGCATCACACTTAGTGTCAAAGTGCCCCTGGGCACTTTCCAGAGCCCATCTCTGCCCCAGGGAGGTTATTCAGCAACTCTGAAGGTCAGCAGCACCACTGCATCCTGCACCTGCCCTTCCTCCTCCTCCCCAGGCAGATCACACTGACTGCTCAATATTGCAGCACTCATGGGGCAGTCAAATCCAACGGGCTCTGAAAGCTCCTGCAGCTACCTGGCTCTCTCCAAGCCCCCTGCAGGAGTGAATTCCTGCCCCCTGTCCCCTTGGCAGCACCCAAATGTCCCCACTGGAGCAACTCCAGCCAGCCAGGGCTGCACAATGCCCTGGACATAACCAGCTTCACACAGCTCATTGTGAGAGAAGACAAAACATGACACAGATGGAGGAGAGAAAAGCTGGCTTATCCATTCTGATTTTGGTGGTTTTCTGACAATTCATGCCAATCCAAATCTTAGCCAAAACAGTTTTAAAGACTAGTACAGAGTTAAAAGGAAAATACAGTGTCTGGCCATACCAAGGGATTAGTTTTGTCAGGACAAAATCTCCTATAGCTGACTTAATAACTTGGCAAAAGCCCTGCAAATAAAGGCAACACTGAATCTGCCAATTCCCAGCTTGTCAAGCTCCTCCACAACCAACAAACCACAAAAGTAATTACAGACAGTTAAAATGCAAAGAGCAGGAGGCCTTTTCCTAAAAGGCACAATTGCTGTGCCCCTAGAGGCTGGGTTTAATTCTACACCCTGAATTAATTTCCATTCATTTCCATCTGAAATTTGCTTGGCTTTCCCAAAATGTAAGCCTGAGATGCTTCCAATTTATCTAAGATTTCATCATGAAGGAACTTGCAGTACACACTTCAGTGACATGTTTAAGTCCCTCATCCCCATGACATTTGGCAATAGACAGGTTTCTTTGAGGCAAGCTTCTAAACAGCCCAAAATAAAGATCTTGTTTTCAGTATCTTAATCTAGAGTTTTCAGTGTCAGTGAGTATTGCTTTGTTACAAAAAATGAACTATTTATTTTCAGGGACATGTTGATAATCCTACATATCTGTTGGCTGCAGGGCCTAAAGATGCTTCTATGAACATCTAATCTTGTTTGCTGTGTAAAATGATATGAATTTCACCACAAGTGCTTGCATTCCTCAGAACATTTCTTGTTTTTTTGAATAGAAGCACACATACACATTCAGCATGGAAACAAGCTTGAATCCAGCTACACAAATTTTGTAAGAACAACAGAGGGAAACAAATGAAATGTTACAGCCTTTTCACTTTGCCCATGCAGTGCAACAAGTGTTGAGCTCCTTGGAATGCTCTTGCTCTCAGAAGAGAACAAGAAAGTTGATAATAATCCAAAAATTATAAGAAACATTGTCCTTGTGCTGCCCACTAATAGGTGTTCACACCATTTAAATTAGACATTCTCAATTTGATACCTCCATGTACAGTTGCTAAAAAGAGAGGCAGGTTTCTAAAACGGATTCTCTGTATCACCCTCCAGAAATCTCATTTTCCTTCTGGGTACCCAGGTTCTTAAGAGCTATTCCAACACCCTTTATTGTTCCATTTTCTGGCTCTTGGGCAGGATATGCATTGTTCTTTCACAGTAGGTAATTTATTCAGAGGCATTTTCCAAGCCGGAGGAGAGACTCCCAGCCCCAGCTGAGCTTCCTGGCAAATTTGCCCTGTGCAGAAGAGCAAACACAGAGAGGACAAAGCAGAGGAGGGTTCAGCTGCATGAGCAAAGCACACTCTGGGCCTACACAAACTCCTCGGCCTCCCCAGAACAGCAGGAGTTTAAATCTGAGGGGAGGGAGTTTATAAATCTGGAAACAGATGGTTCCTGTGGGTACTGTACTTTGATTACATTCTTCCCAAGGCCACAGAGGAGCTGATCTGGAGAAGTCCAGACCACTTCTGCCACTTGTAACAGGAGCAGTGCTGAACAGGGAGCAACCAAAGCTGAGCTCTTCCTACCTGCACCCAGGAATGCCCACAGGACGCACCACTGCAGATCCCTATGGATTGCCTGCAGAAATAACCAGGCTGTTCTCAATGCCACTGCCACAGCTGCAGACCTTCACACCTAACCTGCTCTGGGGCCAGACAACACCAGATCACAACCAAGCAGAGTTTTGATCCTTTCCCATTCCCTACTTCAGCACACAAAGTAACCAAAGTTTCTGTAAGACCTGTTCTTTCCAGACAGTCTCAAGACAGAAATCAAAAATTTCCTGTTGCTGTTTAAGTTCTCCTGGTTAAATCCTGCTAGAGCATATCTGTACACTTCACTAAAAAGCCCCAATAAATCAAAGTAGATTTATGTCAAACAAGCACATGACACTGTTTCTTTCTTCCCTTTATGCATCCTTGCGCCAGACATACCAAGCACCTGTTTGAGAAGCTTATGCCTTGCAGAACAGTTACAAAAAGCATCATTTTAACAAAGAAGTTTTCATTATTCACAAATGCCTATATAAGTCACCAGGTCAGTATTTCAGTCATTCATTGTTATTTTCTGCCAGGAATATACAAGTTAATGTGACCTTTTACAACATCTACCCTTAAGATGCCTCCAAGCTATGATGGGATTACAAAATTTGAATCTGCTGAGGCAGATGAAACATTTCCTATTAGAATGACCTGAAAAACACAGGGTGTGCCCATATATTCCCTAAAAAGTCTCATTCAGTGGGTATCAGGGTGTTTTTCCTGCTCTGCTGATTTGCAGACTCTTAGGTATTTCCCTATGGATCCCCCAATGTCAGCATAATAATAATTATAATATTCTTGCCTTCCTTAATTACCTTTCTCAGATCCCTTAGCAGCAGCTAATAGACCAACAGGGATCCATAGAGAATAATCTGAAAATGATGAGTTAATCACTTCATAAGGACAGGCCCTCAAGCGATTGTCCTTTAAAGAAGGACACACTTTAATGACAGTGTATATATTATATAGGAGTTTCCTATTTTTCTGTCCTGTATAACAGAAATAACAACTGCACCTTTTGCAATCCTTTGACACTGCATTTGTTCTAACTGTCACAAAACCTGCCCAGAGCCCACTGGGGCAGTCAGGGTCAGCAGAGCAGTGAATCCCAGGCTCAGGAATTACACCCAGCTGCAGTATGCAAAACAGACTGGATGGTAATGCCTATTTTCATGTGTCTGCCTCCATGAGGAGGGTTACAAAATGCTCCATGCAGAGCCAATCATTCACTGTTCAAGCAAGCAGGGATGGCACTGGGGGAAACCTCATTTCAAAAGGAAAGTAATTTAGATTTTAGTACTGCAAGTTTTAATGGTAATGCACACTAGAGAGAACTAGCACTTAGAAAAATGCACTAATGATACTGTCTTTTCAATAGAGACTTCAGAGCCATGATTTCTATGCTGCTTTTGATCCTGAACTCTGAAGGTGAATTTTCCTGTTCAGGAGCTGATTCATAAGTTTTTATGAGGCTCTCATTAACCTCAGCTTGAAACTTTGAATGGCACCGACACTTTTGCTAGACACTGTGTAGAGGCAAATTTGAGGAACATGAATTCTATTAGAAAACAACAAACTTTGAAACCAACAATTGCGCTCAGGAGTTTTTATCTGAACTCTCCTTAGATGACTCACAACTATTCTCAAGCCCCGAGGAACACTCACCTGGAATGTCATGGGAAGGATGCTGCAGATAGACAGCTCTGGTTTGCAAAATCAAGCCAAGGCAAGAAATTTGATCAACAGGCAAAATCCAGGGTTAGCTTCCTCTACTGCACTGGGACACTGACCTGTGAGAAATGAAAGGGGGAAACAATTCAAGACCAGTTCTTAGGATTGTGCAGAGAATCATTCTCAGATGTTAATCCTCAGCACCAGGTGCCCAATTAACAAGGCAACAGCCTGGTTGTAATTTTCCTACCTCAGCAAGCAAGGAAAACAGTATCAGTCCTTTTAGTCCTGCTTGTGAAAGATGAAATCTTTAAAAAAACTGTTCATTGTTGACCAAGCAAACACACCATGTAATGTTGGCTATGAGCTGCAGCTGAAATATGTGTTTAAGTTATACACAGAGCAAATTCAAACACCATCCATGCTCCCAAGGGTGTTTGAGAAGGTATTTAACAATTTCTGTGAACAATTTGCAAAGTGAAAACATCCAAACCTGTTTCAGAAGTTCTTTGCCTCAGGCACCAGCTCTATCTCCACATTAAGTTTTCATAAACAGAGCTAGAGAGCAGATGGCCACTGCAAGCATACAGCTTTCAACAGGTGTGTTCCTGTCTCTTAGTCGTGGGTTTATCTGAGCAGCCTGTGACCTGCTAACAGAAACATCTTGGAGCCCAAAGAACAGGATTGCTTAAACATTCACATAAAAATATGAAGAATAAATGCAGACACTATAGGAGTTCATTAATTGATGCTGTTAGTTGGCAAGTCATCTACCAACCTGATACTGGGCTTCCAATGGTTTCTCTGGCTATGCAGACACCTGAAAAAGACATGTTTTCAGAGTCCTGCGGTGAAAAGCTGAGCCACACTTGATCTAGGATGCACATCATTTTAGCTAAAATTAACATTTTTGTCTTTCAACTTTTTACTTTGTCTAAATTCTGATCTCCCAAGCATCATTTCTCTTTGCAAGTCTAACTTGGTATGCTGTAGATGGAAATAGCACAGAAGGTTTCCAGCTGCCTAGCTCTGAAGGAATAGAAAAGACATGATCTTGGAGGTGGGAAAGGAGAGAAAAAGAACTGCTTTGTTGTAACACACTACTCCTTGTTCAAAAGGCTCTGTGACACCTCCAAGTTTTGACAACACAGCTGCATTTATATCTACTTGTGATGAGAGCTCCCATCAGCTCAACCCTGGCATTATGCCTGACTGGCAATTCATTACTTACTGTAATTTAGGAGCACTTTTTACATCATAGCAGCTCCTCTTTACTGTTGTCTCTCCCCTCCACCCTGAGCACACCCAGGAGCTGGTGTGCCTGACTGGAGATGCCACCAGCGAGCTCTGGGGCTGTGCTGGTGCAAAGGAATAAAGGAACAGCCTGTTTATTCCAAACAGGGCCTGAGAGAGATGCTCCAAATCACACTCTGAGGCTGCCTTTCCCCATCCACTGCCGACATAGCCAAGATATGCAAAATGAGTAATGAAGGGGAAAATCATAAAGCAGGGCTCTGTTCAAGAATTAATGTGCTCATTTTAACTCAACAAGCTCAATCTTCCCTGTTTACAGCCTGAATTACCTCCTTTAACGTTGAAACAATAGAGGGAGAACACTTGCACTGCTTTCCTCATGGTAAGCAGGCAGGTGCATGCTGCTTGTTGGAGGAAAAAAAATGAGCCTCCTAATAGGATAATATAGTTTGGATTATATTAGTTACAGAAAAATTGAGATGGGAAAGCTGCAAGGGCATCATCGTGATGAAACATGGGGCTGATTACTGCAAAGTGCTGAGCTCCAGACAAAGTCATTGGGTGTTATATGAGCATTATAATATGATCACTACTGTCTTTCCACAAATTATGGGCAAAAGGTAGATTTTCATACAGCTACACATCCAACTTTCCTTCACTAAGTATTTTTAGATATAAATTTTTAAAATATGCAGCTCATAATAGTGCCCATTTAAACCTCTACCAGTGCACAGAACAACAGCACAATTATTTATAATCCATATATAGAATGCAGAAATTGTATAGCACTCAATGAACATGCACTGCTGCACATTCATACAGAGGAACAATATCAGAGACATTTCTTGAATGAAGATCAATCCTCTTGACCAATGCAATGGAAAGAAAATTAGGGCTAATGAGAAAATCAATCAAGGAAAATTCAAAGACTTCCAGATATTACTCCAAATAGGGATCAGAGGAAAAGTGCTTTCACCTCACTGGGATTTTCCAGTGTGTCTGAGGGACCTGAACCTTCCACAGGTTCACAGCACCTGTCCTGAATGTGGCAGAGGAAGAATCTCACACAGCACCAGCTGCACCTACCATGGGCTGGGCAGCCTGAGCTCCTGTCCTACAGTGAAAATAAAGGAGTTAGATAAAAACTTGGCAATCAAGAGCACTCTTGGAAAACCTTTGCACCTGTGCCAAGGGAACATCTCTGCTGGTATCATTCCAGACAGGAGCTGAGAGCAAACAGGAGGAAGGGCAAAAGGCAGAGGCTCTAGCAGAAAGTCCATCAATGATACTTTAAGAGACTTGGACTGTGAGCCAAGAAATTAATAAATTATCACATCAAAGTCTGCACTGATATAAGTGACAAGGTGCTAATTTAATATTTATTTTTCTGTTGGGGGAACTCATTACCTACAGAAATGTTTATGTGCTCTCTAGAAAAAAAAAAAAAAAAAAAAAAACACTTTTTTCTTCTTAAATTACTGTTATTGGCATCCCTATTGACAGGGAGAAATGCAGAACTATACCAAACTGCCCAAACCACAACATAACACTTCAATGTGCCCATCAGCTAATGCTAATCTATAATTGAACACCGTGTAGGTACTCAGGAAATCCATTAATCTATATAGATTGTTCCTTCAGGATGAGTGCTTCAGGTTACTTTACATACTTTACATAAGGAAAGGCATCCAAGGTCTAGGACACTGTCAAAAAACTCACAGATCTCAGAAATACTAACTAGGGATTTAAGGAGAGACATCTGACAGCCAAAATGCTCAATAACTTCAAAAAGAGTACACTCAGTGAAGATGTCCACCACAGAAAATGCCTGCAAAGACATAAAAGGACTTAACTGGCTTTGAAAATCAGTCAAAACTTGTCCAAATTTGTGATCCCAAGGTTTGGCCCTAGCCACTTCTTTCCTTTACACAGATGGCTCTTCTGTTTGACTGAGAAACAGATTTCACAAAGAAGGCAAATAAATTAATGCTTTAACAGTTTTTAATGCTATTTTATAATTGTCTCTATTACCAAATCAAAGGTGTGGGGCAATTAAATTGATATAAATCCCATGAAAATCACAACTGAAATTAAAAAAAAAAATTAAAAATTAAGTCTTATCTCCAGCTTTATCCAAAGGACACATGACATTTCACGGGACTTTATTAATATTCTGCTATGTCTAACTAGCAGGAGATCCCTAGAATATACCTTCTATAACAGGAATGCTAGTGTGCATCTGCCCCTTGTTCCTCTTCTGCTCTGCAGTGTTTTCAGTACCAGGCTATATCTGAATTTCATTTCCTGATTCCATTGGTCTCCTTGGGACTCAGAAGCCAAAGCCACCATGGAAATCTTGGTAGAGGCCAAGTTTTAATTTGTCAGTAATGCAATCCATTAGAATTACAGATATTTGCATTTATGCCAGTTGTATAGGAGATCTTGTCATTGATTTATCCTTTGCCAAACAGTTTAGTACTCTGGAACAAAACACAGACTTTCAGAAAGCTGCTCTCATTCCATTCAGCAACACAGCACCTGTGAGTGAGAAGAAATGCTACTTCTACAGGCATTCTTCCTTTACCCTGAAAGGGAAAGGAATACAGATTATTGCTATGGTACAAAGAACTTTTATTATTTATTCACTTTTCTTTCATTTCTTGACTTCACAAAGGCATTCATTAATTATTTTCTTTTAAAGTCAAAGCCATTGATGAGAGGGAATCATCCTTTACTGTACCATGAAGCGTTGCCTGCCACCCTCCAAAGGCACTGCTCCAAATTAAAACATGATTACGCTCCCTAGGGCGACCTTGTGAAAAAGCAGGGATGTGTTTACTTTCTCTGCCTTCCAAATCAACCTTGCTAATTTAGAAGTAAAGATGGTTTTCCTAATTGCCAACCCTGGAAACTCTTTGAGTTTTCTGAGATTCTGAGTATGAGATGTCCCAGTAACAGTAAAGACAAGGAAACAGTTAATGATTCTCAATGAAGAGCACAAGTAGTTAACAATCCTGCAAGCAGAGTCCAGCTCACACATCCACAGCTGGGCTGAATCTGCAAGGCTGACAAATAAAGCAATAAATACTTATTTTTTTCACAAAACATTAAGCCATAATTTTTAACGCAGAGATTTTCAGAGCTGCTCTGCAAGAAAGTGCCTTATCTGCCCCTTAATTCCATGCAGCAGTTTTAGCCAAAGGTTTTCTCTGCCTATTTGCTGATATGACACCCATTATAGGAGATATAAGTGAGCATGGGCAGCAACCCAAGAACTCCTTGGGATGGGGAGGCCACAGGACACAAACTCTGTCCCTTTTCCAGGGGAAACAAAAGCCACCAGCCTAGTTTCCTGGTGCCAGTTTGCAGGAGGTGCTTGGCACTGCCAAGGCAGCCTGAGTTAGTGGTGGTGGCAGGTTGGGTCTGGAGACATCCTGTGCCATTTGGAATTTTAGGAGGCACAGCACATTGGTTTTATTTTAGTGCATTATCCCGGGGAGCTGGCTTCAGTCATGGCCAGTGGATTCAACTCCATGTACTTGAGGAAAACCTGAAATTCCCCTGGAGAGCAAAGGACTAACCTGTGCTCCCAGCAGGCTCACCAAGGATTACCAGGAATCAGTGTTCATCCAGCTGAGCAGCCAGAGCTCCAGAGCAGGGCACTGGGTCACCAGGTAATCCCCTGCTGGGACAGGAGCAGAGGAAGCTGCCAAACCTGCTTCTCTGCCTCTGAGGCTCCACGCTTTGGCCATCATAAAACTGACCCTAAGAGAACTTGGCTCAAACTGCTGAGCTGGAAGCGCAGAATTGATTGGATTGCACTCAAACCCTGTCAGCAATCAGGAGCAGCACTTGCTGGACAACTTGCTGCCCTTGAGTCAGCACTTATTGGACACTGGTAGCAGCCACTGTCCAGAATAAAACATTCCCAAATTACAGCCATTTTCTACTTACACATCAAGAGTCACAGGACTATCTTTCCCATGACACCACTTACCTACTTTAGGCCCATGCTGCTCCTTGCAGCAGGACACAATCTTCCCTTCATGGTTTAGACTGAGACACTGGAAAAGTCTGCTACTGAGTGGAAATTAAAACTTTAACAGCCATTAACCCGGGGAAAAGATGTTAATGTCAGAAAATAAATAGGGCAATGCTTATTGTGCCACCTTCTACATGAGACTCATTTAAGTGTTTCTGACAAGGTGCATGTTTCTTGCTCACACACAAACCTTTCCACCTTCAGAAACAACCCCTGCCTGATCCCAAACTGGTTTTTGTATTGGGGGCCTAAGGGGAATTTGGAGACTGGTTTTCTTTAGCCCAGCCTTCTCAAGAGGGAACACACTCTACATTTCCCTTTGCTGGTGGAAAAACTTCCAACGAATCTGCTCCTGCTTTTTGCAAATGTCCGAAAGGAAAGGTCACATAGAATGTGCCATGTGGAGCAAAATAAGATTTGCCAGCTCTATTTTCTCATGTTGGTATCTAGAACAAAGTCCACACAAACTTTCTTGTGTGTTTGTTTTAATGTAGCTCCCAGTCTGAACAATTGTGGCAACCAATATGGACTAAATAGAACACTGCTGATTACTTTCACATGGCATCCCTTCAAGCCCAGGTGCAAGCCAGAAGCAGATGTGGGACATTCATCTTCTCTTTATTTTCAGGCAAGCAGGCCTACCTGCCCAGCTTTAATCCCCACCCTTGGGAGGTGTTCCATTGTAAATCCATTGGATTTACAATGCCAAAAGGTAATTTCTGTGAGGAGACTAACATCCCTGCAGGTAAAGGAAAGAAAGGAACTCTCCTGCAGGGTACTTCAGAGCAGGACCTGTAACCAGGCCCTCAGAGTATCACTCCTGATAAAGTCTTTTATATCCCCACTGAGGAACCAGGGGGAGGAGAAAGGCTGGCTTCTTAAATTATGGGCCTTAAATCAAGATATTTCACCCAGTCTATTTGCATAAAAAGCCCATTTGAAAACAACTAGCTAGAAGTGCCAAACTGCCAGCCCAGGAGGTGAAGCATTTTTTTTGAGCAGTATGTTGTTCTCATGAGCAGAAGGGCACACTTTCAGTACCTTTTCACAATGCCTGGCACAGAAAGACCACCAAAAGGTGGGAAGGATTCATTTCAACACTCTTTGATATGGTACAATCTTTACAAAAAATGCTAACTAGCTTTAAATGTGTATCAGCTTGTACTGTCCTCTATTAGGAACTCATTAAATTTTTTTTATTCATTTCCCATTGATTTTCAACTCATAATTACCTTTACAGGGACTACAAGATGCATAATATGTAATGCAAACTTCTATTTCCACCCTGAGATGTATCAGAAAAATGGGGAATTTAATGGCAGAAACTTCTTGTGACTCATGGTAGGTTTATGAGTTGTCAGAGTGAAGAATAAATGCAGTAACTTAATGGGAAAATAGAACAGCCATTGTCTACATGTCATAGCTCAGGTGCAGTTTCAGAGCTGACAATATCCTTATCCAGCAAAAGCAATTAAATATATGCTTATCTTTAATCCCACAGGAATCTAAGCAGTAATAATGAACAAAATTTTTACTCCTCATTTTGAAGGAATATTTATAAAACAATGTCCTAACTGAGGCAAAAGAAGAATTTCATTTTGACTTTCTTACTGTTGAAATTATATTGAAAATAATAGTTCAGAGTTGAGGCAAATATGTGTACATATCTCCATGAAAGAGAATAAAAAATACCCTGTCTTATTCTGGAATCCATTTACCCACATGGTGAAAACACCAGAGTCTGTGGAAAGGGAAGCATGGATTAAAACATACCTCTGAATGGCCACAAAATGAGTGGTGAAAGCATTTTATAATTATCTTTCTCAAGTCCATTCCTAATTCCGATTACAAATCCACTTTAAGTCCATTCCCTTGAACTTTTCTCATCCAGCAGCCCCTCTGGCAAGCAGCTGTTCTGTTTGTCAGCACAAGCTGCTGTTCAGCTGTGCTTTGCAGCAGCCCCTGCCTTTTCCCAGAGCCAAGGAAAGCACCAAGCATCTCCTCTGCTCTGCTGGCAGAGAATTCCTGGAGAGATGGTGTGTGGATATCTTGTTTAAGCAGTGGCTGAGGGAAGAGCCCCGTGATGGATGAGGTGCTCAGTGGATGAGCTTCCCTAATAACTCACTAAACCCAAACAGCTCATGAATTTCTCTTTCCTCACTGGGCTCAGGAATCCATGCAGGATTCTGTCTTTCATCTGCTTAGGGAATGAACCACTGCAAGAGTGGACAAAAGGGTAGGAAGTTTGCCTTTCTCTCAGCTGTTTTCTGATAATAGGAAGTGTAGAGAACACCCAGAATCACAGAAAGGTTCCTGCTCTCCTTATTCAAGGTGATTACAGCCAGCATTTTGCAGACACTGAGCAGGCCATTCACACAGGGCTGGGTGAGAAGATGAATCCAAGAATCCATGAATTCTCCTGTGTGCTGTTCAGGCACAGCTGAGCCAGACCTGTGGCAGTGGCACCTGGACAGCACAGTCAGATGCCACCACACAGTTAATCACAGCCTGTTCTGATCCCTTGCGCTGTCCCCATCTGTCCAGGCAGCCCAAAACTCCTCCTTGAACAAAGAGGGACACCTGTCTGATAACTTGCTTCACATTTGGACTTCCTAAGAATCACCTACACTGCAAATTAAAAAAGAGACACAGGACAACCATCTTAAAGACCCTCACATGTGCAAGACCTGTTGTTCCACTCCCACCGCAGCAACACACATCTTGAGGTCTTGCCCCCTCTCCCTTTTATCATATTTTAAAATGTAGCAAATCTGTTAATTAGTGTCAAAGAAACAATGCAAACTAGCTGAAAGCAGCTTTCCTGCCACTGATCACTGACAAGCTAATAGGCCTGACATTTCCTTCAGCACACTACTCCTTTGATTAATGCAGCTGCACAATTACTTTTTTTTTGAAAATTTGTGTAATACTCTCCCATAGCAGGAATTGATTTACAAATATAAGACAAAGATGAGGAAGAGGTGGACTTTCAATATGGGGAAAAAGTTATAATGAGGTTCACAGTCAGGGAGGCTGTTAAACTGAATCTTGGGCAGTTTATTACTGACTTAGTTAATAGCAAGGATCTCTTTAAAGGCAGAGAGGGGTCAGCAGCACTTTCCAATGGTGGGCACCTGTTGCTAAAAATTCTTGGAGGAGAATTCTCTTATGTGAGACTGCCAACACTTTTTTCAAAAGACTTGCACAAAAATAAAATCTTTCATCGGTATTTCAATCTAAATTTTTGAAAATAAGTAGCTATTTTTTGTTTATCTTGTTCTTTGTCAAGTCAAGCTGCCTCCAGCTGTCTATCCCAAAGCTCAATGGCTGCTCCAGCATTTTTGAGCAAAACAGATTCTCTTCTCTTCAGGCTTACATATACCAAATGCAATAGTGACTTTACATCCAATCTGAACTCTGTATTTTCTAGTGTGACTGAATTTGCCATGTGAAACACTCAACCTGAGAGGTTCATCCTGGATTTTTATTCTCAGCTTTTCCTTGGCAAAAAGCCACCACCCTCTCTGCTTGTAAACATGATCCCTTGCCCAAGATCATCAGTGGAGTTAGTGGACTGAAAAGTGGAACATTTGGTTGGTTGCTGTTTCCAAAGTTTTTTAGAAGAGTCATGGTAAAATCAATACCCTCGGATGACTCTGCCTGGGGTTCTTTCCTGAGGAAAATATCATATGTGACCTTACAGCATGTTTGTGCCCATCTATCCTTCAAAACCTTCTATTACCAAATTAGAAATATAAACACTTTCAAAAACGGCAGCCACGTAGAAAAGAGTTTTCATGGCTGTAATTTATTTTTTGTGTTCCCTACATACTAAAAATAACAAAGGCGCAAAATCCACTCACTTCTTAACACACAGAAAGTCCAATCCCCACCAAGGATCAAGCATGGAAGCAGATTTGGGAAGGCTGGAACCCTCCAGCAGACCCACTGCTGGCTGAGCTGTGTGAGAAAGGCTCTGCTGTGCCCTGGGGGGGGATGACCAAGCAGCATTCCACACCTACAGACAGGGATATTCCCTTGAGAGGGACAGATTCAAACCTCTTTCCACCACAGTTCCAAAAATGAAACTTCACAGGTCTCCCCTGTCCACACCAGGTGTCCTTGTCCCAGCTGCTCCTTGCTACAGCATGTGACATTTTCCTCGGCTTCTGGAGATGCAGAGTTTCCTGGACACTAATGAATTTCCATGAAAGGTTTCAGTTTCAGTGAATCAGCTTTTCCTAATGAAAAATGACACTGACAGGAATTTTTCTGCCAGCTCTCTCACATGGAATAACCTTCAGAAACTCAGTTCACCTTTGTGTTTCTCCATCTTGAAACAGGGCTATAACACCAACCTCTTTTCTAATAACCTTCTCTGAGATGTATGGACAAAGGCACTGTGTAAGAGCAAAGCATCATTATTATTTACTAATCTAAGCATCACTGAGACAATAAGAGAAAAGCAAAACACTATGATATTCTCTGAGGTAACAAAATAAGGCCATTCCTCTGGCATCACTCTTTAAATGCTACAGCTTTCTTTTATTTTTTTTTCTTTTGGTTGCTGTCTAAAGGGTTGATATAATTCTCCAATATCAAAACTGAAAAAAGTTTCTCATCTCTTAAAGTAGGCAAAGCAAATAGAAAAAAATCTATAAGCATACAAACAGCCTCTGATGGTTTTGTCTCAAAGCAAGGTCTTTCTGTTGTTAGCATTTTCTTGAGCACACAAAGAATCAGTCCTGGAAAACATCTCCATATTGCAAGACCCATATCCAGAATTTCACACTTCAGGGATAAAACTCTTCCCTATCTCAGAATACAACTTAAATTCTAGTAATAAAAGCAAATTAAGCACTCAACATCCTTCCACTCACATCATCAGCAAAAAAAACCACAAAGAACAATGTTTTACAGAATAAGTCTCCATATCAACAAAGCATCTATATATTTAAACGCAATTCATCAGAGATTACCACCCAAAGCTATTTCTCACCACGTTTCAGTGAGATTATAAAATTTCATACAAGACACAGAAATGTTCAAGACATGCATAAATCCACTCTCCTCTGCAGGGAGCTTTGGAAGTACAAAAATGTAACCCAAGTTGGTAGAGGACTCTTCATCAATATCAGCTCAAGCTCAACTCCTATCCTGGATAATCTGGCTGTAGAAACAAACTAGGACCTCTGGAAAAAGGCAGCAGGAAAAGTCATCAGAGGGTGGTGATATCAACACAGATTAACCAGCTCAGATTGATGCTGACTGCAGACAAGCCCATTAGCTTTATACCCAAGAAAGCACAAAAACACCATCAAATCTCCAGAGAAAAGCACTCCTTTAATTATTACAACCTGGAATTCCTCTGGAACAGGGCAGGCACATCACCTTATATCAGTAGTTCATGTCCTATTTCCTTGCTCTTTCACAGTGACTTAAGAATATGAACTCTTTCTCATTCTAAAACCTCTGCACACAGGTGCCAAAAAAAGCCCCAGAAGTCCTTGCAAAAAAGAATGGGTAGCTACATATATCAGAATGCATTTTGTAAGGGCAAAGTTCCAGCCTACTGTCAATAAAATCATAGAAAGCAAGCAAAGAACAGTTTGTATTCACTGACATTCACAGCCAGCTGCAGCAGGTTTTGTCCTGATCCTCCTCCTCCCCACAGTTCCACTGTCTTTCAATTATTCAGGTACCAAAGTATAAAAACCCTTCTATAATCAAGGAAAACACAAAAAAATATCTCCTTTGCTACCTACATCTTCTTTCCCTACCTCTTCCATTTCCAGAGAATTTTTCAATCAAGAGGCAATATAGCATGACCATAAAAAATATTACAGGCTCTTAAAAGACCCTCTTGGCTTTGGAAAGAGAGTTTAAAGTGTTCAGTAATTTCTGTCAGCTTTCAAGTCATTAAAAACCTCTGGAAAAGATTCAAACACTGTGCCTGGGAGAGAGAATTATTTCTGTAATTGAAAGAAGAACAGCAAAACACAAGTCCTTTAATAGACACAGACTCCTGGGAGATTAAACAATCAGCTATCTTGTCAACTCAAAATATACACCTGGGCTTCTTTTTTCTTCATTTGTTGGTTTCAAGGTGAAAACTTATTATTTCATAAAATACAATTAGAGCTTTTTCCATAGGAAGTTCCAGATCTGTAAATTAAAAAAAAAAAAAAAAAAAAAAAATGTGTAGAAGTGGTGAGTCTTCACACAGAGGTTAATCCACAGAGAGGGGAGATGGAAGCCAGCCTTCCTGCCAGCCCATAATGAGTTTCATACTACCCACAAACTGAATGCATCTACTTGTGAGGTGCTGAGAGTTATTCTCATACCCCAGGCACAGAGCAGATCATTTAAAGTGACTTTTCTTATCCACCTGGCATGGTTAAGTGGCTGCTGTGCACAAAGCCATGCAAGGAAAGAAAGGTGTCCAACTGCAATGACCCTCCCAGCAGGGGACATGGAGCACAGAGACAAAATAGGAGTCTGATGAGCAGCATTATTGGGGCATCTCTCTGGCCTTTCAATACCTTCAGGTACTTTGCTGATTTTATTTGTCAGAAAAGCCCCTTGGTTTCCATCTCCCAAGGCCAGCTCTGCTTCTCTCCCGAGGGTCAGTCTGTTTCATCCTTTCCATTCCAGTCTGGGCAGGCAGCTACATAAACCATGAATGAAAAACTGAGCTTTTACAATGTTCAGCAACAAGTCATGGTAAATTCTAGCCATTTTAGGCCTGGGGAGGTTGTTTTCATATTTTGCTGGAATTTTGTTGTCACGTTTGAGTTGGGGTTTTGTTGGGTTTTTTTGGGTTGTGATTTTTTGTTGTTTGGTTTAAATCTTGTTTAAGTTGGTTTATACAAACCAACCTAAACAAATCACAAACCTTAATTCATCTTTCTTTGACGTCTTTCTAGTAAATATTCTCTCTTTCTTTGGTAACTTACTGCAGCCTCAGTCTCTAATGAGGTTTGCAGTCCAGGGTATCCATTTATAAACAGTTTCAATGGGCATTAACTGGAGCCACATTTGCAGAATTAGATTAAATGCAGCCATTAATGACTTGCCTGTTTTTGCTGGTTTTGCTCATTCACTGTTCATTGTCTGCAAGGCTGCTCTTGCGTGATAGTGCTGATTCAGGGAACCAAAGCACTGAATCTTTTAATATATATATTATATATATATATTACTCCACAGAGGTTTTTATCCTGCAGTAAATCCCTGCAAGACAGACACACAAATATTGGGAAGATTTATAGGGTACAAGTAACCAAATAAAACCAAATCCGCTGGGCTGGGAGGTTTGGTGTCTATTCTTCATTAACCAACAAATACAGGGAGAGATGAGTTAGTGCAGAGAGACAAGCACAGCAGAAGTAATTAAAGCAAAGTCTCATGGAGGACACTGTTCAACACTCTAGCAGAACTTCAGAGGAGTTCAGAATTCCTGTTTTACCCTACCTTTTGATATAAAATACCATCACAAGGCCCAAATTCCTATCCAAACAAGAGCCTTGGACACAGCTGGTACAGCCAGTGCCTCTCTGCCCATCTGGCTGATAAAGGACATTCAGTCTTTGCTGCTTCTCCTTTATATCTTTAGACTATCAAGGCCACAACAACCATCAACTACATTTTGCAAAGCCTAATGACAGAGATCATTTAGATTCTCACATTGGCAGGTGTCAGCCCCAGACAGAATGAATCAGTAGCTGAATCCTTTACCTTGTCCTGGGGCTTTATAGCATGTATGACTCACAACATGGTGCTTGCAGAGCTGTTTCAGAATATTCAGGTGTCATGAGTGTATTTGAGCTGTTATGGTACTGCTGGATGACTAATTCTCAGGGTATTAACCTTCCTGCACTGTTCTGGTTGTCTTTCCCCCATCTAACAGTGACAGGCAGTGAGATCCAAACCTCTGATGAGAACTGTAAGGAGGAAAAAGAAAAAGAGTCCTTACCAACATCTCCAAGCCCCAGTGCTGCTTAGAGCAGCATTTTTCTTTGACAAAAGCAGCCACAACTTTGAGAGCACTGAGTGAGTAGTGATGCATTCTGAGATGCTCCCAATTACATAGAATTGGTTTTAAGGCTGCTTTCAAAAGAAAGGAAGAGGTACAAAATTCAAAAGGTTATTTTCTGAGTGCTGATCTCTGATGAGAAAGGTTTAATATTTTCAGTGCTTTTCTGCACAAACTGAATTTTTCATGTAAACCCAAGGCCTTTTCTTCAGTTTCATAATTAGAGACCATATACATTGCATAGAGCTGACAAGAAAAGGTAGAATTATTTAGGATCCAGTTGCAAATCTCTCCACAGGCTTTTTGACCTTTTGGGTCTCTTACTGCCCAAGTGAAAGCCCTAATCACTGCTGCAAACTGAACCAAACACCACAAACCCCCCAAAGGAGCATGAACACAAGACATTCTTACAGAAGCTCTCTCCTAACCCACTCTCACCAGCATCACCAAAGATCCTGTCTGACAGCTAAACATTAGTTACCATAACTACACTGCATGAATTACCTTGTGAAGGGAAAAGAATCCCCAGCTGTAAGTCACATTAAAACACAATAAATCCCCTATCAAAGTCATTATCTGAATCACTGATGCAGTCAAGTGCAAGAAGCATCTGATCTGTAAAGGGGATTTGTTTATCAAGCAGAATTTCAAGTCTTGAGGAAAACAGCATCAGCAGCCTCACAATTTAAATCTCAACACAGAACAATCTCAGATATCAAGTAAACATTTTGCCAACAATTAGTTAAATTTGAAGAGAGACAGGAATACTGAAGGCAGAGAACCCTATTTTCCTGCCCTTTAATAGCACAGAGAGTTTTCAAAGATTTTTTCCATTGCACTACATTCAATCAAGTCATTTAATAGTTTAATTTTGACAGGGCCCATGAATGTAGAGCTCCCATTCTCTCCCTCACTAGTCAAAGCAGCCCCAAAATTCACTGCAGAGCTTTCTGAGGCACTGAGATGCACAGAGCAAAATGTGCTCAGCTTAAAAAGATAAATGCTTGTCAAAAGCAACTGCATTTCCTGCCCATTGTTTCCTCCCCTATTCATTAAACTTACTGCTCTTCTTTTATCAAAATAGAAATTCTGTCACAGCAAACATAGCCCTAAAGTCTACAGTTACCAGATGTGAAAATGTCAATATATTAAACATGTGTGTACACAATGCAGAAACTCCAGCCAAGCCACCAGGCTTTGTGTTTCTTTACTCAGTCTTTCTCTGTAAAAAATGTGCTCTAGAAAACTGAAGTGTAAATAAGAATGTGAACTACCAACACCCTGAGTGAGTTCCAATAAATAGGGAAAATGAGACATTCTCTCTTTGCATTCAGCAAATTAACCAAATTAACCAAAGAAGAAATTTGTTGTGATCCAGAGCAGAAATCTGTTGAGAACAGAGCAGGGAGGTTTCTTTACAGATGCTTGCATCATAAAATGGTTAAAAAAAAAAAAAAGGCAGAAAATTTCACAGGTTTAATTAAAATGTAATGGAAAGCATAAAGCATATTTTAAAAATACTTTATTATTTTTCAATTAGGATCCTTTAAATCAGGATAGTTCCATACTGAAGATAAAGATACAGATTTTCCAGGGAGGTCTGCTGTCTTTCAGGTACTTGCTTATTTACCAGTACCAGAAACAGGGAAATATTGCATCTATCCCCATGAACCCAATCATGGCAATTTCTCTATTATCTCAAGTCAACCTGGGCTTAAAACTAAACCCATGTCAGATGTAATTCTGTGCAGAGCACAGGATTCTCTGCCTGCCTCAAAACCCTGAAGAGGAGCAGCATTTCAGCATCTGTTTTTCATGCTCAGGATTGCTCACTAGTACACTCACTTGGAAATTTTCAAAGTTAGAACTTGACCTCCACATTTTCAAAGTGAGTTTAAAATAAGTATTTTTACAGATGCAATTCATGAGATAACCCTCTGAGAAATCCAATATGCTATTCAAAGATTACCATTATTGAAGTTCCCAGAAGTTCAACTAGACACTTTTCAGTAGTGAATCTTGAAATTTCTCATCCTGTCCTTTTATTATAAGTGCCTATTGATTAACTATGATGTGCATCAAGCACAAAGGGTTAATTGCTGTGCATCACTTTTGCTTAAAATAATTCCAGTAGAAAAGGCAGCTGTAACAACCTATTGTGTGCTTACTTTCAGGGAGTCTGAGCACATTTTCTGTGGAAACCATGGCAATTTGAATGTTCCTGGCAAACAAAGAAATAATTACCCTTGCAGTTATTGAAATCAACTATGAGCACATGATGGGGAAAAAAAAAAAAAAAAGGAAAAGTGTCCATTCCAGCCTTCCTAGACTGCAACAAATTACCCAAACTTAAGGTATAATCAGCTTCAGCAACAAAACTTGACAACCTTTTCTCTTACTTCTTTTTTCATTCTATTAACTCATTGCTGAAATACAGCTAAAAATTCTGTATAAAAGTAAGGCCTTTTAAGTACATGCAGGTATTGTAAAAGCTGCCTCTCTTGTGTGCTCTGTAAGTCAGAGACAGGTAAAGGAAAACACAAAAGGAAGCTAGAAAAATGGAGGAAAGGGAGGAAAACTGAAAGAGTAAAATCTTCAGAAAAAAGCCCCTTCACACATAAAACTGTTGGGTGCTGTGTAGCTTGGAAATCCTTCCTGCTTGTTCACAGAAACAAGAAATCCCCCTGAAAGGGGGATCAATTCTAATGAAATACATAAATCCCACAGAGCAGCTTGGAGAAGGCAGGGACAGGCTGTCCCTGTGGTAGGACAAATGTTTGCAGAGTCTGGAAAGCAAAGATAATAACAAGAGCAATAAATTATAGCCATTCCCAGCCTTTCTTGAGCTTCTTCCTTTGCTCTGCAAACTTAGAAATACCAAACACAAATGTTTAGCTCTTCATTATTTCATTTGCAGTGATTCCTCCAGCCAAATCACAAAATATAAACTGAGAGCTAGAGAACAGCTGTCTCACAGAAATGCCAACAAGCACAGGGAATTTGGGAAGCTCCACTGAAATCTAATGGAAAACCAGGCTTCTCCTATCACTGCAAAACTTCTGTTCAGGCAGTGCCTCTCTTTGAAGAGAATATCCCCAGAATACCTTCTTGGCTGAGGATAAGGAGGAACCACCCTGCCATATTAGCAAAAACTCCCTGCTCAGTGCTGACACACCACAAGAAATTGCTGCTTGCTCCCAAGAGAATCAGGTGCCAGCAAGGACAAACACACCTTGCTCATACCCAAGGTCACTGGCCAAAATGGCTGGTACCTCCAGTATGTGCACAAGGCTTGAAGCACAGAGAAGAACGGCTTGAAGAAATTATCAGGATGACTAGAAATAAATTAATTTCCTTGGGAGAAGCAATTGCGTGCAAATGATCTCCTTTGTACAATTAAAGTCTTTTTTCTTAGCCTGCTAAGAAATATAAAAGGATGGACAGCCTAACAAAATGGTTAGCAGAGGGAATGGGAAATAATGCAGTTTATTGTATTTCAGATTAGCTATGCTTTCACCAAAAGACTGCTCCAGCAGGCTGAACAAAACACCATTCCCTTGTGGGTTAGATAGGAGAAATTACCTTTTCAGGTTTTAATTTTAAGCCTAAATTTATGAAACGCTAATCCACGATCCATTGAAGATAGCATTTGCCAGTATAGCCAGCAAAGCAGGAATGCTTACAAGCTTTCAAAGCATGTATTTTAAAGGAGAAAAAGCATTGGGCTCAGCCTTTTTCATTGTTCCCACAGTTCTGTTTGGCAACACTTCAAAAAGGAATTGGCATAAGAAGCTGTACAATCTGTTCTCCTTAAACAAGCCAAAGATTTTGCTTTTTTTCCTTCATCTTTGATATATAGGGACTTTTTGCAAAGGGAAGGGACAAAGCAGAAGACAGGGATCTTTTGTTTCTTTTCCTTTGTATTTTTTTCATATGCATCCAGATATAACCATTGAACAGATCAAACACCCCTCGTGTCCTGCAGCCAGCCCAGCCTGTCTGACAGTGGGATACGGCACACTACAGGTTCAGGACAAATGTTGTGTTATTTCCTCCAAGCTCCCCTTTAATCTCCAGAAAACTGCAGTTAGGAGAGTTCTGGAGCCAGAAACAATGTTTTTATATTTCCAAGCCTTCAGAGGAATTGCCCCATTGCTTTTCTCAACTCATGTCAACTTCTAGCATGGGGAGCATTCTGCAAGCTCTGTAATCTACTATTGCTTTTTATCAGTGCTGAACCTGCTGGTTTTATTTGCTATCCGCCAATTTTTCTATAGGAGGAGGGCAAAACAAGAACAAACTCTTCCCTCTTTATGCCTCTCTGTTATATTCCCTCTCAGCAACATCTTTTCTACCCCAAAGGCTCCTCCTCTGTATCGATGCTTGTGCTGAGGTTTCAGGACCTCATTTAGACCTTCCTGTGTAACTTTTCCAGCTACACCCAGAAGCAGAGAGAACCAGGTTTATGGACAGGATTCTGGAGGAGTTTGATTTGTTCTAGTCTTTCTACAACATATCTAACACATTATATAGATTTTTAGGAGTGTAACAAGAATTGAGCTAATATTTTCACCATACCATCCATCAGGGTGCTAAAATCTGATTCCTAACTGAAAGAAACAGCTCAGAATCCATTTTTTTTAATATGTACAGATGGGATTGTTTTTCTCTTATGTTCATCACTTTGCATTTATCTACACAAAGTTACATCTGCCATTTCTTTCACTCAATGACTTCAGCTCAAATAATTTCTCTGCTTTTCTTTCAAGTTGCACTTGGTCATTAATATACTGACATTCTTAGGACTGTCAACAAACCACCTCCTGTCTGTTCAATCCACTTTCAGAATTATTTTGACCATGATTATCTTGAAGATCATATGTTAATCGGCACTGACTCAAATACAAGCTTCTCTCTAATAACAATATTCTCCACTTGAAAACTGATCATCCATTTCTATGTTCTTTCCAATTTTTATCCATGCAATGGCAAGGACATGCAACCTATGGCAAATCAGTGGGCACCTTCTTTCTTGAAGCTGCTTTAGTGAAGATAAATCTTCAATATTAAGGTAACCTGCATTATTGGGAATGCCCATATCCATTTCTTTCCCACCTACTAAAAAAAAAATTAAAATTGACAAATCTGTGAGGCTTATCTTTATCAGAAAGAATGCTATTTCTGCCTCCTATTGAGTCCATTTCTGCACTGTGATCTCCTTTAGAGCCTTGTCAACGGTTCTGGTCACAGGGTCAATGGTTGATGTGCTCTGATAGAGGCTCAGTTTGCACCTGAAACCCCAGCTAAAGAGCCACAAAACCAGGAAACAGAAAACACTGCAAGCACTTAAAGGGAAAAAAAACCAAACCAAACCGGAACTAGAGTCCTCCATATACCATTAAAAAGTATATCATTAATGTTTTCTTTTACACTACAGCTTTAACCCAGCTCCAGTTTTGTGCACTAGACATTCATTAGCCATGACAAATCTTTGATCTTTGGTAATAGACCAAGGCAGAATAGCAGAATTTTCAAGGATCCAGTTGTGTTCCCTGTAGCAGTGGGGATGACACTTGCCCCTCTGTTTCCACAGAAACTGAGACAACAACAAGTAAAATCACACTCAAATACACTGTGGGCTCTATTTGCAAAATGTCTGACAGTGAACATCATTCTGGACAATTTCACAGGAACAAGAGATTGAAAAAAATTTACTCCTTCTAGATTGGTACTTTATTGTTAAAGTGATGCATTTATCTGGAAATGTATGTTTATTGTACACATCTAGAAACTCTCTCTGTATTTTTATGATGTGATTAAGCAGCCTCAGTTTGCTAGTACTTGCTCACCAGTCTTTGATGAAACACCTTTTAAAGAATGTTGAAAGATGCTATTTTTCTTCTAACTACTGTAGTAGAATGGAACTGGAATTGTGTAATTAGTTAATTTTATTTATTCTGCCGTTAGTTTAAGAACGATGCACATTACCTCTCCCAAGCAGTACAACTCCAGTCAAAGATTAAATAAAATGAAAAGTATCCACTCAAGATGCAACAGAAAAAGCAGAGAACAGATTGTCTGTGTCCCTATTTAATTATTGCTTGTCTGTGTCCCTATTTAATTATTGCTAAGACTTTAAAATCAATACCTAACTCAGAATATTCATGTCAGTATATCAAAATTCAGAGAAATAGACAGTCCCTGACAAGAGATATGTGGTTTGGTTTTTCTGGGGTGAAGTAGCAGTCAGAGAAGGAAAGCTTTGAAAAATTGATTATTGTTCTTTTCTTGAAGTATGAAAGAGAACATCTGAAGTCTCCCTTCTATTTCCAATTCTGAATGCAATGTTTAAAATAGATGAGTCATCATTTCAATACCACCACCTGAAAGATCCATGTAAGCTACTGCAGAAGAGCCCTTCTGAAATAGATGCTGGAGAGCAAGTGGGCCACTGACAGTGGTCTCATCTTGATGGCTTTTAGTTGAGGCTGAGCTTTCAGCAGATCTTACCAGGCTGGGCAAATCCCCCCATCACTGAGTTCATGGACTGACAGAGCTGCACTTGTCTTCTCTGTGCTGGGCAGGAATGCCTTTGGAACAGCACATTGCTAAACAAACTTGTCAGAGCTACAGCCATTTGTAAAAGTGTGTCTCCAGCTTAGTTCAACTGGCTTTGGAAGTGAATCTACATCAACCAAATTAAATTTCAGTTAAGTTTGAGAGCATCAGCAGAAGGATTAGTGTGAAGTTACTATTCCTCTCCAAAACACAATTCAGATTATTCCCTTTTGCTTGTGTCTTCCCCACATGAAAAAGTTATTTCTAAATCCACCACCCAAACCCCACTCAGCTAAACCTGGAAAAATATATGATTTAGAAACACAATAATTCCATCAATTCCAACAACCCCACCTATGTGCTTAAAGGTGCTCACCTCTAACTGAACTAAATTACGCTTTTTGCTTATTTTGCATACTTTTCTCTTCCCCACTGCACAAGAACTTCTGCATTAGTATTCAGAGGAACCAGAGCTCTCTATTTGAGTGTTCCACTCTAGGGAACACAATTCCTATCTTGTATTATTACCAGCACACTCAAAAGTCTTTTTAAGAGAAATGCCCTAGTCAAAACAGGAGTTTTGGTTTCCTGCAGAGATTATTAGGAGATAGCCTTTGGTCCATGCTGTGAGACAGGTCTGATCACACCCTTGCAACCTTCCCTTCCAGCCTCACATCTCCAGGAAATCACTGGAAAACAGTTATTGTTTTAACCACAAGTTTCAATAACCAGCCAAACTTATGGCAGCTGCTGTACTAGAGTAAGAATAACGCCTTTCTTTAAATTCTTCCCTTAATAAAATCTGTTAGAAACAAAAGTATCACTATCATATTTTCTGGAAAAATCCCTTGGCCTGGATTTCTTCTCCTGGGAAGCGGAGACCCCTCAGAGAAAAATGGAAACAATTATTATCTGATTGCTTCCCCTGTGTTTTGCTGCTTTGGAATGTGGTTGGAGATTGTTAATCCAACATGTGAATTGTTTTTATTTAATGACCAATCACAGTCCAGCTGTGTCAGGGCTCTGAAGAGTCACAAGTTTTTCATTAGTATCTTGTTAAACCTTCTCTCTGTAACCTTTCTCTATTTTTAGTATAGCATTCTTTAATATAATGTAATATCATAAAATCATAAATTAGCCTTCTAAAAACATGGAGTCAGATTCTCAATTCCTCCTTCACATACTGGGGACCCAGCAAATACCACACAAGAGGAAGAAAATCTGTGTCTTGTGCAAGATTTAATTAGAAGTACCAAAACATTGTCAGCTCCTTTTGTTTTTGCAGAGCTGGAGAGAAAAGTGTGTCAAATATCCATACCTTCAAAAAATGTATTTACCCTGTGAGGAGCATGAACTCAGGAAAATAACATTTCTAAATGCCAAGATCAATTCTTTTAGTGGAAGAGAAATCAATCTGTCCCAACCTTACTGGAAGCCACAGTCCTGTGGCACGAGGTTGAACTCCAATGGATCTTCTGGTGCCCACGTGTCCAATCAGCCTGAATTCCCAATTTTTAACCATCCCTCCTCTCTGGCCAGGCTGGTGCCTGTCCTACAGTGTCAGGCTCTGGTTCCCCTGGAGCCCAGGTGGCTGGAGTGCAGCTGTAACACTCAGATACTGTGCAGCCATCTGTGCAGTCTCACAGCAACTGTTCATCTAAATGTCTTCAGAATGCAGCACTGATGAGCCTTTTCACTTCTGCTCAGTAGGTGATAAGAGGGCATTTTACCCCAAGCTGTGGCCCAGATGTATTGGACACTAAATGCATTACTTCTGTTCTGTTTTCATTTTAGACTGAAAATTAATATACACTGCTATTTGCAATGGATCAGCTCACTCATCTGCCACAGGATTTCCTCTGTGGCTCCTTCCAGTCACACTAAGCTACCACAGGGTCATTTATAAACCTCCAAAAAAATCTATTTTGCCCATTTTAAGTGTAAATTTTCTGTCCTCATAGGAAAAGGCCTGTACAGATCCATGCCATCCTCTCTTCCTCTCCAAGCTTCCAAAGCTGGCTTTTAACATGCTATCCAAAACAGAAAGCTCTCAGAGGAAATCACTGCTTCACTATCAGCCATCTTTCCTGATATTGCCCAAACGATTTTATTCTCATTTGCGTACTTAGCTTCCTATTGCAGCCAATTGTGTGTCTAAGTGGTTAATGCAAGTGTAATAATGCCAATTGCCATCCTTTCAAACCCTGCTGACATGGGTCAGTGACTCACCTCCTCTTTGCTGAGCCTTTTGTTAGAAACACACCCTGGTAAGCTGGAGGAGAGCAAAGGTAACCCAGGCAGCACCCAAAACAGAACCTGCAGGGAGCAGAAACAGCTGGGCAGGCTGACAAAGTGATTTTACATCAACACAAAGAGGTGATTGGTTACACAGAGAGACTCTGTGTCAAGAAAAATCTCATTCCTTTGTGTTCACTCTACTCACTGCTCCTACTTAAAACCTCAGAGTTTGCTCTGCCTCATTGGTTTTCCTGTTAATTGCAAAGTAGAAGGTGAGAAAGTAGTACATTTTCTGTGCTACTATAGATAAACAGGTTATCTACCTCAACACTTGAAATCTACAGCTGAAGCAACAGCAAAACATGTTATACCTAGTTTCAGACTTTGTCTAGGAAGGCAGTAGAGGAATGGTTCAGAGGAGGTGGCAGTAAAACCAAGAAAACTGGGCTAGAGGAGCATGAGGAATAGCAAGTTTGTGGAGCTCAGTGGCATGTGAAAAACCTCCAGGAAGCATTTAGCTCATTTACATGATGCTCACCAACAGCTCATGGCACTCAGGAGCAGCCACTGTGACAGCTCCAACAACAAAAGTCATTTCCAGGGCACAGAGAAGCAAACACAGGCCAGTGCACAGCCTGAAAGGCAGGTGAGGTAAGGGCTCTGACTGAGCACAGGCAGCCTCAGGAGACTTTCTTTCAAAGGACTCCAAGCAACTCCCTCTGTAGATGAAGCCCTTAGAGCTGTTTGTAGATCCCAGGTAAAACTGATAGCTGTGTGCAGGTTTAGTGGCCAAGACCAGGTTACCAGAAAATCCTTGAGTCTATTCCCTTTCCAGTGAAGAATATCTGGAAAGGCATCATTATGTCATTTCACAGTTCATGGAAAGAAACAGATTTTTCTCCTCTTGAAATCCTGTTAATTCCCAACAACTAAGTAAACCTGATGGCAGAATTTAACCACAGGTGTGACAAAACCAGCTGGTCTCAAAGGCAGAATACCTTTAGGTGACAATCTGTTTTCAATTCCTGTTCAGATTTAACACACACACTTTTCATTTTCCTATGTAAGATGCCACAGGAAAAAAAAGACATCTGTCTCCCACACTATTTGAATTTAGGAATTGGAAGCCTGCCACATTTTCATTTGCACTGAGAGAAGCAACAGCAAGATAAAAATCTAGTGGGTTTGGGCAATTTTGGAAGATGCAGTAATAGGTAAGGAAGATCTTTGGAAGCACAACAAAGATCATGCTTTTGAAGCAGAAGGTTTTGGCTTTCACTTCCCACTGCTGAGAAGATACTGCTTTGGGAGGGACAATGCACTAGGAAAGGCAGTTCTTGGATACCTGTTGGGAATACAGGGTTACAAGAAGGTCAGGTGTGAGAAGTTTTCTCCCTTCTGGAGCGATGAATGGGATCACAACCAGTATTTTGGGATAAGCTCAAGGTTCTAAAGCCCTAAGATCCATACCTCAACACATAACCACAATTCAGCCTGAGAAAAAGTTCAGAGACATCACTCAAATGCTCCTATACTGGCCAAAGGACAAAGCTGGACAAAGCTCCTCTGTCTGCTGCTCCCACTTCTAGGTAAGTAAAACTTAATGCTCTCTACATAACCCTCACCCTTTGTCAAAACACACATTGCCATGTTTTAACTGAGCTTGCACCCTCACCCAGACACTGACTGGGGGAATGCAGGTAAACACCCCAAGAGCTTCCTTCAAAACCAAAAATCATGTTAACATAAGACACAATGGCCAACAGACAGCCCAGATCAGAGCACAGCATCTGTAATGAGCTTTCTTTCTTGGATAAGCCCATAAGGATGAGGGCAACACTGCAGACAAGACCATGAGGAGCAGAGTAAACCTGCCCCACCCCACAGAGAAACACAAATATAAAAGAGCTGCACTGACTCAGGGGAGTGACACTGTGCTGTGCCTTGCTGCATGCAAACAAAATGGCAGGAAAAACCTGCTGGAGGAACAGTTATTCTACTCTGCACTGATAAGGGCTTAGTGATTTAAAGGCTCATCAGAAGGTCAACTGCTGAGGCTTTTAATTGCCTGTTAGAAATAATTATAGGAAGCTGTGATTTACAAAAATCCCAAAACTTGCCTGGATGAGCTTTGTTTTATTGTTTTGGTGATTTGCTCTTTTTGTTTGTTTGGCTGTGGGTTGTTTCAAGACAGTAGGAATTTAATATCATTAGTTATTTTAAAATGATGTTTTGGGCTTTTTTTTTAAGTCTGATACTTGCAGCTGTGGGTTTTTTTCCTGATTCTTTGATTGGGTTTATTTCTTGCCTCCAAAAAATAAAAGCCAGCCATACTTCATGCTTTACACAGCCTTATCTTGCAACCTAGTATTTACAGCATTTACATCCTAACCTTTTATACCAGCAACTGTTGAGTAATCTCTCTGCCCTTTACTTGACTTTATTACACACAGTGAGAACAGGGTGGATCACAGAGGTATTATATGTTCAGTAAAAAAAATAAAAAAACAATCTCAGGTTTTAATCTGCCATGGGTCTCATTTCACATCACATGCAATGATTTGTGCATTTCTTATTTTTTGATTCAAAACTGCCTAAAGTGAATAATCCACTGACTGCTCCCCACCAAGTTATGATTGTCTGATGGTTCTGATCCACAGAGCGTGGCTGCTGAGCACACTGACATTCTTCACAGGCCAAAACTGTTTCTGTGAGGTTAAACCCTGCCAGTTTAGCTCTTGGAAGCGAGCCCCACTGCTCATGTAGGACAGGATTACCACCTGAGGGAAGGGGAAAAAGCTGTGCATTAGGCCAGGTGTGCCATCAATCTGTATCTCTCACAACAGCTTTATTACAGACACGGGGCTTCAGGAGGGCTCCACTGCACCTCCTGGAAGGACTCAGCCACTGGAACCCCAGCCTCCCCCTGCTGTGGCTCAATACAGCACTTTACCTTCCATTTGATGTGCTCACAGCCCTCAGGTGGAAGACAGCAAAGTGACCAAGCAGAAACTCTGAGAAGTACAAATTCTGTGGTGGTCTGACCTTGCTTATCAGCAGAACTGCTTAGGCAGATCGTGGCTGCTTGATTCCAAATGCCACCTGAATGAAGGGGAAACAAATGGGATCCAACAGTCCCAGCCTAGCAGTAAGATTGCATCTGTACATAAGCTTGAGCAGGAAAGATAACTCAGCGGGGTTTTCTTTCCAGGCTACATATGAACTTTGATTAAGCACTGTTTTATTATTTTATGTTTTATTATTTCAAACATTACCCTGGAAAACTGCTAGATGGTGCTAGAATATATACATATGCAATACTATGCTAATACAGGGGTTAAAGCTGCAATCCTGGCCCCTGAAATTAGCCTTTGATGCAATTGCCTTGTGACTGCTTGTTGTGTATGAACAGAGAGCTGTGCCCAGGACGGCAGAATCTTATTTTCTCCTGCTTTACAAGAGGTAAATGTAGAAAAACACCCAGCTGGACTCACGTCAGAGCCCAGGTCAAGAAGACTGACTCATCTCCACACTGCTCAGT
This sequence comes from Zonotrichia albicollis, assembly GCF_047830755.1. Taxonomy (NCBI): domain Eukaryota; kingdom Metazoa; phylum Chordata; class Aves; order Passeriformes; family Passerellidae; genus Zonotrichia; species Zonotrichia albicollis. Next base: position 22,908,339 of record NC_133825.1, on the reverse strand, counting down.
GAGAAAGTTCAGGGCACAATTCTGCACACATTTAACAAACATGCATCTCTATGAATTCTGTATTCCCAAAAACAAGTCATCCTGCATAAAAAGAGCATCTTCCAGAGAACACTGTGTTTCTTTCGCAATGCAAATATTCTGGGAAAAAAGAAAAAAAGAGGCAAAAGAAGGGAAAAGGAAGAAAAAAAGGCAACCAACCAAACAGAAAAAAAAATTAATCTGTTCCTAAGCATGTTTAGAGCAAAGGAGAATTTGGTCAAGACACCAGTTGTCTGCAACTGTAACTGTTTTATCAGTCTAGCTAATATTATTGATTTTTTGAGTGGTTTGTATGGGGAAGTTTAGGCATGATATGTCATAAATATATGGGATTATAAATGAGAGATGCAGTTAAAAAGAAGTATGATAAAACAGAGGAAGTGCCACTGGAGCAGTTAGGTTTACACAGTACAGACCTGATCCATAATTTACTAGAGTTTTCATATGGGAAAAAACCTATATAGACATTTTAAAATGGCATTAATAGACTTGATTCTTAGCATTAATGGCTAAGTACATGGACGCTGAGGGAAAAGAAAGCCCCAAGCAGACTAAGACCAGCTTTAATTCCTGTTAATCTGCAGAGACATTCACATCAGAAATATCACCCTGGCATTTTCCTGTTTACCAGCTGCAGATCAAGCTCTGTAACATTTAATCTTTGTAAGTACTTGCCCTTTGAAAGCCTCTCCTTGCCTCATCTTTCGCCCAACAAATCACCTCCTGCTCCTGCCAGCTTCTCTTGGCTATTCCCAGCCTGGAGATCTTCCCTTCCAAGCCCTCTCTCTGCTCTGAAGTGTTGGAATCCCTAAAGTTAGAGGGTTTATAGGAAATGGTTAAAAAAAGTACAAACCTTAGACTGAAGTTTTGTTAGCATTGCAGATACTGCAGAAAAGTTTCCCAAGCTGTAGAGCATAAGTGACAAACAATAGACCTCTGTAAAATTAGCCTTAAGATAGCAACAAAGTTATTTAATGTGTATCTTTAGAAAGTTACCATGAATAGAGCTCTGTTTTTTGTCTCTTATGAACCAGTGTTTAACTACCATTACGTATGTTTTATAAAATTAGATACAATGCTTGTCAATATGTGTTGTTCTATGTAGAAATCTAGACTGAGATAGTTTTATGTCATTCTGTATCACCCCACCTTCTCAGAGCATTCTCTGTAGATCAGCGAGCTGTGAACATCATGTCTCCATTGTATGTCTTGAGACTGATGTGCTAGAAATAAAAGCAAAAAGCTCTTCACTAGTCTAGTTTGTCTAGTGTTGTCCATATTTAAATGTAACTGCCACAGCGAGTTCCTTTTTTAAAACGTGAGTTCCTAGCACAATTAGACCGATATCTACCCTTTGACCCCATATGAAGCTTTTCCTTCCTGGGAGGGGAATATCAGCTTTCCCCTGACAAATTAAAGCCCAGGGCACATTCCTGGGGATGGGCACTGGAACAAGAACCAGAACTGACCCAAAAGAAGTGCAGGGCTGCCATTAAAGACAAAGCAAGCTCACCTAAGGAGCTGTTGAGATTAAAACAACACTTCAGTGCCTAGAAGCACAAGAGCCACACTTCAGGCCATCTAGAGCTGCTTTGTTCCTAGAAAAATGCAACATTTGCACCGCCTCAACCAACAAACCTACACTTCATCATTGGCAAGCACCAACGACCACACTGGAGCAATGTTTACCCTTCAGGCCAGCAGCATCTGAGAAACCTAACACCTAATTCTGCCAAGTTACTGCATCCAATATGTTGTACTGTAAATTGATTTGCTTCCAGCTTCTTATGTTTGTGTGGTTCACTTATATGCAAGAGTTTTTCAGCAGAAAATTTCAGGAGTTCCTGAAATCTTTCAGAATAAAAAGTCAAATAAGAACTGAAATTATAAAGTAAATCCACTTCTCAGAAATCATAGTGCAAGGTTAATACATTTTCTCCCAGAAAGTAATTCTGTCATCACACATCCCATCTCTTGCACTCTTTCAGACCCCTAGATAACTGGACCCACCTCCAGAGGAGTGCTAAAAATTCCAGTTATGCTTCATGCCTTCCAAGAGGAAAATTACATGGAACCGCTTTTGCTTGACCTTTCCTTTTCCAACATGTTATTTCTACGTTTTTTTTTGAAGGAACCATGTATAATAATGATAAAAACATCCATAAAGACTTCTTTCTGTAGGTCTTTCAACTCAAGATTTTATAGTAGGTCTGTGTGACATTTCCAAGAAAGCAAATTACTGGCATTGAGGCACTGAATTTATCAAGTTCTTTTTGTACTTTCAACATGAAGCAGAAGAGAAAGTTTTCCTTTCCTGAAGGGAAAAAAAAAATATCTTAGTTGCCATTTTGCTACTTCAGTTGAGGTAAGGATTTCTTCTTTGTACCAAATTGGAAAAAAAAGGAGGAGAAAGTCTGTAGGATTAGCACAGTTTACCTAAAAATTATATTAACTTTCTTGACTCTGTGACACTATTATTATCTGCAAAACACCCATTAAGGAAGATTTTAATTATTTTTTCCTCTAGAAGAAATAAACTCCATTTATTCAAACAAGTCAAATTGAGGATTCAGGCAAAGCATTCCAGCACATTTCCAGCTCCTGTTCCTTACCTGTAATTGTCCATGCAATCATGCTGTATCCACTACACCAGGCAATAGATGTTTCCCTTAGGTACTTTTTAGATAAATGGCTGCACCTTAGAGAAATTATCCTTTTAAAGACAGAAGAGAGCTCTAAAATACAAACCAAACATCCAAATCTGGAGAACCACAGCCCTTGAATGGCCAACAGCACTTTCCAGCTTATAAATGCCCAAGCCACACAGCTGATGAAATTAGCACCTGATTACTTGGTGTTCCAAATCAGCAGATGAGGTTCAGGTGGCAGGTGGGAGAAAATCAAGATCACCTGATGCTCATCAAATGAAGCATCTGATTACCCAAACAGTCTTCATATGAGGTTAATTTGACATTAATGGCATTAATGACTTTCACATGTCACTCATTTTGGTCAATTCTGCCCAAAGTTACCTCATCACCTCACCATTCACTAAGCACAACTTCTCTTGCTCCCACACCTCTGCACACCCCATGGCTACGCTTTTATTCCAGATAATTAAAAATAAAATTTAAAAATTCGTTTTTCCACTACAGAGTCTCCCTATTCCTCCTCACAGTTTCAAGTAGGAAAAAATAAAACAACTTTAACATGGATTTAACAGCGTTATTAAGCTGTAAACATTATACTCTGCAGGCATTACATTTCTGCTCTGGCTCTGCTGGCTCAGAAGCCTATTGCCTTACAGAGGACATTTCCCAAAACAGCTCTCTCCAAATCCATCAGGAGCTGGGAGATGCTGGCTTGCAGGCAGCAGAGAACTGGCTGTACCCTGTGGTGCCAGCAGTCAGTGCTTAAATGGAGCTGTGTTTACCAAGAATGCTTCTCCCAGCAGCTCTGGGCCTCGCCAGAGGCTGGCACAGCCCTGTGCAAAGCAGTAATTTCCTTGTCTCTATGAACACATCAGGAGTCCTACTGATTCTGGATGCCTCCTCTTCCCCTATCCCACTTTTAATGCCACTTTTAATCCCACTCTCTTTTCCAGACCATGCAAAGAAACTTGCTTTCTCAGGGCACCACCCTCCAAATCCTGCCTCTGCATTCTCCCAGCAGACAGACTAGTAGTACTTATCACTGGGCAATATGTAACTACAGGTCTGTCGAATATCTGACAAAAGCTGAAATATCCACATATCAAGTTTGGTGCTGTCTTGTTTTTTGCAAGGAAACATCATGTATTTTTCCTCTCTGACAGCAGTAAAAAGATGAGGCAAGACAGGATGTCATGTTATTTTCACTAAAATGTTCTTACCCTAGTGCTTATGCCATAAATGTACTTACTGCCTCATCACTAAACTTTACCTTGCTGATAAAAGTTTCCATAACAGCCATAGGATTCCCAGTGAGAAGTATATGGTCTGGATGCCAGCAGCTCCCAAAGAGCTACTGAAAGGCCAAATCACCTCCTTCAGGTTCTGCCTCAGACACAAACCTGAGCTGCAGGAGGAATGCTGGAGCAGTGGAGAAGCTCTGGGTATCAAAGGACAGCAGATGTGTGAGGGATACAGACTGAGAGACTGGAAGGGCTGAAAGCTGCTGCCAACAACCAGGAGTAATCTCCTTTGCACAGGAGGGGTCCCTCAGGGGCTCTGGACTGTGCCAAGGGGACAAGCCTGAGCTGCCATAGGTCACCCCACTCTCAAGAGCAGGAGAAGTGCCTGGGGACACAGGGACAGTGACCAGATGGCTGGAGAGGGCCCAAGTCCAGACATTCCCAGCCCTTTGGGTGTCTGCAGCTCCAGCCCTTTGGTTCTCCGGCAGGAGCTTTCACACAGTGCTGGCCTTGTGACAGCTGTGTCACATCACCTCCACAGAAAAGCACTGACTCACCATAAAGACCCTCTGCCACACACAGCCTCTCACTTGGGAAAGGAAAAACTACTCATCAACACAGAAATTTATTTGACAGTAACCTTGAGAGAGTTTGGGGAATTCTGTGGCTTGCCTAATGGCTACAGAGGGACTTTTTGCACTGGGATTTCATGTAATCTAACTGTTTGCTATTTAAACAAAAAATAATCTTTTAGAGCCTGCAGCTACCTCAGACTGAGTCCCCTTGCAATTACAAAAGTGATTGTGTTTGAATAGCTGGCTTTCTCCTTCCCTGCTCCACTGATCTGCACTCTGGTGACTTCTACAGGGAATTATTTCTTTGGACATGGTGGGTAGATGCTCCAGGCATTATTGGATTGCCCAAACCTCAGTGTCTCAGCCTCACTGCTAGTACTAGTCAGGCCAGAAGAGAATTGAGCTGTTGCAAAGCAGGGCAGTTACTTAGACACCTCTGAGAATCTTTATGCACACTGGAAAAATCTCTCCCTATTAGCACTCATAACTAGGAGTCACTTAACCTTTGACTGCATAACACAGTCAAATTCCATGATATATTGGGTTGCCACTGTAGAAATAATTAAGGAAGACAGTGCAGGAAATAATAATTTACACTGGCATGTCTGCAATCCCAAGTTCTCAGCTTGTTCCATAACTGTTAATGAAACATAGGCAAAAGAGAATGGGTTATATGATTAATGTTACAGTTCTTCCCAGTGCAAAAGTGTCATGGAGGGAGCAACGCTGTTCAAACTTGTGAGGAGAAGGGAGAATGCCTGGGGTAACAGAATGCACCTCTCCCCTTGCTTGGTTTCATTTAAAAAAGGTGTGGGGCTGCTATAATTTCATGCAAGCTTGCAAAGTTGACTGTCCTTATAAAAAGAGCAATTATACACACACCTTAAGCACGAAGCGGCACAATAATTAAATGAGTAATTACCTTCCCACTTTTAAGCTGTCATGCAATTAAACTTAATTAAACATTCTCTATACTTCACTAATCTTATACAAACAGAAGAAGGTAAGAAGGGTGTGGCAAAGAAAGGGCATTTGGCAGAAGGTTGAGCCTATTATTCTGTCTATAATAAAAAATAACACTGTACAGTCAGCTCTAGGTTCTCATGTCATTGCCTTGCTCCTGGCCAGAAGATAACCTGGTCTGAGCTGCAAGATGAACAATATACACCGAGGCAATTCCACACTGTTTAATTTTCGGTGGCATTCTTCTACACATTATTGCAAAATGCCCTACAAAATAAACAAGTCCAAGGAAAGGGAAGAGCAGAGGGAGTAAAGAATTCTGTACAAAAAAGCTGGTGCAAATGTATAACAAAATCTTTAATGCAAACACAAATCCAAGCTTTCTCTTTTCCCTAGCAGAGGAACTGTTGTAGGCACACAATAGAGGAAGGGCCAAGAAAAGACATGGGAATTTTGTTGACAAGGAGACAAACAGCTGTGGTGCAAGAACAATTGTGAACTTGCTCCTATCCTGGGCTGAAATACAAATAAGCTTTGTAGAAGCACAGCCCACATATTTCTGCTAATTATTTATTCATTCCCAGAAAGCTGTATCACATCTACTGTCTCTAGCTGCATGTTATTATGTTAAATGACAAAATTAAGACAAAACATTCATTCCCTCAAGTAGCAATGATTCTGTCATCCATTGCTCCCTGAGGCAAAGGCAAAAATATGTAGCAAAACAGGTACATCTAAAAGCAAAACCTGACCAAGCTCTAATAGAATAGAATATAGAACATATCAAACTAGAATATAATGTCTAACTCCAGGAGTCCTCAGATTATGGCCCACCCTCACATCCCTCATGTGTGCACACAACTTTCTGCTCCTTTTCTTTGCTACTGAGCCCTGATTCCAAGTGCCAAGAAGAAATTTGAGCCCATCCCAGCAAAATGTAGCTGGGAAAGTAATTTTTGCCCTTTTCCACCCTCATTTCTTCCAGCATGCAGAGCAGTTCCACAGAGCTGAAACCTGCCATTAATATTAGCAGAGGGGTCTTCACATGGTTTGAAACTATCAGCACAATGATGGGACAAAGGATGCTTGAAGATAAGGTGTTGTTATTAAAACAATGGAGAAAAACCCAATAACAATACTGAGCATCTTTCCAAAATGCTGGGTGTGTCTGAATGCTGAGAAACTGAAAAATGGATGAAAATCACCACACTACACACCCACCCCTGCTGCCCCATACTGTTTATTTACCATTGCCTGATGATGAACTGCAGCTGTGGTTAAAATGTGTCAAGAAAAGTTTTATGTTTGGTTCTCATTCCAACTCCCACAGCAAGAAAATATAACAGGTTGATAAAGTCTAAAACACAAATTGTCCAAAACACAGTGCTGTATCAGCTACAGAGAAGAAATTCACTCTATTCCAGCTGAAAACAGCACAGAAGCATTTCTTTCTGGAAGATGATACTGATTTTTATGCTTTGCAGACCAAAACAAATAAATGAACATGTTGAAAGCATTGGCAGTGCAGTGTTTAGGAAAAGACTCTTAGAGCCAGTCAGTGTTAGTTTGCAGACAGCCAGCAGCAACGCTGGTTTTGGCTGCTTTGCTCGTGCTGTCAGCCCTCTATGCCACCAGAGGTGGGCAGGGCCATGCAGCCCCTGCCAGGCACACAGTGACAGAGCCAGTGCTCCAGATCCCTTCCTCCATGGCTGATTTAGAAGCTGAGCACACTGAATCCAGCGCCAGCTAGCTCACAGCTGCAGGGAGCCTTCAGGAGAGCCAGCCTCAGCTGTTCAACCCAGCCTGGCAAGCTCCAAAGGATGTTTTATTTCCTCTCTGGGACATTCTATCATTTTGTTAACGGCCTAGAAGTCAACAGTCCTCTATAGGTGACAATGATTAAGTGCTCTGTGATTTGAATTCAGAGTCAGCAATATAGGAACCATATTAAAGTCTTATGATCCACTGCCCCACCCATACCAACATGTCTAAAAAAGGAATTCCATACCTCAACTTGCCCACAACTAACCCTCTCTTTCCTACTGTGGTTTAGGCTCTGGTTCATAATTATTGATTTTCACTTTTTTCCCTCCTCTGCTTGTTTTGTTTCCACAAATCTTCCTGTTAGATTTGGTAGTATTACCTCAAGTCCTGCTGCTGTCTGACACAGAGAATGCACACCTCCTTCCAGCCCCACGAGTGAGACTCTCACCTGCTGCTGAGGAGCTTTGTTCAGAGGGACAACTTCCATGTCACCTTCACTGTGGGAACAAAGAAAACAGTCATATAAAACTAATTTCCCAATAGGAATGCTCAAGGCAGCACTATGGGACAGCAATGTCAACTCACCCACACCATTCTGCTCTGGCTGACATACTCAGTCCAGGCTAGTTTTAGCAGATCCAGAAAATATGTGATTGTTTCTGTGCACAGTTTCTTTTTGCATGGTTTCCATGATGGTCCTGACATATTTTATTGAATATCTGTAATAAAATAACAGAAAGCTCCTCTCTCCCGGATTTACAGCGTGCAGGGAGTGAGGCACAGGCAGCGCAGGGTTGAGTTTAATGCTGGGGAAGCTGCCTCAGGGATGTGTTCAACTATGGAGGTGATTGTCTCTCACTGATAGGGGCTAAAAATACAGTAGGATTTGTTATTTGCTGGATTTCAAGGAGTACTATGATTTATATCAGCCAAATTTGGAATATCACTGAAATACTTAAGGGGTGAACAGCTGGGGCCTGCTCACACCACACTCAGCATCAGGCCTCACTCTCCACACGGCTGCTCCCTCAGGAGTGCTCAAAAGGCACAAGCAGCCTTCACTAAAGATACATTATTTTTTTCAGCTGGGCTTTCCCATTACTTCTCCAAAAGGCACAAGAATTCTCAAAATTAGAAGCAAAAAACATAGAAAAAGTAAGTACAGGAGGAATTTTGAGCTACTTAGGTGCAATCTCCCCTCGATGCAAAGTGCTCTGAGGTCAGGTTAGCAGCTGAGCTTGTTCTCAGGATAATCTATTTCAACATTTCACCACCCTCATGATCCATTGTTCTTTCCTAATAACAAATGAGAATTTCCCTTACTGTAATTTGTCTCCACGCCTTTCATCCTTTCCTTAAACACCTCCAGGAAGATGTTGGTTCTGTCCTTTGTACACTCTCCCTGCCATTACATTGCAAAGTGGTCTTTTTATAACTGAGCCCACAGCAGGGCAGACTGAAAGAACTCTCAGTGCCACTTCCATCTTTACAGTGAGATTGCCATCCTGCCACCATCATCGTGTCTCTAATACATCTCTTTTCCACTGCACATACATGCAAGGACTGGTCCTTTTGACAGCTCAGACAACCTCAGGTCTTCAGGTCTAACTAGTAAAGCACAGTTCTACATGTTATATGTATATATATATGTGTATATATATATATATGCACACGTTATGTGTACATATATATATATATAAAATACTTCATCATTAATAACTGCACTAAACATTAAGTGAGAAAATAGACAGATATGGATATGTTCTGGTGGAAACAGCCTCCCTGCCACTTTAACAAGCAGAAAAACAGAGTAATAATAACCCCCTCTAGCTTCACTCTGGTGCAGCAACAAGATTATTGACTGTTCTCACAATCTTGGTTACTGCAACAATAAATATGGGATTGAAAATAAGAAGGAAAAAGAAAGCCACTTGGCTCAGAGACTACTTCTTGGCAATCAATACATTCTGAATAACCTACAAAATTGTGATCTGTAAGAGGTAGTCAAGTCTCACTGTCCATCTTCTTTTAAGCACTGATGTTCATAATGGTCCCTCATTTAAAAGTGTTCGTTTCCATCGCTGCTGGAGCTCAGCTCCATTCTCTTTCCCCAAAAGAGAAGAAAAAGAGAACAGACTGAGGCAGCCTTTGACTACACACTTTCACTTACCAGGCAGTTCTTAACCTTGCCTCTCTGAAGTCTCCTCTAAGCTGATTTGCAAAGATCCAGGGGTACAGAAAATGGGGCAAATCCTGTAGAATTACTCAGAGACTAACAGAGCTCAGTAAGGAGAAAAAACGTTTCACAGATCTCTCTTTTTTTTTTTTTTTTCTCTCTTTACACCTGTAAATTGGTATAGGGAAGAGTTCTTTCTCTGCAAGTCAATGCAACTGGATCATGAACTTTCATACTTCAAACCTAGCTCAGCATATTAGGACAGAAAAGCACAAACCCAAAAATATTTCAGAATAAAACTCAGGGAGATTTACCTTTTATAAACATGCATCCAGAACTCTTTTGTTGGACAAATGTCATTCCTGTGGAGAAGAAATTGTCCCCTTACTCCAGGAAGTGCTCACTGCCAAAACAAGGAGATGCAAGTGTCTAAAATTGTCAGCACTGTCAGTCCTAGCACAGGTTAAGATGTGATCTAAACCTTCATGCAAAGCATGAGACAAGGCTTGTGAAAGCTGTTTCATGCTACCAGAAATGGAGAGCTCTGGTTTATAGACTGCACTTCCAACTCCCCCCACGTGCTCTCCTGTACAACACATTAGGCTGTAGGAGATAATTTCAGACATGCTGAGGGTCACTCCCTTCTGCCCATTGCACCTGAACCTTCACTCCACAAGGCCAGCTCTCCCAGGCACTCCCTCCAGTACTCCGGCCATAGCCCTGGGCACAGATTTCTCATCTCTTTTGGCAGTGCCTCCCACAAAGTCCCATTACCAAAGCCATGAAAGGAAGCAGCTTTAAGCTCCTGCACAAAGCTCTGCAGCAAACTCAGAACTGCCCTGCAGAGCTTCTCACCAGGATCATCAGCCTACAGCAGGAGTCAGAAAGCAACCCCAGGCACAGAGCAGCTTCAGAGCCTCTCAAAGCACCTCACAGCACAGAGGCCATTGCTGGATGTGTGTTAGGCACCCATGTGCCCAAGCCAGCCGAAAGTGCTTCAAGGAAGGCACAACAAAGGAATGCTGGAGAGTCAGCTCAAGGCAAGGAGAAAGAATACTTTGAGAAGCTTCCAACAAAAAGCTGTAGACAAGCACAACTCCCAGTGCCTCCTGTGGCTGCTGGGATGTTAAGTGACTGTTCTCCTCACCCTCTGAAGGAGTGTGGGTGTCTGTGGACAATGAGTGCTCATTAACATCGACTAATTAACTTGGAATTAAGGATGTTGTTCATCACAGCAGCATAAATGCTACAGACTGAGAGATGTCGTGTATTAGGCAGCAATTGCACTGATCAGAAAGACAGGTTTAAACTGCAGACAACTGTCCATGACAGGACTGGCACAGGTGATAGATCAGCATGTGGACCCAGGCCTCATGCAGCAAAACACATTCATGAGTGACCCAGGCTCAGTTCATAACCACTTAAGGGTAGGAATCTAAAGGTGGCAAGTTTGGTGTATCACAGACCTAATCCTCTAAGGCAGCTAACCCACAGTTAAGATTTAAATTCAGGGGAATGGCCCAAAATGCTGTTAAGGCTTCTATTCAGTTGGCAGCTTTCCACAATCTAAGACTAATTCACAAGCCTGGGTTCCTGAGCATAATTTGGTCAATTTAGTTTGCAGAAACAAAACTCAGGGGAAATAGGGAGCACTGGCTGAGGGCTGGTGAAAGGAAAGGGAAAGTAGACCCATGGATCTGAAGCCATTTCAGACATGGGTCTGACAATGCTGTCAGCCCTGAGTCACAGATCAGCCATGCCAACAGTGACAGCAGCTGAAAGAACAGAACAGCTACTTCCCAGAGCAGAGAACAACCAATTTATTGTTCATTGGTACATTGGAACCAAATCCAGGACTAAAAGCAGAGGGAAGCATATGCAGCAGCTCACACAGAGTAAGGTACACCCAGTTGTTGACAGAGTGGCAGAGTTGTAAAGCCCTATCCTCTTGTTTGGTTGGATGCTCAGCTCTGAGTCCCTCAAGGTGAATAACAATTGCTTCTTGTAAGAGTCTATCATCAGCTTGCTGTTAAGGGGTGATTAATTGAATACTGAAAATTAACATTTCTCCTTTTGACCCTTTAACCTTGTTCAGGCATATTACTTTGACACGGTATTAAATCTCTATCTTATTTGTGCCCACCATCAAGCTTGTAAAAGCTCAACCCAGCAGCAATACATTTTTTGTTTTAAGAAATGTGCATGATTGAAAGGCTAAAGAAAGCTGCTATCTCCTGTCTTATAATTCTTTATGAAAGTTCTCTTTATGATTTCAAAATGGCAAGAAATACGCAATGAAACCCAGTGATTACATATCTGAAGATGTCTGAAATACTGGTAATAACTAAAGTGCTTCAGCACCCTCCTCTTTTAAATAACCCCATCTATCAGGGTATATATCATCTTATTTCCACTGAATTCTGTGAAATCCATGAACAAACTGCATACACATAAAAATAACACCAAATAAGATGGAATGAGATTCTAGCACTTCTTTTTATTCCATAACTGAGAATAATAAAAAAATCAAACAAAGACTTCTCTGGAAGTACCCAAGTATTCAAAAGCCAAAAGGAAATGGAGCAGCTTTTGGGGATAGGAAGGTCCCACAGGGTCCATCACAAGATTTGACCTGCCAATACAGAACTGACCACTGATGACTTCTACACAAACTGAAAAGATTCATAATATCAATCACAGAGAGAATCCTTTAAACACTTACTAGCACTTTTCAGGCTGTTTTTATTACCTTACATTGATAAGTACACCTCACACAGGCCTGAATTAGTTAGACTGCAATTAAGATGCTTGAATCAGCCTCTGAAATGGGCATCTATTAACTCTTTCAATAGTCTAATTAGGACTGCAAAACAAGGAATACATCACAAGGCATTACACATTTCAGCCAGTTAAAAGCAGTAACTAGCTGAAATTGAGATAAAATTACTACTTGTAAAAACCTTGGAGACAAATTCCACAGGAAGAGTAGAATTTAAAAGAAACTCTTTTAAAAAAACACTTAGCAAATTTAAAAAATCAAAGACATAAATTCTTCACTAAAGTCATCTGTCTTACTTGACCCCTTACTTGACCCTTTCACATAAATTCCTAAAGGATTTATTCAAGTGCTTCTGCAATCAAGTCACTCCATGCTAATAGGGTACAGCTTTAGCCTGTTAATATTCTTCCCCTAGTAAAGTTGTTTTCCAGCTTATACCACAAAACCTCTCTGCCATTCATCCAGCAGCTGAGATCTCTCCAGTTCACCTCATATTTGGTCAAGACACTTTTCACTTAGAAAACTCACTGAAAGCAAGTCCGTATTCAGTTGTTTTCAGAAGGTGGTCCTTGCTAGGAGCATGCCTACCTGGATAAACTTGTGTTGAGCATTCCCTGCCTGCAGCAATGAGGTTGGTACTTTTACAGCACAGCACTGATGGCCCTGCTAATAGATCAGTGTCACACAGGCTTAAGGAAGGGCTCAGCAGAGGCAGCTTGTGCACTAAACACTGTCACCACTGCTCCTGCAGGCACGGGGACAACCTCGGAACACCACACACCTGGAATTTAACTGCCTTTGACCTTTTCAGGTTTTCAAGTTCAGGATTTAACTGCTTGGCTCCATTAGGAACAGCAGGAAGTGAGCAGTTAAAGCCCCTAAAAAGGCTTTGAAAGCTCCCTGCTAAATGTTCAGGTGTCTCTCTGCAATTCAGCAGCTGCAGGAGGGAAGGCAAGCTGAGGGATGAGGGAGCAGTTACCTTAGGAAAGGGGACAGGGGGAATGGATGAGCTAAGTTTGGCCATTGTAAAACCAGCAGCTCTAAAAAGACATTGAGGAAGAGTCTGGCAGCTCCCCCTTCATGCCTCATTACACAGGGCACTACTCTTCTGCAGGGCTTCCCAGATGTGGGAAAAGTTACTGAGGCTTCCAAAGCAGCAGTTTATTCTGCTCTTCCAAGGCAGTTGGATTTGGGCTTTGTGCAGTTTGGCTTGGGCTCTTTGCCCACTGCACCCTGCAATTTGACACTGAGCCTGTACAAGCGCCCAAGCAGCTTCCAGGGCAGGCTGGATGCTCCAGGCACCTCTGCAGGGAAGCAGCAGCTGGAAGGGCTGCAATGCATGGCATGGCTAAGGCCATCCTGTGAGCTGGGCCAGGGCCACTTAGAGCAAGGAGGATGCCTTCCAATGCCACACTTCTCAAATCCCAGAGAGGTGGCATGTCATTTCAGTGGGGTAATTATCTCAGTTATAGACAAGTCTATCCACTGCTATACAGTACCTACATTCCTACTGCCACTGCCTTGGGACCTGACTTGTCTCTGGCCAATACAGCCCAATTATTTTCTAAACCTATTTGTAGATCAATTCTCCTGATTGATGCAGAGTTCTGGATGCTGGGAACAACGCCGTAAAATTTACATTGAAGTACAAATTCAGGTTCTTGTTGCAGCAGCAGGTTCCTGGAAAGATCACAGCAGAGACCCCACCATGGTCACTCCACTGAGAGGGTTGGTTACTCTGTCAGTTGTTCAAGGACTACTGAGAAGGCCAGGAATGATTCCCAACACAGGAGCCATTTGAACCTGCAAGCTATGGCTCCTGCAAATATGTAGAATTTGTGTCTGTTGCAAAAAAGGAAGAATACCACCAAAATATGAAAAAATAGGCATAATTTTCATTGCTGGTTTACAGCAGAAAAAACCTTTTGGGTGTTTTTTTTACAGTGATTTCCAAAGACCCATGGCTTAGGGTCACATATGTGTACCCCTTTGAGAATACAAGTGGATTTTATTTCAATTACTATTTTAGTAGCTTTTCTCATTGCTAAAGGAAATATACATGTGTTTAAATCAAGGTTTCCCTCCCACAAACTGTTATGATATGTTCTTATATCACTAGAGTGGCAGTGTCAGATACTTACAGGTAATAGGAAATGTCTGGAATAGTTAAAATCCTTAATGAGTTCAGGTTTTTACCCCTGGTATACCAAGCCCCACTGGCTATTCACAGGGCCAGGTACAGCTGTGACCCTTGAAAGCTGTAAAAGAACACCAGCTACTTGCCTGAGTAAATCTTCACCATCAGAACAGAGCTCAAATTGACAGGTTCCAGTTGATTTCCCTCCCCAGTCCCCATTAATTACAAGCTCTTTTAATTACTACATGCATGTGAGGGGTGGAAACAACAAGATTTAATTACCAAGCTCCCACCAAGAGTGACCCAGCTTGGGCACTGCAGCAGGAGCTCTCACAAAATGCTGCTCAATGACAGGGCAGGTCTCCAGCATGGCAGCATCATCCTCTGGCACTCAACCCAGGATTGCAGCTGCTGCTGGAAGCAGAGAGATCTCTTTTCTGCTTGTTCCTCTTCCTGTTCAAGCAAGGGGGTGCCACAGCTGGAATGCTGCTGATGGCAAGGACAAACCTTGCAGCTTTCTAGATGGGCGATGTCCATATTGATACTTTCTCCTTAATCCTCAAAAGGGAGGGTAGGAAGTTCAAATGTTCCAGGAGTGTGCTTTTCCCCTCCTGAAACACACCCATGGCTGCTGTCTGAAGGGGACTTGGGCAAGACCAGAGACCCTGCAGGGAGCTGAGAACCCTGGAAGCATGTTTGGGAGGGGGGCAGAGAGGAACCCACACATCCCCAGCCATTTCAGTGTAGGGGATCATGCCCAGAAGAAACATGAATGGCCCTGGTGGGCCCACCTGTCCCGACTCAAAACAACCTGTAAGTGTTAAATAGTGGAGCAGAGGGACCATCTCAGTCCACAGCAAACATAGCCCGGCATGCAGAAAGCAGAAACAATGCAGACAGTGTTATTCTCACCTTTACAGCATGCACATGAACACCCTGCACTCTGCAAGACCAGTCAGCAGTAACAACCCCCCCCAAAAAAATGCAGGATGGATTGAAAGAGGACAGAAACAGGGACCCAGCACTGCTCAACCCCTCTGAACAGTGCTTCCAGCCCAGCTGAGGCTGTGTTGAGAAAACCGTGCTGTGCAAATCTCCAAGTGAGCTTCAGGTAGCAGCTTTATGAATCCCAAGCTGCAGAGTGATAAACAGCGCATACAGAAGCCACCACAGGCTATCAGGAAGGATATTAAGACCTTCTGGTAAAGAACTTCAGCACACACTTAGTCAGCTTGAATTTATGATCTGATCCTTCAATTCTTGGCTCCAGAAGTGACTCACCCTTGGCTCCTTCATACAGGCTGTGCTCATTCCTGAGCATGGCTTCTGGAAATGACAGACAGGAACTCAGCTGAGCACCAGCTCAAAACTTTCAGCTGTTGCTTTACTTAACTGTTTTCTATTAATTCATTCTTTAAAAAAGAAAAAAAAAGTGTTAGCTTCCTGCATGAGCAAGGAGAAGAGCCAGCAATAAAGGCTGATAAAAGAATAATTTAGAGCTGTGAACTCAAATCAATAAATAAATTGGAGATTGTTCAGTCACCACCTCCCAGAGCTGAGGAGAATTAAAAACCAATTAAAAACTACACATCTGCCTCCAAATCAGTCAAATGGAAAGTGAAGGACTATTATAGGGCAATGATTGTCAAGAGAAAGTAGATCTTGCTGGGCCACCTTTTATGGCTGATCACATAGCAATAAACTTACAAATAAAGTAACCCAATATTATAAACCAGTGGTTCCAGTTTTAGAAAGCAACAGACTCTTATTGATCAGCTCAGAACAGCTTGCATTTGATTCATGAAACTGTGCCTCAGGTTGCCAAGAATAGAGCTGCTCCTTAATTAATAGTAATGAACACCAGCTCAGAAGCCTCACACTTAGCAGACCCCAAAGGGGCAGCAGCTGAAGCAGGAATCTCAGTGGGCAGCTTTTATCCAGCCAGAAGCAGAAGCACAGAGATTAGTAAGAGACAGTGTTTACAAAAGATGCATTAATGTGCAAAGATGATCTTTGATGTTCTTTCATAACGTCTCTAGCACTGCCAAAAATAACATCTTTTTGGGCTTTAGCAAAGCACCACAGCTCATGAACCTGCCCAGAAGTGGCTGCATCCCTAATTTTCATAGTCACAACTCATTAATAAGATACCAGAGAGCAGTGAGCAAGCTCATTGTACCTGAGAAATAAAATGCAGCTGTTTTTCTGTGGCAGAACCTTCTGGAAAAAGAGGAAAAAAACGTGGCCATTCATAACTCATTAAGATGATGCAAAAGCATTTACACAAATACAGACAGCAGGTCCTCTTAATGCTCACATTAGGCAGGAATCATTCCACTTTGGTTTAGGACACCCAGCATCAGCAATTTGCATAGAGCAGATCACTTGCCTGCAGAATTAAATCCACCAAAGCACAAGTGCTGATGTCAGGTCAGAACTTTGTCCCCAGCTTCATCCTCAGGAGCACACCAGCTAAACTCCAGGTCTACAGTCTGACATCCAGCAGCTGCTTGGCTCAAAGTGCTGGCACCCAAAGAGGGAAAGGAGCATCTTGTAGTCAGGGCACTCACGTCAGTGAGCTCCTTGAGAGCCCATGAGGTGCTGTTCAGCTGGCAGTGAGACAAATGGAAATGTCACCTGAATGACTGATGCTGTGCAAAGAAAACAGAGACTGAACCGGCTTCCATGGAGCACCTGAGGCACCAAGACAAAAAAAGGTAAAGCATTTCCTTTTTTCAAACTGAGCAACTCTTTTCTTCAATTGCTCTATTTAGAGGGGGAAAAGTAACAGCCGTTTCAAAGTGCCAAGAAACCCTCTGTACCTTTCAAACCCCTCATGAATCACACCCACATACACATTGCGAATCCTTTCCATGAATCTGCTCCAACACCAGGTGCTCCAGCTGCAACCTTTTAGCTAAAAACCTCTGCACAGAGCACCATGCACCTCAAGACCACAGGGTTCTGTAGAACCTCTTCTAGAAATTTCCCCAGCAGCTGGTTATTCACAGCCTTGTCTGCAGTGCAGTGCAGTGCAGGGAGCTCTCCCATGCACTTGAGAATCCTGACTCCTGCCCCTGGGGGTGTCCTGTGTCACACATGTGAAATGGCCAAAGAGGAGAGAGTTGGGGCCTGTCACCCACCAGTATGATGCCTGTCAATGGCAATTCCCCTTCCAGAAACCTCCAGAGATGTGGATCTTGGCACCAGAGCAATGCTGCCTTGACCTGGCTGCAATGTGCACTTCTCTCCTGGTCTAACACACACCCAGGGTTCACAGAAATCTCAGGGCTGCCTTCAGCAAAGCCTCTGCAAAGCATCAGCCCCCAGACCACAAAATGTGCCAGAGAAGCACAAAATTAAGAGAGATGCTGGGCTGAGGAATGAGGGATTCATTAATCCTTGGCACTGGTACAGCTGGCCAGGTTGAGCATTGACACTCCTCAGGTCAGTCATGACAAGTGGTCACTGTGGTCACCAGAGAGCCAAGGCACCAGTGTGCATCCAACCCAAACTTTACAGCTGCTGAACAGGCAGGTAGCAAAGTCTGCAGGACATCCAGCACTGGGCAAGTGGCCAGAGGATTCCATGTACCTTCCAGCATGGCAGGAAGGCACCTTAGCATTGTGCAGCTAAAAACCCAAACAAAACAACATAAGAACCCAAGAAACCCCCAAAAAATCAACCACAGAGTCCATGTCAGAATAAATGGTCCATTCTGGGAAATGGTCTTGTTTGAGCCATGTCCATTAACTTCCAAAACAAAAGGAAAAGACAAGGCACAGCTCTGTACAGAGCTGCCAGCAGCTGGGCCAGCTGCTCTGGGAGTAAGGGCTGTGCATTTCCATCAGATCTCACTCTGGTGCCCTGCCATGGCAGCAGGCTCAGCTGCAGCCTCTCAGAACACAGGCAGGTGCCAAAGGTGTGCTGAGAGGTCAGGCATGTCTTAATGGAGCAAATTAAAGGAAGAAAATAGAGGAGGAATCCTTACTGAAGCTGCAGCTTCAAAAATACTTATAAAAACAGCGTACTTAAAATGAATCCATACAGTGTCTGCTTTGTTTTTCCACAGAGCCACCCAAAGCTCAAAGCTGAGAATTAATTATTCCCACACCTTTGGTAGCACAGAGGCTGACAATAGGGCTTTGGACAGCAAGGAAACATCTCTGAGGAGCAGACTCAGGACACATCCTTGGTTCCACAGGCAGGAGGTTAATTCCCTGTCAGTCTGCTCTCTGCTCTTGAAAGGTTTGTGTCCTCTGTAGTTAGGCAATGAAAAGACAAACTCAGTAATGCCCATGGCTCACTGGGGAAGAGAGGAACAATGAAGTAGCTACCAATAATCAAATCACAAAGTACAAAGACCAAATGTAATCTACAACTGACAGGAAAAGCAGGCAAGGTGACATGGAGATCAAAAGCTGGCCTGAGTAAATTAGCTGCAGGTTGATTTAAAACACAGAGGAAGGGAAAGGCTTCAGAATTACTTAAGTTACTGGGCTGATACACTTACAAATAAAAGGAATCCACACATGTAACCTGCTAGAATACCGTGCAGTTGCATGACAGGAGAGAGTGTGGACATGTGTGAAAATATCCCAGGGAATAAAAAGAAAATGGTGTGTTTGGGCTCAGCTACTATGCATTGTCACTGAGCTGGAACAGGGATAGTTATTAGATAGTTGCTCTGCTACTGGTTTAAAAGTTACTGCAGCCTCTGGTAAGTCTGCATGGGATCCTGCTGCCCTGTCCTTCCTCCAAGAGATTTCACAGGATTTGATGTTACAGCTTTCTCCCACCCCTCCATGAATGCAGCCTCCTCCTGCCCCTCCACAGGCACTGCCAAGCCTGCACTGCCATGAGGCAGCAGCACCTTCCTGCTCTTCAGACTGGTGGGAGACACCAGCAATAACTCATGCAATGGTGTCTGTGGAACCTAGGAGAAAAAGCCATCATTACTTCAAAAAATCCAACCAAAACCCAAAAAACTCCCTCTGGTGGATTCAGTCTGCAAAAACGAATTATTTTACAGAATGATACAGAGCTCAACTGCCCTGAAAGGTGACACAGATCCAGCAGCAGCATGTTTGCTGAGTACCTTGTTGTATTTCTACAGAGCTAACAAAAATAAAGCCCTGCCTGCTTCCTGCTAAAATTAACATAAATCATAATTTAAGTGTGATTTGCTTGCTATAAGTTAAAATAAAGATTCCATCTGAAAACAGTGATGAGGGAAAATTTTCTAAATAAACATAGGAAATGGAAAATTGTATGTGAACATGGGGACAGGCTAATGTGGACTCAGTTTACCTGAAGGGTCAGAGCGACATTTTTAAACAGCTAAACTTCAGGGGTTATTAAGAATCTTTTCATTGTGTACTGGAATAAAACAGCTAGAAAAATAAAAAAGGTTGAATCCAAGGTTTCACAGAGCTACAGGTCAAATAAAAAAGAGACTCCCAATGAAAAGACCCAAGTCTAATACATCACTAATTAAATTCCTGAAAAATTGCTTGCTTATATCTATCTCAATTCAGGTCAGTAATATGTAATTGGTAAGTTCTTCTAACCTTAGTTCATACTTGCTCTACTTAAAGAAATCTTTTCTTTAAATTAAATCTGATCACAGTAGGCTTCATTTTTCATATGAATAACATCTGAATAAAGCTTTGACCCCAAGCACAAGTGATCACTTCCAAGGTCTGAGGAGGAAGCTTTACCTACTGGATACAAAATTCAAGGAACCATATGAGCAAGTAATTATTTCTTTTTAAAGATGTAACAGAAGTATGCTCAAGAAATCAGGCTCATTTAAAATACAATGAAAACAGGACTCAATAGTGAGACTGATTTCTACTTATTTCATCTGTTTTATGTGCAGGGAAGTTTATACACAGTTAACCAGGAATGTAAATACACAGAGGTTCTCCCTGAGTAATTTTCTAACAGTGACCATCAGCACAACAAATTGTGTTGGTGTAGTGAAATGATAATTTCTTCCCAGCAGGATTTGCTCTGCAGGGTTTGTGCACTGAAAGAGCAGTCAAAGATTTCTACAGGGGCTTGGAGTTGCCAACAGATTTGAACATTTAGTCTTTATCTCCCATCTCTCTTGTGGACTTCCCACCTGAGCAGTCAGTGAGCTGAATGATAAATACAGCAGGCTGGAACAAGACGACCCTGCCACAGAGACCAAGCAGGGAAAACAACCAATTTATTCCCGTTCAAATCACACAGATTCTTCAGGGAGGTTTCCAATGTCTGCTTCACCCCTCCACCTCCTGACAGTGGATTGCTTCTCCGCGCTGAGCCCCAAACAATAAATCAGCAGTGCTTACTTCGGGGCTGGCCCATCGGAGCAGGCAGGAGAGCTGAGGCTGCTCACATGGTTAGAGCTCCAGCTGTGGCCGGGAAAGCGTGTGACACCGGGGACAGGAGCTGGCAGGGCTGGCTGCTTGCATTGCACTGCCCTCTGCTGTCCCAGCAGCCCTGCACGAACCAAGTGCGGCACACACCGCTGGATTTGGGCTCACCTAAAGGGAAAGGGAATGAATGCACGGGAGGATTTCCCCACGGGGCATTTCCCGCACAGAGCATTTCATCTTGCTCACTGATATCCACCTGCCTGCTATGAATTTACAGTTAAAGCAATAATCCTAATTCTTGTCTTCTGTTAGTCGAGCTCCAAGTGCTTTATCAAAATAAAAGTATACTATCAGATTTTGGGGTTAACCCTTAACTGCCTAAAACGTCTCCTAAGGCCTGGGCAGTTGGTACTGAGCTTAGAGCACTTAGCACAACACAGAGACCCATGCCCCGACCTACTGTTTTCAGTAACAGCTGAAAAGCCCTTCTATAACATTCAACATGTAGCCATTAGTGTGTTTCTAACACTCCCCCTCAAATTTGCTAGTTTGTTGCACTAGCACATTGCAGGATGGGACACAAGAAATCATATAAAAAAATTATGCAGTGTTGTGTCAGTAACATAAGAAGTGTAATACAGGTCTGTGAAATAACTTCCATGACCCTTTTTTCCCTTTAAAACAAACAAATTTCTATGAAATCAGACAATATTACTTGGCAGAAGAATAACTCACCAAGATAATCCCTTGAGAAAATGAGCACCCTCAAATCAGCTCAAAAAAGTGTCATTAGAAGAACATTTTAAAGGAAATATGTATTTTTCATGCCTAAATACAAACTCCAAACATACAGTACTTTTTCAGTGCCCTGTATGTGCCAGAAATGCCACACACAGAGCTTTTAACAGCTGTTAATATAATGCTCATGCACAGATCTTAACTAATTCCTTTGAAGTTGGGGATTAAATGGTGGGATGAAAAGCACAGGAGCACGATTGGCAGAGAGCTTGTGCATCATTAGGCCTCCTGCATGGGAACACCAGATCTGCAACAGCTTAGAAGCATATGGTTTGAACATCAGACTTTGTAGAAACATAAGCTCTGGCAGATGAGCCCAGCCTGGCACCCTTCTGCTGTGTCTTGTGGCAATAACTGCTGCCCTGCTCCTGCCTGATCCAGCAGGAGGCTGTCCCCTGTGACTGGGGGCTGCTGCCACCCCTGGGGGACAGAAAACACAGCAACAACCCAGAGAATGCACAGAGCAGAGAACTGTAAACCTGGTCTGTGCTCAGAGCTGCCTGCAGCAGTCTCAGTGACACGGAATCACTTGGTGATCACATTTGATCCAAAGGTGGGTGGAATTAAAAAGAAAGCATCCCACAAACTCACAACTGTTTGCATAAACGTGATGAACACCTTAGGGATCCTCCTGGAAGATGGGGCCACAGGTTCCTAGCACTCCCTGAGACTGCCAGTGCTGCTTGGGGCACAGAT
The DNA here is from genome assembly GCF_047830755.1 of Zonotrichia albicollis. Taxonomy (NCBI): domain Eukaryota; kingdom Metazoa; phylum Chordata; class Aves; order Passeriformes; family Passerellidae; genus Zonotrichia; species Zonotrichia albicollis. Next base: position 22,886,155 of record NC_133825.1, on the reverse strand, counting down.
TTCCATAAGGACTTCCTTACAGAGCTTCAGAGAACTTTGCTGTGCTGCATGTAATTCACACAGAGAGACCATTCCCTCTCATTTACACTTCATGAATTCCTGCAAATAACTGCCATGGAACTCCTAAAAGATGGAAATTCACTGGATCTAATAGAAGAGTCTCAACAAGGTCCACAAAATTTGTATTCAAGGAATTACTTTAAAAAAAATAAAAATTAAAGACTCCTGAGCAGGCAAATGCAGGAAGATTAATAAAGTGTTCAAGAAAATAGGGGTGGATTCGTTTCCTCAGGGATTTTTTTTCATGCTGTCAGCATAGAATCTTGCAAGCATTGACTTTGCTAACACCAGTACAATTCTGATTTTATTTATGAGGACACTAAGGCAGAGAGATTAAAGGTAGCGTGGGATAATTAGTACAGTTTGTCAAACTGAGTAGCAATTAAAATGGAATTGTGGGAATAGCTGGATTTTTGTATTACTAAGCATTGAAACCTATCACACCAAATGATCCAATTCTTTAAAGGCTCATAGGTTTTATATACATTTGCTTCTGATATAGCTAAATTAGTACAATTAACACCCCTAGACTGACCACTGTGTACACAAAAGGTGCTCTGATATCATGAGCAAATGAGGGAATGCACAGGCTGCTTTTCTGTAGCACCCAAGATAAAGATATTATCAGGTCTCTTCAAAATAAAATCTAAATAATTGTTTTGACTGGAGAGGTGCTGAGAACCCCATGTTGTCAGAATGTGAAGCTCCACTGAAACCTAAATGCTTCTCCCAAATTGCTGCATTTCTATGGAATTTTCAGGTAGAAAGCCAAACCAAACTAAAGTGAAGTAACTGTTGGAATATGCCATGTCTACAAGTGGTTTTAAACACCTCTCATCTTGGACTATTTCAGGGGCTTGCACTGTAACAGGCTTTAAAAGCCAACCTGTGTCATGAAACACTTTAAGCAACTGAAGAGATTCTCAGAGCCTGTGATGGAGGGAACCATTTTAAACAGCTCAGAAGTTTTCAGATTGTGCTCTGCTTTGGAATAATCAAATTCAAAATCCTCCTTAAAACTGGGTTGCTGGTCAATTACTTCTGCCTTCAGCATCTCACTAAGAACTCATACTGTGTTTTCAGTGAGGACTTGGAACAAGTCTGCAGTGCATCCCACATATTGTATGAGACCCAAGGGCTCTTACTGCCTGGGGCTTCAGAGAAAACTATCAGAAAATATAACAGAAACCCACCCTTTTAGCTTTCAGATTGACTGATTAGCACTAAATATCTGAGCAACTAATTCTTAGAGCTGGAGCATCTATGTTCAGCGCCTTGTACTACAAGCCAATTATTGGTGAAACAGCAGCTAATACCCATAACACATAAGGGCAAGCTAACACCCATTACCCATAAGGGCAAGCAGCAACTGCACAAACCTGTTTGATGTTACAAATAGCTGGATATTTACTTGTCTTGGGGTTCAGCTGCATTCAATGGTGCTCATAAAACCCCCAGACATTTCTGTGAAAGGGAAGGTGCCAGGGGTGTTCAGTCCGACAGGTCTCACCCCCTCCCACCTTCTCCCCACATGTAACATTCTGCCCAACAGCAATAAAGCTGCTCTGTGAGGACAGTGGTCAGGAAACCACTGTCCTCACTTAGGACAGCAGCAGATGGAGGAAGCCTTAGCCTCTGGAGGAGGAAGACAGGGAAGCTGTCAATCACAGCCTTTAGGGACACTATTTCCATAGTCATTGCAGCAGGTGTTAGACACCTGATGATCACAATGATAAGGATTAGACATCACACTAATACAGTCTGGGCCACAAGCAGCAAAAAGCACACTCACCCAGGAGGACTACAGGAGGAGGATTCATTCCCACTCCCTTCCTTCCTTCTCAGTTTGAACTTGGAAACCCTGTGAAGCTCTTTCCACCCCAAAACCCATGCAAATTTTCAAAGGCCATCTTGAAGCTAACATCAGGTTAAAGATTACAAGTGACTGCCTGCAGTATATTTTAAATGTTCAAACTGCAGTATATTTTAAATGTTCAAACTACAGGATTTTCCTCCCTTTTTGATCATAATTTCAAATTTGAACTTTCATCCACTGAAATAGGTCAGATTAATTAATGGAGCAGATTTCCTTTCATCTCAAGAACAGCAAACCATTCAAACCATGGGCAAAATAGTGACACACAATTAAGACTGGCATATTTGCCCACATTGTATTCATTTGGACTTCTGTGAAGAAATAACTCTTTCAGAGTATCTTATGATAAAGAATTTAACTCATTAAATACTTAGGAAGAATAATGAATAGTTGTCTTAACTGCACTGTAGGTGCCAAAACATACCTTTAAGAATAACCATGTCAGTCCATGTTCATCTGCAATCAACACATTAAAATGTTTAGCTCTTCCAAGACATTTTTCCCCTCCTTTTTCCCTTTAATAAGTCTCATGCTAAAAGCCTGCCATTTCTGTGGGAGAAAGACAATTCCAAGAAAAAATCCATTTTAAATGTAAGCCTAATCTCCCTGTCCCCCCAGAGTTTCTGCCTACAGTTCTATCCGCATTTTGCACCAATGACTTGAAAAAGCACAGACATGAACAGTCAAGAGAAAGAGATACTTATTAGAATTATGACTTTTATTTTTATTCACTAGAGCAACATTGAGGAAAGAATTTTTACATACAGGTTTTTTAATCAACTTTACAAGCAAATTCCAATATACAGTATTTACTCTGGCCTGGGTTAAAAAACCAAAAACAACAAAGCAGATAGTAAGGGTACCTCTTGTTTTTGCTAGTATTGAATTGAACTGAAGATTTTGCTACACGGGAATAATGTTGGTTTTATGGTGGTGCTTTTACAATTAGTAGGCAGTGAGCAGCTTTACCATAACAGTGACTGAATTTCCTTGAAAGCACAGTTGTAAGATGACTACACTGAGCCCTACCACCAGGGTCACATGAAATCCACTCTGCTCAGAAAAAGCCTCTGTAACAAGATAAGGAACAGCTACGGAAGCCCAATTCAAGAACTGATTTCCATTTGTACGGCAAGAAAACGTCCATATTAAAGAGGATTATGTGCTGTGCAAAACCAGAAATACTTCCCCCCCCACAACATGCAACCTACCCCAGTATGAGACTTTAGAATGTGCATATGGCTGTGACATGCAAACAAAGGAAATCACGCAAATGGTATTCAGTTTTCAGGCATCTTTACAACAAATCCGCATGTAGATCAAGGCTGAGATGAACTGTTCTGACCTATAATGCAGTCTGGTTGCTATGCCTACTCTCACTGCTGTAAAATGGAAAGTTGAGGAACCCCTTGGTTTTTTTCCAAACTATATCAAAATTGTGTCGTTTTGGATTTTCAGGGCCTTTCTAATTATTTCGAGAAAGTTGGAGACATAATATTGCACTTGTTTTCTCACAACCATATTCTGGGACCGTTATTCTTTAAGAGCTATGCTAGTCCTAGGGAAATTTTGCCACTGGCTTTGATTGGCAGTAGGAAGTGGAGGGTAATAATGATCTGGCTGTATCATCAGTGTTAGAATTCCACGGTTAAATTAAAGTCATTGCACAACAAAATCTCAGTACACTACATGAATGCTTTTAAACATGCTAGAGTGCATATCGATCCTGTGAAAGTGATGTGAAAATACCTTGGAAACAGCAACACTACCGGGGAAATTTGTTTCAAACAAAAGCCACACACAGCAGGAGGCATCTAGATTATTTTAGGCACAACTCCAAGCAATAAAGCTCATTTAAAGTGCAATTCTGTTCTTTTCTTTTGTGTTTATTCACTTGTTAAAATGCGTAATTGCCTCTGTACACACATACTGAACAGTAGTTTAATACTTTTGTGAATATTGCACAAAAGAATGAGAAATCAAAACAAAAAAAAATGGCAATAAATCAGTTTTATAAACAAAAAAAAAAAACCCTGAAGATATCAAATACTTAAATGTACACATTTTGGATAATCTGCACCAGTACTGATGATATATCTGCACCTTCCATAAGGTAGATATGACACCTGAAAATACTCACTTAATCCCATTTGACAAGCACTCTCAGTGCCCTCTCAGCCATCACTTCCCAAACCCCATCTTTCACTGAGGTGAAGCTTCAAGCCTCACTTCACCACCTCTCTCCCAGCTGCCCATCTCGTGACAGCTTTGCCATACTCTGGACTTACTATACGTGCAACAGAGCCTTCCCTGGTAAAGTCTGAAGAGCCCAACCATGCAGTTGTCCTAGAGGGATGCCAGGTTAGCAGCTGAACACAAACACAAGCCAGGCTAGCATCTGTCTCATCCATGATCAAATCCTGCTGGCTCCAGCTCAGTGTCTCACTAACCTGTCAGAACAAAACGGGGAAATGCTATAAAAAAGGACTATAACCTACTTATGTTCCTTTAATATATATATATATACACACTCCCATATAAATATAAGATTTTCTTCTGGAAAGAAAAATCAGAAACTCTCTTTTTAATGAAAACCTTGATCATCTCGATATTCTTTGCTTAATTTGCTTTGATTATCTCCTTAATTTTCAGTAAAGGTGCAGATATGAATAAAGGTATAGATATCTATACTTTTAAATGTAAACATAAAAATTGAAACATCACTAAATCAGGCTGGCGATACCTCCAGAATACGAAGCAGAAGATGATGAATTTCTGCCAATAACATTAAGTGAAAACTGTATTTTTACACAAAACCATATACAACTAACAATAAAATCAGCTTCTCTTCAAGGAAAGTAAACTTAAAAAACACACCTTCCATAGAAATCTATATGGACCAGAAAATGAACCAGGAATCTGACCATTCCCTCAGCAGTCTTTAAACTCCTGAGAAACACAGTTAGCTGCCAGGAGCTAGTTTTGGGGAATATAAAAAGTGAGTTTTATTTTCTTATTGAAAGTAAATATGTACATTAAATACTACTAATTCAATGCTTTTCATGGAAATAAATTATTACCAGAGCATAATTGTTACTGCAATCTCAAGTTGTGGTTTCTGATCCTATACCAACTATAACAATTAACAGTATTTGTCTTGCTATGTGTTGCTTACATTGTCATCACCTCAGTTCACAGAAGGTCCTGCAGGTCCCTTATTTCAGACTGATCTAAGTAGTTCAGAAAAAGAATCTCTCCCTACCCAGTTCCCTCCCCACGCTTTTCATTTTTCCGCTCTATCTTCAGTTAAATAAAATTACAGTGTAAGGAATCCGAAATAATTCTTGAATACCAATGATGTACTGAAAACTCAGGTGAGATGACTCTTTTTTCCTTCACCCAACTGGGGCATCCATCAGGATACCCCCAGTTAAAGGGCTTATATTATAGAAGCTGAATACTGAATTCATTTATGAAATGTCTACACCTACTAACTTATAATTCTCTCAAAGAAAATACTGTAATATGTCAATGTCCTACAGCCAGAGCCTAGAACAAACTAACACTGTGTTGCATTTTACTGACATTATGTGCTCTTCAGGAACAGATTTTGAGCCAAATTGTTGCAGCAGCCTTCTGCTGCTGACTTTAAAACCAACTTGAGAACAGGAAAAAAACCCCAAACCAGTAACATCCAGGAGAGTCATGGGAAAGATGGGAAGAATTGGAGATGGGACATAACAAGAAATTTCTGGAAAGCTTCACTGGATATGCACACATGTAACTTGCATCATTTGTGTCATGGTCCCAGAGTGCACCAAGACTACTTTCAGAAAGAAGACTTCTCCTAGAGAGCACAAAAATGTAGATTTTTTTTTTCTGCTTAGTTTCCCCATGAAGCTCCTTACCAGTTATGCACTTCTTCAGAAATTACCAAAAAAAAAAAAAGAAAAAACCCAAAAAACCCAAAATACCACATCTTTGAAAAACTCTTAAGAGTACCAGCTCTGGATTAGGACATAATAGGATTGCTCAAAGCAAATAAGCGGGGATAATTTTTTTCCTTTTTAAAAAATAGTTGCATTTTTAATATAAGTTTTATTTCTGTAAAATAGTTTCAAATTCTTACACATATGGCAAAGTTTGTGCAAAATTTCAAGTCAGGTACTTCAGAGCCTTTCAATATTAAGCAGAAATCAATAAATACAAGCAGAACAATAAAAGTTTAAAATATTAATTAAAATGCATGTTGTGCAACCTCAACATAGGTGTTCTGGACCCCTTTATTCCCAGAGGCTCCCTACTTACCAATTCCTAAGAGCCTGCATTGGAAGGTTTGGACAAACATCCTTAGCACTGCATTTCAAGAACCTACCCAGTAATGTGTCTATTCAACACAATAAAACATACCACAGTCATTTAACAAATGAGGATGTTTAAGCCAGAAGATTCGTTTCACCCTGTGAAATCTGCCTAACATCTGTGAACAGTGAAAACAGGATAAATAAAGAACAGAGCTACTTCAGATTACAGCAAAACAAAACAACACAACCCACCCAACCCATGAGATTAAATAACATTAAATATGTCAGTCTTGAGAGAATGATAAATACAAGGATTTTTGCATAGGCCTCTGGAATACAGAGTCAGAATTATGGCCAATAAAACATCTGCTAGTCAGTCTAATTTTCTACCACTCTGACCTAACGAGTACTCAGAACCAAGAAGTTCAACAGAACAGCAATTTCATTGTCTAATAACTCAAACAGAGGTAAGAAATAATTTCTGCCATCCTGAAATAAATAGTGCAGCATTCTGGCATTTGTGGTCATCACAGACTTCAGTATTTGCTTAACTACAAAGATTGCAATACTATCTTTATTACAGACCAACGATAAAATAAAGCACTCAAGAGAAACTGCACAGCTCATAACATCAGCCTCAGAGCATGGCAGGATGGAGAATGCAAACCCTAAAGAAGATGCAGTTTGGAACAGGGACAGGATTTGCAGGCTGCAGGTACAGCAGGCTCCAAGGCAGTCACGAGAGGGGAGTGGGACACGGCGTGGCAGCGGGTGACGCGTGGGACGGCCTCAGTGTGTCTTTGGTTTCGGGAGGCGGGAGTGCCGAGCGGAGGGCATGCTGTCCCCGGAGTGCGCACCAGCCGAGTGCGTCTGCACGCCCTCCTTCCTCTGCACTGGTGGCCTTGGGATGTTGGACTTGAGGGAGGTGTTCTGAGGCTCTGGAGGTACTGGTGTGGATTTCTGACTGCTCACTTGCTTGGATTTGACGAAGGACGTAGTTGGTGGGCGAAGTTTGGACACTTTCTGACTCTGTTTACCCTTCAGGTTATCCTGCCCAGATGTTGGCTGTGGCTGAGTCGAACTCCTCAGTGGTAGAAGCTCACGTTCCTTGGAAGCAGCGGAGTGATCTGCAGATCGTACGGGAACGGCCATGGTAGGAGGCACTAAAGCAGTTGGGGGCTTCACGACTCTCGAAGTCTTTGGCTGGGAAGCCTGGTTTGTGAATGAGGGTTGAACTTTCACAGGTAATCCAGTCTGCACCTCTGGAGCATCTGCTCGTGTAGAGGTCTGATAGTGGGAACGAGGTGGTAATGTACCTTTCTTATTACTAGCCACCTCTACAGGGTCTTCAGTGTTTTTGTTTTTCAAATTGTCCAAATATGATGTATTTTCATCTTTTGTGTTTAACTGTACGCTTCTTGAAGAGTTTATGTCATTCAGGCTATTTGGGAGAGAGACACTTGCAGCATTTCGATTCTGATGATTTCTATTGTCATGCAGATCTGATTTAGGATATTCACTGTGGGCCTCGATATGTGGAGTTTTTATTAGTTTTCCCTGGGCGAGGTCTGTGGAATTGGGAAGGCTGCTGGAAGGCTGTAGTACTTGAGGCTGTTAAAGAGAAAATAATACAAGAATATATTAGGCAGAGAAGACACCAGGTACACTCAGAATCCAACGTGAGCTGACTGGATGCTTGATAAGGGCTGTATATCTGGGTTTTTAAATCAAAACTTTGACATCGGCAAAACAGGATGAGTCATGGGAGACATACAAATGGAACTCGTAACTGAAGTGGAAAAAAATATACCAGCACTGAAATAAACAACAACATAAAGACAAAAAGGAAACCGACCGGCTAAAAAAGAAAAGATGAAGAAAGCATGGTTGATTGATGGTTTCACCCAAATCTGCAGGACAGCGTGAGAATCAACGTCGGCGCAGATCAGTTCTAACCAAGTGCTTAACCCAACACAGCGGCTGTGTCCAGCTTCAATTTCTGCTCACTGCATACTGACCTCAGCTACCCCAACCCTTTTACTGCACAGGCAGGAAAGCTGTTGGATGGACCACAGGGACTTACAGGCCATTTCCTTGCCTTGCTGAGGCCAGAAGTCTGGTGGAAGTAAGTGCTTATCAGGCTAGTGGCTAAGCTTAGGTAACTGTTTTATCTTGAACTGATTTTAAATGGGCTGATAAAGAAGCAGAGTTCATGTGAAAGTAAGAGACCACGCTCTACCACACTGACAGCCATGGGATAAAGAGAAGTGCAGAAGATTTTACATTTTATCAGAAGATACAATCTAATCAGACACGCATCAGACAAGAGAATTGTCAGTACCTCTTCTGGGTAATTTCTATTCTCTTTGCTCTGCCCTGTAAAGAGACTTAAAAGATTAATGGTGTACTACTTTCACAATACATCCTAGACCTGCAACTTGGATACAGATCTTGGATACAGATCTCTAAAAATTCTGCAATTTGTGGCAAGACCCAAAATCTATTAAAACCTAAACTACAGTTTTAGCAGGTTTGGATTATTTTTCTCATTTTCTTTAAAAAGGAGGGGAACTAAACTCCTGCCAACTAGCCATCACTCAACTACCTGGATTCTTACCAGCTGACAGGTTGCATGTACACAGTAAACAGGCTTATTCTGTTTACTAGTGAAATAGAGTAAATAAAAAAGAAGCTATGTTTGTGTTTGGGAGATTTGACTCAAAGTGTCATTTTAGTCACTCTCCTGAATTATTCAAAAGTTCTAAAGAGAAAACTCATAATTTGTCTGGTTTTTTTAGCTCTTCTTTGAATCAGCAGGAAGAATGAAATTATTGCTGTGCATGCCAGATTACTGTTACACATTTAGGGCCATAGCCCATCTCAGGACTCTTTAGGCTTTTCATCTTTTCCCTGGCAGGATTACTACCAAAAACTGAATCTTCAAAATTCCTCATCAAGAAAAAAAATTTAAAGGTTAATGACAGGAAAATCAAGATTTCTCAGTCTATTTTTTATTTATGGGCAGTTCTTCCCTTTAAAAAATAACAGTTATCTTGCAAGAAAAGGCACAATCTGGACCAGTGACATCCACTATCACTGACAGACATGTAAGGCAAATATCCTGAGCAGTCAGAACACGATTTTTCTGGAAAGAGGGAAAAGATTAAAAAAAAAGGCAAAAAAGCCTCCAAAATGGTGTCAAATGAGTACAAAAACATTATTCCTTATGCTACCCAAAACTAGCTTAACTTTGTAAATCCTCCTTAACTATACAATCCTACAGGAAGGAGATGCTAAACAAAAGAAGTAATTGCATACACTGAGAGAATTACAGCTTAAATAAAATTAGTCCTCCAGATATTTTTTCCATTTTCCAATGTTTATTACAGAAGTTATTATCCTTCTAGTCTAGGAGCTGACAGCCAGATGTTAGCTAAAATGATTTACTGATTTGAGATCTCACCTGAAAAACCAAAACTGTTAATGAATGCAGAAATCAAAGCAATATGTACCCAATTCCCATGCAAATACTACAACAAATAAATCTTATTTTCTAGTCCTACTTGAAGCAAAAATAAAATTAAAACATTTATAGGCCACAGTATTATGTCATATGTGAAAAAAATAATTGTCAGAAAGTTTTTCTCCTTCTAGGAACTAGAAAGGGTTTTTAAATGCTACTCTTCAAAAACACAGGGAAATATAAAATATAATCAATAAAAATTCTGACTTAATATCAAATAATTCTAGCAATACTAATCAGCAAAATTCAAAAATTTGTAAATTACAGAAGAAGCTAAATTTGTAGGGAAAGTAGAGTTAAACACATATGAAGTACACCAAAGCCATCAAGGTTTCAATAATGCTATTTTGAATTCTTCTGACAAAGGCTAGGTAGTATTTGAGCTCTTCCCTTCAGGCAATTTTGAATTTTACATACAAAAATAGCCAAATGCACGTTTTCCTCATTATCCTTCATAACCCTAAAAGGTCTAAGCAGCTTACTATCCAGAAAGTTGAAGATACTAAGATAGAAAATGGCTACGTGCTTAGAATTATGAGGACACTAAAGCTCTGGTATCATCTTTGCCCTCTTGTTTTAAATACTGTACTGCTTTGTAATTGTGTATTTCTACTCAAGATCTGTCCAACTATCACAATGACAGATTTTAATATCATCAAATTTCTACATGTATTAATATTCAAAATGACACTAAAAGCAGCAAAATGCCACTTGCGAAATAAGCATGTAACATTTCACAAGGTATCCAACACTGACATTATTGTCACCCACAGCTCATATCTTGGTACTAAATACAAGTTCTCCTTTTACAAAGAAAGCCTTTGAAATTCGGACCCTGTTATTGGTAAAAACAGTAAGCCAGCTGAAGGACTGAAGTACTTGGTGAATTCCATCACACGAAGGAGGAGAAATAGATCAAGAAGCGTTCTGCCTTCCAGGCACAGTATTTTGTTTCACACAAGTCCTAGAATATGGTTTCATCTGCATTGTTTTGTGTGCACTTCTGGTAATATTTCTGGGGTGGGACAAACCATGATTTGGAATTGACTGCCATGCTACCCAGACTTCTACTTATGTCCCATGAAGAAAACGTGCAGGTAGACAAACACCTGCACTCCTTTGGGATGCTCCTAAAATGCAAAGTTGGACTCAAACATTTCAAGTACAATGGAACTGAAGACACTCCTCCTCAAACTGGAAGTACATTTGACAAAGTCCATTTGACATGCTCCTCTCTGCACAAAGAAACTGATTTTTCTGTACTGGCAACAGCTTCAAAGCCTTCCAAATACTCATGTACTAACCAAAATTACCCAAGAAATAAAGATTTTCACTCTCTACTTGGTTAGCCTAAGAGATTTTTCTATTATTTCTCTCAAGTACAACTGGCTGTTAGATCATCCAGAGAAAGATGACATCCATGGCAAGGATTACCACTATTGTACAGTTATCAAACTATTGAGGTTGCATTAGCTTTGTGCTGGAAAACTGAAACATCATGTTGTACTGTTAAAGAAATTAAATGGACTGTTAAAGAAGTTAAAAATGTGGTCATGACCATGATATTCATTCATTAGCTGAAAATTCCCTTCAGTTTTGCTTTGGTTTTCTTGATCCCCATCTCGATTCCCTTTACAATAACTCTGTAGAATAAAATAATTTTCTCCCTGCAGTGTCTTGAGGAAGGAGGGAAGCAATGCAATGGAAAATCTGAGAACTGCATGCACATCTCCCACAGACATGCATCATGCACAGGGCAAAGAAAAACCCAACAGTGAAAATGCGTGAGGGGGAGGTGGGAATAAATCTGAAGTTGTACTGTACCACGCTTTATCACAGAAGTAATGGACTAACTTCTCAACTCCTTGCCAATGGCATAATGGAAAGCAGAGACAAGAAAAAGACAAGGACAATGATGTCAGAGGACCAAGACAGAACAATGAGCAATTGCCATGACAAACTGCAACTTTTCACCATTTCAATTGCAATTACCGTGTCCCCCACTGGCTTTTAATCCTCCTTCAAGAAACAAAGGAAGCAACAATATTTAAGTAATGCAGTACAAAAACATTTACAGCAAGACCTGCATGGAATACCTTTGCTCTTAAAACTTCAACGTTTTTAACAGTTCATTTCTTATACTCCAAACGCTGCAACTAGAATTTGTGTGTATTATTAAAACTGTATAAAAGAAAAATTTTTGCATCCATGTATATGCATGTTCAATATCTAACCCTGAACAGCAAGGTCATTAAAGGCACAGCATTCCATCCTTGGATCATACTGCCCTCATTTTTCATAACTCAATCCTCCTAACAACTCACAAGTTGGAAGAGACAACTACCACAGGTTCTTTTTGGAAAGGGGTGAAAGGGAAGGATAACAAACCCTGCTACATAATTCTTTCATTTCCCCATCAGCTCTGAAATCCCTGCTCTCACTGCCTTGGCACAGGATAAGCTGTACTTTGAAAGCATGGCCTGTGCAGACACAGCCCTGCTGAAAGGCTGCACCAGAGAGCTCTCATTTTCCACCTCTGGAAAACATCAACATTTCACACCTTAAATCTGTAGCATTTGCTAATACCTTCTTTTTGAACTTTTTTTTTCTTTCTCTTTGATCCAGCTGTTTTATATCCATATTTCAGCATTAAATACAGGATTCTGCAGTATGGAGAATGACCTCAAATAATGACACAACACAAGTGTATTTTTAAAGCATCATTCACCACAACCATGAGGCTAGTAAAATAATTGGTAATGCGGCAAAAGCATTATTATTCTTTCTGCATAGTTTGTACAGACACCCCAACTTGGAGAATTTTATTTTTGCAAAGAAAAATTACTTCAAGTAATATATAACTACATCAATGCAGGTATTTGATCCACAAATATAGATATATGTGCAGCAAGCAGATAAATGTGACCATATACAAAATCAAGGGGCTTTTTGCAAACATAAACTTAGTTTGGTACAAGAGTCCTTTCTCTTGTAGTTGACTCTGCAAGTACTGAAGAAGCTGGGAGGAAAGGAGTTTTTCCTAAAAACCTCTTCTTCATATAGCTGAACACTCTTGGAGCACACTAATTACATTAAAAAGGCAGTAATGTAATGATTCCAGGACGTTTTTAATAGTTTGTCACAGAACTTCCCAGCTAATGCTCTGAAGTAACGTTTTTCTGCTAACACAAAACTCTGCATACCCTCCAAAGCTGTAGCAGTTCATAAAGCTTTGGAAACACTTCAGCAAGGTATCTTTGTTTAAAAGAAATTGTGTGAAAAAGCACAGCCAGGATCTGATTTATAGTCACTGGGCATAGAGCAGCTTTCTTTCTGGTGATAACAAGCTGTGTTTCACCTGCTAGCATTGCTTAGATTATCTCTATCTGTAATGCTTACATGCAAAAGTCTAAATAATTCCTCCAGGACGTGCACAGTACGTGGAGATGCAACAACTGCAATGCTTGAATAACAAAGTGGTTTTGATCAGCATTTCTGTGTGGAGAAGCACTTGGGGTGAGGGGCCTAGAGAAGGTGGTGTAATATTCTTGTATTACAACACAAACTCATGATTGCTTCCTTACCAATGTGTTCTCTAAATCTTTATTTCTAGAGCCACATAATTGGTTCATTTCCAGAACACAAACTGAAAGGATTTAACTGTATTGAACAAAGTTTGAGATGTCATCAAAACATATCCCATGATCAAAAGAAAAATAAATGACCCTTACATAGGAGTTAGTTCAAGACACATGGGATTCACAGGAACAAAATTATTTGGTTTTTATGCCTAAAATGAAAGAATTAATGTACTGTTATCAAAGTGTTTATGAAATGCAAGCTGCTGAACTGTTTCCAAGGCTGGTGAAAAAAACATGAAATTAATAAATGTGGAAGTATTAAAAATTAATTGTCATTAAAAGTGAAAAACTTACATCCAAAGCTGAAGTGTGTTGCAGTGCAGTGATATGCTAAGGCAAGTTCTGCAGCAGGTGTGCTGACATTGTGACTGGTGCCTAGAGAGAGCCATAAACTACACTAGTGTAATATTACCTAGCAGGGATATATTTCCTGTCCTGTACAGCAGGAGGGAAATTATTTTTAGTTGTTTATACACTGTAATATGAACAGTTTACAGATTTACACCCTCATAATCTACAGTGCCTGTAAATGATCTATGTATCCATCAGCTATCAACAGCACAGTGAAATAACCTGCAGAACTCACATGCAGGGATATTTTAGATTCAGGATCCAGAAGTTAGGAAAGAAGTGCTTGACTTCCAAGTCTATACTGAAAACATAACCAGACAAAACCTGAGTCTACACTTCATGTTCCCATCATCTTCTCTGTATTAGTGCAAAAGAACACTGACATTGGTGTTTCAGGCTGTCCTACACTCAGTGGTGATGCTCAGCTCAGCATTTGCCTTAAAATCCCATATTTGGCATTTCATATCTGCTTCAAAACCTAAACACTGAAACCACTGAACCAAGTGGGAAAGAAGGATACTAGTGACTGTTCCAGTAATGTTTTACTTCACAGAGCTGTTCACACAGTGATAAATCATTGATTTTTCAAGAATTGCATTTAAAATGTCTAAGGAACCTCCTAATGTATACTTTATTTTTATTTCCAGGGTTGCTCTATAGATTAAACCTAAGTCTGAAAGAAAAAAATCTAGGAACACTCCAATAATGGAAACTGACTTTCCTAAACAATATATTTGTTATAGTTTAGGTTAACTAGTCAAGGACCCATTTTCATTGACTGTGCCTCCTTTACTAGCAATTCATTGAACGCAACATATAAGTTGCATACTAAAAAATCCAGCCTGCTTTAGTAACAAAAGTTTACTTTGGAATCCCAAATAAGAGACCACCCTTGTTAGTGAGGGATGAGGTGGAGGTTCAGAAAACCAGCAAGATTAGCAAGCAAAGTTTTCTTCTTCAGCTAAGCAGCCACTGTGAATGATGTGACACCAGAGGCTCACGGGGCAGCTGGGACAGCATCCTCCCATTCTGACTCTCCAGTCAGTCTCCAAGTCCCAAAACCATAACATTTATATGATTCTCAGATCTAAAACTGATCTCCTTGAAGTCAGCCTCTGTTGGTAGGACAGTGAATCACCCAGGCTGTGCTACTGCTGGCCCCTCCACTCAGTAACAGAAGGCACAATCATCAGATTTTGGGGTTCTATGTCCATTACACACACAGAGTCCCACATCAAACATCACAGAAAAATGAAGCACATCCCTTATTGCACAGAGAAAAGCCCATGAAACAGGCTGTGCATTCCTGATGAGTTGTTTACATGAACATTGTCACAGAAGCATCAAGAGAGTATCTGAAACACAGTTTACAGAATATTAGATTTTTTTCCTGGTGATTGATGTAAGTAAAGATTATTGCAGTGTGAAATATATGTAAGCTTAGCTCTCCAAGGTGCAGCTTACTCTTCAGATCTGCATTGGCCCAGGAAAACTTACTTTATTTCCATAATTTTACTTTGCCTTTATTTCTTGTCCAAATACACTCTTGAGCTTTGCTAGGCAAACACTGTAATTTGCAAATTACAGTACATTTAAAAAATATAACTTTAGCGTTATGAAGTAGTTATATTTCTTCAAACACTTATCTGTTCAAAATGCAATACCAAAGCACAAAATAAGACTTACCATTTCTCTATGTCTACGTAAGCACACAGTTTTAAAATCAGCAATTGTCTTTTGTTTTGCAGATCCAAGCCAAGTGAACAAATGCATCTTATACCAGCCCACATTGTAGCTAGCACATAAGGAACGTTAATAAATCATGCAAGTTGTGCAACAGCCACTTCAACATAAGAGAAGCCTTTTTACAACAAATACCAAGAGATGGAGGGAAAATAATTAGCTTGAGGGAAGCCATTCTGAAAAGTTAAAACTTTTTGTGAGAGACAATGCAAGTGACACTTTCCCAGCAACACTTTTCTGTACAACCACGACGCGTTGACGTGAACGCGCGCAGAGACGCGCGTGAGCAAACAGGACAGACACACGGACAGGAGAGTGCATCACAGCCATGGAAAACAGGGAAATGCAGCAAGCACCACTGATGTTAAGACAGGACTGGAAACAAGGGCCTACTCGGGTTTGCCTGAAGAACTGCTGAGGTCTATTGGCATTTAATGACTGTTACGAAGCTGTAAGTGGCAGCTGCTGGTAGCTGGCCGGAGGAAGCGCTTTGTTAGGCACAGACTATGGTGTATGCCTGGAGATCTGCCTGAGAGAGGAGGAGACTACGAGATGGACGGTGCGTGCAAAGGGGAAGCTGCTACTGGAACACGGTGAGGGAGATGAGTGAGAGGGACAGACTCACTCTGTCTGCGGTGCGGTGGAACACTCCGAGGGATGCCCTGGAATGAGCCCTGCCAGGGAGAGAAGGAGGGAGCAGAATACCCACCCTGTGCAGAAAGAGAGAGGGGGAGAAGTATAATAAAAAAAGAGAACAGGGAAAAACAAGACACTAAAAAGCCACACCATTCTTTTTCTTTTTTTCTCAGAAAGGTATCGTTATATTTCCAGGTGTTCTACTTCGTAAAAACAAATGTTATACACTACCAGAGCCCAGATGTTCTAAACTAGTAAGAAATATCGTACAAAATACCTCCATGTTTTTTCAATATATAATCACACATTTCTGTCCTAGGTAGTTTTAGGGAAAGAGTACAGAAGCTGAGCTTTTCATGATTCAAAGTACATGATAAAACTGTATTTATGCAGCTTTCAAAAATATTTTAGAAATGCCTCACCAAGTAGTAGCTTGCTTCATTCTAATCTACTGGAAAACCAGTCAACTTTAGTTTACAACAAAAATTGCTAATGCATAGAAAGAATTTTTCCTGCAAGTCCTGGTGCTTTAGAGGTCACTTTACTCCAATTTCATCAGTAAGAGAAGAGGTGACATAGAACTGTTTTCCTTGCACCTTGCTCTTGGAGGTTAAGTCTTCCATGAAAGGATCAGGGAACTGTGCAGATCCATGCAGTGCAGGCTTTGCCTGTCAGAGCTCTCAAATCACCACAAGTGTGACATACTGTGGTTGCTACATTCTCAAAAGAAGAAAAAGTAATTTTCTTATTACTTTTCCTTTTCCCCACATCCTTACCTTTGCAAATCCAAGCTGCAATTTCCCTCTTAAACAACACAATCTTGATTACCTATTTCAGCAGGGCAGGTTTAAGAATTTACAATCCTTTTACCATTTAAGCAGCTGAAAACTGCTTTTCTAAGTCCTGGAACACTGGTACTACAATAATCACTGCCCCACTGCCTCCTGACCAACAGCAACAAACTGTGGCTACCCTGTGAGCCAGCAGGCTGAAGGTACCTGAACAGCACCCACATGACAGAAAACAGGAACCCAGTTTGCCTCCCCCTCCAGATTTTCTGCTGCAGACCATACTGCCACAGGTGGACAAATAATAAAGTATTTGACTTCCATTCTTCTTTTAAAATAACATTAAACATCACATAATTTCTGTAAATAAATATTATGCTTTTATTTGTCTTAGGAGAGTTAAAGAAACCTCCCTGATCTTCCAGTTATCCTTACCTAATCAGATTTTATCCAGCACTACTCCAGGTTTCAGTACTGCTAAGATGAAACTTAACATGCATTTAACCAAGCCTTAGAATCTGCTAGTCAGAACACTTTTCATCCAGAACAGGAAATAAATAAAAAAAAGCCTGACAAGACTCCTTTATTGTTCTTCAGAAGCTGAGATAAAACAATTATTGCAGCAAAATCTAAGGGGAAAAATGAAACAAGTTCTTCAGTCTGATTATCTCTAGATGGAGGTATTGATTACCTAATGGGTTCGTACAGTCCTCCATCAGCTGTCATTAAGATCACAATTTTTAGACTGCTGATGAAAGTACTGGAACAGTATTAGCTTCAGTCAAGCAATGTGACAAAATAATATAATGTGCTGCATCAGCTGAATAGGTACATACATTAAATACATAAATAGTCCCATAAATTGTCACTCAATGACTGATGAGAAAATGATCAAACTCTTTGGATTTTGATAGCACAGTACAAAAGAATACCACATTTTACAGGTCTGGTCACATTTCATCCAAAATTGTGTCAGGCTACTGGAACACCAAGAAAAACTCTCTTCATTCCCTAAACATAATTCCATCTCCACATAGTAGAAAGCAAATTATCACCCAGCACAAGTCTGATTTTGCAGTCTCATCTGAGTTGGCAATGGGCTTTTTTCTTTGAAATTCTTAACACATTAAGAAGGGAGGTGAAAATTTTATATCTCTCCCTTTTACTCTCTGAAAAGAGATTAAAAGAAGCACAAGCTATCTGAGCTACATAACAGTTAAGACACTATTGTAAAGGCAATGAAATATTTACATGTCTTGATACGTTCCAGAAACTTTTAAGCATCCATATTAGCACTTCAAAGCCCTGCACAAAGTACAGCCAATTCAATAATTCTTCATGCTACTTTATCCTTGCTCTGAGAAAAGAGGCAAATGAAGAAAGTGCAAGTAACTTCCTTGAATCTTTTGCCAGCTGAACTGGTCTCCAGGCATATTTTAATCCCCTTCTTCCAAACGCTGCAGTTGAAATTGTTCCATATAGGTAAGCTTCCAATAAATGCCAGAGTTCGTTTTTTGTAATAGATGAATAAATTAAATACTTTTTTCTAAAAACACTCCAAGCCAGGGTTGTTTAATTGTACAACAAATAAGATAATAAAATCAACATCAATTGAAAAAGTAAGACTCGGCAGATACAGCACTAGGAATGTATTAAGAGGAGTGTTATGACTGAAACTGATTATAAAAATTATAAAGGATGTAGCAATCCCATTGATATAGCACATTAAGATTTAAGTATCTGCAAATACGCCTGGCTTACAAAAAGATTAATTTTCTTTTAATAGTAATTATTGTACAAAATTCCAGCAAATTTACCAAGCTTTCTCCTTTAAACATCTACTCACATTTCCCATTACTCAAATGTGCACTAAGATTCCCAAGAAATCGAAAGAAGAGGAAAAAAGAAACACACTAAAAACCATATCTCCTCAGATGATACTACATATTCAAAATGCACAGATAATGTGGCAGCTTCCTACCAAAACTAAGAAATAAGAAAAACCTGAATCACCACTTATTTATTACAATGTCCAAAAAACTCATAAGCAAGGAATTCTAGAATTGAATGATGAGAACATGACTTACCTCAACTTCTATCATAAAAAAAACAAACCCAAACAAAAAATGTCTGACAGGATTCTCCTGGGTTCTGAAGCAACTTCTTCCTCTAAGACTTTAATGTTAGACAGTAGTTTGAACAGTCCTTCCCCACAGCTATTATGTGTATCCAGCCACTACTCTTAAATCCCATTCCTCTTATTTTCCAGACTCTGGATTTGTGAAACAGCAAAGGCATCCCCAAAGAGAAGTGAATCAGCATTTTAAAACAACATGAGATTCAAAACTGGAAAAATAAGAGCAGCTGGGATAGAGCAGACTACAAACCAGAAGGACAAATGTTCTTCTGAGATGCTGATGAATTGTACTCCTGCTTTATGTTGTACCAAATGCTTTATGAAGTTCTGACTCTAACTGCACTGGGAAAACCTGGCGGCTGTTTCTTCTTTTAAATGCTACAATGAAGACTAAAGGCCAGAGTTTTCCATTGCTTGTTATGAGCAGACTTCAAGCTTAGAATAAGAAATCACATGAACAAAAGCAATTGCTTCTGCCAGAAAAGGAGAAGCAAAATATTTCTCAGCTATTGCCCCACAGTCATTTTAGCCCTACAGCCAGATACTCCAGTTCTTCTCCCAAGGATACACCAACATTCAAAACTGCTACTGCTTTAAAAAGTCTGTTCTGCTGCAGAAACAAATGCAGAAAAGATCTCTTTTTTAACCCACACAGCTGGAGCCTCTGAGCACTTCAGTGAGGAGGTGATTTTTGCTGCCTCTTACCAAGCACTGCAGTTGTCTCATACACCCTCAGAGCACCACATCATGAACAAACCTAGAATGACAAACTTCACTACTGAGGCAAACAAATGTTTCTGCAGCAGTCTTCTCTGACTGGCCTAGCACCCAGAAAGAGATCATGAATAAGCACTTCTGACATGCAATAGCCTTTTTGAAAGTATTCAGACGAAAAACTTCACCAACCCAGTTTTATGTTCTGGTTTACACAAAACCAACAGGAAGTGCTTGTGAAGGGTTCAAGGACCTCTCTTCCATGTAGTCCTCCATGTCATGCACAGTCAGCACAAGGGACAGGTGCACAATATGACCACCTAGCCCAGCTATGGTTTTGTTTCACCAAGTACATGTCTAAGAACATGAAGCAAACAGCAGAGCATTGGACAGTGACAGAAACAGAGGCTGGCCGTGAAGATGAGCACATACAGTGACTGGACCTCAAAAGCTCCAAGCTTAAATTAATGGTAAAACAACGACACATACAGGATCTTCAAGGCTAAGGAGAAGGAAGGTACTAAAACCAGAAGACCAACAATACACAAAGACAAAGGATTACAAAGGTTCCTCAAAACAAGTGACATGGAAAGCTTTGGAATGACAAAGCAGAACAAAATTCAAAAGGAAGGCAAAGAATATCTCAGTGCAAAAGTAGAGAAAGGATGGAGCAAAGAACAAGACCATGCACGCTCCCATGCAAAGTGAGAGGTTCTGCTGTCATTTCAGCAGAGACAAGAATGAACTTGCATGCAAATTTAGACACCAAAGCTCCTCTCACCACTGTGAGCTGTTACCAAGGGAAAATACCCAGCTTTTACTGTACACACTATCTACTCTTGCAGGGAGTGGAACAGCAACCAGCAATTAGAAGGAACTGGTCCTCACAGGCCAGAATCTTTTGTAAGTATCTTGGACCAAATTCAGGGCTTTGCAGTTTGCTTGCTTGTCATTTACTTCTCAGCATCTGCCAACATCCTTTCCAGACCAAGAAACCAAATGTTTTATCAACAAAAACTTGACTTCTAAACCCTTTACCCCCAAAATCTTAAAAACATCAGTATTTACTATTAGAGAAACAATCCTACAAGTGTGGCAATGGATGTTCACGTTTTTCTTTCTTGTAAGCCGTCCATTAACACTGATTTCTTCAAGTAATTTTTATCTTCTTCCATGATAGTAAAATCATAAGACACACTAACTGGAATGAATTCTGTATAACAGACCTGTAAGAGATCCTTTCAGAAATGTCATGGTCTACCCTGCCAGCAAATATCTGTACAAGCCTTTATCCCAAGGATGGCTAACCAAGAATAAAACATAAACCTAACCTAGAAGTTAGCCAAATTCTGAGCATCCTGCCAGGACACTTACAAGAAATACCATGTCACAGACACAGTAGACAGGCAATAGGTAGCTACCTATCAATTTTTAAGAAGCCAAGTTGCCCAAACATTTCTTTCCAGCCCCTAGTTTTTATTATGTGAGCACTAAGTTCCAAGGATTAACTTGAAGTTACACAACTTCCACTTATGTTTATTTACCTTTAAATATGAAAAAACCTAAAAGCACTTTGAAAAGCTGTGGTCCCTGAAGAGAACACCAGACAAGTTTATAACCACATCAGAATGGGCCATTTTCTAGAAATATTTAATAACAAAAAAACTATGTGAACATGACTTTTAAAAATGAATATGTTTAATGATATCCATTTATTTACTTAGTAGCAGAACCATGAAGTGATCAGAAATACCAGCTATTTCAAATGGCCAGCTGAATTGCTGCAATTCATGTGGTCTTAAATTCCTAACTGAAATAGCTGCTTTCCACTCTCACTGTTTCCTAGTTTATTCCAGCATCTATTCTTTATGACACACTACATCAACAATGTTTGTTAGGCACATTTCAGTAAGCTTTTAAAGTATTCCTTGGAACACTAAATCACTGTGTTCCCAGAGTGGTCCAAATTCCTGAGGAATAAACACATTGTATCAGTTCTGATTTGTATAGAATATATGGAATTTTTAAACAGTCACATTAATTTTGAAAATTTTGATACCTGAAACACTATAATTTAAAATGACTGGCAGGTCAACACTAACAGGAAAAACTGAAATAGTTAAATACTCATCAAAACTGAAAACTATTACAAGCTTAAAGAAACAAAAAGCTAAGATGCCTCAAAGTAACGACTCTGTCATTGCCAAGACTTCAACTACAATCTGGTTTTAAAAAAAAACCAAAAAACAAAAAAACCTAGTCTATATAAAAAAGCTAGTCTACTTAAAAACCTGACAATTTCATAAACATTAACAATATTTCAAGACTTATATTGCATATAGGACCAAGAAACAGATTTTTCTTAGTCTTTATTCTTAGGCTATGACCATTAAACTAAACTGAACAGGAATGTTAATAAACCAAAAGAATTTATTTAAGAGATTTTGGGGATTTGAGTAGTGAGAATACACTTTACTTTGGTGTCTCCTTATGTTTATTGTACTCTTACCTCAAGAAAAGAAGAGCTGATTGTGTCTCCTTTCTATAGCAAGAGACATTTTTTGTTATTAGGTTCAAATCAAAAACTATTTTATATGCAAGGAAACATCCAAATGCTTGTTGGCAGAGGAAGCATGAAGCCAGAAAGTTGAGGTCTGACCATTAGAACTGAAATTTGGCTGCACCAGCCAGACCATTGTCCTCCTTGGAGAAATCCCACATTACAGAGTTCCTGCTTCTGTTGGGTGAAAGAAAGCCTGTAACTTACAAATACGCACATGAAAACATTGAAAAAACCCAAAAAACATGCCCAAAATATTCTGCTCAAAACTTCCCAGCTATTAAAAGGTACTGAAAAGCAGCACAGTTACAAAATTTAACACTTCATGAATTTTTCCAAGTCCTTTATCAGTTTCATGAGAAACTTTGCACATGGATAAAACACCAAGATGTTTGGATTGTATGTGTGCAATGATCAGATGCCTAAGAATATGTATGGGTATCATATACACATATCCATACACCCAACCCTGAATACAGCAGAGGCTCCTTTAGCTCTTCTTAAGATACTGTCTCTTAACCCAAACTTCCTCCTGACAAAAAAAATGTCTTCTTGAACAAAACTATAATATAACTTTAAGAAATATACTGGCCAACCTGACCCAAACCAGACAACTGTGCTGAGTGCCTCCTTGTGCTTGAGACAGCAACTCAAATTCCCCATCTTCTCCACTATCTTTGTCTTATCAAGTAACACCACAACTCACACAGACTAAAACTCCTGCAGTTAGCAACTAACTTTCCATGACAATTCATCTTGACCCTGAAGCCATGTGATAAATGAACTGGAAAAAAAGGAAGATGGAAACAATAGCTACTAACCTTGTAACAGTATCAATGCACAAAGACATCCCATGAACAGCACACACACAAAATTAAAGTGGGAAAAAGAAACAACGCAAGGGCTCAGTAAAGTAAAAGGAGAAGAAACACATGGGATGAGCCAAGAGGTTACATGTACATGGGGGAGCAGAGATGTCAAAGTAAACCAAAGGCTGCTTAAGGTTATAACCTTTGACAGCCTCTTATGACAGAAAAGAGGTGGTTGGAAAACATGAGTAAAGCTGTTTGCCAGTAACTGGTGAACCCACAGCACAGCGGTGCTTCTGCCCTATAGTGCCATACATTTAAAAGAGCAATTTTAGAAGGATAACAGGGGTGATTAATCTTTATTACAAGCTTACATCAGGTAACTCAATGTAGGATAGAAACAAAGAAATAAAAATATAAAAAAATCAAACCCATTTTTAACCTTGAATAAAATGTCCTAGGTTTTCTAGCTAGAGCAGTAGCTTCAAGATCCAAATGCTATTTGCTGGTGACTAACAAAAGCTTTATTTAGCAAAGGTAATTTCTTCTTATTATATAACACCAAATATGTTATCCCTCCCCCATCTTAAATATTCTCTTGATGTTTTATGAAGAACATAAATTTTACATAGTGCAAACAGATGTGATCCATGCAACAACATATGGGAATGAAGATGTCTTTTGTCAAAGTGATTTTCACACAATTATTTTTTTGATGATTCAAGTTATTAAAATGAATTATAAAAAAAATAAACAATATTAACTTTTGTTTTTACACTTATGCACTGAAACTTAGACTATAGTGTTTCTTTTTCTCAACAAATATGAAAACACCAACAATGAAAATCTGACCAGGAAAAAACCCAAAGAGATACTTTGAAGTCAGGATATAAGAAAATTTCTTAAGTATGACTAGATAAACAGGATTGACTTGGATTGACTGTAAATTAAATGCTGCAAAGGGTGATGATTATTTAAAGAGAAGATTTCTAGAGTTCAATTATTTATTATGAAATAAATGTTTGTAATATTTGTTTACATAACAGGGCTGCAAAACTGTGCAAGGGCTGCACGGCGGAAAGGACTTTACTCACACACGGTAGAGAATCTCTTTAACAGGGCTGAGTTGTGTGAGAGCCAGGTTATAGCAGTGGGGAAACGAAAGGCAGAAAGAGGTACCCAAGCATGGAGGGCCCACTTTACTCACAGAACTCCTCCTCCAGGAGGTTTGTGTGAATTTATCGGCACGCGCGCGCACTGCCCCTGCAGGCTTTTGACTGTCCTTCTGGCAGTTACATCTAGTGGCCTTAATCACCCCCAAAAAGAGAAAAACAAACAAGAATTAGTTAGAAATTAACCAAGTGAGCCTGTTGAAAAGTACAGTCAAGGCCCAATGTTCAAACATGAAGCATGACTTGACTGTAGAGCACGATACAACTAAAGGGTAGAAACCACTATTGACAGTGCTGCACAACTGCTGTTTTTCCCAAAGGATACTGAGAAGTAATCCAGAATAAATATTGACTTTTGGAAAGAGTTTTTCCACTTAAATTTCTGAAGCACTGAGTTCTTCAAGTCATCTTTCAGCCATTACAAATGTAAGTTTTACCCATCTCTACAGCAGGGCTCCTCTTCTGCAGCAGTTACAGGTTACTGCAGCAATCAGGTGCATGAATGAGCAGGGAAGGACAAACTCCATTCAAGAAATTTTGGGTGATTGCTATGACTGAGACCAGGTGTGCCCAAAACCCAACATTTACTGCTAAATGCTAGCAAACAAGGTAATTGGGTTTGGTATTCTGTGATCTGGGATTCTGCTGCTTAAACAGCAGAGCAAAGGCCAAATCTTCACCATTCAGTTTTGTTTTAGAGGAAATGTTCCCAAGCCAGAGAGGAAAAGCATGAAGACCACAGCTCAGTTTAACTGCACACACCTACAAAAGCACATGTTTAACATTTCATTAGAGATTATGGTCAAAGGTACTGTCCCCAGCTATGATAAATATATATGGTGTGCACCTCTTGGCATTTCATCTATCCTGCCTGTAGGACCTTGCTGTGGCTTGAAATGGCTTGAAAACATGGGGTTGTTTTACAAAAATTGTCACAGCAGGTGAATTTAACAAAACCAAATGCAAAGATATGCACAGCAAATCCAAACTCAGAACAAGAGCAAAAAGGTACATGTGACTCTTGCTTGAGGCTTTGTGTTTCCCTGAACCTAATTTATGATGAAGTGATCCCATAACTTGTTCCTAGCTGGCAGATTTAATCTGAATATTCAACTTGTTTTGTATTGTTTCCTTAAAAAACAATCAACTTAGAATACTAAGCTTAATTCTAAGCTTAGAATACTAAGCTCAGCTTTAAATTCTATGGTGTCATTTTTATTAAGATAATGGACAGTAGAGGAAGGAAAAAAACAGTAACAAAATCTTTAAGCAGAATGATAGGCCCAATCCTCACCCATTTTTAAAATACTCTAAGTGTAGCCTTATCTTTTCCTTACTGTTTTTTTCTGAGCAGCTTCTAAAATTTTATGTTCAAAACTGTTTTGGAGATTAAATCCTTTCAACAGCATTATAAACATTCTTGCTTAGTACCACACAAAACCATGACCAGATTATGGAAAATAAAGATCCCAGGAGCACAAGGAACCCAAACCTACCATTGTTACAGTGAAAGTGTAGGAAAAAAATATCTAAGGTCTCTTAAAGCCTTAATCAGAACTGCCTATTGAAATTGCACTCTGCAGTGCACACTTGGGATTTTGTTAAACATTTTACATTATACTTACAAGCTGCTGCTCTAATTGGTTGATTGTTTCATCCTTTTTCCTCAGTTCATCTTTAAGCTGCCTGATCTCATTCAGCAGATCATCCATCTGCAACAGAAGAGTGGTTTTGTGTAAGGACTGCATGATCTAAGCAACACCTCTACAGGACATGAGAGATCAGACATGCCTGCAGGGATGGCAGTGACACAGCACATGCTTTCCTCCTCCTATTCACACAGAGAGAGGGCACACAGGTTAAAGAGTGAAGCAACTTGACTAAAAGTTCCTTTAAGAGGCCAAATTCAGCTGACCCACTAAATTTCCAGGGTAAGTAGATCAGCTGCATTTTTGAAGCAGTAATTAATCTGTTGTGCAAATAAGTGACATTATGCAGATGAAAAGGCCTAGTCAGTAAACACTACCTACAGTCCTCTTTATCAACAACAGCAATTACTGAACTCAGAACAAACATTAGATTTTAAGTGTTCTTCAACTTCATGAAGTATTTACAGCCTTGTTATATTTCCAGTAAGCAAGGTTTCTCTCCCATAAATACAGAATTAGTGATCTTTGTATAGTGATTTTACATTAAGTAAGACAAGTAATGCTACAAAACCTTACCAACACAGAAAACACAATATTATAAGTCTCCAACTAGAAAAGATTCTTCTATTTGCAATACCTACTGTGACTTCTTCTGCCTTTAATATCCATTTTAAAAAACCAATAAACTTGCCACAGACTTTTTGGGGTTCACCTAGGTTAGCATTTAAACAAAGAAGCAGTACTTCAGTAACAAGCTTTGGGTGTGTTTTCTAAACATAACCAGGTTTGCATCTCTTATTCCTTAGAGTCAATCAGGGTAATTTACCTTAAAAGTTGACTCAGGTTCTTGTGGTTCTGGACTCGATGGAACTGAGACTGTGATGTCCTGGAGTGACACATTTTCATCATTCTACCAGGGGACAAAGACAAGAATACAAGTTTGAATCACTTGTTGAAACAGCAAGTTTTCTTCTTCCCCCCACAGTAAAGCCACCCTTGCTGCAGCCTGTGTACAATGCCCAGGTGATGCCCCTGCTACAGACACTTATATTTCATTTCTATAACTTGACAGAACTTACATCTCAGTTTTTTGGTGCTGTTTTGGTTTGGATGCTTTTGGAGTTTTATTGTTTCTTGGGCTTTTATATAAATTGACTGGTTATTTTGAGAACAGTCAAGTTTACACTGTCCAGCACTCAGTTGTCATCATTTCTCAAGCAGCTGCTTGTCCCTTCCAGGCCCATCACCAGCAAATAAAACACTGATGAAGCAGCAGTTTACACACCATGTTACAGGAAGTTCTACAAGAGTACTTTGAAATAATTTGCACAGTAATACCATAAAAACAAATATTAGTTAGTTCAAAACACTTATGAAATGCTAGAGGAAAAGTGCAGCAATTAGAATCCTAGAATTACTTTCAGTTTTCAAAATTATTTTTTGCATATTAATATTGTATTTTATATTTATTTTATTTTATATACAATAAATATGTATCAATATTTTATATTTATATATTTAATTGTATTTTGTACTTATCTTATATCCCCCAATTAAAAAGTTTCACCAACATTTTATTTTAAGCAATGATTCAAACAAATACACTCAGAAGTGAAGCCACAGATGGTCACAGTTACAACTGTGAAGGAGGCACCATGGGAATGGGAAAAAATACAAAACAAGGCAAACTATTTCAAGCAAAAGTATCTCACATGACTTTTCAAAGCTCTGTACCTCCAATATAGCTTTTACTGCTATTAAAATGCAGGGAAGTGGAGCAGTAAGACATTCCACAACAGCAGAATAAGACCTGATTGCAAAGAAGGTTAGTGTGTCACACACTCCCTGGTGATTTCAAGCAGCACCTGACTCATTCACCAGCAAAGCAGGGACAAAGGTCATTGCAGCAATTCCCTCACCATGGCTGCAATTCCCTCAGCACACAGGTAGAGAACACAGCACAACTGGAAAAGAAACAGTTCTAACTCTATCAGTAGGAAATCAAGCCTCCCTCCGTTTGAACATTTCATGTTAGGAATTATCTATGAAATCTGCCTTCCTGTGTTTTTTGTTTCTTTCTCATTATACTGCTGAAATGAAACAGGGGAAATCAGCAAAACAGAGCCATCCCTGTACAAAAAAGGATATTAGGTTTACCAAAAAAATAATAGAATTAGCAAAGGAAATGCACCTGGTTATATGCATACGCTATTTTGGTAGGTTAAAATAATACTAAGAAGTATACCAAGATACCATCAAATTTGGAAACATGGAGAGGACATCTGCTTTCAATCTTTTGGTAAAGATGCAATAAACTTTATATATGTATCACCACATTGCATATTACACTACAACAGGCAATACAGTAAACTGCTACTGCTATCATTTTTACAGTAGCAGAACACATTATTTATTTTGGTATAATCACTTATCCAGGTCTACTGAATTTTTAGGAAGGTCCAGGTTTTAATTCCCAATTCCAAGCTTTACTCAGCACCAATCACTGATCTGAACAGACTCCTTGGCTAAAGGCATTTCTATAATGATAAAAGCAGAAGCTGAGTTAAGGGTTCATCAAGCAGAGGGTGCTATTCACCTGCTGCCTGCCTGGCATTCTGAGTGCAGTTTCATCCAGGCCACGTCAATCTCACTGTCACTGTCAAACACTGTCACAGCAACAATCTGACAGTGAAACAACTGCTTAAACCTACAATTTGCCAATTTGGTTTGCTATTGTTTGTTCATCTCCTTTGGTTCTGTTTCTTTCAAGCACAATTAAGTCACTGAGGTGAACTATTTTGTGGCTAGTAAAAAATAATAATTGTAGAGGCAATTTATACAACTTAATGCATGACACAAAACCATCTTTTTATTTTGTAACTGTTCCTTTCTCAACTTCAGGTTTCACATAAACAAAGAGGAATCTCTCTTGTGGATCTCACCACATACAAAAAAAAGAACACAATGAATATGTATTTCAAAGATACACAAGTGACTTACCGATCTAAAGCCGCAGCAAAATGTACTGATGCATTTAACAAATCTGCACTACATGGTTCACATTTTCATTAATACCTCTTCATACAAATGGGCCATATCTGATAAGCTACAGTGAAGAGCTGTGCTTGAAAAATAGAATTTCATTTCCATTCATGAAAGATAAGTTGAAATGAAACATTTTTTTATAAAACCTGCCTCCCACAGAAAAAAGAGCTTCACAGATCTCAGAATCCTGTGAACTGCCTCATGTTTCAGTCCTCCCTACAGGAACAGGAAGTGCAAGCAATGCAACCAAGCTGCATTGGGTTACTACAAAGGATGGTCAATCCTTGCCAAGATCAAAGGCTCAAGGGCAACAGAAACAGAAAAACTTTATTTAAAATTGTATTAACACATTAGCCTCCACCAAGAGCAGCAAGTTTATGAAATTAATTGAGGAGGAGGAAGAAATTGTTAAGATGAGAAGAAAACTTATTTCTTAATAAACATGCAAATGAAGTACCTTAGTCAATGTTTAAGAGGTATTAACATTTACATGTCAATTATTACTAGAATTAGACTTCCAAAACATTTTCTTCTTACAATACAAAGTTAGCACTCCAGTTAAGCATTAAAGAGAGAACACTCTCCAGCAGTACACCTCTCTGCAAATATGGCTGCATTCAGTACAAGAACAAACCACATTTTTCACTCTATGGAGGTTATTTTACATTACATTACTGAGAAGTCAGAGAAGGTTAGACTCACTACTGTGAAAATCTTCTAAGCTCTGTATGAGAGAGACTCCTATTGCTGATTTCACTGTCTGAAGGCACAGGAAGATGGCAGTGAGTGAGGAGCAAGCAGCCAGCACGTGTTCCTGCTCACACAGAGCTCAGCCAAGGCTCTGCTGCTCAAAGAACTGTTTCTTTTTCCAAGCTGAACTGGGAATGCAGCACCAACCCCACACTGCTGCAGCTGAGTTGCTAGCAATACTCCAGCTAATTTCAATCCAGCAATGAATCCATACAGCACATTAAGTCTCCCCAGGAATCTGCTAGGTATACATTCATTATGTGCTGTGCTCTACACTAAGTCACGCTACAGCTGATGAGATAATTGTATAAAACTGAATTTAATTGCTAACTCTTCCTATTTTACTGTAACTGTTCCTCTGGGACCTCGAGCCTAAGTCCTGACTACAGCTCTATTTCTACCTATCCAAATTAAATATTATTGCTGAATGTCACAACTGGAGAAAGGCAACACATACATTTAAATGTGTAATATTGGTGGAGCTAATAGAAGAACTTCTGATTCCACAATAAAACTGGAGTTTGAAAGCAACTGGCTTTGTACCGTGATTTTTTTTATATTTTGCAAGAAACTGCTTGTGATCCAGTCCTAGTTCAGAGTTCAGAATGCTAAAGTTCAACTGTTTGTTTTCAAAACTGTATTTCTGTTCAAGAAGTAAAGAAGAATTGTGATATTTTTACTCATTGCTGTTGGTATGAAGCACGATGTTTACAGTAAAGGCTTAACACTTAAATGTAATGAAAAAATATTTCATACGAGTTCTGCCCTAATTGTTTAGCAATTTAGGTAGTAAAGGTCTGAAGACTTCCCCTCTGTAGCAGGCTAATTTACTTTTACATTACTATTCATGTCCTTTGATTAAAAGTCTGGATTATACACAGGAGAGTAGAATAAATATTTACAAGTCCAGTGATGAGTTTTGGAAGCAGTGAGTCAAAACAGGGTTGGTTTAGGTCAGGAAAATACAGTCAAGTATGCCTGACAAAGTGTGAAGGGAAGAACAGCACCTGTTATTACTGAACTCCCTGTTACAGGGAAGAAGGATCAGGCATTTGTCAAGATCAGGAGCAAATTTTGAAAAACTGACATATTAAGACTAACTGTTTCGTTCTGTGCATTTAAGTTCTTTTTAAAAAGTTAATCTGAGCTACTTGAGGCAAGGTTTTTATTCTGCAACCTGGCTATTATAAACTAGATCAAGATTTTACACATGATACTCTGCAGGGCCACACATTACTTGGCTGTAATGTGCAAGCCTTTACACCATGAACCACACACACAGATCATCCATCAAGCTGCCAAATTGTCCTTGTGTTAAAGGCATTAAAAGTCCTAGATAGAAGTGGCAGGGAACCTTTGTATTAATGCCTGGGGCTGTTGGGGGGCACAGTTTATGCAGCCCACCACTCAGACATTGGTTCTAAAAACACACCTTCCCCTTCTGGCACTGCATTACTTTTGTTACAATTGTTTTCCCTCTGATAAAATCAGGAATACATCTCAGTTACCACAGGAAGCAAATGCTCTCATTTCTAAAAGGCGCAATCACACCCTTGAATTAGCCTCAAGGTTGATTTGCTTATTGTTTTGTTGATTTTTTAGTGCCTTGCTTTTAAGGCATAACATTACTTTCATTACATTATCCTATAAGAAAAGAGCAGCATGGAATCTGGTATTAAGAGACAACATCACACACTTTTCAATGCTAATCTGTGTATGCCTCCAAAGAAAGCCTCATGGACTGTTCTTTATTATGGCAACAACGAAATTTTTGTAGCTGAAATGCCATACTTCTGCTGAGTCATCCAGCAGTTCACCAACTCCCACAACTTGCCACGTTTTGAGGTACATTAAAAAAGCTCCTTAAAAGCTTATGACAATTTCATAACATAGGAAGTTTAAATTTGAACACTTCCAATAGAGATGACCCAGCAAGATTTGCTAAGCTTCTTGTCAAAACACAAAGAAAAGATGACAAGAATGAGGAAAACAAAGCTTTAAGAAAAGCTAATAGCATTGACATGCTGAATGCAAGTTTGATCAATGGGATCAATTTTAATACATTTTATTTTTTTTAATCCCAGCTTTTTTGAATCTTATTGGATGAAAGCTGATTTTCACATGTGCTGATTTTTTTTTAATTTGATGCTTCCTCAGAGAAGAAAATTTGTGAATAAATTAGTGAAAAAATGTTAATTGTGAATAAAATGGTGAATAAATGTTAAAAATTTTAGTATTTAGCATGTTTTATAGTCAGTAAAGTGCTGACAAGGCAGAAAAAGCACTACTGGAAACAGCAATAAAAGGTATAGTCACTTTCTGGAATATTGTAACTCAATGTACAAATGAAATGCCAATATCCTAATAAGGCCAAACAGAACATAAGCCCAGCTAGGCTCAGTCCCCAGTTTATTTAATGCCTTAGTCCCTGTGTGTAAGAGTTTTAATGAGAGATGTGGGATTCTAGGAGGCTTTTCAAAATGCAGATTATTACATTTAAGATGTTACAGCAGTCTAGGGTTGTGTGCCTGTGCCTACAGCTGTCAGCTCCAGCGGCAGGCAAGCTTAGAGACTTTTAGTTTAAGTTACAAATGTATTACATACTCGGCTGAGCATCTTAATACAATAGAACTAATCTATACTTTAACTTTTATCTATAGCTTATCATAACTACTGTAATTCCTATATTCATGTTATTATTCTCTAATCACTAAAAGTTAGTACATTACACTTTAAGCTACAAGTTGTTTTTCAGTTTTCTTGCAGTAGAAAATTCTGAGACTCTTTTTCTACATGCAACATTTGCTGACTTGTTTGCCTGTGCTATCTTTCTGCTTAGTAAAATATCTTGTTTGAAGTGAGTTTATCTATTGTTCTAAGTCATAAAACCCCCTTCTAACTAACATACTCGTTGCCTCTTTAGTTATCCAGCAAGACTAGCTCAACAATTCTTTTCTTCTATATTAAAACTTAAGTTACAAATGTATTGCATACTTTGCTGAGCATCTTAATACAGTAAACTAATCTAACTTTAACGTTTATCTATACCTTATCATAACTACTATAAATACTATATTCATGTTGTTATTCTCTAATCACTAAAAGTTAGTACATTAGAATTTAAGCTAGAAGTTGTTCTTCAGTTTTCTTGCAGTAGAAAATTCTGAGATTTTTTTTTCCTACTTGCAACATTTGCTGACTTGCTTGCCTGTGCTTTCTGCTTAGTAAAAACATCTTTTTGTTTGAAGTGAGTTTATCTTTTGCTCTAAGTCATAAAAAATCCTTCTAACATACTCTTTTCCTCTTTAGTTACTCAGTAAGACCAGCTCAACCATTCTTTTCTTCTATATTAAAACTTGAGTTACAAATGTATTGCATACTTTGCTGAGCACCTTAATACAGTAGAACTAATCTAACTTTAACATTTATCTATACCTTCTCATAACTACTATAAATACTATATCCATGTTATTATTCTCCAATCACTAAAAGTTAGTACATTAGAATTTAAGCTAGAAGTTGCTCTTCAGTTTTCTTGCAGGAGAAAATTCTGAGATTTTTTTTTCTACTTGCAACATTTGATGACTTGTTTGCCTGCGCTACTTCTTGTTTGAAGTGAGTTTATCTTTTGTTCTAAGTCATAAAACCCCCTTCTAACTAACACACTCTTTGCCTCTTTAGTTATCCAGTAAGACCAGCTCAACAATTCTTTTCTTCTATATTCAAACTTGCTTCTGCCTCTATTCTTCATTCAGACTCTACATTCAAAACTCTTTCTGCTCAGCACACGTATCTGTGAGCCTTCCATGCCCAACTGTGACCCTCCCCAGCACCTGTGGAGGGCTCACCTGGTGCAGGAGCCTCTTGAGGCGCAGCAGCTGCGTTTTGACGGCGGTGCAGTCCTGCACCATGTGCCGCAGGGTCATCTCATCCAGCATCACCGTGTTCTCGGCCAGCGCCCGCGGCGCCGCGCAGCTCTCCAGGGCACCCCCGCCTGTCTCCAGGTAGCTTGAACCCCTAAAAAACCCAAAACAAACACACAGAGATGGCAACTGGAGCTAGACAGTGATTGGTAAAAAGGAAAGTGTTATGCAATGTGGGCTATACTTACAGACTGTGGCACACAGCAGAAAATAAGTAAATAAATCAAAAAATGTCAATGCTATTTCACTTAAATTGAGTTTTCCTTTCCACTCCCAGAGATCATTCTCAGACTATAAACTACAGCGCCCTAAAACCACTTAATTCAGCAGCATTTCTATAAACTGTCATTCAACCCTTTAACAACTATAAGGTTACATTTACTTTACTAACAAATTACACTGCAAAAAGCTGCCCAAACTTAAAAAATGCAAGACACTGCAATAGTTTTCCATGGAACACATAAACTATTTTAATCAACATGTATAATATTGTATCAACATGAGCAACAAGTACTTGGCCTGAAAACAGAAGCATAAGTTTTGAAAAGAAATTGTTACAACCCTCAGTGGTGCTTCCACTCAGACATACAACTATTCTGAAAATGTT
Source organism: Zonotrichia albicollis (assembly GCF_047830755.1). Taxonomy (NCBI): domain Eukaryota; kingdom Metazoa; phylum Chordata; class Aves; order Passeriformes; family Passerellidae; genus Zonotrichia; species Zonotrichia albicollis. The sequence continues at coordinate 22,851,867 of NC_133825.1, read as the reverse complement.
GTACTTGTACTCAATATCACTTGAGATCCCTTAGTGCCAAAAAGGAATTGCTCACTGGTGCTTTAAATGCTTGTGAGGATATAGAAAAGTGCTTTACCTGTTCAAATCATTTTTACCATGGATATAATGGTCAGTATGGCCAAGATGATAGTGCTCCTGTGTATTCCATCGCTGTTGTGGTGCTCTTTTCCAGAATCCCTCTTGATGCTGTCTCGCATTTCTGTCTTGTCTCTCATAGCGGCTCATATTTTCACATTCCTCTACAGAGAGCATAACAGTACAAAAAATCATAAGACTTGTTCCCAGGACCTTGCAAATAAAATATTAACTATGTGCTGGTAACAGATGCAGTGTAAAGTCTGTGGGGTTTGTTTTGGTTTTTTAACTGATCCAAAACAGTACCCATTTTAGAAGTGTCAAGTGGACTTCTGCAACAATGTCACATTTTTATTAAAACATAAACTTGTTACAAGTATAAGAGCAACCTGTAGCAGAAACTGAAGAATCCAGCTTTAATAGTATTTCTACTTTTGACAGAAAATCATTTGAAGGAGGTAGAAATTATAGAAGAAAATAAAAGAAACTATTTTGTCTCTCTCTCTTACTGATGGTATCTCCAGGGCTTTAACAAGTTCTAACAATACACAAACACAGAAAGGCAACACTGTAAAAAAAGGCCAGGATTGCATTGCAAAAAGAAAACAGTTTCGTTACTTAAAAGACAGATATACCTCCGCCTATTCACGTGGTTTGGTTGTCAGATTCAGAGACATTAAATCTGTATTTAACTGGACAACCAGCATGATTTAAAACAAGGAAACCAAACAAGCTCTTTAAGACTCCAACTTCTGCAAAGCCACAGGAATTCCACAAACGTCTTAAGGGAACAAACGCTAAATTTGGCAACAGCCCGGAAACGACTGAGCGAAAGCCAAAACAACTTCTACCCAGGAGTCAGACCCGGCAAAAACAGCCCTAAAGTGCTATTGTGCCGCCACAGCTGGTCCTTCACTTACCCAGGGAGCTTTCCCTCACATTGCCAGCGCTCTCCTGGCAGCAGCTGCACGCAGGGGAGCAGCGTTTGCCCCCCGAGCCGCGCTGCGCACCCGGCTCCGGACGGGCCCTGCTTCCCGCTGCCTTCCCAGCCTGCGTGGGGCTGCGAGCCAGCCCGGCGTCACCCTGTGATTTACACGGCCCTCCTCACTCCCTGCGTGCTTCTGCAGCTACCACTGCTGCTAAAAATAGTGGCCAAGCAGCATCCCAGGCTCCAAAGTGAAACCAGGAGAGTTTCGGAGGACCTGGAAAGTCTTAAGAGGCTGACGTCAGTGAAGTCGCACATAATTATGGAAAAAGTGTTGGCAAAAAGTGCTGTTAAACATTACTAGAACAAGTACTCACACCTCCAATTCTGTTTTTATCACTTAACAAATAACCAAAAAATTGCATCATAAAATAAACTTATTCACCTTAACTAACAAGATTTATTTTCCTTTAGCAGCATCTTTCTACAGCTCATAACACATGAAAATTAATAACAAAATAAGCGCTCAGTAAGTTTACAAGCAATTATGATTTTCAGCTTTGGAAAAGTAAATACTGAGACACTGAGTAAAGACAGGTGGAGATTAACTAAGAAGAAGTTTTGCTTTTTCAAGTGGTCATGTTTACATAAGGGAAAATCTGGAGGTGGCTTTTGAATTCTTATTTTCAGATCGTCTTTGCTGAAAATACAGAATTTTCAAGATAAGAAGCAGAGATATCCTATTTATGCCAGGCTAATTTTACAAGGAAACCCAACCTCTAAAAAAATGTGAAAAATAGCAGTAATTAGCTTTAAATGTTTTTGTGGTAAACATTTACCTTTAAAAACATGCCCTTCTAGCAGTTTTCAAATTAATAATTTGTAATGGAATTACTGATGCAAATGCGGTGCATGTTTCATATAAACAAGGAAACTTAGGAGAAATTGATCTACCCTTTAAAATTGCTTCTTAGTTTTGCCCCAACAGAATTAAATTATTCCTACTGAAAGAATATGCCTTAGGCTTGCATTGTTACCCATTCTGGAAAATGAGTAAAAAGGTAAAAAATTCATACCTGTCAGGGTTGAAAAGTTGCATAGTTGCAATGTTTTCAAATCATTTCACAAAAGCACATTGAACAACTCATTCTGAGATTTAAAGGATTATGTACTGCACTTTACATGTGCACAACATTAGAATACAATGTGCCACCATCATCACAGATGGAAAACTGGGCTTTCTTTACTGCAAATGTGGCTTTGTATCTAATATACACACAGGAGTCTTCACCCAGATAACTCAGAGGTGCTCTCAAAAACCCCTGAATTTACTTCAGCAAGCAGCTGAATGTTACACAAAGCAAGTAAAGCCCTCTTCCTTTCAGTGCCTCTTTGCACTGGGTAGGGCCTGACAGTGGTACACATTCAGTGTTTCTGTATTTGAAGACAGCCTGCCCTCCACTGAACGTGCAGGTAAAACTAATACCCATATTAACATAACAACAGCTCATAATAACAACAATACTCAGCAGTCCCATGAGTAGCTCAGGAATAAACAAAGCAAATGCCTCAAACTTTTCCAGTCTGAGATTTGGGAAAGGGCAGTCATAATTTCCTTTATCAAGTTCATTGTATTCTGAATTTGTTCTATTTCAGGGGCATCTAGGTACCTCTACCTTCTCTGTGAAAAGTCTGACAGGACCCTCACTGAATGTAAGAGTGCATAAAACACCATTTGAAAACACACATCTTAAATTTTACATCTTCTGCTACCCTGAAGGGTATGTATATCTATTAGGAGATACTGTCATTTTGTAGAAGAAGATAATATATCTCAAAGAATTATGCTGCCATTCAGCTGAAAGAAAATACTGTCCCAGCATTTCCAAATATACTGAAAAGATGAGACTAAAAGACCAACTTAAAACTTTGAAATTTATTCTATAGAAATAATCCTAGGAAAAAAAACCAGTATGAAACAAGGTTGAACTTTTATTCAAGGCAGTATACTTCTATATTCATAATTTTTCAAATGTAGGAGTTGTATTTGGGAAAAGTGAAATATCTCCCTTCCTGTATTTCACAAAAGAAAGAGTTGTTACTTAAAAAAAAAAAAAACACTCTAACTTGAAGAGTGCATTAACTTATTAAGCCAAGAGTCAGAAGAAAGCAAGTCAGAAGTCTCTTAAGGCCATGATCCAGTTTCACAGTGAGACTGCTTGGCTGCCTTACTCACCTTTGTCACGAGGTGGGTCCTCGGGCAGATCCACATCCAGCATGAGATCATCATCTTCAAGATCACATGAATCAAGATTATTCAAGATATCCTGCAAGAAAGGCAAAGTGAGATACAGCTGGTTCCATGATACTTCATACACCCTACTGTCACAAAAAGCTTTGTTACATTTTTACTGTGCACACATCCAATGTTACCAGCAGCCTCCTCTCCTCACCAAGATCAGCCTTATTTCAGACCATCTATACAAACAACAATCATCACACCTCTGGTAATATAACACAGTAACACTGCTAGATGAAACAAAGATGGATTTAAACATTTTTCTGCCTGATGCCTACATGTCATGGTTTCATACTGGCACAGTGCCAGTGCCCCCATGAAAATACTCTCTCCCTGGTGTCTGCTGTGAGATGTGACCAGGAATAAGCAAAGCCATGACACTATGGAACACTCCAAAGACTTTTTTATTCATTAATATCCTGTCTTCTCAGCAGTTGGAAGCATTTTGAAACTCAACAACTTTGTTTACTTTGAATTCAAAAACAGCTTTGTGGAGAGATGATGTTAATTCCTCTTATTTCAGCTCTCATCACAAAATCATTGAAAGGAAGTGAGAGAAACCTATGTTATCTTGACTTTTTGGGACAACAAATATTCAAACATGCTATTATGAGCAACAAACTCTGCTTCTTTTTGCCTTTCAGACTGTGGTACTTATAGAGATGTTCCTAAAGGGACTAATAAACCACCATATTGCAGGGGTATGCTAATGGCACAAGAAAAATGCTATTTAGTGCTAAATGAATTACACATATTAAATGTAGCCAGGTATATGAAAGGACTGCAATGAGGGCAAGCCCAGTCAGTGTTAAAAAGAGAGACTGACCCCTCTTGCTTTAAGAATACCAAGAGGAGGAGGAACTGAGGAGGCCAAGGCTGTGGAACACCCAGCTCACGGCTCAGTCTGACACTGCCAGTGCTGCTGGAAACCACAGCAGCCTGGGCAGAGAGCCCAGACACCCTTTCACTCCATCACTCCAAGGAAACTAAACCCACTCACACACAGCAGGCCTGAGCAAACTCCTAGGGATATCCAGCTCCAGCTCCTGAGCTCCCAGTGAATGCCATGCCTTTAAGGCCTGAAACCAGACTCAGGTCCCACACACTGACCTCTTTCCTAATACCAAAAACAGATTTTTCTAAGGTTTATTGGCTACTCCTAGAAATGATATGTGACACCAATATAGTATAATTTACCAAATATTAAATCAAATAAGTGTTTTACAACTATTTCTCATAGTAAATTGATCACTAAATACTTACATGAATACTGGCATACAAGCTATGAACACACTGCACAACAATATTCCCTGAAAAAGCCCCCCTTTGCTGGCTGTCATTTGTTAGATTTGCCTTGTCACAGATGCACAGGTGAAAAGGAAGAACATTAACAGGCATTTGTCTGAAATGTTGTTCCAGCTGTTCTTCAGCAGCCTTCCTACAGCACTCACAAAGCACTACTGTATTTTATTGTACATGGTGACAAGAGCTAAGTATATTTCAAGATTTTTGGGGGGATTTGGGTTGTGTCAGAGGACATTAAACATTTTGCATTTCTGCAGGGCAAGTTATTTATTGACTTAGGAGGGAAAGTGTGATATGAAAATAGTTACTGTGTACTTTGTAAAACATGAGCAATACAAAAGAAAGATGGAATACTTGACTCAAAACCATCTGCTTTTGTTATATTTCAAAGTCCTATCTGAATTGCTTTGTCCACAAATAGCATTCTATGCATTTACAAGAAAAATCAGGAAAACTCACACAGCAAGGCACTGGAAATAATAATAAATCCAACTATGAAAAAGCTTCACAAAAAAATGGAAGCCATTTAAATGAAACATGGATTTAATATTTGGGACAACAAAATGCCTGTATATTTTTGCTACTTTTGCTTCTATTTATTCAGGAACAAGGAGTTTTTAAACTAATGAACATTTTTTCAAACAATTCTGCAAAATACAGGCATGCTTGAGAGGCAGCTTCAGTTTGGTAGTTGATAAATTATTTCTATGCTGTGCTTTCATCTTCCAAATTAGTGTGAACAAGGATTATTTTTTTCTACTGCAAGAACTTTAATGACCATGACAAATAAAATAGAAACAGTGGCCACAAACACAAAAAGCGGAAAAGCTTTGCCATCACTGTGCAAATGCATTTAAAAATGCACAATATAAGAGCACAATATGCCAGAATTTTTCCTAATAAATCTAGATAAGCCACCTTAATATCTTTGAATGAGAACTTTGGAAGTGTAATGGTGTCACAGAAGGTCAGTATTTGAGATTCCAGACATACTTTCCTGTCAACAGCACACTTCATTATGCTTCCCTAATTACATATTCTTCACCACACTGAGGAAAGGAAACTCCATGCTACAAGAAAACCCCCACAACTGCAAATACCAAGACTTTGTAATCACTGGGCCATGTGTGAATGCACTTTGAGTATTTTCCCCTGTGAGCTACTTGGGAAACACAATATACAAAGAGGTGTCAGCAATGTCATCCTGAAATAGCCATAAGATAAAGTACAAGTTTCATCAGCACATTAGTGCATGTAAAAAAAGAAAATTTAGATACTTCCATTGCTGTTCTTTCTGCTGCATAAGGAACTGCATGTAATTACATGGGAATAACATAGTTAATAATGTGTGCTTAACAGCAATTAGCATCATGAAGAGATTCAGAGCAATGAGTTCAAACAGAACAGGAAATTAAGAAATTCTTTCCAAGTGCATCAGCTTCAACCCTAGAGAATATTCCATGTTTCAGCAATTATTACAAGTCACAGAAAAAGAAGATTCCCATTCTATTTATATAGGTGAAAAGAGTAATGTGTATTAAAAGGAGTATGATTTTCACAAGGCTGATTCAGCACTAGATTTTCAAGCTGGTACAACCTAGGAAGAGACTGAGTTTGGGACTGTGAAACCCCAGGTCCAACTACAGTGCTGTCCCCAAGCTCTCTCTCCACAAAGCTTTTCCACTGGACACAGGCAGCAGTGCTGTGCTGGCTTCCTGCAATAGAACAGGGAAAGCAGGAGGTGAGACAGATCAGCTGTGAGTCCTGCTGTAAGAGCTGAGGAACTCCAGCACCCCAGTGCAGGGAGCCCTCACACTGCACAAGGAGAAGGGAAAAGGCCAAAGGGCAAGGGACACCACATGTGACATACCACTTCCAGCAAGTTCACTTCAATGCTCTGCAAATCCTTTCTGGAGTGGTTGTCCTCAGATGCTGTGTTTTACCACAGGTTCAGCAAGCACACACAACAGCTCACCCACAGCAGCCTGGGATTTAATCCAGTTTTTTGGAGGCATGGAGCCCAGCATCCCTTTCTAGAGAGGGATACAACATCAACACCACTGCTTTGAAGTTTCAGGAACTCTATGCAGAAGAGCTGCTTTTGCTGAAGCAAAACTTCAGTTTTCATTATAAAGTCACATTCACCATAATGAACTGGAGTGCAAAATATTTTCAAAAGTTCAGTTTCCAAAAATTCCTCATGCAACATGCATCACAAGCTTTTTCTTAAACTGAAGAGTGCAATTTTTCAGTCCACCAACCAATCTGAATTCAATTTAGTTTAACAGCTGAACCTAGGCAAGAGGTCTGATTCTCAGCTTTCCCACTTCTTGCACTAAGTATTGTAAGGTTATAATGCAACCAAAATAAAGCATAAAGTGCCCAAAATAGAAGACAGAGAGATATCTGCCTGTCAGATATCTGACAGATTTTCTCCCTAATAAACATAAAAATGATGACCAGTGAAAGCTTATAACACAATGTATATTACAGTGGAATAAAAAAAAAAATGAAGTCAGGCATGAAGGTTAGTGAAGAAATGCAAAGCCCCCAACTAATTCCAGAGAGCATTGCCAGAATTGAGAAGAGTCTGAGCTCCAAGTACCTGTGCCAGGTTAGGATATTCTGCAGGAAAAGCAATTGCTTTGAGGGAGTCATGAACTGGTGGTGAGCATTAGGAACAACATTTTACCTGTTTCCATAACTCACAATCTCAGACCTCCCTTGTTTGTTCCACCTTTAGGAAGCAGACAGCTAAAGAAAAATAACTAATTGTTTTTATTACTGATTTAGTGACTTAGGTCTTGCTTTTGATGATGCTGAAAAAAGACCTCAGTAGAAGACAAGTGTGAGTAAGGGGAAAGAACTACAGGAGAATTAGGCCAAAAAACTCAAGTGAAGCATTCGAGAGCAGCACTGAAACTAAGAAACCATCATTTCAGGTGCTTGAGGAATGAAAAAAAGGAAGTGGCTTTTAAAAACAAACAGAAAACAGACTGAGGAAATCAGTCATCTGAAGGGCAGCTAAAGAATAACTGCCAAAGTCAAACACAAGGCAAGGCTGACAGAAGAAAAGAGGGAAACCTCCAGGGTCTTTTTCAATGCTATTTTCAGCATTTGACAATATCTGAGATAGAGATAAAAAAAGAAATAGGAAGTCTCCAAAAAGGCAATGTTCTATAGGAACTGAACAGAACTCTTAAGTGAAGGCAGAAAACACAGACAGAGGAAAACACATAGTGCACTATAGGGCTGAAGAGAAAAATCCACTGTAAATGAATCCTCAAAACAGAGAAAACCACCCAGGGAAGAGATGGGATAGAATTCTGCAGGATACCAAAGACAGAATAAGAGCACACTGTACAAGTCACATTGAAGATAATTAGGCCAAGCAGCCAAACAAGTACTTTGTAATTTTGTCCATGCTCTGTAACTGAAGGTTGCTGTGGCAACACGTGACAACAACTTGGCTTGGAAAATCCGAAACATTTTTGGTTTAACTGTTAAGTAGAACGGTCTTAAAAATTTACTGTTCTTGAAAACATTTTTATAGAGGTAGAACATACATTTTATTTGTATGTTCTACCTAGGTTCACTGAAGGTACAGAGGAATTCATTATTAGTTTAAGTTATTACATGCTGTATCTAAAGCATCTACACTTGCTGGGTTTTTAATTTATTTTTTGTAATATATGAAATCAGATGGCAGACTCTGTAAAAAATCTGAAGTTCAATAAAACAATAAAAGAAGAGAAAGAGGAAAACTAGGAATATTAGTCATTCTGTTGAGACTTGACCATTTCATAAGCAACAGCACTTTCAAGCATACAGCCCAAGCAACACCCACTGCCACATGCAGCATTCCTTGACTGCCATCTAGCCTCCAGCAATAAGGAAAGCTGAAAGGGGGAAGCATTGATTCCAGCAAAATTTAAAAAGATTTTCTATTTTTGGTTGTTTTGTTTTGTTTTTTTTTAATAGGCTGGTGCTTTTAAATAGAGAGTTTCCTGTTTACTTTTAAGCAGAATCACAGAAAGCAGTCAGCAGTGAGCATAAATAGTGACAGAGGAAGAGCAGGGGAGGAGGAGAAGCAGTTCTTCCTACTCACTGCTTCCAGTCTGTTTGCACAAAAAGGCTACCAAGAGGTTCAGCACTGCTTTTGCAGTTTATCTAACCAACAATGGAGCATTTTACCCTATTAAGCAATGTGTAATTGCTACAGCTGCTCTTAACTGGCAGAAATTATTGTGAATGATTCTCATTCCACTGACTTGCACTTGGATTAAATGTACAGCGCTTGGTTTAAGGAAAATATAGATGCTTCAAATAATTCCCAGCTGAGAAAGGAACCAAACAACCTCAGAGGAACAGCATGGGCATGGCTGTACCAGGAGCTCAGTTGTTCCCACTCAGCAAGAGTTTTAATTCTACCCTAAGAGACTTTGGGAGTAACCCGACTATGACACGTTACACAGCATTAATGTGTTCTATTCTTACACAGCCAGCTTAATGTACTTGTTTCTAATTAAAACCAAAACAATCCTCAAATATCTGCAAGCTACTTTGGGTGATTCTATTTTGACCAATCTCTCCATGAGCTGCTCACAACAGGGGAAGTGTTCCCTCACTTACTGCACTACTGCAGAGGTGTGTTTATGCCACATCATCCTGACACACTTCCACAGTGTCAGCCAAGGGCACAAAAGCTCAGAGCCAGCTCACAGGTGGACATGCAGAGTTACCAGAAAACATCCCTTCCAAGCCTAGAAAATTAACCTAGTGCTAACTTCTACCAGTGTTTGCTCTCATATTTCACACAGCAGCACAGCAGCTGCCACACTCTCCCCAAAACACAAACCCAAAGGTGTAATGAATAGATGCCATGAGCAGAACACATCAGTAAAAGTGAAGTTGCCTTCCTTGGTTTTTCCAGCCAAAACAGCCTGAGAAGATTTACTGTGTCAATTCTGAAGGAAGAAGTTCTCAAGGGCATATAAGCTTTCCCAAAGGAAAAAAGGTAATTTGCCATAAAAGGATGTTCACCCAATGTCATGCCTCTCAGACCAGGATCACAAGAGGTTTGTGCACTGTAATAAAGTCATATTACCTCCTAATCATGTTAGACACTAGGGACACTATATAACACAGGACACACAGAAGTGCCATCTCATTAAGTAATTCTGTTTCTCACCACCTCTCCTTGCTGCTACAGTTAAACTCAGAAGTTAAAGACTGGAGCAGAGGTAGGACAGTCAATGGTGGCTATTCTCCCTCTAAAATCATTCCCTAATGCCATGACATTTCCCTTCTCTGCCATGAGCAGAAAACTGTCTGCCAGCAAACTCCACCACAGGAATGGCTGAGGAGCTGACAGAACACACTGAAATGAGTTTGTGCCTTTAGTTCTGTATTGACAAGCAACAACACAGACTGAATTTTTCATTAAAAACTTAATGGTGGAAATATTACTCAAGGGTGTTCTCCCCTTACTTCAGTATATTCACAAATATTATCTGTTCATAATGAAGATTAAAGGCAAAAAGATGACACTGACTTTTGAGGTTTTGAAATCAGAACCAAGCAGTCTAGTGGTTTTCCAAACATATATTTTTAGGCATAAAAATAGGCTTCTTAGAAATTAGGAAGATAAAAAACAATTGCCACAGATTTCTGTAACTGCATTATAGGAAAAATGAAAATGATGAAGTCAGAACAGTACAGTTTAAGTGACTGAATAATTTTTATCAGATCCTGGAACATGACATGAAGATATTGGGACAAAGACATGAATTTAGAAGCTTATACAGCTTAAACAGAGGTTACCAACTACAGCAACTTCCAATAAGCAGCTACCAATGAAAAACAGCTTTCAAGGCTGACATGTGTATTAGATTCAAATCCCAGAATCACTCTATATATATATATATATATATATACACACACACACACCTGAGCAGGAAGTTTGACCACAGAAATGGCAGCTTCCCAGACAATGTATTTCCAATAAATCTTTCTGCATACCAATTAATAAATTCATACATTGTTTGCCTTTTTCTAGAATGCATCAGTAAAAGCTAAAACCTCATGTGCTACTGTGATATCTCTTGCCAATAAATATATTGGCCTAACCCAAAAGTCAGATTTTCACATAAAGGAGTGTGAAAGACCAACAAATTCAACCTGTCAGCTACTTCAAAATCCAAATCACCCCAACATATACAACAAGATTTCCTAAGACTAGAAAAAGTATACTTCATTAAATAATTATACCACAAGAATTATGCCATCTCTTTCCAACCTCACAACCTCACTAGAGTATTGGGCATCTAATGGTGTCATCAGTTCTCACTGTATCACATTCACTAGCAAAAAAAAAAATTAAAATCTCTAATCATACACAAAATTGGAAGTGTGTATTTATTAATGCCATAATGAATTTTAGTCAAAATGCACTGACTGAGGTGAAATCATCCTTTGCTTTCAGGTACAGAACAAACTCAGACACTTCTTAAAGAAGTGCTCAACTGAAGTACACAAATTACTTTCAGGAATCATCATGGGAGCACAAAATGCAATTAATTCTCTTTATTAACCTCACCTTTTGTATTCTAAGAGGAGGAAATGCATTAAGTCAACATTGCTCATTTGAGTACAGCCTGTCAAGAAACATTTTAATGCTCTTCTCTGCTTTGAGTAAGATCTTCATTGTTCTTTGAAAGAAGAGAAAAAAGAACTGAATTTCATCTGGCTCATTAGATGAAAGGCTTTTAATGTGTGCTTCTTGTACCTAGCTTGCACCTGAAGGACTCATTTCATGACTACTCTTTTAGAAAGTTCTAGCAAAATAATAAAAGTTTGTGTTGAGAAAAGATTACACACTTTTTACATAGTCTTAAGCTTACCAGGAGTTTTATTTTCATTACAGTTGTAACCAAACATTACAAAGTTTAAAAAGCTCAACTTGTCATAGAACAAGAATTAGTGTTTTGGCATTACCTCCTGAAAAGAAAGTTCAGCTAAAGAAAGGAAGGTGGGTAGAAGGCAATATCAAGAAAGTGTAATAAATGGAAATAAATAAAATAAAATAATAAAGGAAATAAATGTATTAGAACTACACACATTATAAGTCTGAATTCATATTAATAAATTACTAATTTGAGAAATCAGACTGGCAATTTAAACCTTACTACAGAGTCATTTTGAGAAGTGAATTATTTAAAAAATTAAGGTAATTAGCACTAAATGACTTGTAAATAACTACTGAAATAAATTAATAACTGAACTAAACAATTCTACTTTAGCACGTTCATTTTCTTTAAGAAGTAGAGCATATTCCACTGAGTACCAATGCTTCAGGAACCAGAAAGCATTTTGCCCAGTCTCAAAAACTAATTCAGATGTGCCCTTGACCAAGTTGCAGTCACAAAGGGTAAAAATATAACAAAGAATAGCAGCAAACAATCTTACAAGATTTCGAAAAAATTGCCTGGAAGAAGAGAAAAATGTAACTGTTTTATACTCTGGCTAAAATTCTGGCCATGTGTCAAACTGCTTCATTCCAGCGAGATCCAGATTTCATCCCAAGAGCAATTAAATTCTCAGCAAAGCAGTTAAAACCCATCTGTCTCCTCAAGCCAGATTTCAATTATTATTCCATAATCCTATGCCTTATAATTACATTGGTGTTCACTCTGCACATATCCAAAAATACTGGCTGGATTTACTTCAGGAAAAATGAACACAGCGCAAAGATCCACATTGCTACTGGAGCCTACAGGAAAAAGAGTCAATCTGACAGTACAGGGAACACTCTGAAAGCTTCCTGTCCAAACCTATTGGCCCAAATGAAATTGCTTGAAAAGAAATGAAAAAAAAAACCCAAATCACATTGCAAAAACCTCTCTCAAGAATATTACAGAAAGAAGCCAAAACTATTGGAATGTTTTCAGTTTAAAGTTTGACTTCTTGCAGACTTTGAGCACTAGAATATTGCAGCATCTTTAAAACAAGCAGATACCTCAGAACAAGAACAGCTGTACTATTTATCCTTCTCAACGTAAATAAGGACTTGCACTTGCCAAAGACATTCAAAGCTTCACTCTGAACAAACACATTAAAGCTTCTCTTTCTCATTTGCCTACTTAGTTCAGCACTAAGAAAGTTATCCAAAATAACCAAAATTTCCATTTGAAAGTGAAAATAAAACAACAACAGAGATAGTGGAATTAGTTCTTTTCTGTTATGGAATTAGGTAATGAAAATATTTTCATCCTTACAAAAAAACCCCACAAATACCTACCAAGCTCTAAATCCTCCCTGTGATATTATTTAGATTTGTATGACTCTTAAACTTCCAACACTGTATTACACACTTTCTCCACAGCTGCTGATTCAGTAAAGAACAGGAGGACTGTACTAAAAGAGGCCAAATTTTCTTTTGTTCTTCATCCCCATATCTTTAAAACCAAGATGCACTGAGAATAGCAAAGATATTGGCTTTTCTGCTCCCCAAAAGGAACAATGAGCCTTAGAGGCCAGCAAGTTCCTGCTGTTGCCTTTCTATGCTGGTTCTCATTTCAGAAGCCCAGTTAAAATCCCCTTTGCAAAAGCTGCCCTCCCAAAGATGCTCCAAACACTCCTAAACCAAGTTCACCCTAGGGGGGGCTGCACTGCCATCTATGGAAAAGCTTAGGAAAAACATTTAGCATTTTAGTATTTGTTAAAAGACTAAAAGACAGCTTAAAAGACTACCAAAACAGCAGTGGGATGAAAATGAGGAAGAAAAAAGGCAAATTATGCAGTAAACATGACCAATTACTCAGCACACAGTTCCCTGAATTGTCACTCAGCCACACTGCTTCTACTCACCCAGCCTGGTGCCACAGGAACTCCAGAACTACTGCTTTGGTGACTGCCCTGGAAATACTAAATCCAAGGGCAGGCAGGCTGGCACTAGCCCAAGCACTCCAAATTCTTAAATCTGACTCTCATCAATTGGATTTTGACACACAGATATGAACTGCTTTTAACTCACCACACTAGAGGATAGAAACTGCATAATTTGATCACGTATCTGCCAGCAATCAAAACATCTGACGTGTTGACTAATCACAATAATTATTCTCAATGCCTTCACTTTTTTGTCTTTCTACTCCCTGCTTGCAGAGAAAAGGAAAAAACATGGAACAAAAGCTTACAAAACCTACTCAAGAGTACTGTTTTTCAGAAAGAATGAAAAGCTGCGTCAGAAATTCTTTTGCATCTTCAGATTAGAAAAGATCACTGTCAATCTTTAGGCTAAAGAAATCAAATATATCATAATTTCTACCAAAACCTACAAGTACAGGGGAAAAAAAATTTAAAATCCCACTACTAAGAGGCAATTCAACGTTTCAGAGCTCCATTTCCCCCCCTCAAAATCCAAGCTACTGAAAATACATTTCTGCCTTGCAAAAATAAAAGGTGCTATTGATGCTTTTCTCATTCAGATAAATGCCACAGTACAGCAGTAAGCACTGAATTCAGGAAAGTAACAGGATAAAAAAAATCAAAAAGGGTAGCAACAATACGTGATCTTCTAGATTCAACATCAAGTCTTAAAATCTCCTTTCTCCACTTCCTCCAAAACAAGTAAATACATTCTTCCATTCTTAAGCCCTCCCTAAAAACTGTTTACTTTCAATAAACAAAGAAATAATCCAAAATAGTGAATAAGAATATCAAAGGCTTCTAATGTACCTCTCATCTGCTTACAACAGCTTCTGTCAATCAGCTCATTGATTCAACAGGAACTCACAGCCATGCACAAATTAATTCACAGGGGCTACACAGACCAAAACCTAGATATATACTCTGAAAGCACAGTAAAAGAAGTGTCTTCCACTTGTTTGTTACTTTTCAGAGTATGTATCAAAACATCTATGTTGAAAACTTACCAAGGACAAAGTTTAATAACTTCCTTTTTTTCTTGGCATGTGCATGCATGTGTCTGCAACAAGGGTATTTGTTTTTGCAGTGGCCTCCATGAAACTTTTCCCTGTAAACACCAATAAAGCTACAAAACTCACACTACAAAAATATCTAACAGCTTTTCCAAGCTGGTCACAATTGCCACAAAAAGTTAATAACCACTGCTAAACTCTTTCAAGCACTAGATCCCAACATCATAATTTAAAACTGAGAGCAAACAATACCATAAGCAGCTGAAAATACATCAGGAATTGATATTTAGTTACACACAAAGAATGTAATTACCTATCTGTGCCCAAGTCTCAAAGTGGTATTTGCATTACTAAATTGCAGTGGTGACACAGCACCCAACACACCTGAAACTCACGAAGCATGACACATCAGTTAAACCAAACTGGTTTTGTCAAACACTCTGATTGTTAGCATCATGTTTATAGAACCCAAGTTGCTTGATTCACACTCTGTGCAGATAAAGGAGTACAAACAGAGCAGACAGACAGAATTTTCCTCAGGCCCACTGAAATGCCAAGGTTGGCTCCTTGATCTCAGAGGATCACAGCACAGCAACAACTCTCCATCCACTCTGCTCATATTTCATGATGTTTCTTGCACATCATTTTGAGTCCAGCAGTGAGAAAAACGTTGTGCTGCATTTGTGTATCCCACTGGAGAGGCACAAAGAGCCCTGCTGCAGTGAGCTACAGCCAGGTCTCCACCTCAAAGGTGCTGTGACTGACTGAAGAGAGAAATCAAATGTCTGCTTCAGCTCACAGGGGCCCTATGAGCACACAGTACAGAATAACAGATGCAAGAAGCTACAGAGGAAACAGCTCTTTTCTGGCTTTTTCACTCCTATGTTTAGAGATTGCTAGGAGGTGTTGAACTTATACTTTGCAGAAATTAAATTCCTTTACTCTTTGTGAGCTCTGCTATGAGACTGCATAAGGAAGGACATGTTTTGTCCTGACTTTAGAATCAGGAAAGAAAAAAAATGTGTGCAAACAGCCTGATGAAGGTCACCTGGTCCAGAAACAGGAGTTCCTAAACAAGAAGTTTCACAAAGCAATCAACTACAGCACAAAGAGGAAACAATTATAATTTTTTAAAAATAATTAATATTTTAAAAATATACTTAATAAGCACTAAACTCAACACACTGTAACAATGCAAGTTATGAACACAGATACATACTATGCTGTTCATTTCTGAAGAGTCGTAACTCCCACACGGATGGACACTTCCTATGGGTTCCAGCCCTTCTTCATCCCACATGTATGTGCCATCAGAGCTGTCAGATGGAGAGAGCTCAAAGGAGGAGCCAGCTCTGTAGTTCATCTCTGAAGAGATGACATTCTCAGTAGTGTGTTTTGTGCTTTCACTGTTGTCATCCACTGCTTAAAGAGAACAGCATCAGTTAAGGCTACAAAAACAAACCAATTTTCAAAAAATAAACATTAAAATGCCTGTTACTGGTGTGCTACCATTGCTGGAGCTGTACTGTAACAGAAATACCTGAAAGCTTTCTACAGTATTGTTCCCTAATCCCAGAAGGGGGAAAAGCTTAAGCTGGTTTGGCAGCTACAACCAAGGAATCTTCCAATCTACATCATTGCTAACCTTTTCCACTGCCCTAATTCACCCACCATGGAAGCTACTTTCTAGAAATCTGCATCTCTTTAACATATTAGAAGGTGGGTCCAAAAATATATCCTTTGGATCTAGTCTTTCAATTGCAACATCCCTCAAATAAGCTTTTATCATCAGAAGCCCATCAAAGATTTGAAAATGTGACTTTCAAAAGCATCTTCTTGTGTATCTTCCACTCATTTTTAAAGAATTAATATACATCAGAAAAAACAAAACAGACACAGTAACAATTCTGTTTATAACTGAACTAATTCAATTACACATCCTACACTTATTTCCACTACTTAGAAGCAGTTACAGCTATTCTCTGCCTACAGAGGTGCAGGGAGCACGAGGTGAAATTTTCTTAAAATATCACCAACCCAGAAAATGAATGGCATAGCAAAGATATGAGGAATCCCACAACCACAACACAAATGTGTTTAAAGGAGGTCACTTTCATTTTTATCACAAAGGGCTCTTCAAAGTAATGCTTGGGAAAAAACTATAATGCAGAAAAGGCACAAGCAAACACATATGTCAGCACAGAGCAGTTGCATTCTGAAACAAATCATAAGCAATGGGTAATTACATTAAATAACTTAATTACCATTACAGAATTTTGACTTAGCACCTAAAATTTCAAAAAGAACATAAAAACGTATTTACCAGACACATTTATATCAAGCCAGTCGTCAGCATTACAGTGAGATCCTCCACCTTCCTTGAGAGACGTGAAGGGCTCGATGGACGTTCTGCTCCCATGCTCTAATTCCTGAAGGCAGCTCTCCTTCTGCTGGATTTGTACAGTCCTGTTTGCCTCTTCTATATCTATGAAATCATCACTGAAGTCTTCACTCAGATCATTTTTCTCAGAGGACGACAAAGAAGATATCGATATTTCATCTCCATCATCGCTCATACACATCACTTTTGACCCATGCTTTCCCAGACTCTCCTGCAGGGCCTCCCCAGGTTCTGTTCTGTGAGCCCTGCTCTCTAGGATGCTGTTTTTATCAACGGCTCTGTTGATGCTGGCTGAGATCTCCGCGCTCTCCAGCAGGCGCGCGTCCGGAGCCGCGCTTTTGCTGCCATCCACAACAGCATTCCCAGCAAAGCGCTGCCTGGTCGGCTTCAGCAGGGAAGGCCGACTCAATCTGTATCCATAGGAAGGTGCTGACCCAGATCCATTTGACAGTGGGGGTTTCTTGGAACAGGGAGCTGACACAGCCGAGTACGGTCTGGTAAACCCATACTTGATTGGCTCGTTTCCATTGGGTACATCCAACTGACACGCGTTCCTTGACAGCAGAGCAGGCCTCTGAGACGTCCTGGCAGCGACATTCTGACTATGATAAGGCCTTGTAAGATCCACAGCTTTGTTAAAGGAATGTGACCTGGTTAGAGATGCACTGGGAAGGAAAGAATTCTGAATGGAATGTGAAAAACTTTGTGATCTTACCATTTTGTCACAGGAAAAAGCCTTGCTGGCATTGTCTGTAGATTGTGCCAGGCTTTCTCCTGAACTTGTCCTTGTGGCACCAGAATTAGCTCTAGGTCTCTGCAAACCTACCACCGGCCGATTTCCATAAAATCCATTTAAATTTGATCTTGGAGCATTGAGTCCAGAGTATGTCCTTCCTGACAGGGTACCTTTGGTGAATTTAGCTGAACTAGAGAGTCCAGATATAGACTTTGGATTTAATTCCTCAGTAGAAGATACAAACATATTGGTTTGCTTTGCTGCTTTTGACACAACCGAAGCAGTGCTGTTCAAACCCACCCTGAGCTCATCATTGCCCAATGCTCCTTGAGATTGAGGGAACTTCTCAGAATCAATTAATTTTTCATTAGAATTGCGTCTGGTGTTGACCTCTCTCCCATTCTGATCGTTGAGCTGATATTTATTTGATTTTTTCCAGTTGAAAGCAAAGGAAGACATTCCAACAGTGCCATTGTGCTTGTTGAAATTTTTGCCACCGTTACTCCCTGCTAAGTTCACGGCCGTCCCGTTTGGCATCGGTTGCAAAACAGCCCCTAAAGTTTTCATTCCATATTTCGGTAGCCTGGAAACCAAGGATGTCCTGTTTTGATTTTTTTCTTCCATGAGCTATTGGGTACATTGGTCCTTAAAGGGTGCTTGAATCTAAGAAAGGAAAATAAAACAACATTAAACCTGAATCAACCACACATTAAACACAGTTTTCTGTACATTTGCAGCTATAGGCTTCCTAGATTTCTGTGCCTAATTCCACCATGCTGATAAAGAGTAACACAGACACATTTTGTGAACTCCAAAGTTCCAGCAGTTATCTGGCAATAATACGCTCTTCAGATGACAGCTCCCACTCCCAACTTTCATTCTCTACATAAACCATCTTTTTTTTGTTTTCCTTTTGTAATCAGTAAAATAAACTTGAGAAGAGTTTGGATGATATTTTTGTTTGTTTCTTCTTCATTTACCCATTTACATTTTTTACTTCATTTACCCATTTTTAGCAACAAACTGAACTTTTCAACTGTTACAATTATTAAGTTATAAAATAAAGATTTATTATTTTTAAAAAGTCATAAATATGACACAATAAAAACCTGTGGTCAGCAACATAAACCCGTAAAAAACAATAATGTAAAATCTGACTAAAAGCCAATTTTTTGAGATTGTTTTCCATTTCCCCAATGCCTAAAATATAGGAAATAACTACTCATCATACATCTCACCACAGCATTTTTTCTTCCCAGACCTTTTGGATCTCCCAAAACAAGACTCACATTCCTAGTAATTGTTTTTTTATGGAGACAGCAGTCTACTTTGGAAATCATCTGATTGGCACATAAACCTGAGGTACAGTGCAACAGTTGCATAAGGTCAGTGTTAGTAAGCAAATTCAAAAGTTCTACTTAGTCAAAGTACATAGAATATCTTGTGTAACCACAGTAAGCATTACCCTAAAGTGAATCACTCCCCAAGTTGCAAGACTCACTAAGAAGCATTTAAATTCTCAGTGATACAGTTGAAGATAAAATCAAAGATAAGATCGAAGTGGCATTAAATTCATGCAAACTGAAACACCCTGAGGATTTGCCAGTGAATAGGATGCCCCAGAGCAGCACTTCTGGAAGCAGATCTACATGACAAAGACAGAAAGAGAAAGGCACTGCAGACAGGGCATTTAGGGGCTCCTAACTTGTTAGAACACCAGAATCCACATTCTGCAACTGGTGTGTGCATTTCCATTTTGAAATACACAAATCCTGACTTTTCAAAGACTCAGTGAATTCTTGCACAGCAGAGACACTGCTCTCACCCACGTGTGCAAATATTTCCCCCTGGGACCAGCAGAACATTTCATTCACATATGTATAACACTTGCCTGCATGTGGATTGAGGTGTCTAATGTCAGACTTCTTGCCTACCTGCAACCCTTGCACAGGATAATAATATCATCAGGCAACATCAAAGATCTTTATTTCATGTCAACTACATCCAATAAAGTACAACTTTTTTAATAACTCCATGAATAAAAAATGGCCTTTAATATGCTGATGAATTCATTCCCAGCAAGCATCACAGTGCAGATCCCTCAGATGATAACCTAACTCGAAAGAAAAGGCAAGTCTTGTGAAGAAATCTTCCAAATTGAAAAAGTTAAATTAGAAAGCTGCTAATTTAACTTGCATGCTTTATGGATAATTCCCTTTTCACATCTGTCTACCATCTCTTAGGTGACTGCAAAATTTAAATGAGGCCATTTAATTAGATTACTTTAATCCTCCACCAAGTGCTGCAAATTAAACTTGAAAAGGAGACCTTTCAGTTCTCTAGGAAGGGCTCTTGCTCATTTATCCTTGATTAGGCAAAGACAACACATTATCTTCAACAAAACCATACTGATAGCCCAGAACACTTCAGATAATTCAATTAAAAAACAAACAATACTTCTCTGTATTTTATTAGCTATGTAACTGTAACTACTGTGCCACTTTCTGGAGCCCAGATGTTTCATTTGTTTCATTGAAACACAATGTCATCAAAAAAAACACTAAAACTTAACAGCATCATGTCTGGCAAATGTTTTCCAGAAAATGGGGGATTTTCTTATTAAGTTCTCTAAAACTTCCTTAATCTTTAGTTATGTTTACTAGGAAAGATTCCACCAGCCTCACAATTAAACTCCCTTATCAAGCAGCACTGTTACCAGTTAGAGTATGATTTCTGCATCCCAGAAGATTCAAGTTCAATACAATTTAAATTGCAGCCTACTGTACTATAAAGAAATTCAAAGTATTTTTAGACTTAAGTAATCTATGGATTCTTAAAAAACCGACATTTGGGCAAACAAGTTTTATATTCTTTGCCTTGGGAAATACATTATCTAGTGCACACAAGCCTAATCAGGAATTAAGCTAATTATAAAGAGCCTAGCCTTACATAATGATCCAGGGAAAAGGAGTTAAAATCCACAGAACCCCTCTGAAGAATTAACTGAAAAGCTGCTACATCCTTACCTTCAAGGATATTCAAGATCCTGGTGATAAGCAAAAGGATATTAATTCTCACCCTCCTTGGTACTTCCTCTACAGGATTATTTACACCTCAATAAAATCCTGCACTGTTGGTTGCAAGTGGCAAGCACAACATTCACTGTCATTTCATTCAGTTTGTTTCAGCACCACCAGGAAGGCAGTTTCCTATACTCAGCTTCTCAGCAAAGTCCAGCTTTGCACCTGAGACTCTGCCCTACAGAAGAAGACAGCTTAAAGATTCACACATCTGAAAATGTATTCATACATTTTAAAATCCTGCAATCCCTAGGATCTCTGCCACCAGGCAGATAACAGCATTTTCCAGTTCCAGATTCCTGAATGGGACTGAATTCCCCTCCTCTTGTCACAGCAGTGTGGAACACCCAGCTGAGGGATGGAACACATGTGACAGGCTGGTGACAGGCCAGAGAAATTCCCCTTGCAGTCCTACTGCCATGGCAGCAGTTTCAGATCGGTGTTTCACTCACAGAAATTGAAGTGCATGTGTATTTCAGCTGTGCCCTGTGCACAGCTTATAAACCCACCTCTTACACTTCTGGGTTAGTAAAATTACATCAGTTATGTGGAAATATCTTATTTCCACCAATGTAGGGAGGTATTGAATGTCAACAGGGAAAAATCTAGGAGGTCCTTGCCACAGAAACAGCAAAAGGCTTCCTCAGCACTCACTTAAGAACATTCCAAGATGGGCAGCATGACTGCAAGTCAATTTTCAGCTTTAAGAGGACCATGGGAGCTTAAGAGAATGGAAGAAACTGGCAAGAGATCCAGCTGGCAAACACCTGCTCTGAGCATGACAAGCCCTGGGGAATTCAAGACCATGAATCCTGAGGAAATCATGCATGCTGTATGAATTAAAATGAATCAGAATGCAACCAGAAATTCTGATGGCTTCCAGAGTGAACTTTGAGTATTTACAACTTCTTGTGCTGTTTACTCTGCACGGAGTGGTTTCAGTTCAGTCCAAAGTGCCACCTTCACTCCAAGATCCAGTAAGATTTATCAGCTCTGCAATGAAATCCTCCAAGCCTGCCCTCCTTCTCCTGTCTTCCATTTCTCCAAAAGATCTGTTCTGGACTCAATTCCCAATGCTTTATGAAGGCATCCCTGAATTTCAGCCACTCTCCCTTTCCTATGTCCAAACTGCAGTGATTAAAACCACCTTCCCTGAAACTGCCTTCTGAAGGTACCATAGCCAGGAAGCACAGCAAGAAACTCCAATACAGCAAGGGCTTCTTGTTCTATTTCTCTGAAATTACCTTGCTTTTCTGTGTCCCAAATTGTGAGATTCTGTTTTCAGGTCTCAAGGCAGCTTACAGATACACCCTTTTCTGTTTTTCCTCCCTCACACTAACGAGGTTCTACCCACTTTGAAGGGCTGACCCAGCAAACACCAACCAACCAGTTATCCAAGCTGCTCTTGTGCTCAATTTACTGTCAAAATACAATAGGACAAAGAACAGGAGCAGAACATGAGAATTGAATAAAGGGAGAAGGAAACAAGAAATACATCATAAAGAGATTGGAGTTTCAGTATTTCTAACATTGAGCAAGATCTCTGGTCAATACAGCAGAAAATGTGACATCCCTTGTCAACTCTAAAAGCATTCTTGCTATTCATCAGCATTCTTCATGTTTGATAAGGCAAGAGGACATAAGCACTTACTGGAGAAAAAGAAATAGGGAAATGCAGGTCTATTTTGTAGAAGAAAGCTACCACAATACTTCCAGAATCAAAACCTCCCTCTGCATCCCTCAGGGTCACACTGGCAGTTCACTGTGCCATTAATGCTGTTTACACAGATCATCAGGCACCTCAAGGAAGCAAAAAAGGGCAAAGTGTTACCTACCCAGACAAGGATACTTTGTAATTGTTGCCCACTTGTGCTTTTCATATTAGTCAAACAGAAACTATGCACTTTAAACTCCAAATTTTTACATCAAAACTAACCAAAACATTGAAACAAAACAGGGTATGAGTTTTGTTTCATTTTGTTTTGTTTAGATTTTATGGAAAACAGTTATGAAAATTTTACCTACAAGAAAAACTTTTGCTAAAAACCTGTTTCTCAAACAAGTAAAGCTGCACTGATTTTTGACATCCTTACACAACTAAAAAGGTGGAAGGCAGTCAAGGTCCAGATGTTCAGCCAGCTGCAGCAAAGAACAGCTTCAGGACAAAGACAAGAAGATGGAAGAGGATAGCTCAGGGTACAGACAAATGACTCCCAGTAAAAGAGACTATCAGGGTCTGTAAGGAAGAAGAAAGCCTTGACAGTGCAATTTCAAGTTCCTCATAAGTGTTAATGCAGGTTATTATGGTTTGCTGATAAATGAGACATGAAGTGCAGTGGCAGTTACTCTTTGCTGCCTTGGTGCTGACAGCCCAACTGCTGTCAGGGACAGGTCAGCCAGATATTGGAATAAAGCATTGGAGATGCACAACTCTTCCCTGAACCTGCTCTTCATCTGATGCTCCTCTTGCAGAAGTCATCAATTCCTCTCTTCAGCAGGCCTTGTTCAACCTGGATGAGCAATGTCAAGCCTGTACCTGCAGATACAAACACCAGGCAGCCCTTGCATAACCAGCTCCAGAACACAAGAGCAGGGCACAGTGGCTTTCACAGGCATCCAAGGAACACAAGGCCCAGATGACAGCAGCACTGCATTAGGTGTGCTGACCCCAGGAATGCTGCAAGAGGTGGGAGGGATATATTGCCATCTATCAGAAAATTACCATAATCATGGCCAATACATATGCCCCCAGTGCAGAAACACCCCTGCCAGAAGGAATTAAATTATGTGGATTACTTCACTCCTTATGTTATGCAAGGAACAGCCTCCTGTGGACTGAACCAACCCAGGAGATTCCACCCCAGTGAGCAAGTAAGGCTTCTTCACTAGGGTTGCTTAATAGCACTTTAAATAGCAAAAGATGCAGATGTTTTCAACATCTTTGTTGGAGAAACAAAAAGCCTTTACTCATTTCTCTTGTTGATGATACCTTAAATTGTTACCAAATTTGCAGGGATAACAAACAGAAAGGGGAAAAACCAAAGTAAGAAAAGACAGACACTGTCTGTCTGCCTTACAGATCCAATGCTCTGCAACCTAGAGACAAAGTCACACAGCTACAAAGAAGGCAAAACCTGTTAATCATTCACCAGCACCACCTCCCAAGCCCTTTCAAAAACAACTCCAAACAAACATACTGTGACTATAAAGGACATTTTTTTTATCTAGGTTCCTATGCTGCCTTAATACTTCCCTGCATTTATGAAGATTTCTGTCCTGGAAGATAAATCATAATTGTGTATATGCTTGGGTGCAAGTACATGGATTTTGGAAAGACTCTCCTCTTTCCCATCAGAGTCTTTTTTCCAAGGCTTCTCAAACATTTTTGGCATTCTTACATGAAAAATAAGGCAGCAGGTAATCAGAAGCCTGCCTTTCAGAAGAATTTTAAAGGTGCATCACCATCATAAAGGCAATTTAAATTTTATGCTGTGGCTAAGATTGACTGGAAAAATCCCAAACATCAATTGCAGTCTAGAATTAAAGCTTTCTACCAGTGAAATGTCAGATCCTGATCTCCCCTTAAAACATTTTGTGATTATGTCAGCATCAAAGCAACTGACAGCAGAAACAGGCCCTTGCTCCTGCTGATGGTATTAGTCCTTCAGCACAGCATTTCACATGGGTAATTTAATCTGCCTTGTAAGAACAAATCCAGAAAGATTGCATCTGTCTCAAAAGCAGTGTCCTACTGCAAACCAGTAGGAACTACCTGCTGTTCTCTAGCAAATATTTCACTTAGAATCAGAGGAATAACCTTTTTTTCCTCAGCACTATCCACTGTTACCTAGTGATTCAAACACACTATTCCCATCTCTAACTCTTCTAGGAAAGATTTACTTCACCACTAACTCAGTAACAAACTGAAAGAGCTGGTTACCAGTTACTGTTTTCTACTTCTTACATACAAACATGTTAGCTGGAGCAGGATTTTCTTGTTGATAAGAACAGGCAGGCTGAAAGCCAAGTGAAACTTGGTATACAGCTAATTATAACTGGAAATATCCCTTTTTAGACTGCCATGTTGTCCATCCTACTCCTCTGGTTTGTTTATTCAACTGATGCATGTTCTCCATGTAAAAACACTGAGCTGTCTCGAGCTAGAAGCCTCTCACACTGGCACTAACATATTTTTCCATCTATATTTTGTAATGATTAAATAATGACTAATAACAGAAACAATATTTCCTGTCTGAACTGCTGCTGAGCAGTTTTTCTATGTGGGTATCTCAAGATTAAGAATTTCCATGGGTTTAAATCTTCAATGAGGCAGAGCTTTCAACCAGTATGTAAGTTGGTTTTTTTCCCCCCCTCTAGCCACAGACACTCATTCTTTCTTTTTCTCCTGCTGCCTGAGTAAGAATTGTAGTTATAGGTTAAGCAGAGATAATTGGAAGAGACTGCATGTAATTCACAGACTCACTGGCACTGGGATATCTTCAATAAGCCTGAAGAGGTTCACACGTGATAACTGAGCAAGATTAGACAGGATGAAGCAGAAAGAAAATAGAAAAAAACAGTTTTGAGATTTTCTTTGCTACACATTACAATGCAATTTCAGCATAGTTCAGTTTTTCACAGAAGATCATGATCTTGAGACAAGAACACATCAGCACATTGCTATGAATCTAAAAAAATCATATTGTTAAGTCAGCTACTACTGGATTTTAAAAAAATACTAGAAAAAGGACTGACAGAGAAAACCCTTAACACTGCTATCATGAAAGACAGACAGTGAATACTGCATAAGTTGGAAATATTACATAAATCATGGAATTTCACTGTGTGTGGATCATGGCACTTCAATGCCCAGTTCAATTCTCCATACAGTTCCTCTAGACAATTTTATTTTAGAGGTGAGCAAAACAAAAATCCTATTAACTCCTGTGGCTGCCTTAAAACAAAAAATGCACCAGGGAAAGACAGGCAAAGACAGAATGTGACTTCCTCAACCTTCAACTGTTCTCAATTCATAGAATTTCTTAAATTTGATGCAGTTTATTCAGGAACCCTCCACAGATCTCTTGGCCACTATTTCATGTAACCTGTCCTCGAGCCCCAAACCTTCTTCATCCTTGACTGCCTTAAGCAAGGAGTTCCAGAGCCCCAGTAACAATTCTTTCAAGGTTATTTCATTGTCTTGCACAGATTCCCAAGGAAAATTACTACTAAAATTGCTTCTAAACCTCCTACAGTGCCAGAAGAGGCTATGGGTACCTGCTCTCCTGGCTACCAAACACACCAGTTTGTTTCACAATTATGTGTTTTCCTGTATTATTTGAAGTTTCACTTCTTAACATTCATCCTTGATCAAAATTACTGCAGCCACACATCTGTGTATTACAGCTTTCAGCTGAAACTTGCTTATTTGTAAAACACATCTTCAAAGTATCATTTTCTTGCTATTGAGTTTCATTTCATTAGTGCTGGACTCAATACAGCTTCTGTCTACAATTCCACTGATATAAATCAGTTTCCAGTCTCAAAACCAGACTCCCTGAAAATGTTTGAGTACCAAACAACTTTGCAAGTTTCCCACAGCATAACAAACACCAACATGTTTTCGACAACAGAGAGGCAGCCTTCAGGATTTTAATGTGTGTTTTGTGTTTTCCTACCAGCTTTCTGATACACCAACAGCTATTCTGAAATGTACTTCTCAAGGTCAGTTTCCTACAGCGTGGAAGACACAGATATTTGTTATGTCCCCAGAGGTTTGAAACTGAAGGAGAAAAAAAAACCAAAACAGATTATCTGAGAAATTGAGATGCAACTTCAGTTAGGAATGACAGTTCGTCACAGGATTCCTTTCAGAGTTAGTCATCTATGTTGTGTTTTATTCAAATTTACAGGAAGGCAATACATACTGCTTCTTTTGCTTAATCAGGATCTCAGTGGAGTCATAGTAAAGCTATACATACCCACATTACCATTTCAGAAAGCTTCCATGATTAAAAGATTTACACAGAGATATTTTTTTTTCTGCTTTTAACTCTGTTTACTGATGGATAAGGCCACGCAGGCTGACAGATTGTGCTCCTCCCCTCAAGTCTCCTGCTACCAACAGCATCAGCCTGGGCCTTGCCAAGTTTCTACCTATGCAAGATTGCTTTACTGAGATGAAGGTCACCCAAAAGCCACAGCAATCCTCAACTCACCAAAAATATATATCAACATGACTATGTAATAATTTTAACATACAAGATCAGAAAATAATAGCATTTAAGTAAAGCCAATCTTTAAAACAACTTACAAAAAGAGTGTGAATGGAATGATCAACTAAATCTACATTGCAGTGATAAACTCTGCATCCATCTAGAAGAGATTTTTGAATCTCCAGCTTAAAGTAGGCATATTATTGAGTCAAGAGGAGCTGGGACATGCAGTTCTCCCTGGATGCTTCCCTTGTGCTGTGTGTGTCACAAGCCATCTGGGCTGATTAGCCTAAAAGCACAGAACTTCTTAGGCTTCAGGGAATAATTGCAGAAATTATGTACAATTTAAGGGTTATTTTGATCCATAAGTTGTTCAGCCACCTCATCAAAGTAAATCCTTATCAGCCATTTCCTCTGGCTAAGAAGCCAAGCCTGCTTGCAGTGAGGACACTGCCAGCAGTGCCAGTACCTCTTCAATAATGCCATTAAAATGCACTCTGCAGAGCAGGACCTCAGCTCAGCACAGACTAAGTGCTCATGAAAAACAAACCCAACAATCTGCAGTGAATCAGGCATTTCAGCAAGAACTTGTGACACCAGCTCCCCATGTGACCAGGGATAAGCAGAACCCCCACCCTGAGGAGACTTTCCTCAATTCCTATAGGATACTGTCAGCACAACTGCTGCAGCTGAATCCTCCTTTTGGAACAGAGAATGACTACTGAGCAAAGTCCAGGACTCTGCAAATCCAGCTACTTTTGGTTAAGGAGAAAACAACATTCCCAGAGTATATTCCAAAATGCACCTACTTGGTAGCAGTGTAGAGTGAGCTGTGTGTCCAAGAGCTGGGAAGAAATGCAGAGACCTTTCCTGACCAGCCAAACTTCAACTTTGGGATAACTATTTAATGCTCTTGGGATTTTACTGTACCATACATGTGTGCAGGCATCCAGAGATTTACATAATCTGTTTTTATTGCTCCAATTGAAACACAATACAGGATTTTCAACCTGATTATCAAAAGCACCATTAGTATTTTGATCTCCTTAGCATCCCTGTTGGCACGAGACTTAACCCTGCCTGAAAGCTTCTAATTAAGAAGATGGTGCTGCTGTTTACAGTGAATAGTGGCTGAAAGAGAACACCACGACCACTGTAGATATATTTTACCATATTACTTTCTGTAACCTTATATTCCTTCATCTCCTCTCCATTTTGAGAGATCCACACTTTCTAAGGATTCCAGGCAAGAAATGTTCATCTCAAGACTGATGGCATGATGGCTTTTTATCTAAAGAGCCCGTGCCAACATTTCCTACTAACTGGTTTATTCCAAATAACCAATCCCTCTTAAAGGATGATCAGGTCCAAAAGTAATGGATTTTACTCCAATGAGCTTTTAAAGGAACAGTTCCATTAAACAGGATTACTCATTAGTATAACAATACATTAAATGAGATCATTATGTTGATTGAGGCTATTTCTACCCTTTCAACAGTTTTACAGTTAAAAGATAATACTGGGCAGTTTTTGGAATCCAAACATGGATACTTTTATAATGAAAAATACTATCCATGAGCAGAAATTAAATCTCAACTTCAAAAACAACTTTTCTACTCTAAGCTGTATACTGACATAGATCCTTGGTTGACATTTAGGTCACTCATGTCCCATTTGTTAGGCCATCACCTCTTCAGCTTGGAGGCATGTAATTCAAAATGGGCCCATAGAATTTATGTGATCATTACAAACACGATAAAACGACTTGTGAATTTCATTCATTATCAGCAAACAATGTAAATATTTACTGCCTCAGGCTAACCCAAGAGTTTCCTGTATTTGTCCGGAAGAAATTTACTAAAGTCTCAGTAACCCAAGAGTTTTGTATATTTCTCCAGAAAAGAGAAATTTACTAAAGTCTCAGTACATATGTGAAGCGGCTCTCAATTATAAAAATGTAACAAAATGAGAACTTAGATTCAACTTCATTTCACTTTTAACACCTTCGTAGCAAAAACTTCTATTCCACACCAAACCAAGGCTCAAAGCTCATAGACACCAAGAACAAACCTGCTGTAGACATGAAGCACTAACCCTGCAAAATGCACCAGTTCCCCTGAAAAGTGCTTTACATCTTTACACAGCATACCAGATGGACAATCCTTACCTTAATTTGATGTCTGGCCTGGACACTAACGCTCTGCTAGAGCATAAAGTTCCCATGCAGTTTTGCTTTCTTAAACTGAAGATAAACAGCTCGACCTCCTCCAGCTCAAAGTTAAAGACTGAGGTTGCCTACGTTTCATTGTGTGCCAAAGTACATTTGACAGAACACGAAGTGAACAGCAGGCTCTGGGTGACGAAAGCAAAGTCTCAGTGTCATTAAAGTGAAATCACCACAACGTATAGAACATCCCCTTGGTATAAATCTCAACAGATCACTGCTAAAGCAGAAATGCCACCATTATAATCCTTTTCTACTGCCACTAATTTTTTAAACTGTTATCTTTGAACACACACTGGGTGCTTTTGATGCTTCCCCTTTTCGGAGATTAAATCCCTCGAGATACGAAACCTCACGCTACAAGACCTCTGCGGCCGGAGCTCGCAGCAGCTGCTCCCAAGGCACCCGCAGGTGCGTCTGCCCGCACACCGGATCACAGCACACGCCAAGCACCGCAGAGCCGGCACCGGGGCGCTCCCGGCGCCGGGCCCGCCGTGTCCGGCTGTCCCCGAGCCCGGGCACGGTTCGCCCGTGACATTCAGCGGGCCCAGAGCCGAGCGCTGAGGCCGCCCCGCCCGCCCGGCCCCGGCCTCCCGCGGCCCGCGCGGCCCCCGCTGCCGCAGCATCCCCGGCCGAGCCGCGACCCCCGCCCCGGCGCAGGGCGGCGGCGCTGGGCGGAGGACGGCGGCCGCTCCCCGCCGGCTCAGAGCCCCCGATGAGGGCGCGGGTGTGGCCGCCCCGCACTCACCGCCGGCCGGCGCGGGCCGTGTCGCCTCCCGGGGCAGGCCCGCTCCGCGCCCTCGGGTCCCGCCGGCCGGCCCGGCCCGCGCAGGGAGGGGCGGAGGGCGGGAACACGCAGCCGCCCCGCGCCCCGCCGCCCGCCCTGACGTCAGCGCGGCCGCCCCGCCCCGCCCATGGCGGCATCGCCCCATCTCCGGCATCGGCCCATCTCCCTCATCGCCTCATCTCCATCATTTCCTTCATGGCCCCCATTGCCCCCTCAGCCGTGCACCGGGAGCCACCGGGCCCCAGGCCCAGCGCGGCCGCCGCAGCTCGGCCGTGCGGCGCTGCCGCCGCGGGCCGCCTCTGCCTCAGCAATGGTCGAGCAGGCTGGCAGAACCAAGGGCAAATGGGAGTTGTTAAAAGCATTGCAGGAATGGGCCTGCGGGTGTCCCGGCCCTGCGGCATGGAAGGGTGCAATCATGGCACCGTCAGGGGTGGAAGAGACCTTTAACATCAGCCAGTGCGGCCAACACCCAGTGCCAGACCCCCATGACAAACCCATACCACCTCTCTCCACAACCTACTCCAGTGCCCAACCACCCAAACAGTGACAAAATTGTCTCCTAGTATCTAATCTGAACCTCTCATGTTTAAGGCCATTTCCTCCCGTCCTCTCTCTGCAGACACGGCAGAAAAGGCCGGCCCCACCTCAGTACAAGCTGCTTTCAGTGAGCTGCAGAGCGATGATGACTCCCACACAAACTTTCTCAAAACTAAACAACCTCAGCTCCCTCAGCTGTTCCTCACAAGATGTATTTTCTAAACCTTTCACCAGCCTTGTTGCCCCTCTATGGACACACTGCAGCCCCCCAATGTCTTTTGTAAAGCGGGGGCCCAGAACTGAGGACAGCACTTGAGGTGCAGCCCCAGCAGTGCCCAGCACAGGGACTGGGATGATCCCTGCCTCGGTCCTGCTGCCCACACTACAGCAGAGGCACTCACAGGGGAAAGGTGGTGATCCAGCTGTGCAAAAATCCTGAAGGACTCGCAGTCATTGAGGGGAGACCAGGAATTCTCCATGCCAGTGCTCACAGTACTAATTGAGAGTTTAATTTCCTCAAATTTTCCACCTGTGCTAGGAATTAGAAGGCACTGACAGAAGGTTCAGGAAGTTCCTTGCCAGTGAGGTGAATCACTGAGTCATTATTTACACCTCAGTGTTCTGCCTTGGGGATTGAGTTTCTGCATCTCTCCTGTTTTGGGGCCTTCATTGTCACAGCATTTCACCATTTCATATCGCTGTGCTTCAACATCAGGTGTTCAGAGTTTCTTTTATCCCAAAAGTTTTGATAGCCAACTTTTCTAAGCTTTTGCCTGCCTGCTTTGCCAGGCCTCCCAGAGGGAGGAAGCTGTGCAGTCACCTCAGGCTATGTTTGTGTAGAAATAAAACCAACACCCTGTAATTGATAAGCCTTCTTCACCTCTTGACTAGAAGCTGGGTGTGCCCAGATGTCAGCCCAGGCACTGCAATGCCTCCTCATCTTTCTAGACACAGGGCATGAAGACTTTGGTACATTTGCCTCATAGGCAGCAGAAAAGCCTTTTTAGAAAAAGAAAAGAAGGAACAAGAACTGAAGCTTTTATAGGGGTTTTTTTCTGCTTAAACTTAAATGTACCGGCCACATTAATGCATTTATTCTTAGAACAATCTGAAGTAAAATGACTCTCCTGTGGTAAAGGAAGGAAAAAAACAAAACAAAAAAAAAAGGCAAGCAGATTAAATCTCTCGCTCAAAGCTGAAGAGATAGCAAGGCCAGGAAATGAACTCAGATTTCCTCAGTCAGGCATGGGTGCTTTAACCACACAATCATCCTTTCTTGCCAGTCATTTTCAGCTTCTGAGCATTTACTGCATTAGCATAGATTTGATTTTTCTGTGCTTTGTTCATCAAAACTTCCCCATTCCCCATGAAATTTCTTCCTAATAACTTTCTTCTCCATTTCCTTCCCAAAAATTAAAGAAATACTATTAGAGCCTCACTGGGAGAGTTATATTTCCACTGCCTTTCTGCAGGCCCTGGCGGGTGTTTCTCCAACATCAATACTCAAAGTTATCTCTCACAAAGCAATTGTGGAGCTCCCCTGGTGCATCTCTGAGGCACACTGGGCAAGATCAAGGAATAAAGATCAGAGAAGCAGAACACTTGTAACCAGCACAAAGGAGGCACATATGCTGTGTGTGCTGACCTGGAAGTGGTGGTATAACCACATTTTTTAACTCCAGCTCATGCTTTTATAATCTGGAAATAATTATGAAACAGAGCTCCGAAAGAAAACTACACATGTAAAAGAGGAAAGCAACCTAGAGATATTTTAGGACAGATTTGAGAACCTCCACTATCTGTTTAGGCAGTTAACAGATTTCCATATGCTTATATAGGCTAAAGATTAAGATCCAGACTTGAAGAAGAGCTCAGAGTTTTTGAAAAAGGACGCATTACATACAAAACTCCAGCTTCTGAGTGCTTGCCTCAGGAATTGGTGTAAACCCTCCCACAGACAGACTGCAGACTGAGGGCCAGCTATGATCAGCTGCACTATCTTTTCCTACCAGTTTATTATCAGATGCTTTCAGCTTGAGGTCTTCACCTTGAATTGATTTTCTATGAAATTGATTTAAATGGGCATTTATATTACACTGGGAGATGGACTAAAAGCTTGTTATTGTCCCCTTTGCTCACTGACCTGGCAGTGTGCTGCCTCCAAAGCCAGAGACACAGCAGTGGGTGAGTGGGTGACACCAATGACCCTGAGAGGAGCTGGATGTGCAGCCAGTGATATTCACACAAATATTCTCCCAGCCCCAAGAGTTCACATGCCAGGGACTCCACTCTAGTGGAAAAGGAGAGAAGGATTTCTCAAATTTGACCATGTAGCACAGCCCTACACTCTAGAAAATATGAACTAGATATTCCTAATTCTCTTCATTACAATGAAGCTGAGTGAGTCTGCTTGAGTTAAAATTATCCTCAAAGCAAGGACAGTCTGCTTCCTGCATCACTTCATAAAAATTATCTTTGCCATGATGTCCATAAAAAAAATCCTTGCTCCTTAGCCCATATGCTGTGACTGCTGCAAACTAATCTGTTCATAATAGTTTCATTTTTACTTTGTGCATCCACTTTCTGTTACTGCATTCAAACACATTCTGCTTGAACTCAGATTTTATGCTGTCTGACAGATGAGCTGTATTTTCTTGGTTTGTATTCTTTCAAGTTCAAAAGGGCTAAACATCCAGATGCCGCTGTTTTTTCCCCCACATATAAGTAATAATGTATTTATTGTGCGCATTTTACTTTTACAAAGTACTGCAGCATGGATTCTCCCTAGCTCACCAACATTCAAGAAAAGGAAAACAGATGTTAAAATTAGAAACCATATGCTTCTTGGGGTCTAGGTGCACTTTTGATTAAATATATGACAGTGCATGCAGTTGGATGGTTAGGGGTTATAATTCTTCATTTCAAAATGTCTCATGATTCTGTAAAATGCATCCATCAACAGGCATCAAAAGTAAACTTTCAGATGTTTTCAGAATCTGAGTCTCTACTTTTTTTTTCATTAAGGAATATATCTCTTATATTTTCCACATTTTCCTTTGACATTAAAGAGTCAGTGTCTCCAAAATTACTTATTTACTTTTCAACTCCTTGTACTTTTTAAACTCTACAGGTAATTTCAGTTTTGTACTACCTTAAAAATATGTACTAAAATGGTTATTTCAAGTTCATGAACTTGTTTACTGAGTTAATAAGGAAAGCAATGGGCTAATGTCACATAGAGAAATACTTACCATGGGTATGGTCATATGTGTATATATGTATTATTTCCATTTATAGTGTGTACAAGTAATGAAACTTCATACCATTCTGCAATAAATAATTGTATGAGAATAAAAGAATCCAGTTTGGTGCAAATTGAGGTCTTTATAGGGGTTCCCCATCAATGCATCTTCTTCCCTTTTTACTTAAGTGAAAACACAGAGGTGAGCTCAAACTCATTCTGCTGAAATACACGTTTATCTTGTCACATTTAACAGTGCAGTCCTTTGTTTCTCTTAGCTTTGAAAAATAATCCAAATGAAGTAATTGAAGATTTGATACCTTTTCAGGCCTTAGTGCTATCTACCACTTTCAAAATAATATTTACTTAATTGGGCAATATTTAAATGAAGACCTGTTCATTGCAGTTTTAGCTGCTTTGTTATTTAAATAATTGTCTCAGATGTCTACCTTGCAAAGACAGTGTTGCTGTATTTATGGGTTTGGTGAGCTTTCACACCCTTCTTTCAGAAAAGTTTTTTTCGGTCAAACTCTTCTTCTGAACACTGCTGAAAGAATACTCAAATATCAGTCCAGGATGTGTTTTTAAAACTCTGATGTGTTATTCTGTGGCCAGCCCTGCTAAGGTTCAGGGATGCTCAGGATGCATTACACTGTCTGTTCATACTGGGAAAAGCAGTGAATTTACACAGGCTTAAACTGCTCTAGTTTTTCAGTGGTGCTGGAGTAGAAGCAGCTGGATCAGTTCATTAAAATCTGCCATGGAAACCCACCTCAGGAATCTTTACACCTTGCTGCTGCTGGGCTCTTTCTTCTGAGGGCTGACCATGCATGATGTTTCAAAACACTACATTAGTCTAAATAATTCACACTTACTTAGATCTAAATTATTTAAGCAGACTAGTTAAACAATTTAAGAAGCTTGGTTAAAGCTGCTTCTAAAATACAGTCTGTGTTTTCTGCACTGTCTTTGGCAATCTCATTCCAACCATCCACCCATCCACACCACTTTCACAAACACAGGGAAGCTTTTCTGGGCAGCCATTAAAATGATGTGGCACATTTCTAAAATCCATGTGTGCTGTCTTTCATTTCTTCTTACAGAAGATACTTCTTCTCAGTGTCTGAATGCTAAAACACATTAGTGCATAATGTATTTCATTTAAGTCTGATACAGTTTCCTCCTTATTTTTCATTGCAACTTAATTTGTATTCATGTAGGCTGAAAGGCCAAAGGAATCCAAGTGCCTGTTGTTTCCATTATTCAGTGGGATTTTGGAGGATTCTGGAACATAAATAAAACTCCTTGTACAGCTATAGAAATTATTTTCTTTTGTGTAATTAATTTTTTTTTTCTAAATCAGGACAGATTAACTTTTTTGTTGCATTTTATAACTGATAATCTCAGAACTCAAAAAATAGCCTTTATCTAGTGACACTGTTAGGGGACTTTATCTTGTGTGTTTGGGATTCTTCCTTTATCTGTGAAGGCATTCATTTACACAAGAGAAAAGACAACAGTCATGTTTCTATCAATGGCCTTCAAGTTTAACAGAATGAGAAAAGTTAACCGGAATTCAATGAAATCTCAGTAGAAATCAGTAATAAAGATGAAAATTTATTTGCAGTTGCATGGCTTATCTTTATGTAAACACTGTTACAAAGGAGTCTGCTTTAAATTAATGCTAATCCTGAACTGATTGATGTGGATAATTTGTGGGTTTGCTAATTTTGTAATGTAATAACATTTTAAATTTTACAATCCTTAAAATGTTTAATGAAGATGAAATGATAGCTTTTTTTGTTTGTATAGGCAGTATCCTCCATTTTGCGATATCATTACAGTTTTTAATCCTGAGATTTGCCAAAGTTGCAATCTATTTATAATCAGCACACAACATAGTGGATAATGGACCAACTGAGCTGCACACATTAAGAAATGTAAGAGGAAAGAAAGCCTCTAGGAGAAGAACAGAGCAAGAGCGTCATATTTACGTGTTTTCATTTGACTGCTCGAAGAACAGCATTCCTGTTAACATGCATCCACAGGGAAGACTCACAGCTGGCAGTGAACTAAACACAATTCTTCTGGGTCTTGTTCAAAAATATTGAGAAAGAACAAGACACTTGGGTGGTGTGGTGACCAAAGGTTCCTACATGCTGATAGCACCCAGTTAAATGTGATCCACAGAGATCAGTTTGGTTCTTGGCAAACTCACTGTCACCCTCTCTTCTAGGAGTGCCAGTCATCTCACCAGCCCTAACAATAGCTTGATTATGATGTTCTCTCAAACCTTTTAAAATAAGATACCTGCATTGTCTCCTTATCTGTTTCACTGTAACATTTGCTATTTTGCTACAAAGGTTTAAGGAGTGCCCAGAATTACCTTTATGAGCTATAATTTTGTTTCTTTAGATACTGAACCAGTGACAGATATTCTGTGTTCATTCAGAATGACATCACTACATAAGAATGACAGAATGATATCACAGAATGGTTTGGATGGGAAGAGACCTTAAAGATCATCTCATTCCAGCCCCCTGCCATGGGCAGGAACACTTTCCACTAGATCAGGTCGCTCCAAGCACCATCCAGCCTGGCCAAGAACAGTCCCAGGGCTGGAGCATTCTCTGGACAGCCTGTTCAGTGCCTTACACTCTCATAGAAAAGAACTTCTTCCTTATGTCTAATCTAAACCTGCCCTCTTTCAGTTTAAGAACCCTAAACCAGACAGATTTATAGATTAACCCCACCTTCTTTTCTTAGGGAAAATTCCCACTCACTGATTAGGGAATTATATGAGAAAACTATTACATGAGATGCTTTTGCATATTTTAAGGAGGCACTACTGATTAAAATATGTCCTCTGATCAATTTAGATAGATAAGAGAGCTCACAGGGAAGAAAACAGATCCTGCACTGTTGCTGTACTTCACAGGGATTCTGGCCACAGCAACCTGAAATGATGAGGCTACAAATCCTCCTGGAGAGCAAAGTCACAGCTCAGTGTCTGTCCTGACAGATGCAGATCATGTTCCTCCTCCCTGAGCCTGGTTTCCCTCTCATCCCTTTGAGGAGCCCCTGCTGCCTGTGCACCAGGCCAGTCCTTGGCTCAGCCCTTGCTGTGTGAGCAGCCAGGCCCTGTGCTGAGCTGGATTGCAAATTACCAGGAGCTGGCACAGGGAATACTTCCTGCCAGCTCAGATGAAACATGAAGATGTTTCAAGAGGATTCATGTATTTTTCAAGTCTTGATTCATAGCTGAATCAGACTGCAGAAAGGAGTTGACTCTAAGTGATGCTGTTTCCATGAATACTACTCCAGTCATGCTATTTTATTTTTTATATGCAACTAATTAGTTTCAATTAACTTAAGGTAAATTACAAGTAGACTGCTCCAGTAGCACACAGAGGTTTCAAAATACAGGTCAGGACTTTAAAAATAGCTTTATTCCATGTATATATTTGATCCTAATCTTTCTTGTCTGGACATGTCAAAGATAAAAAATGAAAGCTGAAATTCCATTACATTTGCAGTATTAAATGGCAACGAAAACCAAAGATCAGATTAAATGATGCAATTGCTTTTCCTCTGGGCACGTGGCAGTAGCATGTGCACTGAGGAGTGAGCT
The DNA here is from genome assembly GCF_047830755.1 of Zonotrichia albicollis. Classification (NCBI taxonomy): domain Eukaryota; kingdom Metazoa; phylum Chordata; class Aves; order Passeriformes; family Passerellidae; genus Zonotrichia; species Zonotrichia albicollis. The sequence continues at coordinate 22,814,449 of NC_133825.1, read as the reverse complement.
GACCTTAGCCCAAATCATGTGTGATCAAGCAGTAATTAACTGAATAACAGTGTTTCAGAGCTCCACAGGAACATCAACAACACTAACACTACATGCCCAAAATCCTCATGGCTTGGGAAATCATGGGATATTATCTTACAAAATGTTTTATAAAAATTTTCTTCATCCCTCCTGTTTTATTAACCCTGGGTACTCAGGAAAATAGTGCTTATATATGGACATGTACACAAATAAAAATATATTTCTGTAAACCTTAACTTTTACATATACCTTCATTTTCATGTATGTGTATACATACATCTGAGTGTGTACATATGTAGAGATATAAAAATATAAAAATTATTTTAGCTATTGGAAATCATCTGGAGAATGGTAGTGGATGATTAGATGATTGATAAATAAGGACCCTGGGCAGCTGGAGATACAATTTACTGGGTCATTAGTGGCTGTTCCTCCACGTGGGGTTGGGAAGCCCAGCTCAGCATGGGCCAGAGGATGAGCCTCAGTCTGTCTCCAGGGTCCTCCCTAAACACTGAATCTTTCTGTTTTCAAAGTCTCACATAGTCCAGTTGCGGTGAGTGATAAGTGCTTGCTTTCCTGTCAAGAAAGGTGGATTCTCACAAAGACAAACCAGAAATTTTATTACTATACCTGCCTCTGATACATGGACTTCTGAAGGAATTTATCTCCAGAGATTCTGACAGCTTCCTGAAATACTGGCACCAGAGATTCAGTCACTACTCTGTCTAGGAAGGCACATAGCAAGGGTCTGCTGTGTTTTTAAATCAGGAGGTGTGGAAGGTGTTTTTCTCTGAGTTGATAATTTCTAACTGTAGATAGTGGCAAGTTGGAAAGATACTGAACTATTGTACAAATGTATGCAATAAATAATAATGCTTTCCATGGTTGTCACAAGGCTCAAGGACAAATTCTTAACAGCGTGACTCTGGCATTTTAATGGCTAAAAAAATGTTTTAGGATCAAGAAAAATACATTTTATTTTGTGCTTGGAAATAGAAAATGCTGGCAGGCAAAAAGTTAAATGCAAAATCATGAGAAGAGCTGCTGCTCTTTCAGTCTTACTATCAAGACTGTTGTGAGAAATATTTTGCACTCAAGATCTTCTGAAATCAAGGAATTCCTGGTGTACTACAAACTTGAATGTACCCTCAGAATTTGCTTTGACACAGTTAGGGCTACTTCTAGTAAACTGTAAATAAAGTGAGGTGTAGAAAGGTGCCAGGATCAAGCTGGCACGCTCATAGCAGAGACGGGGGCAGAATGCACCATTCCTCCCTATCAGATCCATACATTTGGGACTGGCCCATGCAGACCCTATATGGAACTATCCTGTGCCAAATCAGTGCAGAGAGAAAGAAAACCAAACCTGATAACACTGAGTGCAAAACAGCTTTAACAGGAACAGCTGTGAGCAAAGAGAAGTAATATTTGTGGATATTTGTCTATATGTTGATGGTTAAATCCAAAGTTCCAGAAGTCCCAGGGGTACTCCAGAAGGAGAGGCCAATTCAAAGAAGCTGGGGGTTATCTCCTTACTGAGAGGGCAGCTGAAGTACAGAACCAACTCAGACTGCAATGATGCACATATTGAAAGTATTAGTAGATAAGCACATAGAAAATTAAAAACCTACGTAAAATGCCCAGATAAGTGGATAAACTTCTAGGGAATGCCTGGCTTTCTTCCATTTAATATCACTCTAAGCTGTTTATTTGATTGCAAACATGTTTTATATGCCTGCTGGGGTTTTTTTTATGCTACACTTTTATAATCCATCGCCACCCTTTTTCAAGCCCAGGATGGTACTCTGGCAACCTGACTCTAAGTTGCAGGAAAAAGTGAGGGCAAATATTTTAGAGAATGAAATCAGTAATACAATTACAGCTGCTGGGTTTGAATACAGTATCTATGGGGAAAGAAGGATCTTGGTGAAAGGGGGATGTTTTTCTGCATAATTCACTTACCACAGTGAGAATGGAACTCCTGAATCAAGGCTTTCCCAATGCACACAGTGACACACATCATTGGATGCTTGGAGTGTTTAATTTCTGCTAAGACTCACACAGACTTGCTGCTGTGTGACTGACACTCAGTGTTACACACCTTTGCATGGAACAGAATCTTCTTGTGCTCATCAGAAAGCACTTTAGGGAAAAAAACCTCTTTTTGGAGCCAGAATGTCTAACCATAATTAGCTCAAGATGCACGGTGGTGTCCAGAGGGAAAAGGGGTTTGGAGCCATTTTCATTATAAAAGAGATACCTTATTAGTGCTGTGAAAATGTGCCAAAATGCCAATCCTCACTGATGTGAAAATTCAGCTACTAAAGTTCTCCTACTGATTCCAAAATACGTCACTAGAGAGAAATTAGATGGGGGGGAAAAAAGGGTTTATGGTAATTTTCCTTAGGAAAGAATTCTTTACAGGTATAATCTCCTAAATAAGTAACTGCACCCTTCATCCTGGCAGAGACAGTGTGACAGTGTGCATTTAAAGTGACTTATTTCAATATTAAGGAAATAGTGGCCTGTGCTGCTGATGCACCTAAATCATGAGCAGTATTGCAGGCTCCAGCTAAGAAAAATGAGCCTTAGTTTTCCCTGGAGCTGTGTTTCTCTGTAGTCCCAGTGAAAGAAAGAATTTTGCTTTGGAAAGCATTGAAGCAGCTGCAGACAGGAATGTGAAGTGTCATTTCTGCAGATGCAGATGGCACAGAGTGGTGTCCAAAGAAGGGAGAAGACAGAGGGAAATAAGAGATTAGGAAGAAGGGGAATTAGAAAATTACAAAATTAGTCAGAAAATAGTTTTTCAACTCAGAAGGAGAAGACAACCTTGTTAATAAGACATCAGGTGTCATGAAATGTTGAAGAGAGGTGAAAAAACCAGTTCTGTCATTTTCCTCTGCAGTGATGGAAGCCCCTACTTTGCACTTGCTCCATTTGCTTTTAATTCCTAAGGCTCCTACAGGGGCACCCCCTAATGAGAGAGATACACTGGGGAGACACAAGTACAATCTGTGAAATTTTACAGCTGAGCCAATTGCAAGTACTTAGCTAGATATACATTTTGCATATTCAGTGAGTGAATTAAAATGTAAGCATGGGATAGAAGCATGATCATCCTTAGATCTGCTTTCTGAATCAGTGTTTATGTGACTCCCTTTGTCACTGAATGAATAAATGCCATCCCATGAGTTATGGGAGGCCATTGTAGTTCTAAATGCAGAAATGCTTACCTGGCAATGTTGGTATGTCAGTAACCAAGGTTATTGGCTTTTTAAAAAAGCTTAAACAAGAATCTGCAGTTCTCTGACACTTCTAGTTCTGCTCCTCCAGGTGCAAACTGGAGATCCAATATCAGCTTGGATAGTATTGTACTTCAAACATTTTATTTAAAAATATTTTATAAATTAATTTATTCCTAATATGTATTTCCTGTAGGTGCATAATGGATGTGCAAGCATTTCCTCATAAGCTTTTGACTTAGGCACAATGAACATAGAGAATTATTGCTTAAATAATGTGCCCTCATAAATTACTTTTAAACATTAGTATTTAAATTAAGGGTATATTGGAAGACACAACCATTTTTCCTGCATCTCAACAGGTCTTTATTTTAAAAAATATGTATGCCTAATCTCTCACTAGTGTTAGGGATCATGAAAATCACTGAGCTGTCTGCTTTCTTCCCCAAGATGTTGCCCAAAATTATGTTTATTCCAGCTTACTGTCAACAAGACTTACTACAGGGGTCCACAGCTGATGACAAATGTCAGCTCTTACAGTAAAAGTTAATTTGGAAGAAAAGCAACCCACAGATATGTTGATGGATCTTTTCAGATATTTCCATGATTAATTATTCAACAGAGGATGATTTCAGCTTCTTACAAATTTAGAAAGCTATGATGATAAATGTACCAGGCTAAGGAACTGGAAAACCATAATTCTCTATTTCTACATGACTTTGAAACAGCTTTAGGGAGTATATGTTCCACTGCCAACGTGTCTCTCTTCAAAGCTAGGAAATCCTCTTCAGAGGAAAAGACACTTTGAAGCCCATATCTAATTAATCTGTGGCCTTTTTGCCAAAATGCAAAACATTCAATCTGAGAGAACGAAGAGCACGTGGTCACAAGACTGAAATGCTGATAACCACTGAGAAAACCATCCTTCAGTGGCACTTTGATCTCTGAGGACTAGCCTAGGACTAAAACTTACTCTGTTGCTCTTTTAATAGCCATCAGACCATATTGTCTGTCAGAAATAATACACTGCCTGCACTGAGATGTGACCCACTTGGTGACAGCGAATTAAATCTCCCTCTGTTCCCTTTACAGCTCCTTTGAGATAAAGATCTTATTATCCATTACCTCTGTCTTTGCAGAGCATGTAATTTCATATGAAATTTACCATTTAAAGTCTAATAATATGTTTAAAGCTCTGTATTAGATGGTCTTTGGTCACTGCCAAGAAGGAATGAAGCTGGCACTTGAAGTTCACCCATGTGGATAGCAAACAGAAAGAGTAAAACCAGATCAGTGAGAATGGGGTTCATATTTGCTCTGCAACAGAGTTCTGTACAGTAATATATACAGGTGAGAATACATTCCTGTATCAAAATGCAGACAACAGCAGGAGACTGTATTTTAAACAGCATAGTAAATTTTGTATTGTTTAGCTTACAGATAAACTGGGGGGAAGGATTAGAAGGAAGGAATATACTGGAGACCTGTCTACAAAAGTGTTCCTTTTCTTACTGAAGGGGCAAAAATATCATTATGATACATCTGGTGCTTCCCTGTTTGTACTTAAGAATAAAAACTAGATACATATTTTATGCTTATTTTTAGCATTCATTTTCCTGTCTCCATTTTGTTCATCTATTTATATCTGTAAGAATATACATCATCTATATGCATCTATATGATAGCCTTGGCAGCTTGTTCTCAGAGGAATGAACTCAAGCACTCAGTCCTGCTAGGAGACTTGGCAAAGGCTCACCATTGCTGAGCCATTGCAGGCATTGCTCTCAGATGCTTCTCAGGCCAGCAGCTCATGGAAATAGTGAGACAGAGTCTCCCATGGCTTGCTAATGCCTAGTTTTTAAGAGAAAGAGCTGGAAGATGTAAAATAAGGCAGAAGAAAAAGAAGAATGAGGCTGCAATCTGAACATTTCTTATCTCTGTCTTATTTCATTGATGCACAACTCTGGGTCAGGCCCAATAAGGATGCAGTTTTGAGGAGGGTGTGGGGGAAGCAGGTGTGCTTCTCCAAATCCCCGGGATACTAAAGATGGCAGGGATGACAGCAGAATTCCTTCCATCCTCCCAGCCTTTCTCAACAGCCACTTCCCACAGTTTTTAATCACTTCAGAAAACGTAAGGAGCAGAGCCACCCCCCCACTGCCCTGCCTGCCAGTTAGTTTTAATTGCCAGGACATCAATTACGGTGCATTCATTTCTGGTTCCATTCCTCCCTTGTTTACCAGACATGATGTCAACCCAGTGCTGGGTTTGTTTCCTGGCCTTCAACAGGCACCCTCTCTCACAGACCATTCTTACAGGCCAATAGGACATTCTGTGAAATGACTCTCATGTAAAAATCCAGCTTACAGTCTGGTTCTAGTGTGAGAGTGTCCCCTATGAACTGGACATCTTTATTTAAATGTTAAAGCTAATGCCATTACAAAGTCAAATTGGTCTGCCCTCTAGACCAGTAATAACATTTAAGCAGGAAAAGTATTATGCTCTGTGTTCGCTCTGTCAACTCCTGAGTGCTCCCAGTACCAAGAGCATTTCCACAAGGGCAGGATTAGTTTTATTCACCCACTACGTGCAGCATGCCAAGTCACTCTTTTCACATTTTGCAATAATTAAAAAATAAGCATGTAGCATGACAAGTTAGGTTCAGAAATCTCTGAAGGACAGACCTGCATACAGCACATCAGCTGGTACTTTGTGCCCTCAGCTATGACTTATCCCTATTCTCTTAAATTACATTCGACTGGCTGATCAGTTCATAAAGTAAATGGACAGCTGCAGCAGAGAGCAGACATTTTAATAGCAGAGTGCTGTAGACATGGCTGCCTGCCAAAGAACACATTGTTAAAGCAAGCAGCATAAAATGAAAAATTAAGATATTGGCACCACGACCTACTGGTAAGAGCTGAGGGGCAGTAAAGGACACAGCTATAATCTAAAAGATTTCTTCCACTAGATTAAATTTAGGACAGGCAAAGCATCCTTGCTTTGGAGAAGTGCTCAGCAGTGCTGGGAACTGAAGCAAGTCTCCAAACAAACATAGAAGGCCCTGTTGCTGTCCTGGCCACCTCGGCTTCTCTGCTTGGCAACTGGCAGCTTGGTACAATTTCTCTTTATGGCACAGCTGTCACAGCTGGACATAGAAGCACTCAGATCAGCTCTGAAATGTACATTCTCAGTAATCAATACTTATTTTAAAGTATGTTCTTCATTTCATACTCTGCTTTGGCTATTGTTTATTTATTTGAAAAGAACATCAACGATTTCTTGAAATTGCCTTTTGACTGAAACAGATGCAGAATAACAGCAGTGAGAGAAAAGAATGTATTCTGATTCTGTGTCTGCCAGTGTTATCACCAGTTAACAAGCACTGCATAAAAAAATTGGTTTGGAGAAATTCTCTAGTTAAATGGCTCAGCTTTCATTATTCAGGAGCTCCAAGCATGAGTGCACATCCCTTCCTCTGGGTGCACATACATTGTGCTCCAGTCTCTGCTTACTTATCATCGTGTGCTGCTAATAGAGCTGTGATTTTTTTATTGCTGTCCTATACAATGACTACAGTATAGCCTGTGATGTGTCTTTATTCCCCTCAGTAATTCTTCTGTCACTGTGACCTACTGCCTTGTCTTTGACTCTGATTTCTTCGCAGAGTTGTGTTTTACCCCACAGACATGTTTAAATAGCTTGCCAGCATCTCTATGCCATCCCATTTATTTCTGTGCCTGAGAATACTCTTTCATTTGGAACAAGTTGGACCTGAATAATTAAGCAAATAGCTAAAATTCAAATGATGAGACTCTTCAACAGTGTCTTATAGGACCTGTGAAAATATTACAGTATAAAAATTGAAATATTTTTTGCTTGTTTGTTTATATGGAGTCTGTCTAGGAGTATTCTCAGTGATCCCTGGAGAGCACAGCTAAAAATTGGAAGTCTTCTTGACCTGTGGCTGTTCACAAGCAACAGGCAAGAGTATCTACAGATTTCATTATTTGCAATCACTTAGCCAAAACCAAAGGTATGAAATACAGCCTGTGTGTGTGCCAGGAAATCTTGTCAGCTCAGTGCAGCGAGATTTTCCTCACAATGCAGAACAGCTCAGAAATTTCTAAGGTGAATCACCAAGAGTGTCCTTTGGTGAATTTTTTACAATAAAGCAGGAGCATTACTAATGCTTTCAACATTTACAAGGTGTGCAGGAGCTGAGCCTGAACATCTCCAGCATGACATTCATTATTCATCTGTGTAAGCTGAGCAGTGCTCAGCTCTCCCCGTGCTGCACAAGGCAGGAAAGCAGTGTGTGATGATCCAGAAAGGCAGAGCCAGCCCTGCCACGTGAGCTGGTGAGAACAGTGAGAGGGAAAGGCAGCTCTGCTCAACCACGTGGTGCCAAACACAGCCCAGAACGTGGGAGTTCTTCTGCCACATCCCACGGTGCTCACATGGGAGACCAGCAGGTGTAGAGCCCCCTTGGGGTTCTTTCCTTTCCTCTTCAGCCCACCTAAATTCAGCACATTTACCTGTGGGTCTGTGGGTTCAGACCATCTCATTACAATTCCTGCACTTTAAGGTTGGGATTTTAATGTGAGGTGTTTTTCTGACCTTGCCTCAGAGTATTTTTACACACCAGGAATGAATTATAAATAATGGTGCTTTCAGATATTTTGGGTTAGGAAGCTATTCAGAAGACCTTGAGAGGCTGACTTGTTTTCAGTGGCTTCATAGAAGCAGATGAAAACAGGAAAAAAAAAATAACCTTTTTCACATCATACATTTTAACAGGAAAGCATGTGATGTTTGTACCATGATCTAAATTTTCTTATGCAAATCATCTCAACAGGGTGTGAAATGAAGAGTTGTAGATTCATTCCCCTAAGCTTCCTCCATGAAAGTTCCAGCTTGGATAACCCAGAGTCTCCCACCCTAATCAAAAGGTGTTTAAAAAGGCAAGTGTCTAACATACATAATCAATAATATACTTCTATAATATAGATATATGTAATATATATATTATACATCTATAATATAATCTATATATACATCTATAATAATAGATGGTTTATAACTCCATCCACAGGGATTTTTTGGGCTTATCCACGCCAGCCCTAATTGGTTCTGACTGTCCACTCACTTTATTTTAGAACAGATAGGTTGGGTCAATTTCTTGAAAATTGATTTACATTTGCATTATGTTAACACAGGGTGACAAAACAGGCTGGATATAAGGAAAGGTGAAAATCTAGTACAGAAAAATCAGTCTGAGCCTGCTTACACCCAACTTTGCTGTCCCAAGTTGTACCACTCAGCACTACTACAAACACAGATACTAAGCTTCCTTCCACTTTAAGTAGCATTACTAAGACCTGAAAAAGTGGGACAACTGAGCAGCTTAATCTCACTCTCACCATGTGGAGGCTAATCTCTGCTGTGTTTATTCAGGACGCTCCTTCTCAGGGTCTCTGCTGACACCTTGCCCTGTCTGGGCCAGGAAAGATCTGGGTCCTGCCGTGATTGAGGTCACTGGGGCAGCCACACAAGCTCCAGGCAGCAAACCACAGGCACCTGAGCCTGCTGCAGACACAGGGACACAGGGAGAGCCACAAGGGCTCCCAGCTGAGCCTCACATCCCAAAGGATGCCCCAAGGCCATGGAGCTTCTCACTGATCCGCAGCTCAGTGAGGGCAGGCAGATTTTTATGCGTCATTTGTCACTAAGATCTGCATTAAATAGGCAACAACAGCACATTCCTCACTGAGGGCTGTACAGAACAGGGCAAGTCTGATGAGGGGCTGAAGACCCAAGGCAAATATGAACAATCTTTATCCCAATGGCTCCTCCACAGCAGACTCCTATCAGCATTTCTGCTGACAAAATTGAGCTATGAATATGAAAGGCAATTTTAAGGAGAAAAATGCAAAGCACAGTTGTAAATTAGCAAAGCTGGAGTCAAATGTAACAGTAATGAGTGCAATTTAAAAATTGCCAATTTCTTGCATCTTCTAGAGATGAGAGTCTCAGAGTAATAAAAGTAATGTACATGCTAAGTATGATCAAGGTTAAAGTGACAGCAAGGCTCATTTGTTTCAGTTCCTCTGCCTCCTGAAATCCTCTCTTAAATCTTAAGGCTTCAGTGACATCTGCTGTTGAAGACCTATTTAATTAATTAGTTGTAATTTAACAGATATTTCTTCTAAGTGAATTCTCCTTCCATGGAGTTTCTACTCTTCAACTATATTTGCAAAATTACTACCACAACCTTTTAATCTGTTCAAAAAACCTCTGAAACTGAGCTCTTTTGTTGTCCTGCTCATCCCACAAGATGTTAAATCCCTGTTGCATTTTTAAAGCAAGAAATTTTGTCTCCCTGCCTTGCTCCTGCCCCCAATCCCAATTTTAATTCATGGAGATGGCATGAGCAGTCTTTAACTGTGAACAAAGCTTTCCCAATGTGTTCAAATCCATTGGTGGAATACCAAGATGGAGTTCATGATCAAAAAGCAGCCATGACAAGAGGAAACATGATCCTAAAGCTTTGTAAACTAATGCTTCTGTGCTCTCACAGTAGCCTTTAAAGAGCAGAAAAGAGGAATTAATCTGTGGTTCCCTTTCATGTGTGACTTTAATGCTTCCAAGAGCAGAACAGAAAGCCTTTAGTCCAAGCAGTTCAAGAAATGCTTAAAGTAAAGACTAAAAGTCTTAGTCTGATTCCTCACCTCAGGGCAGAGAGAGAGAATTATTCAGAATTAAACTCCCTGCACTGCAGGTCACACCTCCAGTAATGTGATATGGTGATTTCTATCCTGGATAAAAGGTGTTGTGTCAACATAACACTCCAAGAACAAAATATGGCCTAGCAGTAGACAGTATGCTGCTGTTTGGTTGCATCTGTTTCTTGACATTCTGACAAAGAACTCTTTGTCAGACTAAAATGGATGACCTGTGATTGCACTGGAGTTAAGGCCACAGAGCTGGGTGCCAAAATTTTGCACCCTGCTTATTGGTGTTACAGAAACTGTTGGTGTTGAGCTGTCAATAATAGAAAGTAAAATGTGAGGCAAAATCTGAACTACCAAAGCCCAAAGCAGAAAGGGACTTGTAAATTTAATTTAATCAAAGTATTCCACAGGTGAGAAGTGACACTTGAAGGAGTGAAATCAAGCAGCCAGGGGGAAACATGCCACTGCCCCACCAGGCTTTCTGTCCCCCACATCACTGTAAGCCACTGTAAGTAAACATAGGACTGTATTATTTATTTCTGATCCTTTTTAAACTGTGGCTGTGACTGAAACATCCTTTCTCTTGAGTGTTTTGACCTTGGATAGAGCTGTAGTAAACAGAACTAGCTGAATTCAATGTTTTTTCCTCACTGGAAGGGATCCAGGTTGAACTTCAGCACCATTTGGAGATGCTTAAGAGTTCCTGTACAGCTGCCTAGGCAGAGCAGGGTCCAAGGGTGTGAAAAATAATTATCTGAGGAAGAGAGACCTCTCTACCAAAGAGGTAAGCATCAGCAATCCATAAATTGGAACAACTGAACTAAGTGGGGTAGGGAATCTAAACGCCACTTTAGCTAATCCTTTTAGGAAAAAAAATTATGAACAGTGTAGAATTACATAGAAAAAAATAAAAGGGAAAAAAAGAGAAAAAGACAAGTCTCTGTCTTCCCAAACTGGTTTTACAACCTACTTTAAAGTTGGCTACATTATAGATTGCTATACATTATTTCATTTAAAAGCTGTGTTTTTTGTAAGACTTTTTGCCAACATTTATCAACTGAAAAAAGCTGCTTTAATATGGAAAGCTTAGCCCAAGGTTATTTCCCTATTTTTGGAATCAAAACCACACAAGTGCTATACCAGTGTGAGGTTTCTCTTACACAAAATAAGCAAATATTGCTCAGTTTGTATTTTGGACCTTGTCCCTTCTTTAACAAAGTATTGGTTGTATTTTTTACTTATTTGTACTTCTGTTAGGTTTATTAAGCCAAAAAATACAAAAATTTACAAACTAATATTTCAAAAAAGGATATTATGTCTTGTTCTTTAATTAAACATTCATTCTTATTCTCAATTAAACATTATATTCTAACACACAAGGTCCAATTAGCAATATTCTATTAGTATTATTTAACATTCTGCTAAGTCCTATGATGCATTGCCCAAGAAATTTTCTTCCACATTTGGACTGTATGAAAAAGTCTTCCTTAACTGATTTATTTTTCTGTTTCAACAGAAGTGAGATGTGGATAACAATATATACCTCCTCTAAAATTCCTGATACTCCAGAATAGCATCTAGATCACAAAAAAACCTATATTTCAGCTTAGATGGCAGTAGATTTTCATTATAAAATAATTTACAGTGAGTTTAAGTCAGACATTTCAACATATGTTCTTCCTTAAATAACTTTCATTAACAATTAAAGACTTCATCCATAAGGGGAACACTTAAACACAAAGTCTCTGATTATCACCAATACCTTGACTGCCAATCACACATTTTCATAGAAGTAAAACATGCCATGCAAAAGCCACTGCAAGACTGCAACATTTCCTTGCTTTCATTTCTTCAGGACCCCATGGGACTCCAGCTGGGAGTGCCTGGTGAGAGTTCTCCATCACAGCCCTGCTCTCATGTCCCCCACAGCCTGCCCAAAGCAACCCAGGCTGCTTTAGTCCTTGCCAAGAGCTCAGAGTGCAGTGGGACTCTGCCCCCTGAAAGCTTGAAGGGGCTGAATACAGAGATGGGTAAAACTTGAAATCCCCTCTTTTCTCAGGTTTGCTGGGAACCCTTGCACTTATTTACCCAGCTGGTTTAAACATTCCTGCCCCCTTTCTGCACCTGCTGTAGTTGATGTGAAAAGCCTCCATTCACTTTTCCATTCCCTTGCAGTCATGCCCCAAAGTTAGCATCTCCTTTGAAATAGCTTAAACACTCTTTTTCAGCCCTTTAACTTGCAAAAATGACCAGAAATATGAGATCAGAGGGGAAGCTACTATGTCAACACCTTTCAAGCCCAAGACCACCCAAACCAATGCATGAATTTGAGCAATGAAGACTGGTGTTTTCATCTGAATTAACTGTTAGCTCTATTACTTTCAAGAGAATATGAAATAATATTTAGCTAAAGTTTCCAGCTAATGCATTCATGATAATTCTGAGCTAAAATTTACCCAAATGTTACAATGACCCTAAGGAGAGTTAAAATGATTGCCCTGCAGAAGCCCAGCTCGCTCCTATTTGTGTGGTAGACTGAGGTTTGAAGCACCAGAGTCCTAGAAACACCCTTGAGCACGCTTTTTTAAAAGGCAGGAACGAACAGATGGCTTTTGAACCCTGATGCTATTGGTGCTGTCGGCATGATGGAGCACTGTACCCTCATTTGTACTGATTGGGGTCAAATCAGCTCTAGCCTGTAATTTACCCTAACCACTGGGTCCTTTTTTCCAATTAGAATATCTGTCATTACCTATTCCTACAGCAATGATAACCTACTGAACTCTCATGATTCAATCCCATCTGCCTTGCTGTGCATATCCTCGGCCATTTCCCCGCTCAGAACCAAAAGAATTCACTGTGGCCCACAAGCCAGCAATCACAAGTGCTGCTCCTTGGATTGGGATGTAAATGGAGCACTTATCCTGGGCTGAGCTGTGATTTTCTGCAGGATTTTATTACTGGAGGGTTTGTAAGGTCATTCCTGTGAGAACCTTTGACAGACTGCAAAGCTAAACACGAAATACCAAAGCCCAGGCGCTGCTCTTCAGCTGAGAATTGATGAAGGAGAGAGACAAAGGACACCCAACAGCTGCACTCCATCTAACCCCAAACTTTAAACCCCAGTCAGTTCATCCATTACAGCTGGATTCCCCCAGCTTTGCCACCAGGGTTAGATCAGAGGCACCTGAGCATCACCCAACAGGTAACAGATGTGATCCTGGCAGCTCCCACACAGTGATGTTCAGAGCCCTCACAGTGCAGCCATGTCCTGGAACGCTGCTGGAATAGTTCATTTTATCCTACCAAAGATGCCTTCCAGGCAGGAAAGCTGTGGAAGGCCCACGTGCCATGTGTTAAGCTCAAAAACAATTTGCAAACTGCTGCTTATTTAAAGAGGATTTAACTACTGATTCCAGCTCATTCTGCCATAGACAGGAGCGTTTTGCAGGATAAAGAGGACAACAGCAGTTGATTACTAACATGGCATCCAGTTTAAAAACAGTTTTTACAGGTCTACATTTTGGAGAAAAAGAGATTTGCTGTATTTTCCCCCCTGTAATTGTGCACATTCAATGTACTTCATTGCCTTACAATTTCCCCCTTCATGCTTTTCTTCTTGCTTTCATGCACAACTTACTGTTTCTTTCTGTGTTGAAAAAGGCTCATGAATTAACCAAATGGACTCAAAAATTCTAGAAAATGTTGTGTATTTTCTACCTGCCCTGACTACAGTGCAGGAGGCTGGATTTTTCTGGAAGAGTCTGCTCATCCCCACTGTTTTGCAATAGAAGATTATCAGCAGCCACAACAAGAGAGTTTTAGGGAATCTAGAGACCATGGCCATGTTTCTTGAACCCAAGGAGTGGCCATGCATTTACCTCCTGAAAGGATGGCAAAGAAAGGACATGCACCTTTCTAAAGGATGCTTTTAAATTTTTCCCCATTAGCAGTATTTTTCCCCATTACACTATTTTACTGTAAAATTCTACAGCAGCTGTAGTAGAGCAAAGAGGCAACTTAAACTGGGAAAATGATTGATAGATTGGGAAAATTTAGAAATAATCCTTATTCTTCACAATATCCATTAGGTCTGAAAAAAATCCTTACCCATTAACTCAGGGAAGATCCCAGGTGCCTGAATGAGTTACAGCAGCTCTGCAGAGCTGCACAGAAGTTGATTACTTGTGCATATCAGCAGTGGCAGAAAAAATCTGTTTTGATCAGCCTCACAAGACCTTTATGGGAATATTCCCTTTCCTCATGAGGGTGTTCTGTGACACACAGCCTGGTTATGCTGGCAGGAAGATTTGAAGTCTCAAGACTGGCTGCTCTGCTCTGGCCTGCAATTACACCAGTGGCTGAGAGGGAGGATTGATTAAATTGTTACAATTTCTGGCTAAAACACATTTGGGCTGACTTTATGTGCAGCTCAAGAGTGAAAAGAGATGCTTCTAGCTTTTTAAGCTCATCAAAATTCACCCTAAATGAATGACCTCTATCATTTCCCAAGGGAAAGGCTTAGGAAAATTCAGCTTGACAGGTGAGACCTTTTCCAACCAGCTCTGGACTGCTACATCTAGGCAAGAAACTCAGACTTAATTTCCAGGTCCAGATATTTGGTTCTGGAGCAAAAAGAACAAAAGGCTTGTTTCTGGATTTCTTCACTGGCAATCAGTGATCTGCCAATAAAATACAAATATATTTGTATTTTATTGCAACAACCCCTAGGTATTTTGTCAGGATCAGACTGATGAATAACTAGAATTCTGTAGCGACAGATTCCATACCAAGTTCTCCAGAAGGAAATGCATTTTTATAGGGAGGAATGTTAGATGAGTGGTGTCCAGCTGGCCTGAGTCTCTCCTGGGTCCCACAAGCCCAATGGCAGCAGGAACACCAATATCCCATTAGTATTAATTATGAAAAGAACAAATTGCTTTCTAACAGCTTGATACACTATATTTATTTGTATTCTTTCTAATTTGGAGTTAGCAAAGGAATGGATGGCAGCTGCCAGCTCCAACACAACCTCAGGACAGGATTTGGTGAGGTCTGTTGGCATCTCACACAACTGCAGCAAGCAGCCAGAGCTCAGGAAGTGTTTGTACGAAGATCTAAGGACAGGGTGTGACTCTTGGGGCTGCCCTGTGCAGGCCAGGAGTTGGACTTGATGGTCTCCCTGTGGTTCCCTTCCAGCTCAGGGTATTCTGTGCTTCTCTGAAATGAACAGCAGGCTTTGAATACCGTGTTTCACTTTTTCATTTCTTGGCTTCTCTGAGATTTTAAAATTCAAAAGCTGTGCTTAACTATTACTTATAATATAATCCAGTTCTGTTTACTGTACTGTAAGGAAATACATTCATGGTCACAGAATTATTATCACATGACTTAAAATAAAGCTTAACCTATACTTAGTTAATCATATAATGGAAATCTCATGGTACTTGTACATCATGTATTTATACTTCTCAAACATCTACATAAAGTCAATATTCTATGTGGGGCTGAACTATTTTACATATTAACTATTTGATACCATAACTGGGAAAAATTCAGACAGGATACTACCACACTGTACCTTTTAAAACAAACAGAAAAACAGCCCTAAAGAAAAAACTAACCAAAAAAAACAAGACTTGAGTTTCTCTGATGGGTTGACCAAGGCTGGAGATGAGGCGCCCACCAAAGCCCTTATTTGAAAAATATTAATGAGTTATTTCACCATAACTGTTATTGCTATTGTTACACATTATTCTCCCTTGTTTATCCATGATCTCATTTATGCTTATAATATTTCTGCTTCACCTTGACAGATACATAGATACTAACTTAATATTTTTTGTGTTACCTTATTAATGTGGAGCTTGTAATCACTAAACACTTTTCAGTCAATGGTGTGCTTGTCAGCAGAGCCAGGTAGCATGGAGTAAATGCAATTCAGCCAGTCCCTCTGGAGAAAAAGCTTCAGGTGGTTCCTGGCAAATACTCTGGCACCAGTGATGAGACAGGACAAATTCAGCATGGTCTGCAGGTACAGATTTGCACAATATACTGCCTAAGCTGCCCAAGGAGAACTGGAATAGCTCTCAGGGTCTTCCTGGTGTTAGAATGGCAGTAACAGGAGTTGCTCTCATGTTTTATCTAAAGCTGCTGAGCTACAGTTTTCAAAGGAGCCTATGAAAACAAAGCATAGTGGAACACACCTATGGACACTTGCTGAAATCCCTTGCAAAAGCAAAGTTTTAGATAACAAATCTAAAGATCAGGAAAACCCGCCTGCAAAAGCAAGAAATCCTATGCCAGCTCTTCCCCCACTAATTTCCAGGCAGTTTGATATATAACCTCACTATTATTAGAATGCTGTGGAGCTGCAAGTGTTAGCAGTTACTTCCAGTAGGATCATGGACAAACATTTTGCAAATAAACCCAAGGGCACACTTAGACTGCAAAAGCTTTTACCTCCCATCAGCTTCAGGAATACTCCTGATGCTTCCCACAATGCCAATTCCAGTAAGACTCTTTGTTTTCACACTTTTCAATTACCATAACAGCATATTAAAGCGCAGAACACAAACTTTTCTTTCTAGGCCATGGTAATGAATGTTTGTGGAAGGTCTAAACTATTATTTACAGGAGTATTTGCTTATGAATGTGAAAACAGAGTTTAAGCACACCAAGTCAAGCTCTGCAGTGCAGCCTGTGTGTTGCTCACCACTGGTACATCCTGTCCTTAGCAGGGAGCTCCTCTTGGACCATCACAAGGACAGGAGAAGCTTCTCCATGTGCTCAGGAGGCACCAGAGCCCTGTGGGTTAATGGAATGGGCCAGGGAATTGATTTGTCTGCAGTGATACAGCAGAATGATGCACCACAGGATGACACTGCAGAATGAGGGAGCTGCACCCCAAGGGATCCAAGAGGAATTTTTCTGGTACCTGAGCGCTCTATATAACTATCTAAAATAGATTTTAATGTGCTTATGAGACTGAAATGGACCTATATAAGGGCATCCAGCAAATTCTGCATCAATAAAACATTTGCCACACAGAAGTTTAACTTGCAAATGCTACAGAATTTTCCTTACAGTTATAACAAGGGACAACAGCTACAGGACATTGATAGAAAATTAATTAAACATCCCCCCCACCCCAGTCTGTAACAGCTCTGCTGGCTGCAGGCTGGAAGGCCTTCAGCTCAAACATTGCCTGATCCAATTTCATAAACCAGCTTCTCTTTTTTTCTCTTTTGTCCACTGTATGTAAATAGCTTGAAAATTCGAGAAGGTATCTGAAATTGGATCAATGGGCAAATCTCTTGGGCTTTTGGCTCTTACCATCACCATAATTATGGCAGTAATAACAACAATCAGAACAGTAATAACAGTCATTTCTGCAAAGCATTTACCCTGTGGCATCCTAAAATCTCTGCGGTCTCAAATGGGAGCGCTCTCAAGGCTGGCTGCAGAGAGGCAAGGACACAGCCATCTTCCAGGGACCTGGCCAGCTGCATGAGGGTCATTTGTTTTTTTGTCTTAGTCATTTGTCATCAGTCTGGGAGCTCCTGAGCCAGCAGAGAAACAGGCTGCTTGTGCTAGAAGCCTGATCCTAGCCACTCCAGAATATTACATGTGTTCATCTGGCCATGGGGGCTGTCCTTTCTGAGACACCATGTCCAGCAGGAACACAGTGGATGCTGAAGTTCCCGCCTGCCCACCCAAAGAAAGAGCCAGGAGGGCAGTTTGTGCCCAGCAGCCCTGGGAGCTGTGTGTACAGTGAGTATTTTGTTACCCTGTGAAGGCACTCAGCCTCCCAAAGGTCCCTTCCCAAGGGCACAGTGCAGCTCTGGAGGAGAGCAGAGCATTAGTGCTGCTCACCCCAGGCTACAAAGCAGATTAAAACTCCCTCTCTTTCTCCAAAGCACCCTTTATTAGGTTAAGCCTACATGCAATATGAGGAACACATTGCAGGTTAACTCTTCCCAGTGTATGACAGCTCATGGGAGCTGCTTGAAAATACCCAAACACCAAATCCAGCCTCAGCAAAAGGGGAAAGAAAATTCAAGGGGAAAAGGAAAAAAGTTTCAGCAGTTAGCACATGAACAGACCGTGCTGTCCATCTGCAATGACATTTGTAGCTAAATTGCCAGATCTAAATGGTGATGCAGTAATTATAGTTTAGGAGTTTTTCCATTCAGAAAAACCATTTTCTTCCTTTTATAACTGTCTCGAGCTGTACAATAGCCTGAAGTAGATCATGTAAGTTCTAGCCCAGAAATGCTAAATGAACAGCATAGCCATTTTTTAATTAGGTGAGTAAAAAAAGTTTAATTTTGAAGTATCCTTGCCACATGCTCCTGTTGGTATGTCCATCCACCTAACCCAGCTCAGAGGCCTGCTGATGGCAGTACCTGGGCATGGACATTAATGCTCCCCACTGCACCCAAGCCCTTTTCTGCTGTACACAGGCAGTCTTTATTGACCATGCTGATCACAAACAGCAGCTATCAGTACAGGACATTTTTACGGACTGCCCCACCAACATGGGGAACTGGTGCAATGTGCAGGTTTTGGAGATTTCTGGGTGAGTCACTTCTTTCTATTCCAGTCACAAGCACCTCAAGGACAGAGATGTTTTCCTCAGCTGACAGATAAGCTGCATCAATACCTGGTGCTGTGATGGGGTTTATGTACAGAGGGATGCTAGGATCTACAGCATCCTAGCATATGATGGATGGATGGACATAAATATCAATCCTTGGCACTCAGAGACATTAGAGCACTAAAAAGAGCTCTTATAATCTGCATATCTGAGACAGAGACTGCACCTGCAGCAGTGGGGACACAAACTGGGCTGCACTTGCTGGACATATCAGTGAGGGGACACAACCTGGGCTACACCTCCTGGACACTTCACAGCCATGAGGGTGCTTTTGCACAGGGAGAACAACAGCTGGGGCCCATTCCCACAGCACCTCCAGGAAAATGAGACCTGCTCACTGATTTACTCCCTCCCTGCTTGCCTTCTTTGAGCCCTTCCTTCCAGCCCTGCTGCAATCAAAGCCCTACCCAGCCCTCCTGCAGTCAATGGAAAACTCCCATTGAAGCAGTAACTTGGAAGGGTTTTCTCCTCGTAGTCCATTTATATTTTAATTAATGTTATGAATTTTCTACTGCATTAATTTAATCATTTAAGTCCTTTTATGAAGTTCAGTAATTAACTTCAGTTCTCAGTAAGGGCTTTCATTAAAGTATTTCTATTGTTGAAACCTTATTTCTACAAAAGAATGGGGGGTCCTCTGGAAAGATATTTAAATGGTTCCTCAATTTTAGATAAAGTTACAGTGTGATTGCAATTACTCACTCTATACTATTCAATTGAAGTTTTATGATGTTTCCAGGCCCATATCTAAAAATAAAATGAAGACTGACTTCTTTCACAATTTCATACAAGAACTGTTTTGTTGCTGGCTCCTTAGTAGCCAGTTATTTTGATTTGAATACACATTGCACACTGTATTGGAGACATCTATAACAAAATAATTTAACAAACTGGTATGCTCTACCTAATAATTTCACATTTTAGAATAAATAAAGTAAGAATGAGTGCCAACATTTTTTTTATATTGCCTCAGCAGCATGGGATTTAATTATCCTGTTGAGTTTTATAGATAATTGAAATCTTTTTTCCCCTTTTTATGTGCCTGTGAGGCACTGACCAGCACTACAGCATTTTATGCCCATGTATCAAAGGCTGTGAAAGCCAGCGTGTGAGATCCCAATTCTCCAGGCTCCACACAGGGAAAGGAGCAGGGAAAAGAAGCTGCCCTGTAAAACCTTTGTGCTTTGAAGTTGTTTTAACAAACCTGGTCCTAATCCAGACTCTGCACAGCCACTACAAACTGGAACAAGCTTGGGGCCTCTCAGCATCCTCTGCCCTGATGTGCTCTGAGGGGGTGAAGAGCAGCAGCAGCTCAATGTGCTGATTTCCACCCTGCCTGCCCAGGGCCAGGCTCAGAGAGCCTCACTCAGTGCCTTAATTGCAGCTGCAGGCTCTCTCTGCTCTCCCCAAATCCTCTGCTACCTCCCGTGAGATCAATGAGAGGGAGCCATCACAGAAAGGAAGGGAGAGGGAGAAAGGGAGAGAAAAAAGAGAGAGAGAGAAAAAAGAGAGAGAGAGAAAAAAGAGAGAGAGGAGAAAGAGAGAAAAAAAGAGAGAGAAAACTCTACCCCTTAAGGTATGGAGCAGAGGAAAAGGGGCCCATTCCTAAGGACCACGGGAAACTTGGATAAATCTTAGTGCTTACTATTTAACTTCCTGCGTTGCTTTTCAGAACCAATTATTTTTTTTTTCCTAGAGAAAGAGTGGAACAGGTATTTATTCTGTAAGAACAAAACATAAATTTTTTTTTGTGTTTTGAGAAGAAATAAAAGGGCAGCAGTAAACAGCAAAGCTTCAGATTGAATAAGTTACTTCAAGCAGCTGTGCTGCTGCCTGCAGCCAGCAATGTGCTCATTCCAGCAGCTGCATGGCATAAACAGGAGCTGCTCCCTCTTCTCCCCCAGCTAAATCCAGACCAGCTATGGGCTTAACCCTGTAAAAATGCTGTGCTGTCCCTTCAGGGGAGAGGATTGTTTCCTCCATCAAATGCCTCTAGACACATAAACAAGACCCTAAATCACCAGAACTTGCATAGCTTCCTCTTCTGCACATGCCAGCTTATCCCAGAGTGGGATCCCTGAGCTCTGGAGCACAGGACAATGAGGAACCAAAGGATGGCTGCCAGACAGAGAGGGGCTGTCCCCACAGAAACCTCACATCAGCAGAGCCAGACTCAGGGTCTGATGGAAAAAACCATGGCTTGATACTGCAGAAGCAACTAAAACTCCAGCATAAGTTATTTTAGACTCTTAAGCATTACACCAACAAAAAAAATGCAGAATGCTACTTCTAACACTCACCTATTAAAAGAAATAAGTAAAATATTCCAGCTGCAAAACAAAAAGCATCCAGAACAGTTTGCATTCCTTTATGTTAAATAAAATCTTTTTAGACATAAGAAAAACGTTTTCTAAATATAATTTAGACAGTCATCTCCCATGTCTCACATAAATTGCTTTCCAGTTTTCGTTAAATGAGATACTTTACTGGGTAGCCAAATCCTCAATGGTTTCTGAGAGTTTCCTAGGGAGGTGTACAGAAAAGAAATCAAATGTGGAAGGGGCTGTTGTGGAGTCATTGCAATTTCTGCCTAATGAAGGGAGCTGTTTATCAGCATGCACAGGGATGGGGCTTTATGGCCTGGATGAACAGGGGTGTCAAGTTCCACTTTAAGGGGACAGAACCTGCAGTGCACCTGATACTACATCCTCAACACAGGAATAAGCTTACTCTAATAATACAAAAAATGTAAGATGTGGAATTTTACATGAGAAAAATGAAAATACAGTTGGTTGGAGGAGCTTTCTTTCTCCTACCTGCTGAATTAATGACATTTCAGAATATTGAACAATGCCTTGCAATCAAAAGGTGATGCATAAACTGTGAAAGCTTCTTTTAAGAGCAAAATCCCAAGGGGGTGTTCATACATTCTCTCCTCTGTGCTGCAATCTATAGCTTTAAAATCTGACAGTGTTTTTCAAACTGGAAAATCATGGCAAAAATAGAGGTTAGAAGTATTTCCAGATGCAGCCTTGTAATTAGCATCAACAGCTACTCAGAGCATTTTGGTAATTATGTCACCCAAATGCATGCAAATAATATGAAAAATGGTGGGGGGGACACATGCTTAGCTGCCTTTACAGCACAGGGTGATTATCCAATTAGACTAAGAGATGCCTCTGGGCTAATCCCTTCTTGGATGCTCAAGACAGCCAGGCATTTTTAGAAACATTACTGATGGTCTGGAACTGTAATTTACTTGTGAGGCTGCCTGGATTTTAGGGCCAGGGATGGGGAGGAGTCCCCATCCAGCCAGGAGGTGAAAGCAGCCATTACAGACAAAGCTCTCCCAGGACAGAGAGCTGGTGAAACAGGAGCTTCAGGGGATTTTTAACAGAAGAGCAAGCTTTTTACCTTGATGCCACTGGTTCAAATCTGTCCAGATGGGAATTGAGAGTAACCAGAGGCCCTGCTAGCTGGCTAAATGGGTTTGTATTCTCAGACCAGTGTTAATGGATGAAGCCTCTCCTCCAGGCACCACTGCAGGCACGGGCACCTGCTCAGAGCAGGAGTTCCTCCTGGGTGCGCTGCAGTTGGGAGGCATTAGTTACTGTAATTACCAGGGCAAAGCCCTTTGAGAGACTGAAAAATGTTTTGCAGAGGCTGGCATAGATGCTCTGTAAACCTCAGCACAGTGAGCAGCTCCTTGTGCTTCTCCTCACACGAGCTCAGAATGTGAAATCACAGCTGAGGCAAACTCTCCAATTGCTGTCTGGGCCAGCACTCTGATTCTGATGGGAGCAGGACAAGGCTGCCTCGTGTTTCAGCTCCTCCTCAGCCAGCAGACTAGCTGTAAAGCCTAGCCCAAAGTGAAAAAACAAGCCTGGGGCAGCCGGATCAGTTACAGGGCTCTGTGTGATTATGTGGCGCTGTACAACACGATTC
The DNA here is from genome assembly GCF_047830755.1 of Zonotrichia albicollis. Taxonomy (NCBI): domain Eukaryota; kingdom Metazoa; phylum Chordata; class Aves; order Passeriformes; family Passerellidae; genus Zonotrichia; species Zonotrichia albicollis. The sequence continues at coordinate 22,791,848 of NC_133825.1, read as the reverse complement.
CTTCTCCTCCTGAGCTCCTGGCACATGAAAGCTCCCAGTGTTGGGAGCTGAACTTTGCTGACCCACCAGGCCCACAGCAGGGCCCTGGGAGGGGTTTACAATGAACCTTTATTTTGTGTGTGGCTGTGTTCCACACAAAACATGAAGGAAGAGTGCAGCTGGCAGGATTTATGGCAGGCTGTGTGCACACACATCCTGAGTGCACACACACACAAGCAATTTCTGTCACAGCACAAGGAGCTGTGGTCACCAGCCTTATTAATCCTGAATAAATAATGATGATAATCACTCACTGAAAGCTTAGTTTACAGTTCAATTCACCTACAGCTGTTCCCAAGAATCAAAGGTAGAAAAACAAAAATACTGTTGAAGTATTGAATGACAGCTGCAGTTAAATGACAGCTAAAGTTCCTTTTTCAGGGCAGCTACACAGAACTGAACACACAGAGCTTTTACTGATTTTAGAGAGAATTGTGTGGCTTAAATGCTATAAGGCTTTGAAAAAAATCTAGGAATTAGAAAAATCCATCTGACTTGCTCAGCACGCTGAGCATCCAAGAGCAGAAGTGAACACTTAGTGCAAATAACTGAGGGAAAACAGGATTGAAAATTGTTGAAATTCCTAAATTTAACTTAAAGTTTTCAGTTGTATAGAGATCTACAAACCTCTGAGAAGGCAAATAAAACTAGGAAATTGAACAATTAATCTAGCAATACAAGGAGGAAATAGCAGTAAGGATTATGTCACAGCTTAATATATAATACAGCAGCACTATTAGGTGATACCTAAACACCCTGAATGACTCAAATCCCCCTCTGGAAGCAGGTTTGTGCACCAGCTGAGCATCTGATCTCAGTCACAATGTGGCATTGTGGTGCAATCTAAAGCTTTAAAATCTGATCGTGTTTCTCAAACTGGAAAATCATGGCAAAAAACAGAGGTTAGAAGTATTACCAGATGCTTGTTTTCTGAATCAAGCACCCCACTTTTACTTTTCCATTGCCAATCACCTTTCCAACACAGCAGGGCTGTTCTTTCCTTGCAGTGGAGATAATCCGCCCAGCTCACACCTCAATGGAGTCTCTCCCGGGAGATTATGCTGCAAACAAACCAAGGCACTTATGGCAATCTAGGCTTATACATTAAACTCCTCTAGTTTTTGTTTAGGTGCTTATTTTAGGAATAGTAGTGGGGCTCATTCTGTGCACTAATCTTGGGTTTTCTATCAGCTAGAAGGAAATAAAACACAGAGAGAAAACCTGAAGCCTTTCTGTTTGCCAGAGGCTCACATCTAGTACAGAACAGGACAGGAGTGGCAGGGGCAAGCACAGGAGTGCAAACTCAATAAAACAGCACTGGTCATTGTGGCAGGCAGCAATCCCAGCACTGTCTGATTCTTAAACCTCTCAGTTTGTAGCTGAGACACAGGACAGCTGGGAAAATACTCAGATGGAAATTCACATAGATTTTTTTCAGTAGAATTTTTTTCTAATATTAGTTATGGAAAGCCCAGGGGAATTAAACCAATTTGTTGCACTGAAATCAAACATAACAAGAACTTTGCCATAGCCAAAGGGCTGGTGAAAGCCAGTCAGAAGCAAGGTTTGGCACCTCACTGCCCAGGGGCACTAGACTGTAAAAACAGCCAAAGGAGAGATCAATACCATCCCATATGCTAGAGCAGAGCAGGGGGGAAGGCAGAAACTCAAACCAGACTGAAATCAAGACCAAGTCCTTTCCTCAGCCTGCCATGTGTGTGCAGGAAGGTTTGCCAAGATGGAGAGGAGCAGGGTGCACTCACAGAGATGGGGAAAGCAAGGACTGGATCCTTCACAGCTTTCCCTCCAGGGCAGCTTGTGAAATAAAGGCCCTTCTTGTACATAAGGGCATCTACACACAGCAGACAGCACCCTGAATCACACCAGGATGGGGTGTTGCCCACAGAAATCAGAAAGGAAAACTCAAAGCTGTTCTAAGGTGGACACTGAGATGGAGCCAGCAGGACTGGCCAAGGGAAGGGATCTCAGAAGAGAACTGAAGTCTGCATCTACCACATCAGGCAGTGGTTTTGGGGTTTTTCAGGCAAGATTTCCAGCAGCCAAGCTGCAGAGGAGGAAGAAAATGGGATCAAAACTCCTGTAATCCTGCCAGCAGCCTCTCAGACCATTCCAGAAGCCTTCCAGCAGACTTTGCTGAAGGGCTGACAAAGGGCTGGACAGTGACAGGGTCACAGAGGACAAAGGACAGACTGGGGGAGGAAGAGCACAGGGAGGGATGTTGAAGGCAGCTGACTGCCCAGAAGGATGAAGAGGCTGTGCTTGATATGAGCTCTGTGGTGTCCAAGAGGCTTTGGTGGCAAGGGGACAATCACCAGAAAAAGCCCCAGGAGCAGGCTGGGAAGAGAGGGACTCCAGACAGCAGGGACAGACAGACAGCAGCCACATCACAGCACTGAGCAGGAGAGCAGGCAGAAATTGGAGAAGCAGAAAGAGATCATGGGAAGGTCTCTGAACATTCTTTCCCATTTTATGTTGCCAGCCAGCAGACACATGCTTCCCATCATCCAGCTCCCATCCTAACACCTCTTTCACACCCTCTCACTTTCTGACACAAAATCCTTAAAGGCTGTGGCTTTCCATGGGGTTTTTTTGCAGCTTAGGGGGTAAAAGGTGCCGAGTGCTGAGGCTCAGCAAAGGACTGTGGCTGTTCCACCCCCTGTGATGCATTTCTGAGGGTGCCACCACACAGCCATGGCTTACCATGCTCCCTGTGCTGCTGGCATAATTAGACAATTAACATCCAATTCCAACAGGTAGTGTCACAAGTCAGGGGAAAAGTGGGATTTGAACCTCACCTGGGATTTTTTTTAAACCTCAGTTCTCCATTTCACTCCCATTTGATTTCAACCTTAAACTGCATTTCCTGATAAACACTTGGTTATCACATTTACTATTCATATTATTATACGTACAAAACAGGAAGACAAAAGGATAAACCCATTTATAGATGAAATATACCTAAAAAATACCATTCTAATGCTACATGAAAATTTCCCAGATGCAATATAAACTTGTATTAGAATTCAAGCAGAAAAATGCCACCATCATTTCTTTCCAGCCTGTTTTTCTAACAAGGTATCCTGAAAGCCCTATCTTTTCCTGGCAAATGTTATATTTCACTCTTCCACACGTAGTTACCCCCAGATAGGAATACAAGTTTTAGACTGGAGAAGTTAACAAAATGGCAATAACACATTAAAAAAATTAATGCATGTCACAACTTTGCAGTGAAATAATACAGCATTAACCTTTGTTTGGCAGAGGTGGCAGGGGGAACTCATACCCATGGATGTGGTGTTTGTGAAGTCCTCAGGACGAGGGGAGAGATGAGAATCTGACTCCAAGTTCTCAGAAGGCTGATTTATTATTTTATGATATTATATTAAAGAACTTAATAGATATTACATTAAAGAATGCTATACTAAAACTACACTAAAGAGAGAGGATACATCAGAAAGCTTAACAAGAATGAGAATGAAAGCTCATGACTGACTCCTCAGAGTCTGACACAGCTGATGGTGATTGTTTATCCAAACATGTGAATTGTTTTTAATTAATGACCAATCTCCAGACCACATTACAGAGCAACAAAACATGGAGAAGCTGAAGCTTCCCAGGAGAAGAAATTCTGGCAAAGGGATTTTTCAGAAAGCATCATGGAGATGCCACAGAATGAGGTAAAGCAGGGAGACTTGTCTGCATCCCTGTGTCACCATGGGCAGGGAAAGGCAGAGCCTGATCCTGCTCCAAGCTTGTGCACAAAGCCTGCCTGGAAAGAGGCAGAGTAGGGGGGTCCAACGCCCCTCCCAGGGCAGGACAGGCAACATCTGGCAATGAGAGATGGATTACACCAGCCCTGACCTATGAGGGAGTGAAGGGGCAAGAGGATAAAAATAGCAAGTGAAAATTCCATGGTAATCTTACAGGATAAACACTTCAGATTGAGGCTTTCAAGCACTAGCTTGAAATATGCATTCTTTAAAGTCAATTAGTTTTTTCTTTCCTCCTAATGAAATCACTTCCTGACTGCTTTTAAGGCTTCATTTTTACAAAAAGATTTCTTATTATCACTTATTAATTTCTACAAAAGATGTCATCAAGGATATGAAACAACACGCACTGGTAATGGAATGCTGAATAAATCCAGCATCTACATGACTAGAAATTTTTAAATTCAAATGTTTTAATCATAAACCAAAACAAATTTGCATAGAAAGACAATTTGAGGATATCAGCATTTCTAATTGGGTTTTGTCTGTTAGAAGCCTCTCCATTATCAGAAGCTCAACTTTTATTCTAAACTGTGAGCCCAGCCTGTCAGCACGGGGAAACTTTTTCCTTTATTAACCTTTCATTTGGTACCCTCTGCTGGCCAAAGCAAGCACAGACAGGGAAGCCAAAACCCCAACCCCAGCCAGGAAAAAGATGCTGGAAAGCCATCGTTGACCTTGAGCAGGGATGGCCTCATCTGTCACAGGGGAGAAAGCTCACAGCACTCTGATCCCGAAGGAGAAAAATCGATACAAGGCAGTGCAATGCATCTCCCACAGCCTGAGCAGATTCTCACCATGCAGGACGTGACACGGGAGCTCTCAGATGTACCATCAGCTCTGTTCGCTTGCCCAGCATTAGCTTTTGTTAAAAATAAAATTGCTGCTTAGTCACCTGGAAAGAATGGTGAAAGCCTGAGGCGTTTGCTCCTTCCTCCTCCTTCCCAAGGAGAAACCTCTGTGAATCACAGCATAACCTCATCTTCCCTTCTTCCCCCTCCACAGCAAAATCTTTAAAGTGAGAAAATGCTCAGTAGCTTTGGTGTATGAAGGTTTCTTGCCATGAGCTGCACTCCTAGGGCAGAAGATGATGAGCAGGCAGGAAGCAGCTCCCACACTGCAGGGTTTGGATGGGGTGACAGGGACAGGCAGACCCAAGGGCTGGCCATCATTCAGTGTACCACAAACGTATGATCCAGGTGAAGTCCAAGCTGTTGCCCTCTGTCCTAGACCCTTCAAACAGCCAGGACAGCTGGCTTGGCTCATGAGAGAGTCACAGGCAAGCAGAGCAAAACATTGACCAGGCTCAGCCCCTGATCCAGGGCTCCAGGGCAGCCTCCCTACTGGCCCTGGCAGGGGAAGATGCAGAAGCGTCTGCTGGCCCTTGGAATATCCATCCCTGGCACGGGTGGGAGAAAGTAGCAGCAGGACCCCTCCCCTTGCATGCCCTCTCCCATCTCAGGAGAAGCCCTGCAGGCTCACAGAAAGCAGCCAAGCTGTTGGACAGTCATGTCAAATACGGACAAGCACAAGTCTGAAGTGAATGTGTGCATTCCCAAGCTTGCCCCAGGCCAGGGTGTGACACACAACCCAAACACTCTGGAGACACTGTGCAGTGACCGCAAAAAGCTCTGTCTGCTCTATGATATGATACATAAGTTATTTTCATTTTCTAATGCACCTGCCAGGTTACTGAGGACCAAATGTGGCACCAGAGCTCTCCCATGCTATGGCACATATCCAGCCCCCTTTTCTGTCCTGCCTGTGTTAGTGACCTGTCTTTTGAGCATAGCAACATCCAAGCCTTTTCCTAAGCCTTTCATTAATCAGTTAACAACTCCTCAGAACTCATGTTTTAAATTAATGAATTCTTTCCTTTGGCATTAACAGCATTTATTGATTCAGTGTTTAATTTGCCATTGGAAAGCACAGAGATCTGAAATCTCCTTGGAGTTCCTTTCATGTCCATCTCCCTTAACCTCAAAAAAAACCCAGTTCCTTGCATACTGTGCAATTCAACAGGGGTCTTAAGATCTTGAGCTATGTCATAGTTAATTCAGCTTTGTGATGAAATTCAACTAAAAAGCTTTTCATCATTTATCTTTTAACCTGTAGGTAAACCAGGACACTGCTTTAATTCATAATAGCTCAGTACTTTGATAATCTCTTAGAAGTGCTTTTGGCAACAGAGTTTTTTTTTTTTTTGAGATCACAAGCAAAATATGCCTTTGTCCACTGCTTCAATGGTGTACTTGCAGTTCAGCAAATTAGAGGGTCATAATTTCCTTTGAAGTAGCCATTACTCAGCCAAGGTTGTAGAATCACTGAATAAGCTGAGCTGGAAAGGACCTTCAAGGATCACCAAGTCCAGCTCCTGGCCCTGCACAGGACAATGCCAAGGGTCACACCAGGTGTCTGAGTGTTGTCCAAACATTTCTTGAGCTGTCAGCCTTGGAGCTGTGACCCCTGCCCTGGGGAGCCTGTTCAGTGCCCAACCACCCTTTGGGTAAAGAACCTTTTCTTGATATCCAGCCCAAACCTGCCCTGGCACATCTCCCGGCCCCTCCCTTGGCTCCTGTCAGTGTCACACAGAGCAGAGATCAGTGCCTGCCCCTCCTCTGACCCTCAGGAGGAAGCTGTGACTGCACTGAGGTCTCCCCTCAGCCTCCTCCTCTCCAGGCTGGACTGACCAAGGAGCCTCAGCCTCTCCTCACACACAGGCTTTCTTCCTCTCAAGGCCCTTCCTCATCCTCACGGCCTCCCTTGGACACTCTCTAACAGCTTTATGCCCTTCTTATGTTGTTGTGCCCAAAACTGCGCCCAGCTCTTGAGGCGAGACCATCCCAGAGCAGAGCAGGACAATCCCTCCTTTGACCTCCTGATGGACCCCAGGATATGGTTAAAAAAAATATTCAACCACTCCTTCAGGCAAAACAAAAGGTGGTTGAAGTCAGACTTACAGCTCTGAACCTTTACATCATTCTTGCTTTGTCACATTATTAAAAATACACAGAGTATACCTGAACTGCCACTGTTACTGCTTTGATTGCCTAAGTTTATTCTTTTCCTCCCTTGTGGAAATATTGCAGTGGAGAGTCCATACCTCACAGCACAAGAGAAACCACACATGTGGCCAACAAGAGCTCAAAAGCTTCATTATTGACACCTTCCCCTGGCACAGCATGCTGAAATAATTTTTCACTAAATCTTCCAGTGAAGATCCCCTCCTGTTTTAAATAACAAACACATTATTTGGATAAATTGGGCTGGCAGAACGTTCTGCTTCCTTTACCAGATGTGCTTCTCTCCTGCTCAGTGCAATGCCTTTCATTCCCAGGTGTGTTACCTGAGGCCCAGGGATGGGAGGTCACCTCCTGCAGGTGAAATCTCTGGAGATGTCCCCCCATGGCTCTCCCAGAGGAGCTCAAGTGTGACACCAAGAGCTGCTGTGCTGAGTGCTCAGCAGGCAGCAGCACCTCCTGGAGCTCCAAGTTTGGCGAAGCTCAGCAGCAGGGACCTTTCAGCAACTCATTCACTCCCTAAAGGCTCTTCCACAGCCACCCAAGGAGGTGCTGGGGACTGGATTCTGGTTACAGCTATTCCAATTTAAAAAAATCAACCCCAAAGTCTCATGTTTAGCACCAATTTCCTCCCATTTGGCCCAGTCAAGTCAAATTCATGAACTCTAAGAGCAACTATTCCCTAGCAGCAGAAGAGCCAATATATTCTTGGCCAAATTTCCGTGCTGTTAATCTATTCTAGTCACACAAATTCCAACCTGAACCAGGAGTGCCTTAAACTCGAATCTCTTCTATGCATTTCTGCAGATAAAAAGTAGGAACAAATGTTTTCTATCAAATATTTGAACCTAAGCAGGTGAGAAGAAGAAAAGAAGAGCAGAGGAAGGAGTGGAAAAAGAATCAAGGAAACACATGAAAAAAAAACCAATTGAAACATATGAATGACATAGAAATAAGGTGATTTTCCCCCTCCCATCTGTTTCTCCTCTGTCACTCACTTCCCTTCCAAACACCATTTCTGTTACTTTCTCCTTCATTCCTGGCACTGGTAGCCCTAAGGACTCCAAAACTGAAAGGCAGGACCTCAGAATGGCTGGAGTGACTGACAGAGCACAGAGATCTGGAAACCAGCCCCACTGCCTTGGGCCTGAAGAGTTCAACTTTCCACACTCAGCATGGGCCCACAAAGAGCTCAGAGTAACAGCTGAGACTGTTAAATCTAATTTATCTACTGATAAATACTGATAGGGAGGAGAGAACTCCTTGGTACCCTCACAGCTCCTGACAGATGCCACAGTGTTCTAGAGACTTCTTCATTTAGCTCAGACCTTCAAAGACAGTCCTTCTTACCTATACTAAACCCTTTTACTCTGCTTTCTGACTTTGCAGTTATTAAGATTTGCTCAGACCGTGTTTCTCCGCAACCACATGGAATTCTCTCTCTTTTATCTTTTTTAAAAAACACAGAAGCTGTATATAAAAATCATGAGAATTCCAAAGGAAGCCAGAGTTAGAAATCCTCTGGCTTTCTTTCAAAAGTAAGCTCACTTTAATTGATGTTTAGCTCAGAGGCATGTTGCAGACACTCAGGGCTTTGCAGTGTTCCCACAACTCTTCTAAGAGAGCAAGTCTGTTATTTTCCTGTTGCTTTCCGCCCTTGGAGTCCTGTGACACAGATGGAAACAAGGAGGTTAGCCAGGGTGGGTGGATCAGCTGGTTGGTAGATGGCTCAGAACCCTGGTACCAGGATTTCCCATCAGCAGCAAATCCCCAAAACCTCCTGCTATCAGGGAATTGAATTAATAACCCTTGTGGGACCCCTGGGTCAACCAAGCACATGCTTGGAGTTTCACTCCACAGGGTATATTTGTTATACATACATTTAATTACCTCACAGCCAGAAGGCAACAAAATCACCTGGTTGATGAGCTATGTAAAATACCTTGCAGCTCATGGGCTCCCAGAAACCAGCCTTGCTCACTGCCAGCAGCACAAAGACAAACCACAGGGAACAAAAGAGTTATTGAGTGGCCACAAAACAAAATGGTCATTAGACATGTGAAGGAGACCTCTAATTACTTGTAGCAGTTGTGGGAAACATTACCAGTTGCATCACCGTCATAGATTTGAATTTTACAAGTCATCACTGGAAGGCTCAAGTCAATCTTGCATTTGTTTTGCAAGCCAGATCAAAGAAAAGTTGAAATATGGAAACAAATAGTGTGTCTTTTCTATGGGAAGAAGAGAATATTTATTCCTACCAGTTTCACGCTTCCAGCGGATTATCTTTAAAAAACAAAGCTTTTAAAATGCAGATGCAATCATCAGGCTTGAAAGGTATTACAGAACACAGGACCACGCACAGGGATTAACTCCTAATATCATCCAGCTGAACAGCAGCAGCTCATCTGGGCTTAACCTGCTGAATCCACTCCATTTGTAGGACCCAAGCAAAACCTACAAATCACAGCTAACAAGCAGGCAGATGGTGTTTTAAACATTGAGAAGCTTGGAGGACTTCCCTTGCATCTCCATTAAGGAACCCAATTTTTCCTGGAGAGGGCACATTTATTCATTCATGGTTCCTGTGCTCCCATCAGTGCCAGCAAGGGATTCAGGAGGGATCTCCAGGTGCAGCACATCCCTTGGGGCTCCATGATTGGCCATGCACACACCACATTTCTCTGCAGCTCACCTGTGAGCACAGGGCTGGCAGGTGACATGCATGGCATCGGCACATGGATCTGGGGACACAGGTCCTGCCTGGCCCCAGTGACACACACAGCTTCAGCAAATTCCTTACAGCACTTTGGGACCATGAGCCCCATCACTCATTTGTACTTTGGCTTTTTTATTAATAAATATACTGCTGGAGCTGAAACCCCCATGGAGACCTGCTCACAGCAGGGACATGGGGACAGATGCGACCCCAAAGAGGGAGGAAGAGAGCCCCACAAGAATTCATCTGTGTGGATGAGCTGCAGATGCTCCACACAGATTAATGAGTGGAATACAGGAGGTAACAGGCAATGCCAATAGCTCAGGTATGAGCTTCTTCTGACTAGAAAATCTGAGGAACTCAAAAAAACCCCCAAACTGTTCTCTACTCTTTCTGCAACCAAGCTGATACAGTGAATCAAAAATAAAATTAGCACAGCAGGGCTTAGGAGAGCTTTGTATTTGGTAGAGAAACAGGATGATACCAGTGGAACATCTAAAAAAATCTCATTTCTACTCTCCTGTGACTGCTGCCTGTGCCTGCAATGTCTCAGTCCTCCACGTCCTACTGGAGTTAAGTGAGACCCTCACAGAAGTGAGACCCAGGTTTCCAGCAGAGCTGGACCTGCCCATACTCACTTCTGTGCATTTGGGGCAGCAGGGAATTAGTGCTCAAGGCTTGGGGCAGACTCAGTGCACCATTCCATGGCTCTCAGGAGCACAGAGCCAGCTGCTGCCAGGCTCTGAAGGAACTACAGGGCTTTCCTTTTAATCCCCTTTGCCCTTCCAACAGGCTGGGTGTAGAAAAAGAAGTTGCCAGTGCAGTGAGTGCAGGGAAGGCTGTCAGACAGAAGACACCAAGAGAGGGGATGGGGCTGTACAGTCTGACTGCCCTGGCAGCTTCCTGCTCAGCTTTAGCTCAGAGTAGGGCTCAGTGCTTTAAAAAAAGGCAGAGAGACTCTCAACTCCAGTTTCTAAGCTCTCCCAGCACATTCCACTCCTGCATACAGGGGAAGGGCCAGGCAGGGCAGCCTCACTCCTTCAAGCCCATCTGTGGGAAGGCTGCTTTTTGCATAAATAAAGCCTCCCTTGATTGTTTTTCTTGGCCCATCCTGAATTACCCTTTCTGCATCCTGCCTGAACTTGGTTTGGAAATCAAGGCTCCCTGAGGAGGCACCATGACACAGCTGCATGGGCCACCCAGGACAAAGCCAGGCCAAGTGATACCACTTGAAGCTAATTAATCATTTACATCACTTCTGACTTGCTGCAGAAGGCAATTGAAAGGAAGCAAAATGCTCAGTGTGATGCACAGCATGGCACAGGAAATAAAACATTCCCTGCTTCAGCAGCCTGCTCCCACCTCCATACAGGGGCTCAGGAAGTCCAGGCTCTCCACCCAGCACACTCATCCTCTCCTACCCTTCCTCACCACAGGCTTCACAGGAGCCTTTTTCAAGCATTTACCCTTAATTACAAACCACACTGGATAATTACGCCATTTTTTACTGATTAAACCAATTTGGTTGTTTGGGGTGATTCAAATAGTCCACATGACATTAGATGTCATGAGGGATGAATGCACAAAGACTTTTAACATGAATATATCCATCCTTGTGGCATTTGAACTGCAGATATTCAAGTGTGACTGATGTGACTGATATTTTTTAGTTTCAAATATTTTTTTAGAAAGAACAACAACAAGCTTATAGAAGAAATCCTCAACCTGAATGAACAAACCTAAAAGGAAGGAGAAATTAACTTAAGAACCTGGTCCCTATTCAGAGGTGTTATTACATTCACAGCTGATATGGGGCAGTATTTTCCTCCCTCCCAAACAATATTAATAGCTCCATGAAGGAACAGTATCCCACTTCGAGAAAATTTTAAAGGCAGCAACCAAAATCTGTCTCCAGTTAAGAGCCAAGACTCTGGCCCTTCACTCCCAATTACAAAGTACATACCCAAAATAAAAAGCATACAGAGTGAGGCAATTTAGGAATAAGATTCCCTAAACATAAGAGGCAGACAGAGACTTGCTGAGCACTTATCAAGCAATTCAAATTCACCTCCAGGACCACTGCCTGCTGAGTTTGTGCACAGTTGCTGCAAAATCACTTTCAGCTGAGCTAATTTGGCAAGTTGGATATCAAACTGAACTTCTGCTTTGCTGTGACCATAGCAGTGCATCTGCTCCTGGAACCCCTGCTCACTGCTGGTTTTCCCAGCCCATCGCACTGGAAATGGAGAGTGTCTGAGAGCAGAGTTGGCCCCAGGCCTTTTGGGAAAGCAGCCTGCCAAGGTCAGTGGCCCTGCCTGCTCCCTGGTGCCTGTTATTGGTGTGCTGTGACAGCCTGACAGGGACACTGACACAGCAAGGGCAAGCAGCAGGCTCCATGGCAGCTCTGCCTGACCACTCTGGGTGTGTGTGCCAAGTTCTGGTGACAGGCGAGCAAGCAGCACTCACACACCTGCTGGGCTGGCTCACAAAGCACATGCAGGGATGCTGATGAACAGAGAGACTTTGAGGAATTAGCTGTAAGGACAGATGCACAATAGGTGTCCCAGCTACTTCCAAACACTCTCACATGGACACGTTTTCCACATCTGAGCTGAAAGGGAGCCCTGCACAGTTGTAGTTGTGAGGGTTTATATAAAATTTGATTTTTTTTTTTTCTTGCTTCATTTAAAGATTGGTTAAATTCCTCTTTTCCCTCAGCTGTCAAACTGGGACCCAGCAGTCTGCCAGATAATATGCAGCCAGCAATCAGAAGCTGTGGATCCACAGAAGCACAATCCAATTCCTCTTCACCTTTAAGGAGTCAGACCAAAAGTGAACTTCAGCTGCTGAGATGTGGGTACAATGAGTATATTATAGAGCCTCATCTTTCCAGGCTCCATGTCAACAGCTCTCCAAAGAGGCATGCAGCACTCCCGGACAGTGCCTGCAAACACAAAGGGTGCTGCTTCTGCAAACCTGGTGCTGCTGCACAAGCATTCCTGGCAGCACTGAGACAAAGCAGAGCAAAATTCGCCTTCTGGAGAGCAGAAACCCAAACATCCAGGCATAAGCACAAATGAGCCAGAGACCAGCATTCCAGTACCCTGGCCAGAAGTGCCAACCCAAGTCTGAGCCTAAAGAGAGCACCTGGGCATGGCAGGGGCTGTGGGTGAGCCCACCACCCTGAGGCTCATCAGGGCCATTAGTGGGACTGGTCAGGACTAGTTTCCCTACAAAACTTAGCAGTTAGGTATCCAGCAGAAAGACAAGTGAACTCTCCAGAGACTTTGTGTGGGAGTCTCAGAACAGCATGGATAGAGAGGTAACAGCAAAACACACCAAGATAACTCCCTGACCTTATCTCCTGGTGCACTGTGATTGTTCTCAAGCCTAAAACTTTGGTAAATATGACTGAAAGTTATTGACTGGCAGCTCTGCAGATAGACATCCTATATCCCCCACAGAGCACACACTGCACAGAGAGATATGACAAATGCAATGGCACCAGATGCAGCAAGACTGTGCCCATCCTGGGCTGCAGGAGCAAACTGCTCTGGAGAGTGGCTGCACCTCCACCCAGAGTGCTAGCAGTGTGCTTGCTAAGCTTTTACTCAATGCAATGAGAATGCATAGCCTCAGTGTCTGAAAACTTCTTCCAAAACTATTTACACTGTTTATACAAGGTGATCCTTTCAGAGTCCTTCCATCCAGTTTGCAATAACTTCCTTGTACCCTTTTCCTATGTGGCAGCAGGTTCTGCACAGCCTCTGACTGTGCTGATGGGCATTTCTTGCTTTCCTTATCAAAAACACCTGACTGGAGTGAGAGGTGTATTGGGAGGAGAATAGAAATGCAGAAATGTCTCTCCCTGAGAAGTGAAGAAGAAAGTGAATGGGAGGGAGGAATGAATTACTGGGAACCCAAGGCCTGGATTTACAGTTTGCAGTGCAATCTGCACTCAGGCGTGTCCAAAATAGAGATCTGATTTGTGATCAAGATGCTTACCTGATGTCAGAAAAAAGATCAAAGAGCTGAGGACCTGAAACACAGCACAAACATTTAGGACTTCAGTGGAGGTCAGGAAATTGAGGAACTATTTTTTTTAGGGCACTACCTGACTTCTGAGAAGCAGCAGTGTGGTGTAACAGTGAATCAATAACAAGAATGAAAATCTAATGGACTCTCAACATCAAGCTGTGCTGTACAAACCTGCCCGCCAGTCCTTCTCAGATAACACTGATAAATGTCCTGAGACAGAACCACAGGCAGCAGCAGCAGATCAAGTGATTACCATTCATTTCACAAAGCCTTCAGGAAGCACTCTTGCTTCCTACTTGATCCTCCCTCTCCTGAGGAGCAGATCAGTGGCTCAGCCTTTCCCAGCTGTGCCTGCCCACAGAGGAGCTCAGCTCAGGGTCTGGATCCCCAGCCTGCTCCAGGAGAGGAAGCACAAGAGGGCCATGGTGTGCAAACAGACCTGACTGCAGTGCAGGAGGAGCTCAGTCACACAGGTAAAGCCTCCAGACCAACTGATGGGGGACACAGGCAGCCTGAGCTCTCATCCATGTCCACTCTGTGACACAAATGGAGTCACCAACTGTGCAAGTTCTCATCCCTGCCTACAGAGTGGAATTCTTTCCCCTCAGTGTAGTAAAGAGAATGGTTTCCAAAGGCTTTGTGGCTGGACACACAAGTATAAGGAATTCCTCCCCAAACTCCTTAGGACAGAATTACATGTTACATTAGATGCTCTGCATTTTTTTAGGGCTGAGATCTCTGTTTAAACTGCAAGTACCATTATTTCATTCTAGTAAATTTATTCTTGTACCACCATCCCCAGCACAGCTCCTTTACAGCATTATAAATAAGCCTGTTCATCAGTCTGCAAAATCACATATGACAAATTAAATTTCCATTAATAAAGGTTCCCTCTTTCTTCATACCTGTGACAGATGAGACAAGAGTCCTGCTGGCTGCTGTTTTGTCCTTTGGATATCAGCAGCTCTGCAGAGAGGGAATCTCTTCTTTCTAAAATACAGAGACACAGCAGGTGAGGCAGAAATTCAGGCTAAAATCCTTTGAATGACAGGCTAGCAGGGAAAGCACCAAATTTGTCACCAAGTAGCACTGCCAGTGTTCAAAGAGCCAGTGTTCAAATATTATAACTTTGAAACTATTGTTATTATTTCCTGATGGTTGTTTTTATTTCCAGTTGCTTTAATTTTTGTTATTTTGTTATTACTTTGTTATTTTGTTATTATTTCCAGTTGTTTTAATTTTTGACACCTAGAACAGTTTGTTGTTTTGCCGGGGTTTGTAAATATTTCTTAAATCTTCCTGACACGAGGTTGAGTAAGAAGGTAAAGGTATTGTATTTCTCACTGAACACAAAGGGCAGACCAAAGACAAACACTGGCCCAGAATTATAAATTGCCTGACTAGAAGAGACAAAATTAGGAATAGAAGGAAAATAAAATGAGATTAATAGAGGTGGGAATATGTAGAGAAAATAGGAAAATGGAAAAGTAAGAGGCAGGGCTCGAAAGAAATGGAACCAAAGTACTTGTCTTGTCTGTTTTGGCCAGCTAATACCATGCCATCACACTTTTCATACCCTGTTGTCCATGGGAGGAGAAGCCTAAGAAAGGCATCTAGGAGAAAGCAGGCTTTGTCTCTTTTTTAATCAAATAAAACAGAATCAGCAAAAGAGGCCAAAATAGATGCAAATTGGTCAGAAGATCACTGTGACAGGACTTCAAAGTCATGCACAGCTTGAAGCCTTTGCACCTGTATATTTAAATACTGGTATACACTGATGCTTGTGCAGTAAAATAAGTGCACATCCCTCACAAGAGCCTGGACTAGAGCAGCCAAAAGATCCTGACACAAACTGAGCTCTGCACCCACCCCAGCTTGGCAGGAGCTGATGACTTCACAGAGCACCTGCCGGAAGAAGGAGAGTTCTGCCCTCTCCTTTCAAAGAATGCTCTTATGTCTTGCAAGCCACATTAGGCATTCAGCTTGCCCTACAAGGAAAGAGCAGCTTCCAGCCTTTTCCCTGGCTGTTAGGCTGGAAGAACATGGCCATGGCAGTGGAGTGCAGGCTGCCTGCTAGCAGGAACAGTCAGGGAGAGAAGTCACAACTACTGAGCCACTCTTTATCCCCGAAAAGCGCAGTCTTACAGCTGGGGAGCTGAGAGGGAGCAGGTTTTTCACCGAGGTATCAAAGCAATCTCTTTCCCTGAGCATTAATATAATCTGCACCTGTGCTCTCCCTGCATAGCAGCACTGACTTACCTCCCCCTCAGGCTTTCCAAATAATGAAGGGAGCTGCAGCCTCAGATCCTCCTGTGGGAGCTGCCAACGTGGGAAAGGGTTTTCAGAGAAGTGGAAAATCTCAGGGAAATCTCTTATGTGCAAAGTTAATAGGTAGGATACTCTCAAGGCAGCTCAGAGAAATGGTCACACACGTTTCATTTTCAGAAGTGGAAAATATGTGGTCAGACTGCCAGATTTCTCAGCCCCTCTTGTGAGTTCAGCAGCTACATAGAGATGATGAAAATGTGTGTATTGAGGGGTTCTGTCTCATAGGTGAGGGGCCCACCTCTGGTCAGGCTGTGCTGTTTGTGGCACTAATCATTTTTTAATTGGCTTTTTAAAATGTGCAATTACCAGCACATTCTAAGCACCTTTCTAAGGCAGAATGGGCTCCCTGGGCCAAAGGCTCAGCTCCATAACTACTCACCCTGTGCATAACTTCCCTGGCAGGAGAAGCCTTGTTAATAATTCATGAACAGCACTTGCAGATTGAGGCCCTCCAGCACTTTCACTGCTGTTGGGAAGAAAGGAAAATGGGGTCTCTCTGTAAAGGTGTGACATTTATATTAAAAAAAAAAACACCAACAGCCCTTCGGAAATCCTTTGTTGAATTGGTTCATAAGAGCACAGTGGAGCTAACCTGATCATCTGCTCCCAGGTTCAGAGAGCTCGTGTGTGGGCTCCTGAAAGGCAGGAACAAAGCCAGCTCGGCCCAAATAACAGCTCATTTGTCCTGACCATTTAGCCTGCTGCCTTTCCTCAGCTGCCTGTTGGTGTTCATGTCTTCATGGGGCTGCAGCAAGCATTCCCTGGCCTTGCTTCCATCCATGGCTGGATCAGGTTGGCATGTGCAGTGTGAAGGTGAATTTCACTTCCTTGTGGTCTTGAAATATGATGGCAGAGAGACATTATCCCTTGAATGCATTTCATTCCATTTCAGCCTCCTTTGTATTTCCAAGTAGATCCTCTGAGAAAATCCACTTTTATTTCCCCACCTTTCTCCTCCAACTTGCTTTTAGCATTTTTCTCAGAGCCAAGATGCATTGTCAGATTTTCTTCCCCTCCATGAGACAAGTCAGGTGCATAAAAAAGTGAAAAAACATTTTTAATCTGTTAGCAGAAGTTCCCTGCTGGAAGCAGTGCAATCCCTCAGCTAGCATGATAAAGATGCTCATTAAAGATGATTATGAAGAAATCAATTCCTCTAGGAACTGGCTGTGGCTTCCCTGACAATCCTGCTGGGAACAGTTTTGATCAGCAATGTTTCCTCCCAGAGTGGACATTGATCACCGCTTTCCCAGCAGTTGCTTATTCTACTTCTGTGACTCTTCCTCTCATCCCCTGGGAAAAGGGGATTTATTACTATAAATCAGAACTATAAATCTGGGATGCCATATGCCCAACAAGCTCAGCCCAGAAGCCAGGTGAGAGGGAGACACATTTTTATTCTTTGGCCTTTGTAATGCCAGGTTGTGGAAACAACAGATCACACAGTTGTGCGTGTTGTTCCAGCCAAGAGAGCCTGGCTGTCCAAATGCTCCCTCATCTGCCAGCCCCAGCCTTTGGAGGCAGTGACCTGGAGCTAAAATGGTGTGGCTGCTCCCACTCCCTCCTCTGCCTGACCTCCTGGCTCCCTTTTCACCCCCTCATCCCCTGGCCCTCAGCGAGCAGCCCCTCTCCGTGTCACAGGGAGTGCTGCCCCTGCCATCTGGAGCAGCATTTTTGTTCCAAGCCTGAATGAATTGGAAGGGAAGCAGGGAGCTGCTCCTGAGGAGAGACATGTCCTGAGCCTGCCTTATGACCCTGACTCCTAGTGCAACATCTGCTTGGAAAAGTAAACACCTCCTGAAGCTCTGTTCCTTTGTCCCCTCCACAAGCTCAGGGATTGCCTGCTATTTACCCTATGGACCAGCACATCTTGGAATGATGCCTTTTTTCTCCAGCTGAATTCCATGTTAGCTTGCACAGAGGAGCCCCTTCTGTGACAGGAACATCCCACCATCAGCCTGATCCCAAATCCTGTGCCTTCAGAGCAATGAAATCTGGTTTTTCCCCATGTGGAATGGTCAGACACAGCTCCCAAATCCTCTCTCAACCTGAGCTGTAACACAAAAATAAAATCCCAACAGTCTGGAGGACAAACAGCACCTAAACAGCAACAGCCCTCCACATGAAAGATGCAGGGAATGTCAAAAATGGGTTTGATTCCTATGGCCCAGGGTGAGCCATACTTATGGATAAGCTGTTTTATGGCTGGTGAAATCCAGCAACAAGAAATCTCTCATCATTGCTCAAAGAAAACACAATTGAATGTCAACTGACACATATTCCAGATGTGCTTACAGATGCCAACACTCTGGCAATGTCACAATGTTGGGTACCTTATTCTTGGTATCCATTCTAATATTAGACAAACAAATTAGAATCAAGTCTGACCCAAGCCAAGAACAGTTCCACGTAGGGAAGGAACAAGGCACTGAATCAAATTCACAGATACAGAAGGAAAGCTCAAGGATTTCTCATCACTCCTCTTAGATAAACTCCTCTTCAAATCTTTGAAGAAACTTCTTCATGCAATGGATGGGCATTACATTTCCTGAACCCCCAAGGGGAAACTAGGCATGGGAGCAAGAAGCCAAGGGGCTGCCAGTGCAGGACATGAATTTTGAGACAGGCTTCTCACACTACTCTATGCTAAGGCAGCCACAGAACACCAGGATAGCATGAATTGGACAGCACCCACAAGAATAACCAAATCCAACTCCTGACTCCTACTCCAAGCAGCTCCCTGGGAAGCTGTACACTCACAGGGAGCACTAGCAAGGTGGCAAAGATTTAATTTCACTCTGAAAGCTGAAGAGTCTCAGAAAAAACAGCCACTGGCCAAGAGGTAAGATAAATGAGGTCACTGTTAGGAGCAAATCTGAAAAGCTGGACACCAGCAGAGCTGACCCAATGTCAGGGACAGTATTGTAACAGACCCAGTGTGACTCATGAGTAGCTGTGTGAGCAAAGGGAGGGCACTGAGTGAGTCTCCCCTGAGCTTCTCTGCACACACAGAGCTCAGCTTCAGTGCAAACCCAGCCCCAGAAAGCATCATGTGAAGGGTCATCATTTGGGGGCTCCCCACATCCTCTGAGGTCCTGCCCTTGCAGTGCCATCACCTCCTGTCAGGGGACCTTGGCCATGGGGACTGGGGGTCACTTGAATACAGCAGGGGCACAGAAAGGGCAATCTCTCTTACCCCAGCTCAGGATGTGCCACTGGAGCCATCCTCATTTTCCCTTTCAGCTGCAGAGGCCTCCTGGGGTGATTTAGTGGGGTCTTTCCATGGGGTGGAGATGGAACCACCCGGTTCTGGAGTCAGACAGAGTCACCTTTGCTCTCCAGGCTGAGCTGGGACTCTGATGGAAAACCTGCAATCTGCACAATGTGGCATCAAACACCTGCCACAGCAAAGAGGGAACACCAGGAAAACGCCAAGGGAATCCCTCTTCCAGCAAAGGGCTGAGCTGTGCTCAGTCACTGCTGCCAGAAGCTGCCCACAAGCATAAATGTTCATGTCATGCCAGATCCAGCACAGGCAGAGAGATTCATTCCATTTCATTATGAAATGATACAAGCACCATAAAGTGTCAGCTTTCAAGTTCATAATTTATAAATTAAGTGTAAATAGCATATTCTGACCTCCTCCCCAGCCACTCATTTATCCTTCCCCCATGAAAAATTAATGAGTCTATAAAGTAGCTTGTAAATTTAAAGCAGTAATTTTTGGGGTTTTTTTTTTTTTTTTTTTTTTTTTAAATCAACAGTGTGACTTTCACAGAGGCCCTGAAGCATTAGCTAGCTGCAACCACTGCTGTTAATCACTGATCTTAGGTGTGTTACCATGCCATAGGAAACCTCCTGCTCAGATTTCTGGTGCAGACCAGCGTCAGGGGCCAGATAAAGCTCTCTGAGCTTTTTAGGCTGTCCTAGGAGAGCATTCCCCACTTTCCACAGCCTGGCAGGCTGCTTCCTTCAGGGGGTGCTTGAGGACTTGACTTATCCAAGACATCAGAATAGGAATTAGCAAGACAATTCTTAAAATAAAACTTTCTAAGTGGAAAATTCACCCCAGGCAAAACTTTTGGTCTGTGGGAAGGCAAGCAAACAGAACCAGACCAGCTAGCTCCCTTTTTCCACTATGAGGATTTCCCTGGGGTTCTTCTGCTGTTTAGTGACTTTTAGACTTCCCTTTGCACAAAAAGCTGCCTTGATTGTTTTGCAAGGTCCCCTACAAGTTTGGGAGGACCTGTGTTCTGCCCCTTGGTGTGTGCATTTACCAACCCCATGCAAAGCTCAGAAAGGAGCAGGTGACAGCCAGGCAGGAAAAGGAGCCAGGTAAGCTGAGGGGCAGCTGGGGCAAGCACAGCATTCCCAGGAGCTGGAGCCATGGAGGACCACAAGGAATGAGAGCAAAGAACAGGAAACAGACTGGCCTGGAGGTGCCAACATGGGTGTGAAGGTGCCTTCCATGCAGCTGAGGACATGGCTAAATAAAAAATTGTTTCACAGAAATTAACTCTTATTGCTAAGGC